>NW_022198581.1:19851-655748 GCF_009176525.2 Contarinia nasturtii
AGAGAGAGAGAGAGAGAGAGAGAGAGAGAGAGAGAGAGAGAGAGAGAAAGGCCGGTCAAAATCTTTACCCACATTTTGACACCCAAGGAAAAGTAGGCACACACACACCAAAATTACAAAGTGTATTTTAAAGATGACCATGACAGCATTGGGGATCGTTGGGTTTTCATTTCATTTCTTTAAATCGAATCGTAAAGTATATCAAAAGCTTATTAGATTCATCCATATCATTTTGTCATCTTTGTAACTATTACGTTTGCATTCGATTTATTGCGCTAATCTTTCTTTATTCAGGGTTCTCTTTTGATTTGAATTCACAAAAAGGATGACACACCATTCAATAGTGTGACAACGAAAACAAATTGAATTTTACATTTTGCAAATGTTTCGTTCGTCGTTTGTCTTCTTTTTTCTTCAAAATTTAATAAAAATACGAGCATTTCTTTTTTTGCTACTTCAAAATAACTGAATTATGGAACGATTGCATGTGTTTGTATTTTGGATTGTTTGTCAAAGGTTCGAACAATACACCTATTGATGAGGTCTAATAGCTGTTCGCGCTCACAAAACAAGGGGCACATAAAACTCAAAATGATTCCACTATTCGGAAATCGCCTATAAAAGTCATTTATTTCAATTTAATCATTTGCCAGAGCATAAACATTCAATGAAGTCAAATAAACTTTGAATACACAAATTGTACTCACACCATTCGTACCACTTCCAGATGAATAGATCAACAAATTGGATTGTCATAATAAAACCACCACCACCCCTCATTTTTGACATTTCTATTGTTTTGTGAAAACAATTGAATCAAATTTTTCGGATGCGACAAAAACCTTATCACATACTTATTTTCATGACAAACACTCATACGCGTGAGCAATTCACATGCATTTTCGATTATTATTATTTTTTCTTGAATGGAAATTGAATTAATTATCATAATGTTGCAAACATTTCTTTCTTCTGATTAATAAAGATTCGATGCAGACGCAAACAAAAGAAATGAATCGAACCAATTTTCTGTAAAATATCAATTAATAAAGTGTTTACAATTTGATTTACAAATAGTTTCCATTCAGGCGCGAAAAATTGTATGCAAATGTTGGCATTCATTGAATATCCCTTGAATATTTAAAATAAAACGCGCATGATTTGGTTAGACAATCGAAATATATAAAAACCAAAGTCCTTTAATTTTAAATATAACACTTGATTGTCACTCTTGATTTTACTATTCATATGTTTTTCACGGGAATCTCCCACAAAAACGTTTCTTTTTTTATTTCACGCTCTCTCTCTCTCTCTCTCTCTCTCTTCCTTCCTCACACACCCAAGTATGGAAAATCGTCAGAACAATAACACGGAGATTTGTAAATATTATGTCAGTATCGTGTTGTGCAAATCATCAATCATAAGATACTTGACTGTTGAAGAATCCCTTCCATACCGAAATTGAAATGATTCGTTCTTTTGTTGTTGTTGCATTTTTTTCTTCATATAAGTGTACAATGATGTATTTTGTGTGAATAATTTTCGTACATTGATTCCGTATGCTTGCCGTCCCGATTTATCGTGTTCACAAAAATGATTTTCATGAGTATGTTATTTGTTTAGCGTCATTGTATGATGATTAATGCCTACATAAGATGAGGCACACACCGAAGAAAATTGTCGGCACCCTTATGTTTAATAAATGCATCAAGCCTCTCTGCGATACTACATTCATCGCCCCCTTTTCAAACTGTATCAATCCGGTAATGCTGTAAGGGAGTCGGTCTAGCGATGGGACATGTTTTGTTTATTTCACACGATTTTTTTTTTATTCTAATTTTTTTTTTCGCAAGATGTTTGCAATAAATATAATCTTTTGTTTTAAAAACCACATAGAAAGTGATTTGGAATAAAAAAATACTTCGCTAGTGTAAAAGAAAAGAGGTGTTGCTGTGTCCCACTAGTATACCATTTACCCTCACTGCGGTGTGAGTTGATTGCATCCCTTCGTTTTTTCTTCCTTATTGGTGCACCCCTCTTGTGTAATGCAAATCGGCACAAAATACTTTTCAATCGGTTGCTTGCATGCAACATTTACCGTATCGTTTTTATTGTGTCGACAATTAGGTAAATCACTACTAATTCATGGGGTTGATTTTACAACATACAATTCGACACTTTGGTCGCTTGATTGACTGTGGCTAAGTCGTCCCATTTAGAAAACTGTAATGCACTGAACGGCGTATGTGTTGAAGACAATTTTGGTTTGGCGATGCATTTAAAAATGCATCAACCAAACCAGAGCAAATATTATTTAATGCAGGATTTATTGATCGATGTGGATTTTTTGTTTACTTTTTGTTTTCAACGAATAACTGAATGAATTTAAGAAGAAAAAAAAAACAAATTATACAGGTTAAAAGAGAATTTAAAAATATCTTTTTAAAACGTAATATTCAAACCGACTAGAATATTCGTGACCTCAAGAAATTTGTCAAAATAAAACTGCCACGTGCCCATACATTTTTATATGAACTCTTTTACTTTAACAATTTTCTTAAGCTCACGAATATTCTAACCGATTAAATTCAATTGTCCAACATGTATTGAGCTTAGAAAAAAATAGAGCAATTAAAATGAGGATGGATTGCTGTAAACAGAGGCGAGAAGAAGACTGAAAACTGTGCGAAAATAGACCATTTCTAATATATATTTAAAAATAAAAATCAACATGTTTATTTTGCTCATTTTTCAAATGTTACCTTTTATTCAATTTACCTGAATCATGATTTTTAGTGTCACAATGGTGTCTTTAGATAAAATTACATGGATTGCTGTTTGACTAATACAAATGAATTGCTATGTAGTGTGTCTGATTTTGTGTTGTTTACTGTAACTAAACTTATTTTACGTGTATTACTATTGATCATCTTGAGTTTCTTTTCTATTTTGATAAAAAAAACTTCATTTCAAAATTACGTATTATTTTTGGTGTTGTGACCATATTGCCCACGGTTCAAATGTCACAAATTATTTTTCTAATTTGATACTGTATTAATTATTATCTTATACTATAAATAAAAATGTGCACACATTTTAATTTTCATTCAGGTATACTTTAAATACGAAAAACTTTATTTTTTTTCAGGGGGAAAAAGTGAAACACACACAAAAAATTGCAGATGATTGTGAAAAAGAATGGTGAAAAAGAAAAAAAGAAAACAAAATCGAATAATTCTCGGACAGAATATTGAACACAATTGAAAACCAAAATTATTACCAGTTATAATAATAATCATTGATCATAATATCAGAATTGAATTGTGTGTGTGTGTGTTTTTAAATTCTGAAATAAATTCGGTCTCTAATTAAAAACTCTCAAATTAAAATGAAAACATGACTGGATTTTGCGTTCCATCGGTACACAGTGTTTCACAAAATTACAGTATAGAGATATAATGAATTGAATATGAGAGATAACATGCAACAATTACAGAATCCATCGAGTCAAATGGACGGAACTAATTTTCAGAGTGTGTTGCTTTTTGTATTACGATGAATGCCCCGGTGTCCAATTGTTGTGATATGTGCCCGATAACATAAACAATGGAAATTAACTGTATGTGAATTGTACAGGGGGGAATTGCCAAAGAAAATGAATTAACATAGATTGGTTGAATGGCTCATGTACAAATTAAATTTATATCCCGAAAAATGTTCACACACTGAATGTGTTTTTGAAGTGTTTATGAGAGTACTTTGTATGGTCTCCAATGGCTACCCACTTTCAATATGGTTTTTTTTCGTTTCGCCCATATCAACGTATTTTTGCATATACAATTTATTTTAATTCGATTTTGTTTTGTTTTGTTTTAATACAATAACTTTTACCACTTATTACAAACGAAAAAAGTTAATTCATATTATTTTACCACGAATGTGTTTTTATTTTTTGAGTGATTGTTGATGATCTTGTATGTGTATATCTAAAACTTACAATATTACCCCTAAAATGTGTGTGTGGGGGTGATGTGTGTGTGTTTGTATGTGACTTGATGAAAATTGTTGCAAAACACAAATCATTTCCATTTTCTTTTTTTATCTTTGATTCTTTGGGATTTTCTATAAGATATTTTCATGTTTTTTTCTAATTTTTGTTTGTCGCTTCATTTACTTTCAATTGATATGAACGTTTTATCACAAATTATTTTCAACAACAATTAAAACCATAATTCATCGACTTTTTACGATTTCATTCTAGATTTTTTTTTCTTCTTCTATTTGCTTTGCATATCGTTGCGATTTGTCATTGCCGTTTATTTTTCACTAAATTTGTCATTCGTTATTCCTTTTGTCCACTAAGAAGTGCAAAATTATTATATGTTTGCACTGAAATAAAAAAAAAGAATGCTCCATAATGTATTCACCTTAAATTAGATCGGAATTCGATGCAATCATTTCAAAATCCATTTCAATTTACGAAGTTCGGCACGAGTTGCACAAAACATCTACTGATTATTTGATTGTGAATTTGCCACAAATTTCAATAATATGTTGCTGTGATAAACGGTGAAGTGACTCAATAAAAATGCTTCTGTTCTTCACGACCGTATACCACAGATTTTGACTGATTTGTTAATATATTCGAAAGTGCTGTTTTTTTAAATATATTATCGTACATCTTAAATGGTTGTGCTTGTTTGGTGATAGAAAAAAAAATTGCATTCGATGGCACAATGAATGTGCGATTTAAAATACACAGGCAGTTTGTCATATATATATATATTTTTTTTTGGGCTAATGTGTGCGCGATAAAAAAATTATCTATTTGATTGATATAAGACTTAGACAGTTGGTTCGGCGCTAAAGCGCAACGGAGTTGGTCATATAACACTTGGAAGTGAATTTGTCGCGGTTACAGGTGATGGGCTACGTTTTGTTGATTTAACACAATATCCAACGGGCGATAGTGATGATTGACTGTCACTGGGCACCATTGCAGCAGCCGCAGCAGCTGTTGCTGCCGATGGACAACCGCTGAAATATCGCCATGGTGGATACAATGAACCGTACATTTGTTGAAGACGTGCCTGCAAATCGAGGGCAAGCGTTGTATCCAACGGTGTGGCGGGCAGTTGATAATGGCTACTCAATGGAAATGTCGATGTACGATGTGGAATGCCAAGTGTTAATTCTAATGATGAGGTGAATGGATATTTTGGTGATAAATGTTGCACTTGAGCCGTTGACTGATGCTGTGGATGTGTTTGCTGTTGATGGGATTGTGAATCTTTGCTACCGCTGCTCAAATGATGATGAGAATGCAGATGCTTTTGATGATTTGACGGTATTTGTGTTTTTACAAGAGTTTTTGGCTTTCGACGCGGCCGATATTTATAGTCCGGATGCTCTTTCATATGAAGCGCTCTGAATAATAATTATAGGAGTTGAGAGAGACAGGGAAAATTTGATAAAAGTTAAATTAGTTATTATAATAATGCTTGTAGTTTGTAAAAAAAGAAATACGGTAACTTCACCGACGGAATTTTGTCAACTTCAATGCAATTGTCAATATTTTTACTTTTGATGTGGTTATTCCTTTTTTAATTTTAATTTCCCATTTACTTTACTTTTTTAAGCCTATTTTTCGTGTCAACAAATGATTTTATGAGTTTTTAATCAACTCATTCAGAACTATATGATGAATCAAATGAGTCAGAACTTATATACCACTGAGCTCGTTTATTTGATAAGACACATTTATTGATGGGTATATTAAATAAACAATATAATTCCGTTCAATTTAATTGAACCCATAGTGAAATTTCAAAAGAAAAAAGAATAAACCAAGTACCAAACAAAGAGAAAATGAGTCGTTCGATTAAAATGTGTGTGTGTTCTACCTCAATCGTTTTGCTTCATCGATGAATGGACGTTTTTGGCATTCGGTAAGCAATTTCCATTCGGCACCAAGTCGTTTCGATATTTCCGAATTGTGCATTTTTGGATTGTCTTGGGCCATCTTTCGTCTTTGACCGCGTGACCACACCATAAATGCATTCATTGGACGTTTTATGTGATCACTTTGATTTTTCATTAATATTTGCGACATGATTTATTGATTTTGATGACAAACACATATAATTGATATCCTTGATTTTATTTTAATTTTTATTTAATTTTCCTTTTCTTTGAACTGGATTTTCTTCTTTCGTAAAATAATATTTTCAATTAAAATGTCCTTTGCACCAGTAAGTAAAATTTATTCACAGTTGATATTTATCAGAACCACACCATCACTAAACAATTTACAAAATTGTCATCTAAGATCACATTTAATCCAAAAATGTCTCGCGTTCGACTGTTTGTTTTTTTTTTTGATTTCACAAAGATTTTCGGTTATTTTTTGTTCGAATCTTTTTGATCGTTGAACGAACCACTTAAGAGCACCCTTTCTATCGAATAAAAACACGATAAATTGTAGCTTTATTTTGTTATAAGCACATGATTGAATACACTCGAAACAGAGTGTTGAAATTGAACCAATAAAAAAAGTCAAAAAAATATCATCCACCGCACAGAACGCGTTTAACGAAATAGATAAAGCACCACCCGACGACAAAACGACTCGATTATTGAAAAACACCAAGTAAGAGAGATGACAGACTAAACAAAAATCCCAAACAACTGTTCACGTCAACTGATACATTATAAATGCCATCGCCGTCGTGACAATGTCGAATGTGATATTGTGAATGGCGTATGTTGACTTGGGCAACGATGACGACGATGGTGATGATGTCGATGATGCCTTTTTCAAAGGGAAAGTAAGGCAAAGCGCGCGCGAAATATTCCACCGTTTCACTTCTATTTTATAACAGTGTGTCCTATTGTTATTGGTTTTTGTTGTCGTTTGTAGGCACAAAAAGCGTATAAAACATACATCCACACGGCAATACCCCATCAATGCATTGGAATACATTTACACCGTCCGGTGCATGTCCCGAATGGGCCCGGACCGATACTTGAAATGAATTCTTTTTTTCATAACATTTTATGAAGTGAGACTCAAGCCCGGAATTTATTAAAATTGGAATTGAAACAAAAGGTTTTGTTGATATTTTAAATTGTCAGAGTCGTTTCCTGAAGTTTCCTGTACGTTTTGCAAATCTTTTTATTTGAAATTTTTGGATTGGAAAATCGAAAAATGTGAAAATGACAAAAATTGAAATCGGTCGATGATGGAGTTGTATTTTTTGTGTGTCTCCGTTCGCCTATCTATAAAATACAGCGATGTTGATATTTTGATAATTCGCACAACCACAGAATTGAGACAAACATACATCGAAAGTCAAATCAATGGATGAGCTAGAATTCTCATCCACCGAGAATATACAACACATATACACGTTGGAATTAATCGGTTTGAATTGCCATTGAGCACACGCGCACTCTCTCTCTCACTCTCTCTATCTCTTATGCATACACACACACACGAATACATACTCAACTGGCACGTTGTGACAATGGCATCGGTGAAATAGATAAAAAAAAGAGCGGATCGAAGAACGAACGGCAAGCGTTTGTGGAAGAAGGCGACAACAACCGAGCTCGCAATGGAAGAAATCCTGTTGTTTTTTAACCAGAAAAATAATACTGATAATGTTTATCTATTGCCTATGCAAATAATGGAATAGAATGAATGCGAAGGTAAATGTATTTGTGGGAGACAGGGCAAGAGCGTTTCGTTCGATGTTTGTTATTATGATGTTTGTTTGGATCCCATTCACATTGGTGGGAAGTGATGATAGCGTGGCGCATACACAAAAAAGTGAAAAGATTGCGCGTAAAAACGAAGCAAACAAACATAGTACAAACAATACCCGGAACAAAAGAGCATGATGGCCCAAGCAAAAAACAGAGAGCGAAAAATTCCTATAAAGTATTCGCGATGTTCGTGCCATTCAGTTTACAATGTTATGGCATATGATGTTTGTGTTGGCCAGAGCAAGATGGAAATATTGACGATTGGGTTGTGCATTTGCACCGTATTTTTTGGCATTCATATTGTGTTGTTGCTGTTTTGTGAATGTAAAAATACAGCTGAGAGAAAGAGCACAAAAGAAAACAAACCAATTTTGGATGGATGCGTATTGTCGCATTTGGTTGGCATCCTAGTCATCCACAAACAAAAATTCAAAATCAGGCACTTGCATCTTTCGTTCGCTTTTCATTATGAGATATATATCGGAAAATCAGAGCGCGTGTCACACGTACAACAATCCAATTGTTTTCATCCCTCGTTTTGCGGGCCGAGCTTCCTCACAACCGCCACACAGTTATTTTTCACCACTTTCACGCGCAATTTTCCACCCAAGGTTATTTAGATTCATGACCAATTTCTTATATCAATTCGTTCAACTACCAAGTCAAGTATATGTATACACGCATACAAATCTATACCACTTTTTATATCTCCTTTACTAGAACAACAAATTAATATATTTTAACGACGCTCTGATATACGTGCACCGAATGGGGTTGAACTCATTGACGATGCGCCTTTCACACATTGTTGTTTGCATAGAAACCACAATTGACAATGGGAATTTTGACTCTTTTTTTATTCTTTTCTCTCTCTCTCTCTCTCTCTCTCTCTCTCTCTCTCTCTCCCTGTGTATGTTTTGTCTAAACAAAATATTTTGACAATCCCTTTCCAGTGATTTTGAACAATAAATAGCCACAGTCGATTTCGGGATAATAATTGGTTTTTAGAAATCCACTGAATCCAATATCAATCAATATTGTGGCATTATCAAGTTTCGCCAAATTAACTCTTTTTTTCGGAGATTTTTAGATGTTTTTTTTAATGCAGATTTTGTTTTAACTATTTCGGAGATTTTTTTACATAATTCTCTCTTTTTTAAAACGAAAATCTTTGTTTTTTGTCCTAATTTAATTTAAAACGATTGAAAAAGGCAGAAAAAACAAAGGTTTACAATTCAAGTCAACAATAAGGGCATTTTTCGTAAAAGTATTCTGTGCTGATGTTAAGAATAAACCAGGCATTTTACAATATCCATGCAATAAAATGACGTGAAAAATAAACTAAACCACATAAAACGGAGATAAAATAACATTGGTTTTAGATTTAAAAAAAGGCCAATTTTTTTTCTCTATTTTATGTGTACGATATTTGCTTCCTTTTTTCTATCTTTCTTCGCCGTTTATTATGTGTTGTGAGCATAAAAAATAGCAATATTGTGAAATAAAGATCCCACCCTCATCAGTGCGCTCGAAAAATGTTGAACAATCAACCACGAAAGCCGTAACAATAACATTGCAACAATAAGGAAAATGACAATAGCGTGTGGCTGCCTCGAGAAGAGCGGTATTAACATGTAAAATAGCGCGCTCCCATCGAAATGAGAATACAAATTTTTGTGTATTAGCAATACGCGAATGATACGCGAGAGCGAGAACGAGATGATAACAAAAAAGAGAAACAACAATACAAAATGTGGAAAAGACAGCAAGTGTCTGTTTTCTTGGCGAATTACAAATTTTTCTCGGGCCACAATGAAAAAAAAAAGACAATATCCACCATCGTCAATGAAACGGTGATGTATACATGTCGCTTACGCGCGCGCTCCCCACAGCCTCTCCTTTCTTATTCACTCCATTCGCCATAGAGAATCACTTGTAATGTTATGCGTTGGTTTTGTGCGACAGCGAGTCTTCGTTACTTTTTTACCATGCATCTCGTGTATGAGCGTTAGAGTGAGAGCGAATGCTTTTTTCCCATTTCGTTGTTTGTTATTGTCAGAATCATGCGCCAAATCCACCAATCGTTAGTGAATGGAGGTGTGGTTTTTGTTCGCTCTCTGTTTTCTCTTTTATATGAATGAACATTGAACGCGACCAAAAGATTGTTTTGTGTCTTTTTCGATTGAATTGTTCTTGTTTTCTTCTACTCTCTATCTCTCTTTCTCTCGCTCTCTTTGTTTGTATACATGTCTCTCTCTCTCTGTGTTGTTTGTTGTTTCTTTTCATCTCTATATTCATTTTTCTTGTCTTGTGCTATAAACATTTTTCAGATTTTTTTTATGCATACTCGTAATATAAATCAAATCATGTCATTTGTATTGTTCTCTCTTGGTTCAAATGTTTTAAGCATCGTCTTATTTTATACTTCGATTTGTTCGCATCTCTCGTTTCGTGAATTGTCTATCACATGCCGTTGATTTTTCTATGCGTATAGTCAACATGGACCAGTAAATCAACAGGTTGAAAACGATTAGCATTTGATGTCACATACCATGTTTAAACACATTTTTGTTATCATTTCACAGCACAAAAAGGTATTGAAATGGAAAATTGCGCCCCGTTGAGTACTTACCAAAAAAGCACATGTGTTTTGATTGGATTTTCTAATGGAAATTAAGTCGTTGTAAATACATGACTCAAGGGGGTACCGTGGTGGCTAAATATTTTGCCGCTTGGATTTTTTTTCCACTTCTTAGCTTTCGTGTTGTTGCTTGTTATCAAGGAAGTGCTTACTGACAAGAAAAAAATGAGCTCCGCTCGCCTCATTAAGCAGTCATTTTGATTATCTTCGTATATTTGCTCACCCTTCAATTGTATCGCTGACTTTTCGGGGAGGCAACGGCGGCGATAACTTTTCTGAACCCATTTTCGATTGTTTGTCACTTACAACGTTTGAGCCAATTTTCAATGATTAAGGGTTTTGAACTGAAAAAGGTCATTGAAACTACATTTAAAATAAAGAAGGAACGCAAAAAATTGTTATATTTTTACAACAACAACAAAAAAATGATGCGAGAAACACTTCAAATTCCATTTGGCCGATTGAATGAAAAATAACATTCATTTTTGCATTGGCCAATTTATCGCAAGCGAAAGGGAAAAAAAACACACCGAGAGAGAGAGAGAGAGAGATGTGATAATTTGACGATGACTATATAAAAGTGAACTAAAGTGTAGTACAAAAAAAGAAAATTGTTATCTGGTGTGAATCTATGTAAACAGAGAATTGAAAGGGAAACACTTCACATTTGTTTTGTTTTGTATGTTTTTCTCTTTATTTTTATTTTTATGGAAGGAAGGAAGGAGCAATGTAACGTATTCTCTTCTTCTTCTTTTTTTTGTGTATGTATTTGTGAGAGTGAATAAGTGGCTGCTGTTGCTGTTTAAATCGAACGCTTTGTAATATGATATTTCAATGAATTAAATTCTATCGCAAACGTTGCTCGACAATTTAATGTCATCTTCACTTTTCAATAAAATCGAAAATATCGATAGCAAAGAGGTTGAAGAAAAATCACTATTCATTTGTTTGGTGCCATTGAATATGTCAATATTTGTGTATGTGCGGTTTTTTCTATTCTTATAGTCTCCTTCGTGCAGTTTTCGATAAGAGCGATCAAAAGATAGAAATGTTTCTTTTATTTTCCTTATCAACGTCAACCGAGCATAAAATATGCTGAGGGAGCGCGCACAACGAACGAACAACAACACAGGGAACCGTTTCAATCGAGAAAAGAAGAGTGCGAGTTACAGTTGTGGTCGGGTCATATTGCACCATAAAGTGGTGTTATGTATACAAAAATGAATTATTTGACTTTTTAATCTAAACGAAGAAGGCCTGTGAAAAAGCATACACACATATATATCGTTGTCGAAGAATCACAATCAAAAAAAAAATTATATAAAAGCCAGCACATCGAATATTTGTTATTCGCACGCTGTACAAGACAGGAAAAGAAACAGAATGAATTTTTTTTATATATATGAAAAAAAAACACACAATTTTATTGAATTGACGCATTGGATGAACAAAGTCGCGACATAGACAACAAAGAACCTATCGATTTGAATTAAAAAAAATAATATCGATGAAAAAGAGAGAAAAAAATGCCATTTTTATATTCGAGTACAAACGGTTATTGTTTGCTCTGATCTTATGATATTATTGTTATAAGAAAATGAAATTGATATTGATAGACTTGAAAAAACATCGACACTGACACTGATATCGAAATTTGTATTATTGAAAACGATCCAATTCGATTTTTATACTTTGTGGATTTTTCATCGACCACATCAGATCGTAAATCGATTTGTTTGCGCCTTTTTATTTGGTAAACGCGCCGATAAGTTTACACACAGCAATCAAATGAAAACAGAACAAGAAAACTTCTTCTTTTTTTTAAGCGAAGAAGAGAGAGAGAGATAGAAAACATGCGATATAAAACATTTTATGACCATTCAATACAATTTTGTACTACGTCTTGATACTTTATGACTATTTTTCTTTTCTTTTTTTTTGTGTGTGAGCGATACTTTTTTGTTAATTCCTTGTTGGTTCTCTATTTAATAGGAAACTCTTATCGAATTATTTACTCAAGAACTGAAAGAAGAAGAAATATTAAGCACCGTTGAATTAGATATTGTGTGATTGCTGGTATTTTGATACAATGAAAAAATAACTTTTGATATCAAAACCGCTTTCATTTTACTCACACTTTTTTCACTCAAAATGATTTCTTTATAACGACATTGTAAAAATGTGTGTATTGATGATTTTTTTTAAGAAATAAAACGAATGAAAATTAAACTATACATGCATTTTATGCTTCTTTATAACATTCAATCTTTACCAATCTTGGTCAATTTATAGTATAGTTCTTATTTATTTTTAGCATCACCAAAAGAATCTATTTAATCAATCACGACACATGTACTCGAACAAAATCGCTTGTATTTATCTTTTTATCCAAGTTTTCAGTTTCTATGATTTATCTTCAATAACTTAACTGAACGGAGAGTTGAAGATGTGTATAGGCAAATAAAAAATGGGTTCTTGCCTTTCTTCATCGATGATATGTAGAATAAAATCAAAGGCAAAAGGACAATTTCAATGGCGGCTGTAACACTTTTTCAAATGATTTTTGAAGGCGTATTTTTGTAAGCACATAAAAATATATGCTATTTGTTGCTAAATAGCTTCAATCTCCTAATATCTTGTCCTATTCGATAGGTTGCTATTTAGCACAAAATTGGAGATATTTTTGCGTCCTACAAAATAACTTGAATTAATATCTTAGCTCAATGTATTCGGTGAAGCCAGGCTAGTTTAAAGCATAAAAGCAACTGTGAACTGTGAAAACAAACCTGCTCTAAACAGATAGTTTAACGTTTATTCTCAATAATTCAGCTAGAAATATTAAAAAAGACCTAGCGAATGACGAAAGATATCATAAATTCCAGACAATATATTGAACTAATTGGTCAATTGAGAAGTTATTGTTATAATGAACAATGACTACTATTAAAACAAGAGAAGTGATTTATCATTAAAACAATAACGTCTATTGTTTTAGCCTATTTAGCTGGCTAACGTACTGTCAGCTCAACTGACCAGTTAGTTCAATATATTGTCTGATTAAATTCCAATCATCTTCAAAAAAATACACGGCAAAATTAAATCTACAAATATTCCAGTATATGTTGCATGCGAGGCGCCAGTATTTGTCACTTTGAAGAAATGATTAAACAAAATACGAGCCGATTACGTTTAATAAATAGTGATATCTTGAATTTTTGCACTGTTAAACAGAGAATTGAATATGTTTGTGAACTTAAGAGACTAAAATATGGTGTTTTCTTTATATATTTATAAACATTTTTAATCAAATTGATGGGATTTGAGGCTGTCGGATTTTTAGTCTTCTCTGAGTTTTTTTGTTTTTTTCAATTTAAGCAATTAGTATTTTAAAGAACATGTAAAGGTCCATCAATACTTGACATAACAAACTTTTATGTAAAATGTGCCAAAACAAGGCCTTAAAGACGCATTTTGGAGAGGAGAAAATGATGTTGTCAAAAACTACACAAGAATGTTTTTTGTGCACTTTATTGTAGTCTTTAAAAACTTTGAGACTTTGATCGTAGAAAAAAGAATTTCGACCCAAGAAAATCATCAAAAATCAGAAACACACACAAACAAAATAATAACTTTCTCAAAACTAGATGGTGATTCGTTTAGAATTTGTATTCAGATGATTCGTCGTTTAGTTAAAAAAAATCATTTAAAACAAAAACAAAAATGTCAAATTCTCATAAGGAACAAGTAAACTAATATATTTCTTAACTAAACGAAGAGTCATTTGAAAACAAATTCTAAACGAATCATCATATACTTTTGAGAAGTTATTATTGTATTTGCAACTACTACTACCATTTTTACGGTTTTTTTTTTAAATATTAAATCATTGGGTTCTACTGCATCAAAAAGTAGTCAAACTTGTCAGAATTGGTAAAAACGCAGGTCATTACTTTGTCGATACGGTAACGTTTTTATTGTTTCACAATCAAACGCACATCAATGCAAATTTGACATTGATTTGCCGATTTTATGCAAATTTGCAGAATGGCTGCATTGTCTCTATTGTATGAACAATAGAAAATATACACACTCTTATGCTAAAATGTGCAATCCGGGCGTAAAATGTAACCGTTATTATTTCATGTATAATCTTGGACAATTTAAATCGCTCCTTTCATCAGAGCGCATTTAAAATTGTCTACAAAAAATGATGTACTCGGTCGTACTCGGTAAATGCCATTATATTTCAAAATAAAAGCATCAATTGTGAGTAAAATGAGTGGTTCGGTTTTTGTGAATGTAATGAATTGGTCAGTATTCATTGTAAAGTCAGCGAAATCCAAACAATAAGCTTATAAAGTGCATTGTTCAATTGTGAAAACCGAAAAGGGGGTAGAATGAAAATATTCGCGTCAATTGTGTGGCATTCCAAAATGTTGTGTTGTTTGTTCGAATTTATTCAAGATTTATTCAAATTAAATGTTTGCATTTCTGAAAAGAAAAATGACTAAATTCTAAAATAAACAAATCCCATCTCATTATCATCCCCATCGTGGAAAATTCTTAACGCACTCCTTTTCATCAAGAGTTTAATTAAATTAAGATATTACAATTGCAAAAAGAGTTTGAAGTGGCTGAGTTTGGTGTGTGTGTGTGTGTCTAAAACAACCCCCAAAATCCGAATATTACCCGTGTTCTCTCGTTGTGCCTTTCAAATGGCACAATCGCAGTAGTCTGCACCTTTGCGTATTCAATGATGATACTGTTCACTTGTATTCAGACGTACAACTAATGTCGCACACATACACATACATAGCTAAACTCTCACACCTCTTTCATTCTTTATACATACACGCAAAGGTGCAGACTTCTGCGTCCGTGCCATTTCAAAGGCACATAGAGAAAACACGGGTATGTGCTGTTGTAAATGAATGATTCTTAAGTTTGGCGAGTGCCGAATTATGAAGTGATTAGCATGAAGCATTGAGCATAAAATACACAAATCATTGAATAGATTTATTTATTCATTGCATTGTGAATTGTAGCAGAGTGGCTGCTATTTTGTCTGGTTACGTGTGGTGTGCATAGTTTAGGTCGTTGCACAACGAATCGTTTTAATGCCATTATAGATTTTTGCACAAAAACAAACGGAACAATTTCACACAGTGTTTTGTTCAGATAACGGCACCAATTCCCGTCGTTCCATTTGAATAAGGAGTTATTGTTATAATAATAATAATGATATGGTGGTGTTGGCTTGGCTGTATGAATATAAGTGAAAAACATTAGTGCGGTGCAAACAAATACGCATACACACTCCTCTCTCACACACACAAATATACCAAAAAATACCGAAAAAGATTAATAATATCATTATTATTATAATACAAACGATAATGCCAAATAATGTTTTTTTGCCCATACGCTAAGGTGACTGTGCATCGTCATCATCATCACCATCAAATCACAGTGAAATAGGCGGCACATTCAATTGTCACTAGTATCAGTCAGCCGGTGGAGGTATGAGCCTCTTTTTGTTACCCACCACCATATTATCCAATTGATTTGAAACGGGCCTGCTGTACAATGATGTGCTCCACTCTCCGAATTGTCTAAAATGATGCACGAGTAACGATGTGATGATACTGTGTGCAATGTTCATTCGACGTAATATATTACAACCTAAGTAGTTTTTATTGCCTATTTTGTGGTTTCAATGCTTGTGTTTTCAATAAATGGAACCTATTTGTGACAATACAAATATTCTAATTTGCCGCTTTCGTTCTTTCACACACCCGATACTCCACAAAATGTTCATTATACACACCACCGAATGACATTGCTTGATACGACCGACACTGAAAGTCTGGTGTCATTCCAACAGATATGAAGTTGAAAATAAGCTACAATGATTTAGATACAACTGACGCCAGTGTAAAAGTCTCTTTCTATCTCTCGGTATAGAGATATATATCTCGCCTCATTCACTGTACCCTCTTGCCATTTTAACAAATAACATATAGCTCCAATTTCCGGAGCGCGCATAACATTTGCATTAAACTCAATTTATGACATAAGACTTGGCATTGAGGTCGCACGACAACATTTTAATGCGCTATTCACTCATATATATACACACACAAATAATATCTGTGCAAAATGGATATTACATTGGCCGCATTGCACTGCCCATAGTTTCTTTCATGTTTTCATTTGCGTTTGAATTCATTGTAGCGCACAACGATTATTTCCCGAACACTTTTGAAATGTTTAAACATTTACAACACACAATTTCAACAAAGGATGTCGTACTTTTGGCCAATTTACGGATATTGGATTCTTATATTGTAATCATGATTGCAATAAAAATGTCAAACCACAAATTACAATAACATAAAATGAAAATACAATTTAATTCGGAGATATTTTAATTAGCTTTTATAGGAGAGCAATCAACAAAGGATAAGAAAAACAAGCTCACAAATGAATCATTTTTCGCTTTTTCGATTTACGACTACCGACAAATATATGCAAGAGACTGAAGGAATTTCAAGAAATAAAATTTATAATTGCCTTGTTCTTCACCAAGATGTCCAATAGATGTACTGAAGGTGGTGGTGTTATTGAATATATATTGAAAATGTTTCTAATGTTTTAAGTGCAGCGTTTTATGGATAATAGAGTCGTAAATGCACAAACTATCATAAAGTTTGTGTTTAAAGTTCATAAAACTCTATAGGTTATACTCTTATATCAATTTGACGCACAAGGATAACACCGGTATGTATCCGTCCAGATGTGCAACCGCATCCGTGGATCTACAGAATGTACTATGAGAACTGTAATTACCACCATCAAAATTAAACATTTTCAATTCTTTCATTTTTTTATGCCTTCAACAAATTCTTTACTATTTCTAAGCAATTTATTATTTTTGTTAATCAATTTTATCGAATCTTCAAGCATATTTTTCGAATAAAGTGTCCTGTTACCAACAAAAAAATCTGCTCCCAAAAGTTATATGAATACGCGAATAGCATAACTTATTATATTGCTAGAATGCAATAAGAATTCAAAACAAGTAATTGTACGTAATTCATTCAAGAAATTCTTTATTATACAACTCCCAATAAAATGAATTTCACTTTTTTTCAACTTGCAGAATTTGCATTGTCTGTAAGATAGATTATCAGCACTTTAGATAAAATGTAAACCCACTAGAAAATGTCGTTGAATTCTCAATTAAAAGTATGAAATGAAGATTTTTTTATTAAAATATTTTTTATACATATCAACAAAAATCGTCATTTTTCCAAGCAAAAATAGTGTCATAGTTTTTTTTTACATTTCAGACATAAAAATTAAATATACAACGGGTCTTTCTCGAATTTGGCAATTTGCATTTCATGTTTTTGTCGCCTTTTGTACTTGGATGCAATAAACTAGCCGAGAGGATTGCTCTCACGACCTTGGCGTTCTTAGCACGACGCTACTACCACTAAGCTTATCGGCCCACGAATTAATATCAGACAAATGATGAAAACATGCATTTGCACAGAACTATAGTCATATATCATGATATACTGCATACGGCAGTCGGTTCTATATCAAACAATTTTATAAATTACAAGTAAAATAATAAAATAAAATTCAAACAGAACAAGATTTTAATTCTTTAAACAAAACACGAAAATCTGATGCAATATATATGCAATTTCATACTTTTGAGCAGTATAAAACTACTCTAAACACCATGTGAGCTTTCGATGGAGACTCCCAGAATTTTTTTTCAAGTTGTTCACCAAAGTCTTCTGAGCATAAGATATGATGGTAAATAGCTTGAGAAATATTGAACAAATTAAAAATAATAATATATATATGAAACTATATCGTGTGCATAATAAATGGAAGTGAGTTTCAACCAAATTTGGAAAGTGTATAAATCATTTCATAATAGTAATCTACTCTCCTTAACTAATACTTCAAACATCAAAATGTTAAATTAATGAATTTATGATAATGTTCGATGTTTTTTCCACGATTGATTGTCACCTTGGCAAGAATGAAAACGGTTGGAGTTCGTGATAATTATTTCCAAAAGAAGTGGCGCCTAATCAAGATCAGTTAATTAATAGTCACAATTTGATATCTTATGAGTGCTGATCACTCGATGCGTGCTATCATTGCGTGGGTGGCGATAGCACCATATCAAACAAAAAAAAAAACCAAATGTATCACAAACAGTGTCGAACAGCGCATCATCTTCATATATAAAAACATTTAAAATGGATTTAATCGAAACCACCTTGTGATATTCATATATCATTATCCAGACATCCGGTGCACCGACGCTTTAACGAACGAATAACTTAACATGGTATAAGCTTTCGAATCGAATGATTAGTACAGCCAAGCGATTCGTTCGACCACAAAAATTGTTGAGTTTAGTTAAATTAAATACATACATTTGCCCAAGCAGTGACACATTCGCCCGTAATTGCTTAAATGTATTCGTCTTAAGTGAACCGACGCCAAAAAATTGTGCTGTGTTTTTCTGTCTTTGAAGGCATGGAAGTTTTTTTTTTATTTGATTATTATTTTGGTACGTATTCAAGAATTGACACACTGGAATTTAATTTAATTAGTTTTCCGCTTCGTGAGTATATCAAAAAAGAGTTTCGAATGATGTGGCATTAATCAAACAGACATTTTCAACAACAAAACCACCTCCGTGTCGAACATAAAATGGCAAAGAAGAGGCAATAATTTGATATTTGGATACGTTTTCTTCTACGTTGAACAGAACCGAAAACATTAGTATTTGTTCTTGTCGTTTGGCACCTTTACAATTTTAAATTCGGTGGTTGCCCATGAATCATTCAGAACAACGAGATTTTTTCATTCAGACACACGAAAATGATGAACAAAACATCGCAGGTAAATGTGCGGTTGGATAAAATTACACCACACTAATGGTTCAATACGAATGATTACCATTTGACTGATTATAGTCAGCGAAAGAAATTCACAAATTATACCTTCATAATTTCTTCTAATTTGCGTGAGCTTGCAACAAACCCACACATACACATGGAATAAAACACACAACAAATTCGACGAAAAAAGAAACATAATTCTTTTTTTTATTAAAAGTATGAAATCAGCGTTACAGACCAAGTCCTCATGTAATTGACGAACATTTTATTCGACAGAAGAAAAAAATACGCACGCACACGATACATTTTGGAATCGGGCGAAGAATAGAGAGGAGACAAATCAAATCAAATTATCTAAATAAAACCAAATAATTTACTCACACTGAGAAATTTCTCTTATGATGTTTTTTTTTCACAAAAATATTTTGAAGCCCTTTTTTCGTACAACATTTTTGTACAGCGAAAGATAGACAGAAAATATTTTTGCTACCAACAATTTGTAGGATTTGAACCAAAAGCGAATTTTATTTTGAGAATTTTGTAGAATTTACAAAAATGTTTTACATTTGTTAAATTTTTAAATAACTTAATTTAAGTAAAAAAGATTTTAAACTGGGAATACAGTAGGATCTTCCGGAATCGTCTCTGAGTAAAAAAAAATGGCTCAAAATATGTTAGATATGATAATATTTGTATTGTAGTATCATAGGTGCGCAGACTTCGATGTCTTATCGAAGAGAGATGTATTGATCAGCAAAAAATCCTAGCCAAAAAAAAGTTCGCCAAAAAATCATAGCAAGTAAAAAAAAGTTCACATATACGCAAATTTGAAACCCTCATCCTCTCTATAATTACGAGTAATGTTACGAATGAACAAATACGATTTTTATTTTTATTTTTAATCTGGATGAGCTAACCAACACTACTGCAACGATTAAATTTTCAAATCAACATATACAACCGAAGTAATGCTAGCGTATCGTCAATTATCATTTCGGAATTCAAATTATCAATATTTAAAAAAAAAAACACAAAAGAAACAACAAGCAAGTTTTTTCTTAAAATTGCTCAACATTCTGGAAAGAGCCAAGATGGTTAAATTTTTTATCCACTCATGTAATGTATTTAGGGCTCGAATTTGTTTTATTATTTTGTATCAAGGTCGTTTCTTCGCCAAAGGTGGTTTATTGATTAAACTAAATAAATAAATAAAGTTTTAAATTATAAATACGAAAAAAGACGAAATTAATGATAGCACAAAATTGATAAAAAAGCTACATTTATCGACCAACGTTCTTTATCATTTAAATCTATATTTCGTTGTAATTTCTATTTGAATCTATTTATGTAAAGCAAAATGTATTTAATCAAAATATGTCAAATCTCTATTTGTTGTATAATACATTTTTCTGGATTGCTTGCTTTGTGTAGCGACGAAGTTGCCAAATTGTATGGAAAGTCATATAACAAAACAAGCAAAACGAAAAACACTTCTAATAAATCTCAAAGCAAATGTTGTAAATCATTGCCATAATTTGTCATCTGCAACATAATCGTCAAAAGTTTTAATTTGTTTCTCTCACTTTCGTCATTTTTCTTGCGGGCTGCCTCCGATTAACTAATAAAAATTATAAAAAAATAAAATACACTCATCTCGAAATCCAAATAAGTATTCCATTTTTCTGCTCGAGATTTTTCACGTGTTATTTATCAGCGTTGAGCGTCGTTTCAAGTGCAGAAAGTATGAAATCGGTCGCAATGATTTCATATGGATGGCAGATCATTCACCGAAAAATGAGCAACGCAATCCAAATTATCTCTCTATTTATTTCTGTCTGTCGTTCGGATGAAATCGAAATTCGAGAAATCGACAAAAATTTGCTTTCCATTTAATTATCATTTCATAATATAAAAATATAAATGCAATATGACGTTAAAACGCATCAGATTCCAATCTAACTGATTACTTGTGATTATTTCAAATTTCACTTTTTCCATCAATTTATTACGCATTTATCACTGAAGCAATTCACATAAATCACATGTTCCATTCGAAATTCGTTCAATTCGAATTTTTGTACGATTTCAAGGTAGGTTCAATCGATTGTGGCAGTCATCATTCGAAAGAGTGAAATAGTGAAACATCCTCAAACGTTCTACTTCAATACGTATCAAAGTAATTTCGAAGCATACAAGCCTATCAACACCTACGATCGTTCTTAGAACATTTTCGACTCTTTTTTTTCGTTCAACGAAAGAAAAACTTCGGCATAAACGAATTGTTATGCATTCAGTTAACGTTAAATTAATTGCAAAATAATCAACTTGTTCAACAACAATAGTATTTGCTCATTACCAATTTCAATCTCGCAAAGAAAAAGTGTTTCGACAACATTTCACGCATTAAACACACAACGAAAATCGCTTTTGTCTCTCTTATAATTTGACAAACTAATTTTCGGGCTCAAGAATCTGAACATGAGTGAATCGAAGAGTGTGTGTGTGTGTGTGTACAACAAAATGTGCGCCACACTTGGTTGCCTTTTGATAGATCTTCAACCGTGCGTCGATGGTATGTATGTGTGTCAGCATATTTCTCTTCTTCTTCTTCTTTTTCTCTTCATTTTGAGCAGAAAATTGCTTAAATTTTGCTGTTACGATTTACGACTGGCCGAACACATCAACCTCGCTCACGAATTTATGGTTCAAAATTGTTCTAACGATCATAAAATGTGCATAGCAGTGAGATATGAGTTAAACTATTTCTGGATGAAAATTGTACGGTTTGTTTTAATTGCTTCGTTAAGCGTAAGTGGCCGACTAAGATTGATTTTGTTTTAGTTAAATGAGTGGTGACACAATACTCATTTTCATATTAGAATCAATTACTTAGAATTCAGTATGAATTTGAAATGAATAGATTTTTATGTGGTTAAATCAATGCTTTCAATCTCTACTCTTCTCTAAATTGAGGTATTTTTTTTCATTATAAGTCTAAAGTTCACCCAAATGAAATCGTCAATGAAATTTTTACATTTTCACCAAATGGAAAATATTTAGATTGAATTGCGTAGTGATTTTGTTCGAGACATTAAGAAAAAACGACTTCACGAATAACATTTGTTATGAAAATGAATGACATAATTTTACTTATTTTCCATTAAAACGAGTGATTATTATTACAAAAATATCATAATTTTGTATGTATTCTCTCTCTTTATCCCTCCCGCATTTTCTTTTTAAATATTGAGCTAAAAAGCAGTTGAAAAGAGTCTTTTCAGCTTAAAGTACATGTCGTTGTGTGTACTCTGTGCGCTCCGACTGAAAACAAGAAGATATATATTCATAATGAATTTTTCATGCATCGATGCATATTTAACGAAGCCGTACCTTTCAAATGCCGAAAAATATTCGTTGTTCATCAAAGTCAGCGGGACGATCATTATAAATCTTAACATTTGATGTTTTACTCTTTGATTTCATTTTACACTGTTGGCATTGATGCGTATGAATTGTGGGTGTGCGAGTTGCAGCTATTGAAATAATCATGTGCCATTTCCATTTTGATAAAAAAAAAAATGAAAATTCAGTAATTCTGAATAAATGCGAAAACGAACGGTGCAGAAATCATCTGATTTTAAAAGGGTTCGCACAAAAGAAACAAACTTTTCCAAATATGCATCGAAATGTTGACTGTTCTTTTTGCTGTTACTTGGACAGTTTACTATAGATGAGTTACTGCAATCATTAATGCATGACCCAGCAATTATAATAAAGGTCAAGGATCTTTTCTAGTTGTTTCCTTTGCTTTCTCTCTTCCTCTCTTTCTCTCTCTCTCTCTACATCTATCTCTGTCGATCCTCACTAATTTATACTCTTTGGAAATATACACGATGAGGATCATGAACATCGAAATGAACTTGCATTTTAAAATTCATAAATCGTGAACAAAAAAGTGCGTTGGACGCTTCTTGGTTTCTCCAATTTGAATTTTATGATTGTTAACTATATACGCTATAGCGGCACATTTAACGACACGTAAAATTTCATGAGTGAGAAAAGCGACTAAGAAGAGTGTTTATATGTTTACAAGCAATCGCAAGAATCGTCCGTCACATTCGGATCGCGGTCGGAGCACCAAAGTAAAGAAGAAAATCGCTTGAGCGGAACCGTTAAAAGGAAACGAATTACATGTATGTATAATTCACTTGAGTCATTTAGCCAATGTTCTTACTTGCATATCAACTATTTTCGTGCTTTTCTTCTTTTTTTCCTCGCTCATTCACATCGACATTGTTGTTGCTTCTTTCCCTTTCATTTTTTTCTGTTACTCTTTCTATCTGCTGCTTTTTTTGACAAGTTTTCAATTTTTCGAACACATTTCATATTCAAAGTGCGTACGATCAACAAAATGTAGCTAAAAAAAAAACCATTAATGAAATGAATTAATCATAGTATATTGCTATTAGCAACGAAACTTGGTCGAGATTGGGAGGAAAAAAACGATAACTCAGAATATTTCGGAGACAATATTATAATTATAATTAATTAATATCAAGTTTTTAGTATAAAAACAGCGAAAATATCTCAAGTTTTCGAGAATATCTTTTAGTTCGACATCTTAAATCATTTTAACAGTTGGAGCAGTAATTAAATTTGGACACAAAAAAATGAGAAAAATAAAATAAAAATTGAGATCATCGAAAATTAGTTCAAAACGAATAATTCAACGACGGGGAGCAATTTCGATCCATGGAGAGAGCGAAAGAGAGAGAGAGAGAGAGAGAGAGAGAGAGAGAGAGAGAAAGATGGAGACAGCGCAAGAGAGAAGATAACAGTGTTCCAAAACTAGCCACTATAATGTAAATGATGAGCATTTCGGTATGCGGTTCACCTTTCCATCGATCGTGGGTGTTTGTGGCGAATGTAATTTATTAAAAATTAAAAACGAAACAAAAACAGAAAAAGACTTTTAATTATTATGATTTTTTGTTCTCTGTTTCATTCGCGTTCGTTCGGCAAGTGTTTTTTGACTTCTTCTTCTTCATCACCATCGTACTTCTTTTACATTCGGTATCATTTGCCATGTAAAACAGTGGAAAGGCATAAATATGAACATCAGCCACCGCTCGTTGTATAGCAATAAGGCAATGGCACAACACATAAATAAACAAAGCGAATCTAAATGCCAAACGTATAGAAGGCACTTTTGCCTCACATCCGGTTCACACGCACTAAATATTTATTTGTTGTTGTACATTAACGTTGTTGCTATTTTAGTGAGCAAAAGAGCGAGCAAGAGTTAGGGAGAGGGAGAGAGAGAGTGATAGAAGAAGAAGATGTGTTATACTATTGCGCGATTGTACAACGCACATATGTATACATGCATGTTTTAACTATTACCTTGCCGATGTATTTCTTTTGCTGCTGCTGTTGCCACTACTACTACTTTTTTATTATTATTTTTTTTTTCATCGGTAACCTCAAGCCGATGGATTGAAAAAAAAAACACCAACCTGAAAAAATAACAACACATAGAATTAACGTTTCTTGGATTTAATTTACACACGGTTCATATTTTATGCCAACGATACCAACAGATTGGCGCACTCTACTCAATGAGAGAGTGCAACTACGATTTTTATTCTAATTTTTGCTATGTGCAATCATACTTTTGCACACTTTTTCATCTTTCTTTTGTCAGCTTTTCGCTTTATTTTTCGTTTGCAGATATGTGCGGTTTCTATTGCACATTTTGTCATTAATTCCATCGCCGTCGATGGCATGTCTTCATACAATTCAATCATATTAATTACACTTTACAACAACGTATAGATAAATCGTTGCGGTTTTTAACGCTTTTTATAGGTTTTTTATTCATCAACAAATCTGACGAGAGTACTTTTCATCATCATCACCACAATACTAGTCGTTTTAAAGCCATAAATACGGTTAAACTCTTCTGGGGCCATCATTTAAACAGCTCTTTCTTTAAATTCAAATTAGATGAATCCAATTTAAATGAGCTTTTTATTCAAAAAAAGAAATCCATGAGTTCAGTTTTATCTTCTTCAAAGATTAGTCTTTGTTTAATTTGGACAGCAATAAATATAAATTTGCTAATCAATTCAAAATTATGTCTTTTACAGCAGAATGAAAAGGTTTTAAATTATATACAATAAAACAAATAACACTCAACTAAATCAAAAATCGCATTTTAACGAAAAAAAATGTCCCGATGTAAGTACTTTTTCAAATTATAGATACTTTGTATAAAATATTCTGATATTCTAAACGTTTCGGCTTTTAAAAAAAAGTGGGCTCATTAGAAAAAAAGCAGATAATTATAGATTTACATTTTTAAAATTTTACAGTTTTAGCTAAAGCCGACTGAGATTGAAGTTGTTTTAAGTTGATTTGGCTGATTTTTCATTCAATCCTAGTATAAAAAAATATAACTTCATTCAACTTCAATCGCAGTTGACTGTGTAGACGACTTCAGTTAACAAAATTCGATTTCAGTCGATTTCAGCTAAACAGTCAGTCACTTTTTTTTCACACGGGATTCTGGTTTGATCAATGCATCCCATAGAAAATTAGTGATTGAAGAAGTATGAAAAGCAATAAATATGCTTATAGCCATTTATTTTATTGACTATTACTCAGACATTATATTGGGATATTTTCAGACAGCTGATTCGGCTCAGAGAGCTTATGTCAGGCGCTGAAATGGAATATAAGCAATAGAAGTGACTGTTATAGTGATGAACGCAATGTAATGCAATTTTTATAACAATCACATAAACTGTTTTCACTCCATTTCAGCCTAACGATTTTTTACCCCTTTCGTTCGAATCAAAAGGTGCCTTGTCGGATTTTATTTCTCTTTGGTATTTTTTTTGTCCAATGCCATAAGTCGAACATTTCGGTGCCATTTTTTAGTTATACTGCCGCAACACTGTTACTATGATTTGGAAATAATGTATGTGCCTACAATGTGTTTGTCTAATCCACAAAAATATCCAATTATACTCAGAGAAAAATTATCGGTTGTTTTGAATCGGTTAAAATCCCAGCGGAATGATTTTTTGGTTTAAATTAACCTAAAAATCGGATGAGACTTTGAGAATTTTAATGAGATTTGAATCTGTATTTCAAATCTGTAATCGATGAAGGAGTGCGAAAATGTCCTTATTTTCGCGATATTTCCATCGGAAATGCGAGAAAAATTGATCCGAAGATTTCACTCAGTTGTAACACGCATTCATGTTGATCACATCGTCGCGTGAAAAAAAGAGACTTCATTTTGCTATCACCGAATACAGACTTGAAATAGAGATCTCATTAAAATTCTCAAATTTTAAGTCTCATCCGATTTTTTGGTTAATTTAAGCCTAAAAACCATTTCGCTGGGATTTTAATCGATTCAAAACAACCGATCATTTTTTGGTGAGTAGCAAATTTGTAATAAGTAATGGAAAAAAAAATCCAGAGAGAAACAAAATCTGACGATCCTACGAAATTCAAATGTACCTAAAGGAAATGTGATTAATTTATGCAATGCATATATCTAAAGTTTCTTATTTTAACACTAAAGGTGGAACTCAAAAATGGAGCGAAAGAGAACCTTTTCAAATATTAAAAAAAAAGGTATCTTAATAATTCCATATGAAATTTTGAATAACTTGTGGATATTCTAACATGATAAAAATGTGTGAATAATAGAAAATGCAAAAGTTTCGGACGGTCAAGATATAGGAAATAACGAACTTCAGATTTTCCTCAAATGATTCATTCGAAATTGCGGTTAAAATATGTTGGTTGGCTGGCATTCGAGTGCGCGAGCCTGAATTAAAAGGTGTGGTGTGACTAGTGGCTGCTTTCGACGGCATTCTGCTGTCACTGTACATATTCATGTAGATCTGTGATTCGATGTTATTCACATTAACATTGAGTTATTTAAGCCGTTGTTGCTGCTGTTGCTCACAGTTAGTGTTTGATTCTCCCTCTCTTGTATCGGTTGTGTGCGCTCGCCTGAGCCACTCTCACCACATTTTTTTATTTGCACAACTACGACGACAATGTCGGCTTTGTGTATTCGTATTGGCGATGAATCAATCGAATTGAAACAAGAAACGAAATAAAAATAAAAAAAAGAAGAGCAAGAACGCTTATCGATGATGAAAACAGCTTCGAATGTCCATTTAAAGTCGCAAAATAACACCGATGCGCCTGTTTGTGGAAAAGAGATACACACACGAGACAAATATAGTGAAATCGCACAATTATACAAATACTGTCTCACATTTGAACCGATTTAATTTGTTGTTGTATTTGTATTTACATTTTGCGATCGTGTGATCATCTGCTTTGTGTGTATGACTGTTATCTCTCCCTCCTTTTCATCGGTCTTCCCTTATAGATAAAAAACATGCTGAGGTGCTGGTATATATGCACAAAAAACGCGATATTTAATTGAATAGTGACGATTTTGCGCATACACCTGTGTACAATATCAATTTTTATTAGAATGGGATGCAAATCATGAAAACAATCCGAATCTATCATGTGCTCGTACAGTTGAGTCATACTATCATCGGATGCTATCAAAAACAAATTTGTTTTCTATTTACACCTTTATTTCAGTGTTTCAAATCGGAATTTCATCATATTGTTTATGAAACTGTTCGCGTTCCTTGTGCTATAAGCTCAATTGCTGCAAACTATTTATAGTTGTTTGTATTTTTTGCGTTTTGTTTTTTGTCGCGCACTTCACAGCACTCAATATGGGAATAATTGAAAGAGTTATTGTACCTTCTGATCAACAGATCACACGAAGAGTGCTCAAGACACTGAGAGCACTGTCATCTGTACAGTGTACAATGTACATAATAACTCACACAAACTTCCACCGTTTGTGCACAGCCACACGCACACACACAGACACACACACATACAAATACAATTAAATGAATTTGGTTTGAGCAGTGGCAGCGCAGCGTGCATATCGCGTTGTCGCGCTCTTTAACTATGTACCCGTGTGTGTTGCACATGTAATCGAGCGAAACAGACAAGAAAACACACAAACGGTGAAGAGTGAATACGATACGATGAATGACGAGGTGTATGCGCGTGTGAACGCGCCAAAACGAGACACAATAATATCCAACAATGTGAACTAGCGTAAAGAGTACCAAACGAATGTGACTCTTGCTTCTCTTGTACACACTCACCGTGTCGAGTGAGTGAGAATTTCAGGCGCGTTTCACCTTACGAACATTTTTGAACCGTTTCTTCAGTCACTTAATGATAATCAGTTAAGTTAAACGTATTTTCCATTCCCCGTTTAGTGTTTTCTGGTTATTTGCCGTTTTATCTATTTTCATACAGTTTTCATTTAAATAAATAAATTCGTTTGGCCGTTTCGTGATCAACTGTTGTTTTTTTTTCGTACTCTTTACATTTTTTTGCAAAAGTTTTTCCTTTTTCGCGGCAGTCTATTTATTTTGGATATAAAAAGTGCCAAATTTCTATGCCCATAGGAGAGGAAATTAAGGGCTTGCAAAATTTCCACGATAACCAAGAGACAGAGATCCTGCATGGAAATTTCATGCTAATGTGTTGGATTTGATTTTTGAAAACATAAAACAAAAAGTGCGCTGCATTTAATAAAGAAACTAAACAATTATCGCAAAATTTTTAAACTTTTTTTGTCCACCATCCGTTCCACATAGCGAAAATATAGAGAACAGGCTGCTCGCATAATAACGCGAATAACTCATATTATAAAGGTGATTGATCAAGAAAGTAACAAGAAAAAAAAATCGAAAAGTGTTTACTTCCCGTGTGATCATGTGTCCGCGCTGGTGCAAAGCAACGCATGAATATGATTCGATATAATTGTTGAATTGATATTTTCAAATTAAGCGATCATTTTTTTTTTTCATCATTCCATTGGAGTTCGATTCGTAGCCATACATATCGGCCGGCACGTTTTTGTTTCATGTGCCCTGCGTACTTTATTTTTGCTCTATCTCTCTTATTGTCAGCGATCACAGCAGTGAACAGAACAGAGCAATCAACAAACGTTATCAACAGAAAACGCTAGTTTACTTGAACATCTTCAACTATGATAGACCTAAACAGACAGCCAAAAACATCATGTGATTAAGATTATAACTGTAATATCAATCGTATGTTCAGATCTCTCGATTTCGATTAAGCACTGACTCGCGTTTGGTGGTGATTCGTTTATATTATTCATTCGAAATTGATGTTTTTATTTTTTTATTTTATCGAAACGAATTTGTGAAAACTTAACAAAAGAAATGTGAATGTGGATAAGATTAAGAATTTTCACATTTTATGAACTTATTTATAAAGTAAATTAAAAAAATTACATCACACGGGGGGCAACAAAAGACAAAAGGGTGACTTAACTATTGTGTACCTACAATTTTGTGCATCAAAAACACGAACAATTTAACATTTGATCAACACTTGTGAATTCATTTAGAAGAAAAAAAAAAAAACACTTTTTTGTTTATACATTAGTGCGTGGTGAAAAGCAACAATTAAATTTGGTACCATGGATTCGGATACTGAGAAACACGACGGTTACAATGCATACAGGTTGGTGTTTATTAACATTCAATTTTTTTTAATCCATACTTTGTTTGTCGCTCACACACATATGAGGGTTGCATCTCCTTTTTATTGGTGAAATACACAACACAATAAATGGAAGTACGGTTTTATTCTTCTTTCTTTCTGTTTCAATCCTAAGCATGTGTATGTCGTGTGTGAAGTTACAAATGATAGTATAAAATGTTCCGTTTTTTTTTTCGCATTCACACGATCAACGATACTGATGATATAAGGAAAGAAAAGAAAATAGATGGAAACTCACTGAAGCATATCGACCACCAATTTCAGAGGAAGTGCATGGGATTGTGTCGATATACCTGTTGCACGGAGCGTTCAAGGGTTCACTGTCCATTTGTTACATTTATGTAAAATACCCATTTTTAGAAATGAAGAAGGTGTTTTTCGCCTGCGGGCTTCATATAAAAAACTCTCCGCAGTTTTTAAGACGGGTTTTCTTTAGATTTGAATGAACCACGGAACTACATTATTTTGAATTAGATTAATTCCATATCTTTCTTGCAAAACTGAAAAAAAAAATTATGGGATAAAAAAATAAATAAAGATAAACATATTCCAAGCAAAACTCTCTTCATAAGAAAGATTAAAAAAGTTGGGAAAAAACAAACTCTTTTCACTCCAAATCCTTGTTCACTCGGCAAAGCAACAGGTGGAGTCAATTCAATACTCGACATGATCAGTGCGCATGTACCGACGGCATTTACAACGCAATAAAAGATCCGGAATAACTAAAGTAGATTCAAGAAGTTTTTTCATTTGGAAAAAATACATTTCATCGAAAATTCAACAATAGAAAACATTTCAATGATCATTTTATGGTTCAATTTCATGGTTTTATGGTTCAATCGCATTCATTTGTGTAAATTGTATAATCAACCAGATTGCTTAGTCAAAAATATAGAAAATGTCAATAAATATTGGAGTATTCAAAGCATTTATATAGGTGAAACACATGATATTTGAAAACGGCAAGCTCAATTTTCAAAAGAATGTTTATTATCAACTTTATATGTGATGTGTCAACCAAATTTTAAGTCATTTTAATATCAAACAAGCTACAAAAATATCTCAAAATATGCGAATATTTGTTCAATATTGATCGATGTATCGGTTAAAATATAGGCGAATATAGGAGATGGCTTGAAAACATCTGATGTCTTCTAGCCACTATAAGAGATCTGGTCACTTTTTCTCTAGAAATATAAAATAGGCGAATCGGTTGTAAAATTAAACTGAATAAATGTAACTCATGGTGCGCAACACATATTGTGAGATGAGACAGACACACAAACACAGCAAAAAGAAGAGTGCAAAATAACAATTCGATTCGATTTCTCGGTAGCGAATTCGTTTGTTTATCGATTGATCAATATGCATGCGATAAATACGTTTTAAATGCATAAATATATAAACTTATATGTATTCCATCGTGGTCGCAATTCTGAGGTAGAAACAAGCGTAGCAAAGAAAAAAAAATCGAACAAACTTTTTAAATTCAATAAATCAACGTGAAATGTGACACATATCCTTCACATAACATCAGTCGTTGTGTTGCTTTTTTGTGAGTGCTGCTTATTCACGGTATTCTTGCCAACCTTTTTTTTCATTCGCAAAATTTATTCTTGTGGATTTTATTAGGCTTTTTTTGTTGTTAGTTTTTTTTTTTGTGATCCAAATATCGATGCGAACGATCGATTTGACTCCTTTTTTCCCGTGCCCGTACAAAATTGCATCAATCAAATGGTCAATTCGTTTTTTTCTCGATTCGTTTGTTATTTGATATGGTTTTTTTTCTCTCTCGTTTATTTGGCCAGACCGAAAAATTGATTTTTCTGGGAATACACAAGATTTATGTGCCGTGCATTTTGGCAAGAAAAAACTGCAATCAAAGAAAAAAAGTGGACACACACAACAAACAATCTAGATCAAAATCGTATGATGCGTTTAAATGTGTCATATATTAGAATGCATATTGGAATTAACATTCTTAGCGTTCATTTTTTTACTCGATTTTATTCATAAATCTCGTCCTAAGAAATGTAAACTTGGTTAAATGTAAACTTGTAAACTCTATATTTGTTTTAGACAGTAAATGATGGATAGAACATTTTTGTAATTTATCAAATTCTGTTTGTTTTGCTACCGATGATTTATTGAAGTGCGCTTTTACGTAGAGATTTTGAACACACACATAAAAAAAGGTCAACGTTGAGTCAACTACACAAACGACGTTAAATGGCTTGTGAAAAAGAGCCCTTTTAAAAGACACCGTTCAATTATTTTTCAGTTCGCAAATGAAATCGTTTGATTTCAATATTATTTGATATGACGATATTTTTACGATACGTTTTATTATGAGAATAAATTATATATTTTTTTAAATCAAAACTAATGCAATTTCTTATTATTTTTGAACGTTTAATATCCAAATTCGATAAAATAAAAGCCGAAGAATTCCCGGTGGAGAAATCCCATGGAAGTGTTAAACACACTGTGACAATAAAATAGTTTTAAAAAAATTATTTTCTTCTTCTCTTTTTGTTGTTGTTTATATGATATTCGGATATATTGAGCATGGCGCACACTCATGTTGTGCCAAGTACATAATCAAAGTTCATGTTTAATATTCTGATTTAGCAATTCAAATTAACCGAAAAGTATGAGGCGCGCGCAGCGACTGCGAGTTGTGTGTGTTGAGTTTTTTTTTCGTCCATCCGTTCGTTCTACTGCTCGTTCGATTCAGATTGAAATCTTTGCTATGATGTTTTTCCTTAATAAGTAAAATTAAATGAAAATTTCTTTAAAACAAATGTTATGAATCTTCAAAAAGGAAACCAACATCAAAAATATACATGTTTATTTGTATCATAAAAAATCACAAATGTTTTGTAAAGAAAAATCATGTTCACATTCGTGACCATCAAAGAAAGGTGACTCGGTTCAACAGATAGTTCACAAAGTGCTAATTAGATTTGGCAAAATGATTCAAGTGTGTTGACACAAACGATGCGAGCGCGACACTTACGAAATTTGACGATGAAGTTCATAATATTATTCAAACTACACACGAACACAAAAAAAAAATACATTTCCGATCGCTATAAATGTTTCCGTTTCAATGAAACAAACAAACAAACGAAAATAACAAATACTCAATATTAACACCACAGAGCCGAGTAAAGTGAACGTAGAATAGAAAAAGAAGAAGAATAAGAAAAATGAATATACAATAAAAATGTGCATACGTCCAGTACAATATGGAAGTTGTCAGAATTGTTGTGGTGCGCTTCAATTGAAAACAGCGTGGCGTTTTGTGCATAATATGCAAATACATGATCAGACGAACCGAACCGATCACGATCTTCGATATAGTTGGATGACGTGCAGTTATTTTGATGGTCAAAAAGTGCTAAATACATAATAAATATATAGATAATTAAACATCCAACTGACAGAAATTGACTGCGGTAAATCGTAAAAGAGAGTGTGTGACAGAGGAGAAACGGAACGCCTTAAGTTGTTGTTTTCTTTTTCACAGTGGCAAATAGCCAAAAATGATTAATTCATCATTTTCCCATAAAGTGGTAAGACCGCCCGCCAGTTCAAATCTGTCAATATTTCACGGTCCACATAAATGACTTGTGTGATTTAACTCTTCTCATGTCGATAATTGATCCAACAACAACAGCAAAAAACAATGCGCCCATTTCCTCTTACCACAACTCTTCTTAACTAATTCAACCTTTCTTTTCTCTCCTCATATTGACTATTTTATTTTTATTGTCGGTTTGTTTGTGTTTATTTTCGTTCGATCAATGAAATGAAATTATGCTGAAAATAACAAGAAGAAATAATATAAAATTCGTATAGAAAAGTGATTGAACCTTTGTAATGCGTTTATTTTTCGGTTGTGTGTATGTGAATTTTATTTTTATCCGTTTTCTGTTTTGGCGTTTATTTTTGGTTTTTGGTTGCGAAGCGAAAAAAAACCCGAAAAGAATTATGTGTGTGCGTTTAACCCTAAATATTGGCCTAAGACTCAACAGCACACCGTATAATTTTATATTCATTCGTTGTCTTTGACGTTTAAGTGTCGAATTCGCGGTTCAATATTTTTTTTTTTTGTATGAGTCTCTTGTTTTGATTACACACTCACCAAAAACAGAGACGACTTTAATAATAATTTTATGTTTTCTTCAGTTGTCTTTTCTTTATATTTTGCTTTTGGTTAACTGTAAATAAATTTATGCGTAATTCGTTTCACATCTATACATACATGCTCGATGAGAAACCCAACCCAAAATTCAAAATCGTTCGATGATCATGTCTTTTTCTGGACGAATTTAGTTTTTTTTTCTTTAAATTATAATTATGACACACTGATGTATAAGATCGTGGATCACCCACAAAATAAAAGATTCAATTCAAATGTGATAACTCAATTTTTATTCACTTCGTTGGAAGCAGACAAATGAATCGATTCAATTCCAAGGTGAAAAATGAATCGTTTAAAACAAAATTACAATTTATTTATTCGCAAATTTGTGCAAAATTAATACATCAAGTAAAAAAGAGAAAAAAGTGTCTAGAAAACTCTGGGAATAACTTCAATCGAAAATAATCTAAAACCTATTTAAAAAAAAAAAACAATTTTTCAAGCAAAAAACTAACTTCACCGAAAATTGAATTTTTAATCTGAAAAGGGAGATGTGCGTTTATGAAGAACCAATTAAACTTACCGATTTTGGTTGCACTAAACGATAAATAGTTTGAGATCTAAATTAAAGTTCGATTCAAAAAGTGCTCATGCTTCTGTATGACAGAAATAAAATGATTGTGTTTCCTTGGTTTTGTTCACTCTGTGCTCATTGAGATGATACAAACTGATTGAGTGATTTTCAATTTTATATTTAATCTGGATGTGTGTTATAAAAAAAAATCAAAAGAGAAATAGGTGCAGCTCGTATTTCGTGTAACATCATTTGCTTGTATTGAATACATCCCATTTGCATCTGTTGCTTCATCAGAACGCAATAGCGAGAGAGCATCTTTTCGTACAATTGATTGAACAAATTGAATCAGAATGACAAATGAGCGATTTGTCAACATCAATCGATGAAAATAAAAAAAGAAGAGGCAACAATAATTATGTATGTTGTTGGATCGGCCATAGTTGACAATCAAATCTATGTATATTTACATCCAGCTGACGGCAACCAATTAAATCGACACCGAAAAATTTCCATTATGATGTAAATATGTCCACATATCCGTATGTATCGGTGTGTACGTTAACCTATTGACACATTAATTGCAATCTATTTCTTGTTGTTCGCTTTTTTTGTTTATTCCTTTGTTTGTCGTTCTTGTTGTGTGTGTTTTTTTCTCTGTCGCATTGTCCTCCATGTACACAATGACATCAAATCCAAACCAACTTCGATTTGGCGAGCATTTGTATTGGTTCAACGCGGATGTCAATTGTATCCAGACGGAACAGGTTCAGCGAATTCGATTCAAATGATTCAGAACAATTGACAATATATATGCCAAAACAAACATTACACGCGAATCTCGTATTCAACGGATGAAAAATAGCACAAAATTGTGTTACGAAGAACAATGCGTAGGATTTTCTCATTAAATAGATCACAAATTTGTTGCATCCAAAATAGGAATGAATTTGATGGAAATGTATTCAGAAAGAGAGAGAAAGAGAACACAGTATGACAATCGATTAAGGAAATGCATTTTTTTTATTCGATAATATACCCTTTTCACTTCTGTGGGGCTGTATAGTTCTTTGTGTTTAATTGAGAAATCGATTGTCACGTGGCCATGTGCTTCCGACACCAATACGAGAATATTCTAATAATTATTTATTGAAATTATTCTGTGGAATATTAAACGCAACTGATTGGCTCTATAATCATTGCAATATTGGCAAATGACAAATATCATACACGAACAGACGAAGAAAAAAAAAACTAACAGCGCACAAGACAGAAAAAAAGCAGGCAGAAACACGCAAAACAGCACACATGAAAGAAAAGAAATCGTCATCGCGACACGACTTAATTGCGGTACAATATGCAATCTGTTACGACACATTCCTACTATCACATTGGCGAAAATTAAATTTATTAAATTAATTTAAATGGTTGTCGCTAGTTGTGTTGCTGGCGTGCGCATTTTCATTCAATATGCAAATTTGTGGCACTGTGAAACGGTTGGTGTCGCAAATCGGTGCTTTTCGGTTGGTGTTCTTATTTTTTTCACACATCATTTGTCAGTGCGTGCAAATATGCATCCATATATGAAAGTTTGCAACAGTTGCGAAACAAAAAATCGGAAAAAAAACACAACTGCTGATTAAAGATAGTTTCAAAGATACAAATTATAAAACCATCGATTAGAATCAGTTGAAAGTGGTGGCGATAATGAGAGAGGGAGAGTTTATCTCGAAGCGAACCAATGTAAATGTCTCACAGTAAAAATATCAACATAAAGCGCGTAATTTTTTTTCTTTCTACATCTAATGTGATGCAATGACAATAAACACGATATAATTAGTTTATTTGGAGAGTGAAACAGTACGATTGCAAACAACGTGCTCACTCACAATGCGCACACACATCAACGTAATTGCATTGCGCCTGACAACCGAATGACAATGAAAACATAATTAAATTCGATGCATGTGACACGAAATGGCATTCGTTTGTTTATATTCCAATGCGAATGAAAAAAAAAACGATTAAACAGCATACATGAACTGAACTAAGGTAAAAAAATATATATGATCGATTCCCTACGACAAAACATCGATCAACTTCTGCACCAAGAGAAAGATGTAGTGGGAGAAAGATTGGCGCGCGATCATTATAAAAAACACTCAACCGCAACTATATGTTAGAAATTCTTACTGATCTCACATTTTCAAATCAAATAATGACCATTTAACATGGCTGATGCTTTTGCACCAGCGCTTAGCACACAACTTACAACTCACAATAGCAATTAGTGTCGTATTTGCACGCGAACGCAAAAAAACGCTGAGAAAACAACTGAATCAAGAAGTAAATGATTCAAATGTGTTTTGTTTCGATTGGATGGAGGGGAGGAAATTTCTCATCGAGCACAAGCTAAAATGTCGTCTTTAAGTCAACACATTAGTCGTTTAACCGTTTTCAATGCTAATCGTTGCACTGATGAATTAGTCGAAGCACCCACGACGAAAACGAACAAAAATAAATAAATTCAAATGCGAAGTAACGAGACAACAAAACAAATAAATAAGCATTAGCAAATCTTTTCATTCACAATAGAGAGAAGAGCATGCAACCGAAGAGCAACAACAAAAAAATTACAACAAGCTCATAGCAATGTTAAAATGATCCAGAGAATGTACGGTAGTGAGTCCGTAATATTGAGTTGTAATGATTGTTTCACAGGGAAATGAACTGAGTAACAATCAAGCACTCTTTCACATACACACACGCACACACTACAGTCATACTCACATAAGGAAAATATTGAGTAATACTGAAGCATGGAGAGTGCACAAACGAACCACATCAACGATGAAACCAAAAAGCAGAAAAAATATATAAAATCAAATAATTTATTCGGCTATTAACACCTACGCCGATTTTTCCGACACAGACAAATTCTTATTTATGATCAAGCAAAACAGCAACAACTGTATGCGAACATACACCGTTCGTTCTACCAAGGACTATATCAAAAGTGGCAAAATTAAAAAAAAAAAAAGATTAACAAAGAAAAAGAACTCATCAATTTTGTCGTGTTTTCTTCTTCTTTCACCTTTTAATCCAACACTTCTCTTCTTCATCTGCAACACACACACACACACTCGATTATAAATTCAACGTATTATGTATAATTTCAAATGTTGACTTCTTTCTTCTTTACCTTTAATCGTCGATTCAATCGTTCGGGCGAAGATTCTTGAAGTCGCATTTTCTGTACATTTTCAATTCAAAGTAATTAGAATTCGTCATAGACAGTGATTTTGTCAGTTGCATTCACTTCCTTTTGGAAACGAATTCCGGTGGAAGAATCACAAGCGACGAAACCCACTGATTCTGCTTGCATGGCTGCTGTTACTGTCCGAACAAAATGAAAATAATTACCGATTTATTATTCAATCATATCAGTATTCAATTGCATTTTGAGACGGCGATCATGTAGCAACATCATAATTGCCAGACACTTGAATGATGGAAGGACACCGTAGCATCGAAAAACGATGTTGATTCGCATTTGATATATAGGCGATTTCATTATTACTCATCGTTAGACTTTCTCATCAGATTTACAGTGTCTATCACTTTTAGCGGCACACCATTTTGCACAAAGGGGCTAAACGATCGTAAATCAAACGAAACTGTACGGCGTCAATTACAGAATAAACAACGACAACAGCAACACAATGTACATACCAAAGCTTGAATCAGCGAACGACAGACAGAGACGACGAAAGCTTATAACAAATCGTTTGAATCTGATACGAGGTCGATGTGATGAAATGTAATTTTTACATACAGTTTGACTTTTTACTATACGAATCGAATAGTCGTTTGCATTTGGATTTACGAATATAGTAAACAACTGGACAGACACTCGAGGTAGAAATACACAGACACTAACACACTTCATATGAAGAATAATTACAGTGGCAATCACAAATGAACCAACCGACATTCCAAATTTAGAAAATTGTCACACTTATCGAAATATCATGTAACACCAATTTCAAACTGCATTTGACAACTAAAATTGAACACTACATTAATGAGAGAAACAAATCACATGTCATTTTGCGTGATTTTTTCGGAGGATGAATTATGTACGGTGTTGTGCTGGAGATTTTCATATATACTTTTTTTTCTTCAAATTCACTATTGCCGACGTTTTTCTTTTTTTCTTAACATTCTCCTTTACATTTTGAAAGTTTTAAGTTAGTAGCAGTTTTTCATCATTTACTAAGTGTCTTTTCATACGGATTCGTTTTTCTTTTGGAGAAGCTTCTTTCAGTTGTCGAAATATGAAAGCAAAAAAAAAATCCCAAAAGATCCATGATTACGGTTTAAAAAATTCAGGTCATTGGTGGAAATGACGTACAAAATATCTATAGTTTTGTCATTTTCCTCCATATTCACGTCGAACACTAGCAGATTTTTTTTTGAATTTTATAGCATTTTCATTAAAGCAAAAAAAAAATCGTTTCTCTTTGTTTGTTTCAATATTTCGAAAACGCATATATTTTTTGCAACTTTTCACGACCTTTCAAAGTCCATAAAATTGTTTATAACAAAAGTGTTAATTTTCCCATATATGTATATCATTTTATGACGATTTGATGTTGTGTGTGATAATCGCAGAAAATTTTATAGATTTCGGACGGTTGAAAATCTCTAGCATTGGAAAAACTGGTTAAAGATCAGTGATATTCTCATTTTATGATTGAAACTGGCATTTATTTGTTCATTCAACATTTTTGATATCAAGCTGAAAATTTTTCGGTTCTTTTATAATTTGATTGAACAAACAACAAAAAAAAAATGTTTTGCGGAAAAAGATCGAGTAGTTTCTTGTCATTCCATGTCAATATTTCGCAAACGCTTGTAAAACATGCGTTATTCGGCACACTGTTTCATCTTTAATTTTCTTGTGTGTAAACTTGATCGGCTCGAGAGTGGACAAATTGAGTAAAACGTAACAACGTCGGGAATGTCTTATAATGATACGGTTTGAATGTGACAGATGCCCCGAGAGACCATCATGACAACAAAATAAAATTGAGTGTGTTAACACGAAAACTTCAAAAGCGATCTTTCGAAAGATCAAATCGAATCGTCAAAAACTATATATAATGAAAAAGAAAAACGGCACAAACGGCATGATTCAAATTCTGATAGAACGTTAACAGCAGATAAAAGACCCATCCAGATCACGTTGTCATATAGCTGCAGATGACATTCCAGCGTGACATAATTTTTATGAGTTGTCCCGTCGGTTTTTGTACCATTTTACGATTGAAAATGAACAAATCCAGAAAAAAATACGCCACGTACTCACGGTAAAAACATATAAAATTACTCACGCATACGCAGACTGTGTGGTATGATAGGATAGCACAGGGTAGTTTGATGGCAGATATTGAGTTGGCGCAAACATGACAATGACATTCTCAATGGAAATAACGATGGTCTTCATCAGGAACCTTCCGTGTGTTCAAAGACTTCATACATATTCAAAACGGCACATGGGATGAAGTAATTTTTCAAAGTTCATTATTGCAGTATTCATTATTTTTTCATCTTTTTGGCGAACGAGAGATGGAAAGAGGAAGATAGAGGAGAGAGAGAGAGAATAGAATCATCGGCAACAAAGTCGCACTTTGGTCAACCGGTGTCGTGCAACAGAGTCCGTTTTCCATTTAATAAAAGGCCATCAACAAGATCATAATGCACTGCTAATTGTGTGCGCACACAAGATTCATAGATTAAGAATGCTTATGTACGCGCCGATCTTTTTCTCCATAATTTGAAATGAAAAACGGTGTGAGCACGGCGCTCTGGCTTAATTGCCGACGAAAGTTCAGATATCAATACACTAATACACGCATATACGGAAACACAACGCCACAATGAGCAATATACTGCCAGCTTTTTGGTCATTAGGCTTAATGTGAAACGAGCACTACTACGAAAAACAAACAAGTTGTATTTTTATCTCATTTGACGCTCAAACGGCCAGTGTGGAAGTACCCTTGTCCAATTGGCCAATTTATACCGTTTCATAGAGATCATTCAAAGCTATCATCTGTGTGAATCACTTTTTTCTACCTCCGAAAAACGCGACTTCAGAAATCGACAATTTTCTACTCCTAAAAAGTGCCTTTTTGGGATAGTGAATGGCAGAGAATTTATGAAGAAAATTAAATAAAACGTCTCAAGTGTTTGTCAAGCCCTATCGAATGTTGAAAACCTCGGGACAGACATCTTTCCACCAATGTTTAATGAAATCAGCTACGTTTCACATTAAGCAAGGTAATCGTTGCGCTATTGCCGATGTGCACGATGGTCTTAAGATCTCAGCACATGTTTTGAGTTAAATACATTTCTTTTTTCTTCTGCTGTGTATTTTATTCTCTATATGTTATCGCTTATTTCGGTTGTGCTCGTGCATGAAAGACAGAACAGATTTGCTCCCGTTCTGTGTACGTGCGCGATTAACCTTTTATTTTGTCACGAAAAAAAATGAAACGATTTCAAGAGAAAACATTTCGAAGAAATAAACGTAAATCAGTACTGAACCACTTCAGGCAAATCCAGAAGCACAACGAATGCGTGCAGCCAACAATAAAAAAAAAAAAAAAATCCCGAAACAGCAACTAAAAACGGTAAATTCGTCAAATTATTTTAAATTGAAATTTAGTTTTGCTTGGAGAGCGCGCGCTCAGAAGCAACAAAAGAAATATGATAAAGTTCATGAAGATGGCAAGTAGAACATCGCATGGAATGCGCTATACAAATTGCTATTGGATGCCATTTTCACATGGGTTTATTGGTTGATATAGTTCTTTTTTTGCATTTTTCAATGAAACGATTGGAGAAAGGCAAAGGGTTTAATGGCAGCAAGTGAATGTTGGCTGATTAATCTTGAGCCTTTTATTTCAAAATTCATGAACAAAAGGCTCAAATCTAATCGCACACGATACACGTAACACGATGAAGTAACCAATGAAGATAAAACCGTAAAAAATGTACAAATGCGAGTGAAGAAGAAGAAGAAAAATAGCTCTAAAGCAAATTAATTGAAATGAACGATGGTCGGAATAAATGCAAAATTTGCTGTTGAAATTTGTATATTGCCGCTCAGTTCTCTCTCTCTCTCCATCTTTGCTTCTGAATTTTTTTTCGCCTTCATGTGCTCCCTTTTTTCACGTTTTCCGTTTACCTTCAACATTCAATCTATCTTGAAATGCAATTGCTCTATTGTTGTTCTCTTCGTTTATCTCTCTCTCTCGCTCTCTTTCATTCATTTCTTGCGCTTCTTTTATGGCTACAATCGAGCTAATCGCTTTTAAACTTTGACTTTAACTCTCGTTCGCCTTATCTGTCATCATCAATCATTTCTCTTACGAAATAATTCTGTTTCGCTTCGATAGTTCGCATGCTACTGGCAAAGCGCACAAATAAAAGAAGAAGAAAAAACACACGAATAAATGTATAAGTATGTATGAAACAACTTGCACTCATCTCATTGCACGGATCACAGAACCGACCGGTAAATGCCGAATAAAAAGCCTATTAAGTAGCAACGGCATGAAGCAATGAATCGCGCATGCAAACCTCCGCTGAAATAAATCAATGAAATGCGAAAAAAAAACTCACAGAGCTACAACAACCCGTGAAGAGAGATGGGGAGAGAGAGAGGGAGAGATAGAAGAACATTGGCGCGTAGACACTTCGATTCTCTTTCTCTTGCTCTCTTACTCTCGAACACCAACACTTGGCCCGCTTTTATTGCTCTTCCCTCTGTTCCGGCTGTCTTACCGCTTCACATTGAAACATATGTAAATTGACTTCTCGATATGAGATGGACTTGAATGATATTTACGGCTTAAATATGAAAACAGGAAACATCATGTTGATGGCTTTCGCGGACAACCGAACAATTCACGCGGCTCTCTGTCAATCTACAAAACCACATCACATACACACATTACACCAAATACATTTAAGACTCTTGCATATCGAAGCAACCGATCTTCTCTCTCTGTGTCTCTCTGAACTGTTTATTTTCATTTTTCTTTCTGAATCCGTTATGGCCTTGTGCGTGATCTAGTGCAAAAACGTCCCAAAATATATTGCTCAAAACGACTGGCGCTTCTTACTTTAAACATTGGACACATGAATTATCATTTCAATCTAAATCATGTGCTACGCACACAAAAATGGTAAAAATCATCAGTATCATTTGCCGGAGAAAGTACACTGCTCCTCAATAAATTGGCAACCGTAAATAAATTTCATTGAAATTGAATATTTTCGACTATTTACTTTCACAGCTGTGCTAGCACTTCGAAACCCATACATATTTTTTAAATAAAAGTTTGCCATTATAGCCGAAGCAATAACATATCCCTTGCTGATTTGCAGATAAAACAAGAATCATATGATTATCGAAGCATTTGTTCGGGTACATTCAAACATGTTTCACATTTCCTGAAAGTAAATGCTTTTGCACAAAAACTTTTCCACTTTCAATGCAATATTGTTGAATTTTCCAAAAATTAAAATCCATTTTATGTAAAATTCTGATATAAAAAGTAGCGTGATCGAGTGTGTTTCAAGGTTACACTGCATGAGTAGCAAAATGTGAAGATTTCGTTGAATGTTGAAATGATCGTGCATTGAATGCGATGAAAACGAGACGTCGCAACAATGAATTGTCGTAATATTCTAAGTATAGAACGTGGTTATGTGTGCTAAAGAAAAGAAAATTATTTTCGCATTTGAACGCATGTTTGTTGCATCAAATGTAGACAATGTATACTGAATGCATATGGATTGTATAACAATAAGCAGAGTTCAAAGCCATTTTTCACAAATGCAACGTGGAACAACAAGTGGCTTACTTCTACACTTCCAGTGATGCTATTTTCATCTATTCTAGCGATGTATGCCTCTCCTTTTCGCTCTGCATATTGCCGTTTTAGCTGTAGTTGTATCTTGTGTTGATTTTTGTTTATTTTCAAGTTATGTTCGACTGTCGATAGCTTGTCTGTTCGTTAAATACATTGTGATAAATAAACAAAGTCATTATGTACTTGCAAACGGTATATATATATGGATGGTTTGGTCCGATTTTTCCTTTAGTTGTTACCGTCCATATGTCTCGCTCTTGCACACATCGCGTCATCTTTCGCCATTGTATGTGCTCGTGCGCGCAATTGTTCGAAACCAAAAAAAACGCCGGCAATATAACATACGTTCAAAAACGAGAGAGAGAAAGAGAGAGAGAGACTGTTAAAATGACAACAAACCAAACTGAACAATAAAATTAACTTATTGTTAACCTTGAATTCAAAAGCACACATGCACACTCGATTCGCCTTTGTTCTTGAATTGTGCTCAAATCGAATTACAAGTGATAGAGAGTGAGAGATAGAAAGATAAATTGTATATAAAAACGAATAAAACACCATCGATGCCGAAAGTGATGTGTTTGATTGTTTTGTATTTGTTTCGTTTCTTGCGTTATGATCAATGTCATTCGAATATTTTGCATATGGAAATGATCAATTTACCGATTTTATTTGCATTCTATGTCATTTCGTCGTGTGTCTCGCAGTGTATATAATATTTTAGATGCGAAATACACTGCAATTAGGAAAATAGTTTGTCTGTCTGACAGACATTACGCATTACCTAACATTATATACGTTGTTGTCGATTGTTTTCGAAGATCAATACGAATAAAAAAAAACTATATATATGCCTCTAATTTGCATTTTTCGGTCGTCTACTTCTACATTATTTCACACTGTGAAATGGTTGGATGCAATGAATAAGATTTACATTTCCCAAATCGCAACATCATTTTCGCACACAATGAACGAAAAATGATGTAAACCAAAAAATTGTTTAATCTAAATAATTGTTCAATTTTAAAGTGGTTTGCCGCTTTTACTTTTTTTTCCAGATTCATTATGATGAGTGTTTTAACAAAATCTCTCTTTCTTCAACATGTGCATTTATGTAATTTAATGTAATTTTCTATTGGATTTGTCATATATCAAATTGCTCCGAATGAAAACAGAAAAAATGGCAATTAGGTGCAATAAATGTTGTTTGCTTTTCGAAATATTGAAAATAAAATAGAAAAATGTCGTTTGCATGCTGTTTAAGTGTGATTTTTCGTGGTTGGTTGACATAATTTTTTTTTTATCTTTCACTTTCTTAACGCTTCATGGTGCTTAAATTTTTAAGTGATTTAAGCTGAAAATCACGCGCGATCACTGATCCGACGGATGAGACACACCATACATTTGAAGCGAAAAAAAAGTAAACGTCGTTTGTTAAAAATAATAAAGTGTCAAGAAGGGGAGAATGTACTGTTTTAAAAACTCAAAACTCCGACGCAACCAAAGTTGCCAATATGAATAAGCAGCAAATGATTTACTAATTTCCGTTTTAGCGCCAGGCTTCTTGTGTTTGCACCGCATTTAAATGAATCGCTTGATAAAAAAGAAAGCCATTATAAAAAAAAAACGTTGTAATCGAATTTCGTGCAAACCTTGTATGGTTCGTTTTGTTTGTGCTATTTGCGCATGTTTTGTGTCAGTTGATGTCTTTCGTTTTGAACGTTTACAACAATGTTGTAAAAAAATGAACCATCCGAATGATTTTAATGCCATGAAAATCACAAACCACATTTTGAAAATAGACACTTAATGCCACTGTTTGCACTGGCTGTTTGTTTTTTATCTCTCTCTTGTTCTGCATCTAAAAAAACCACACATAAAAACAATAACAACTCTGCAGAAAAAAACTGAATTGAAATAATGTTTTGAGTATGAAACGTTTTTTTGCTCACTGAGTGGAAAATTCCAAATCTTGTTGATTTGTTTTTCATTCGAACATTTATTTCCACATATGTATGTGTGTGCTTTACTCGCTCTCTTTCCATCTCTTCTTCAATTAAATTCAATTTCTCGGCCAAAACTGTCAGTGTTTGTGTGTGGCGAATTACAATTTATAATAACAATGTTTAATAATGATGTGTTTTAATAATAAAGTGGTAATATGGTAATATTGATGTGTTTGGACCGGCAAACCACATATATTCACCACTTTTTATTTAGTTCTTTTGTTTTTTTCAACTTTACACAATCTCGCGCATATACCATAGCGCTCGCTTAGGAAGCTTAGCCAAGCACGAAAAGAAAATTACAGAACGTTACACCGAACTGGAAAAATACACGCATTTACCGTATACGATGATGACCTCTCGGGGTGTGCGTGCGTGCTAGAGATAGCACATTATTATGGGCGTTTTGTTAATTGATATCATAATTATAACATTTGATACACTTTGATGATTATGGAAATTTCATATTTAAAGACAGAATATGGAATTAAAAACAAAAATTATATTATATTTGCCGTTTTGCATCGCTTTCATGCTATGTGCTATACAAATTATAGACATTTTATCATATCTCTATTGGCATCACATTTATTCGGTAATTCTTTCAAATACCACACAAGAACTAAGTAACCTGAACGAAACAAATTTACACGTGAAGAAAAAAATTCGAGAAAAAAACATCTTGCAATTTGGAGAAAAAAAAATGGTTATGCACATAAATACATTTAAAATGAATTGGTTCCATATTTTGCATACATATGTTTTTTTCTTTACACAACTAAGAAATGAACCACAAATTTGATTTTTTTAGAAATCCTTTAATTTTTTTAGTCCAAAGTGAAAGGTCGGAAACTTTTGATTGTCGAAAGATTTTTTCACATTGCAAATCAGAACTTTTCCATCTTTCGATATTTTAATTACATTCAAAATATTCGAACCGTTGATGACAAAATTATTCGATAAAAAATGCGGTTGCATTCTTGCATAAATGCAAGCAAAAACACGCCATTCCCTTTTTTTTCTTATTGATTATTTGGAAGATTGAGATTGACAAAAAGAAATTCGCCATAAATGTAATGCAAATCAAAGTTTAAAATTCAAGCTACGCAAAACGATAATTCCAAGACAACAATTTACGATACGATTTTTGCACATTCAAAAAATGTACATAAAATTTATAAAATGTTCATTCAAATGTTAATTAAATCGTTGGCTTAGGTAATAGTCAATTGTGAGAGAAAGAAAAAAAGAAAAAAAGGAAAAAAATATACAACAAAATATGATCAGTAGTTCCTATTCGATGTGAAAAGAATGTGTTTTTAAAATGGTTGGCAAGTGACATAGAGAGAGAGAGAGAGAGAGAGAGAGAGAGAGAGAAATAGATTGTGTTATGCTGCGACTTAAGTTTTAAGCGAAATATGTGTAATGGCAATAAATTGGAAAGTGTTCTTACATTGTGTGTTCTTAAAGGGAAATGTGTTTTTCAAATAGTTGCACACGAATTGAAAAGAGAAAAGGTATGGTTGACAAGGCTCACTGCAATGATCACTTTTTTCGTTGTGCTCGTTTTGGTTGTGGACTTTTTTTCGTATGTTTCTTGATTTTGTTCGCGGTATTATGTCCAATCGAATGTTAATTTCGATTGATCTTCCTGCATGGTTCACCAGTGTTATACTGTAACATCGAAAATATAATGCAATATGTATGTGTGTTGCGGTGCTGTGCTGTGCCACAATATGGCATTATTCAAGAGAGTTCACGTAATGTGAATTGCAATAATAACAAACGCTGGTCGAGAGAGCTGGTGAGAGTGCGAGAGAGTGCAAGAGAGAGAGATAAATAGATTGAAACGAGGGACACCAAAGAATAAATTGTCGTATGCGAACAAGACTCATTAAAATGGAAATGGTTGGATAAAGAGTGCTTCGATTGCGCACACTATTTTTCCAATCGTTTTGAAATGCGGTGCAAAATATTGATCGTTGAGCGTGTGCAAGTTCAAAAACAGCAGCACCAACCAGCAGCAGTTTTGATCAAACGACACAATTTTCCGCGCAATTTGGCGACCACAACGAGCAGTGCATGTGAACTGAAATTGGCTGAAAATTAATGCGCGCCCGAGAGAGAGAGAGAGATAAATAAGAAAAAGAAGAACCACGAAGCGAAAGAGAAGAAAAAAAACGAGCAGCAACAAAACGAGTATAAATAAATAAATAAAAGAAGATGGAACGGCCGTAAATCGCGCATCGAATGCAAAATCGTTTGATATCCCTTTTTCGTTGTTTCTTCATTTCTCTGTCTCTCTCAAATCGAAACTGAAATGGATATAACTGGATACATTTTCGAGCCTTTATTATTCTCGGTGTGTATATATTCTGATTGTCCTGTTTATTTTTGTAAAGTGTCTTTCACATATTGTCGATGCACCGTACCATTGTTAGTATATATGGTGTATAGTTTTGTACCGTTTTGCAAAACGTTTTGCGATCTCATTCTCGCTCATTTTCGGCGCATTTCGCCATTTCGACTTTTTGCTTTTTTGAACGAACGAATGAACGAACGCGTGTACGGGGACAATATACATGAAATAGAGTCTCTCTTGTTTATTGATCGAAATATGTACCGAATTGGTTCAGAGAAAAGCACAAACAATGTATATATGGTCGTTGTCGTTGATGTTTTCTGTGTGTAAGGCACCGACACATCGCGACTTTGACTCGGGTGGTGAATTATCGTTTGCTTGACTTCACGTCTATTCACTTTTCGCGATTCGGTGTTTTTCTTTAGAACATTTTTCTACTGTTATTGACGACTGGTTACATTTACTCCTTGCTTTTTGTTCCAATGCACGATATATTTACCGACCTGGTAAAGTTGCCTTCTCGTTTTCATTCCCATTCGTCTTGTTCTTCACCATCATCGTCGTCGTCGTCGTCGTCGTCTTTTCCTTTTTTCTCGTTTTACCTTCTTTTGCTTGCCGAATTCAATTTGTGCGATAGCTGCTAGTTACTTTTTCGCTGTTGTTCAAAACGGCTGAAGTCAGTATTTTCTGGTTGGATAACGCGTGAACTCTAACTGCCATCCTTTTTTATTTATTGCAATTTATTTGGGTTCATTTTGGCTTCTTATTATTTTCTGTCCCTTCATATGCCACTATATGCCATTGCATTTGTTTTGAATTCATGTGAGTCTCCGCATGTTTAATTCTTTTACATCTGAACCTTATTGGAATATTTTGGAATTCTAACAAATCTGCAAAAGGTCTTAGTCTTTTGACCGACAATTTAAATGATAAAAAAAACACCTTTAAACCGCTATTGAAATAGACAAAAAAACTTTTAATCAAAATCCTATCGAAATTGGTAACCAATGAAAATTTACTCGATTTTAGGCAACTAATATAAATATAAACATGAGATATTCGAACAAAAATGAGCAAACAATCTTTTTTAAACAACAACAAACATTTTATGAGTTCCGACAAAAGGCGATGACCAAAAATGTCAAAACTATTTTGACCATAAATAAAGTTTATTGCGAACAAAAAAATCTTTAAAATGGTCAACTCCACCAAATTATCAAATTTGGCATTGGCGATAGATTAAAACAAAACAACCTAATTTAAACCACACGAATTCTTGGTAGACAATTGCGTGATCTCGACTGTTATAGTCAAATTAAATTCAAACTTGACTATAATCGTCCGTCTTTATTTTGCAATCATTTTTTTTTATTTGTATAAATGTCATGTTCATTGTGTCATATGTTTACTGGTATTCTCTGCCATAATTCTTTCTATTCACCTTAGATTTTTCATTGTTAATGCATATTTCGATATCGGATCAGTATATTGATGTGACATTTCCGGTGCTACTGTAGACGTAAAATCCACTCAAATTCAGTTTAGTTTATCGGTGTGTCTTTCAGTCGATGAGAGGTGATAATGTATTTCATGATTTGCATTACATTTGCTAATTTTTCGCCGTTGATTTTGCTTATCAATTCAGAAGAGAGCAATTAACAATTTATAGACAATGTGATATATACGTCACGATCAGTAAGTCTGCGATAAATGTCGTTAATTATTTTCTCTTTCCTTTTTTCCCCTCATTTTATTATTGTGTAAGAATATGAGAATCTTAAGAAATTGATTTGCACGGGCCTTCAAACTGAGCTGAGTCGGCCGACCAATTCATTATGTTGATTGTAGCCGTTATCAACAATTTGGATGGGAATGTGCTCGCCGTGCAAACAGCCAACGAGATCAATTTCTTTATCATTTTGAGGATTAAATGTGCGGCATGTTACCGCGGCTAACCAAGTGAGAAAGAGTGTGATTATGGTTGCTTATATGTTGTTGGTAAAACATTGGTAGAGCAATTGTCATGTCTATGTTCTTTTCTGGTTAATCGTCTGTTTTGCTCTTTTCACTGATGCGGTGCGGATTTTGTGCGGATCGGTTTGTTTGTGGCATGTTTGGGCTGTGGGTTATGCAATAAACAAGCAAAAAAAAAATTAACGATAATTTATGTTGACCGAAGCACACAGCAAGATCGGCATATGGGCAGTTGGCTTTTGATGTGAATTTTTCGGATAACAAACGATCGTGCGCGGTCAAAGGCAGCAGCAAACGGCATGGAAATATGCACATAGACGATGCGAAATATTGTTTCACAGTAATGTAAAGCAGAAACACAAATCGAATGAAACAGAGAGAAAAAAACGCGCACCGAATGAGAGCCAAAGATTAGGAGACGTAACGTAAGTCAAAATATTCCTTCGACACAGGAATGGAAGGGTCGAGTGTGAGATTCAAATTTCTAGATTATTCATGCGTACAAGACGGGAAAAAAAAACAATTCGCTTCGTAGTATTTTATTTTTCGATTTTGTTTCTCTCTTACGAATGCACCTTTATGATTCTTTATCTGTTTCGTTTGGTTGTTTAACTGTGCGAACAGAAGTGGAAGCGCGCATATTCTCTTTCATTTCATTTTGAAATCATATTACGAAAAATGCATGGAATCTATCTCTTTTTCACTCACATTATGATTGCAAATGCGCAGACAGGCGCGCGCACGCTCATATCGTATTAGTCTCAACTATAATTTGTATTTGTTTGCATAGTAAATCGTGGCATGTATTATCGCCGATTACAAACGCCGAGCAAAAGAGAGAAGAGAGAGAGAGAATTTACTCTGCTGGCCGATTGCATACACCGCCTAGATCCGTTGAATTTTACGCTGTACATTATCGAGAAAAGCCAGAGATGAAAAAAAATCGGGCCGCATGGTTTTTTGCCATTTTTTTTCTCTACTGCTTTTGCTGTTTCGAATAAGAAGTTGTGAAGTTATTGCCATTTTTGCCCATTTTTATTTCATTTCAATTTGATTGTGTATTTTTCTGCGTTTGTTTTACATATTCGCCAATCGATTGGCAATTCATTTGCTTGTAATGTCGTTCATTCGTTCGTTTTGTGTTTGAAGCCAATGCTTCTATGTGCTGCCACAAAATCACAAAATGCGCACACGACTAGCCAGCCACTCTTCGATCACTGACTATTTTTGCGCGTTTTTGTTGTTGCTGTCGTTGGTGTGTGTCTGTTTTTTTTTTGCTTCGCATTTTATTTCATTCTTTTTCTTATGGCAGCCAAGTTGTGTGCAGTTTGCTTTCTCTTGTCATTGATTGCCAATAACATTTGTTTTTAATGTGTTCTTTTCTTTAAATGCTCCATGTGTGTGTGTGTGTCTCATTTCAACCATCGACCGATTGCGAATTGCGGCATTCTTTTCATATGGAAATCGATTTAAGTAAACAATGACAATATCGGTATCAAGCAAAACAAGCTTACCGAAACGAAAAACCAAATCCCGACTCTGTGCCATGTTTTAAAGCGTAAAAATCAAAGAAAGAGGTAGAAAGATAGCAATAGAACAAGATCGGATAGAGAGAGAGTGAGAGACTAACCAGTCAAGAGGTAGAATGAAAAAGAAAGAATGAGAGAGAAAAAAATTATTCAGCTGTCAAACTACATAATATTCAAATGACTACCACAATATTTATTACGGTAAACAAAAACCCTGTGAGTTCACAGCGCGCGACAATGCTGTGTAGTGCAAAGAATTTTTGCCGTATGTATGTCTCTCTTTGCCGATTCAGACGTAGTTTTCTTGTGTCGAATCTATTTTATCTACAGATGCATGCGTACATGCCGAACCATTCTTGTTTTTTGAGTTTTGTCGGTTGAATTGTCGTTCGTTGCTAATTGTCAATGTTCTATACATGTGCATTCGGTTTTCCTGCACACTTTAAATTTTGTGACGTTCTTTTTCGTTTTTCGTCAAATGATTTTATTGATATTATTATTTGTGGGAGTAAGTCTACACAGTAGAATGTTTAATTTGACTTGTTCAATTTGCAGTAGCCAAGTTTTTCCGTTTATCTATCGTTTTTTTTTATGTGTATAGAGACTGTTAAAAATGATAGTCTTTTAAAATGTTTTGACAAGTGCGATTTGTTTTGCATGGATTCCAATTGAAGCGCTACTTGTCACATTTTATCTCTCTCTATTTATGACCTTTCCGCATACTTCAAACAGTTTCGATTGCATTGGCAACGTAAAAACGTGATCTGTTAATTTTTATTTTGTGTATTTTCTAAGTTGCAATCCAATGTCGCCAATTATTTCTAGTTATAATAAAAAAGACCAAAAAATCTTGAGGTTTAGCATAGATTTTTTACTTCGGTTTGTCATTTATACTATTCTGTTTGAAAAGATTTCTTTGTGTGGTGTATGTTCGGCTCCTTTGTTTATGAATCACGTGTAATAACCACGGAATTATTCTTATCTCATACACGGTATTAGCTTAACACGCTTCTGTGTATGTAACAAAATATACGATGAACGGCCCGCATAAACTCACTGCTGCGTACACAAATCGAACGGGGATCATGGTCAAATATTTATGATTTTTATTTTTGACTAAAGATGTGCAAAAAACAATGTTTGTTCATGTTTTTTCTCTCTTTATCTCTCCCTCTCTCGAATGCATGCCTTTAACCTTTTGTACTCAACGAACTTTGAAGCGTACTCGAAATTTGCTGACGATGACTAGAGAGAGCTATCATGGGAAATCATTTCACTAAAGAGTATTTTTTAAGTGAAAAGAATTTATTTCGAAGAACAACATTATTTCGCCAGAGTAAATAGTTCAAGAAATTTCATAAACGACGAAAATAAATGTAAAATGGCTAAAGTTGAAATTCAACCGAGAAAAAAATCTCAGAGAATTAAACAAAACTGAATATTGTCAAATAATAACTTGGTTCATTCGTCTGAAGTCCGGCAAAGATGCCGAAAGCATAAACATGTCTTTATTTGCCGAAAACAAGAAGCTAAAAAAATCCAAAATATGTTTTCATTTCTAGCGATTAGAGGAAAGTTTGAAAGTGTGGTCTAGTCCATTGCGAATGCAAAAGATCTTTAGATCTTCATGTACGTGACAATAAAATAAAACTGGTCTTTGTTTTAATAACAGTACAAATAGCTACATTTCCAAAGATGAATAAAATAAAAAGAATTCCAGATGAAAATAAATAAGAACAAGTAGCTACTGGGCTCTTATCATGAGAAAATTCAAAAGGAATGAGTTTGCGGCTGAGTGCGAAAAAAAATACAACTAAGAGCGAGCGAGATAAAAAGAAGAAAGTCTTGGAATAATTTTAAGCACGTGTTTGTCATCATCATATGTGAAATGAAAAAGATACACGACAACAACCGAACCAACAAAAAAAAAAACCAGAATTATTTCGTCAATCGAAAAAGCGTGACCTGACAAGATGAAATATTTATATACCGATGTTCTTCCGAAAAAAGAGCGCGTTTCATTGCTCTCAAACGTGATAATAATATGATAAACGGGTTTTTATCGCAGTCTTTCACGTGAAGAAGACAACAAAAACAAAAAAACTCGAGCCAACTTAATTTTATAGCTTAAAAAACGCAGAAGTAGTTAGTCTGTGAAAATGTGGTTCATATCAGATAAACGGCTTGTATTTCAATGTGATAAGCGCAATGAGATATTTTTTTTCTGTCTCTCTCTCCTTTATTATGATAAAGTCAACGCATATACGTCAGACGTTCCGTTTTTTCATATTTACTTTTCTGCTGTCGTTTTGTCTCTTCACGTCTTTCTCTCGCACTCGCTCACTCAATCGCTCGGCTTAATTCCGAGTGTGCCCTTTTTCGTTGTGTGGAACAACTATTGTACAGATCCCCAGAATGAAAAAAACACACCGCGAGAAAGAGAAAAAGAAGAAGAAACTGTACGTTCCAAGTACAATGTTTATTTTCTCATTTTCAACCCGTCAGATTTGTTATGTTTATGCAGTTATTACTTATATATCAACTACCGTATGTGTGTGTGTGTGTGTGAATTTTTATCAAACTCATTTCGTGCCTCTGTTGCTCTTTTTATTTCTGTTGTTGCCAGTCTGACGTTTGTGGGTCGTAACACGATTTTTTTTTCCATTTAATGGGCCTTTCTCATTCTAATTTTTCCATCTTTTATCTCTTTGATGATTAAACGGAATTTAAAAACAAAAATAGACCAAATCTTATATAGTTAGTGCTAAAATTTAAAATGTTGATAAAAAAATCCAACTATTTTTCCGCGAAAATTTTACAGTTCGCCACATCATCAAATGTATCCAATGTTAATGAATCCGCCACATAGTCCAATGGTTGCTGGGGCATCGCAGAGCTCAATGTTATCATCATCACCATTAATGACATCCAATTCACCGATGATGTCAAATAATTCACCCCTAATGCAATATTCACCGTATTCGGATGTCCTACCAACCACAATACTCCCACCACTCGGGCCAAACGCAAACAGTAATCAGGTCGACGATTCCGTTTCGTGGGGATATCCAATGAACTCAGCATTTTCTAGCGAATTTTGTAGTAATTATGGTATGTATACAGTACAGACGATATTATTTTTATTAACGAATTTGATTAAATCAGAAACATTTCATTGCTGCTGACCAAATTGCCACTGGATTTAAAAATAATTCAGAAATTCAAAATAACTATTAAAGGTTTTTTAACCAGAAGTATTGGATACTAATTACTTTTTGAAATTACAGAAATTTAGAAAATTCAAGTGACAATTTAAAAAATAACTATTGTAATATTATGGAAAAAAAATTGTGAGTTAGATATTGTGACGTTAAGCTATTAAAGAAAAATGTACAATTCCCATTTTGGATTCGAGACATTTTAAATTTCATTTTAATCAGTTTAATTACAAAATTGCAAAAAAAGATAACAATGAAATCATCGAATCGAAAAGTACAAAGAAAAAATTATTTACAAGTTCATTCGATACGTTATTGAAAAACAATTTTAAACCCAGAATTGGGATCTAATTAAGTCGAATGGAGGATAATAAAACAAAATTAGTTCAATTTTATTCCAAATGTGATCATATTTCAAGTATTTTTGGATATTTAAAATTGCAAAGTCATGTATCAAGTTATAATTGCGAAATTCTGAGGTTAAACCGACTGTCAAATATAAGAAATAATATCAAAAATTAGATTTGTTCAATGTTTGTATCAAAATTAATCAATTTGTTCATCCATTAGCTACGATTGTAATGAATGTAAATGAGCTGCAATCGAAAACAAATGAATATTCAATTTTTCGTATCTATGTTATAGGAATGTTGCCAAGACAAGCGTATCAAAGTAATACAGGCAGTAGTGGTGGTGGTTCGTCCAGTGGAAAAATGAGTGCGGCAAATGCATTGAAAAGTGCAAAAGAAGCACGTATTCGTCGTCCAATGAATGCGTTTATGGTGTGGGCCAAAGTCGAGCGAAAAAAATTGGCCGACGAAAATCCTGACTTACACAATGCTGACTTGAGTAAAATGCTAGGTAAGTCTATTTAATGTGTTTTTTTTTTTAAATTCTTTTGTTCTCTCTCTTGTCATCTGTTTTAAATGAAATTTGAATTATTCGAAAGCCATATTGCGTTCCAAAATTTCCCGTCAAAATTTATTCGGCAATATTTGAGCACACCGTTCATTTTTTGTTCTTGTTTCTGCTTCTCTTGTATCAAGTAAAACAATAAACAAACAGTACTTTAGTCATATTCGAAATTGGTACTCGATGAGTGTGCGCTCGTGTGTGTTGCAAACCGAATTCTACCTATCAAGAGGCTCAAATAGAACAGCTATTTTTAGAGAAATGTTATCAGTTTAAGACGCAAATTAAGAAAAAATGTATATTTTTGTTTATTTATTTGTTTGCATTGTAAACTTATGAATGAGTTTGTTTCGTACTAGACGGGTGAAGGTAGGAAAATAAAACGAAAAAATATGATCATCATCGCACATAGACCCAGAGTTGTCTCCATGGTATTTGTATGGAATGAATTTTATACTGAAACATTGGGAACTAATACTGAATATGGAGACTCGCTTTAAAATCACAAAAAAAAAATGAAAAAAATGATGGTTTGATACTCGCTTAAATCGACCGTTTACATTTAATCATATTATATGATTGATGCTGACGCATGTTTGCACTGTATTTTGTATCTCGCCAAATTGTCTATCGTTAAGAAAAATGCTGCATTCGGAAATTTATACACGCATCCTTACGCCTTAAATTAAATGTGCGCACTACACTCGTAAATTATCACGCATTTCAGAAACTAAGTGATCTATAAAAGTAAAGAAAGATAGATAAATAATCAAATGACTCAATACACTTTGTTTGCACACTGTTACTATTTCTCTCTCTATATGTGTCTCTACCTCTTCCTCTTCGGTGGTCTAAATTTCAGTAGAAATTTCTTATCTCAAGTTATATAATTGGTTGCGTCAAGCGGCCAAAAGTTGGATCAGTGCAGTGTGTGAAGAATGAAAACAGATAGAGATGCGGAAAGACGTCAAAATGTGTTCATACGTTCAATGTTGTTGGTTTTTTTTTTTCTGAATGAGTAAAGTACTTAACGTACGATAACACATCACATTACATCACATGAACATGAACTGATATGATGAACATAAAAATTCGTCTGGTGTCTGTGACGATGATGACTGATATTGTGGTGCGTTATATTATCAACAGCGCTTTTTATCAGTCGCGTTATATTGATTACAAAGTAAAAAAAATCTAACTATTGTGATCATTCACCTGTGAGTGACAAGAATATCTCGAAAACGTTATCGATCGGCCACCAATTACGAAATTACAAGAAAATCTTTCTACATGGCATATCTTGGACAAATAAATCACATCGCCGGAAAATTGAACATATTCTAACATTTCAAATAAACAACACGAATTTCTTTGGAAATAACAAAAAATAAATAAGTAAACAAGACACTAACTCAATGACTGATACTTTTTATTTCAATTGTTGTTCGATGGAAACGAAACATTTTTTTTTTAATCGAATAAAATCTAAAGTTATTGACTATGTATTAAGCCGAAGCGGATCATAGCACTGTGATGATATTCAGATATGATTACAAATTGAACACTCAATTACGAAGCGTCCAATTTGCATAATAATGCTTGGACATGAGGTGAAATTGAGGTCGATCATTCACAACATCTTCATATTTCTCTCTCTCTCTCTTCGATTTGCTATTCGCTCAAGTAGCATTTGAAAATGTCTTAAAATAGCCCAAGCAAATTATACCAATAAAGATTTTTTTTTTTAAAAAGGGAGTCCAATGTAAATGTGTTAATTAACATTAGCCTCGATAATAACGAGAAGAAATCCATTTTATGAAACCAAAAAAAAAAAAGAGAAACCGGACCAAAAGCGAAAACAAATTGAGACACAGCGTAAAATGAAACCAAATCCCACGTCTAAAATGTGCTCATCTGTGCACATTAAAACGAAATTTATTCATTCGTTGTTTTTTGTGTGGATATTTTTTTATTTTCTCTTTATTTCACATTGGTTACGATACGCGCGAATTGAACAAAAAAAGAGACTTTTTTTAAATCTTTATTTTCATTGGCTCACCGTCCATCCCATCATCATCATTTTGCGCTGTCCAATACGAATTGTCCACATCGACCTGCTTTATAGTTCTTGCTGTTGTCATCTTCGTCGTCGTCGTTGCTTATTCCCTTCTATATAAAAAAAAAATAATGAAAGAAAAGCGCGAGAAGAAAATTACTAAAACACGATAACTACATTACTGCTCATTAAGGTGCGTTCGAAGCAACATTGAAATTAATATGAACCATACACGCATCTCATCAAACATGATTGTCGAAGTCATTGACGTCATTTTGTGTTTGTCTCATTTCAGTCGATCCATTAGAAATTTGAAAAACAAAAAAAAACGCGGTTTGTACAAAATGTATTACATATATTCACACGGCAACGACAAACAAATTAAATGCGAAAAGGAATCATAGCATATCGTTAAATGGACATCATAATGATTGGAAATGATGCATTAAAGATGAGCGAGCGCACACATCTCGTATTATTTCTTCAAGTGTTGAAGTCAATTCTTCGTTCGATTTGTTCATATTCTCTTTAAGTTGTCGTTTCCCAATATACTTCATTTTGATGCGCGCGCAATGGTCAGTGGAACTGTACCTCAGCGTTTTTACACGAAGAAAAGAAAGACACATACAGAGATATAGAGAAAGAGAGATCTAAACGTGCACTCACGCGTATACTTATATCTCCCCCTCTTAATCTTTCACCGATCTTGATTCACCGTACACACCTATATACGATTTACACTGATGCCAACCGATAACTTTTGATGATCTCTCCACATACGCATCACAGATAAATTATATGAAACTGGACACGCACACACATCCATATCCAAACACGAATGGTCCATGTGAAACGGTGCGTAAACAAGATACAGTGTGATTGGACAGAGCTCTGTATTGTAGCCGTTTACTTCTTTTTCGTCTGTTTCGCTTTTTCGACCAAGACACACATTTTAATTATGCTCGTGTATTGATAATTTTGAAATTTAACCATCATGGACGACCAATAGAAATCACGTTCTATTAGTGAATGATATATTTCCATTCGAAAATAGGTTGATCCAGACAGAGAAAATCAAAACCATTTTACTTGAAACATCAGAGTGGTCATTTGCTGACATGCCCTGAAAATCTATGATTTTAATTCGAATCAATTTTGCGAAAATTGAATATCGTGAGCCATTTAATCGCAATAATAACAAACAATATTATTTTATCTTGCTGTCTCTATCGATGTGATGCAAACTGTAGCCACAATTACGAATGAATAATCCAAGCACAATATTACGCTGAGTAATGTAGTACAATTTTCGTTATTTTTTTCAATATGTTCATTTCTTATCTCGCTTTTTCGGTTTCGGTTCATTGCATCTTATTTACGAGATCAAAATGTGCTATGTATTCGTAAATCTGTATATTCATGCACTACTGCTGATCTCTAATAAGCACTCGTTCGCACAAAATTCAACCGAAATACTGACATAGTGGAGTGTGTGTAGTTTTTGTTACGTATTCGATTTTTGATGAATAAGCGAAAAAAAAAACACGGCAAAACAAGGCAACCAAAATTACATGTGTATATATTAAATTTGAAGTCAATGCGAAAATCTAAAACTAAAGACAAAAGCAAAATGAAAAAAAAATCGCAGTCAAAACCTGTTAAATAGCAAGCGTATTAAAAGTGAGCGAGAATACGAGCACACATAGCGCTCATACATAAACGTGTATGGATCCCGTACACCATGTATATGGTTGCATGATTTTTTTCTTCTTCTTCTTTACATTTGATTTTGCCCGTGAGTTTGTGCTTCTCGCGGCGTTTGCCCGTTTGTGTTGTTGAGTGGCTCGGTGTGTGTTTTATATTTTTTTTATATTCATTTGAGAGGAAATACGAAGATCACCGCCCACAATCACGACCATTGGTTGTGCGCATTTACATGTGTATCATTTGTTGATATACGATTTTAAATCCGTTCAATTTCATCTATAATACACAATATATTGTATCGTTCAATACACAAAAATAATTCATTTGGTATTTTTTTTCGAATTTGTCATTAAATTTTTGTTTTCAATCGATGAGAAAAGTGAATTTCCATTGATTAAAAATTCGGATGATGTAAAACATTCGGAGAATTTTTCGTGCCAATTATTATGAATTCGAAGAAAATATTAACATTAATTCATTGTATTGAGAATTTGTTCGAAAATATTCGAAAATTGCTGAAAATGTTCGGCAGTTTACTTAGTTATTCGTTTAGTAAATCTATCTATACGCATTCTATGCATGTTGATAGAGAAAAAAATGTTTTGGAAATTGGAAGCACTCGAACTTAACACGATCATTGCATTAAGAACGATCAAATGTGAGTAAAAACGGCTTATTTTGAAAGCGATATAGAGAGAAATGTTGTGTCCAACACTTAACAGTGTCACTTTCGATGGTATAGTCGGACACAATGAGAATTTAAAAACACAAAAAAGAAATAATGTAGTCATGCAATGTTGAAATACGTTTTAACGAATTGTTATTGTTGTTATTGTGGGGCAGGAAATGACGATCCCTTCTTACACAGTTTGATGACGTTTTATGTGTTTGTGTGTAGCTATAAAAGACGTTGAGAATGAAAAAAACGTATATATACGCGCTCGAAACTCAGCTGAGCGAAACGTCAAAATGTTAATTGCTAAATTCAACTAATAAAATTGCTAGAGGAATCACATGAACTTTCGTTCTACTTATTTTAAATTTCTTCTTCGTGTTTTTTTTTTATTTTATTTTATTTTCAAATTATAAGAATTGAACATCAACTATCTTCGTTTGACACATTGGCCAAAGGAACATTTTTGCTCTTGAAAAATGCAAAACACACCAACAAAATTGTGTTTTCTCTGTTCTTTTTGTGTACGGTTTATTTGGTGATTGTCACTGGCTATGCATTCACTGAGACACTCCTTATACACTATTACTCAACCGTAACGAATTACTTTTGACGCCGAACAACAACCAAATCAAGAAAGAAGAAAGCAAATTACATATATTTTAAGACTTCAATTTCCGTATGCCCGTATCATTGGTCTTCAGTCAACAGATACTTTGAGCATTAATGTTTGAAGAGTATAAATTAAAGTGTGTATTTTGTAAACGAAGAAAAAAGTCGGTCTTAGTGAAGTCCAAATCATTAGTTTGAAGTGAGTGAGCATTCAAATCAAAATGAACATTAAAAAGAAACCGCTCACATTTCGAATTGACTTGACAGCAAATATATTTTTATATATCAATGTAAGAAAAATTTGCATTTTTTCGATCATTGCACGATTTATGAAAACATTTTGCCAACAGAAACTTTTCCGCGCGGCTATTAATGGATACAGATTTTAAATTTGATGTATTCGACGATATAAAATGGCAACGATGCAAAAATGACAAATTCCTGAAAATATGTTGACAATAATTTGCGTTCATTCCTTGTGTATCGTGTATATGAGACGGTATTTGTTTTTATTTTGGCATGAACTCGAAACGACAATGTCAAAATTATGCAAATCACTTTACTAAAAATGTTCATCACGAATCCTTTTAAATTTGTTCAATGCGATTTCACGACAACCAACAACGGAAAAAAATGAAACCAGCACATCAAAAAAGGCAACAATTTTTGCTCCGACTCATTTCAATTCATCAATTGCCTCGAAAAGGAAAGAGGTAGGAAATATATACTCTTGTAATTATAGTTGAACATTAATGTTTTGGTAACATTTAGAGATTGGGTCCGCCTTCACAAAAATGGCACCATTAAAACAACAACAGCCAAAGAATATATATATATGAAAAAAACGAGCCATACATTAACAATCGGTTGCCACTTCGAATGAGTGAAACTAGTTGTTGTAATCGCAATGAAAAATAAGACGAAAAACAACAGCATCACATTCAAAAATGATGAGTTTATCAAATTGATGAATCTAAGCGCTTTGTTTGTGTTGTTTTTATGATTTGCATATTTTGATAAAGTTCGTTTTTTTTTCTGTCGATTTTATGGTAATGTGCTGCGTTTTGTGAATTGCTAGTGTGCAAATTTGCTATTAATAACTTTTATGCACAAATCAGATTACAATAAAGTGCTCTTCACGATGTGCACTTCTATCTATCTCGTTCATTTCATTCACATCGATCAACGGAACAGACAGTGTTTTGTTTCGCTCTCTCATCAGTGGCGGCTCTCAAAATGCCTTTCATAATTCTGACCCAAATACATTTGGGAATGCTTTGTTTACATTTCAATCACTTTGTGGTATTTAAATGAAAAAAAAAAACTGAATATTTTTTTTTTCATTACAAGAAAATGTTTTTGTTGTTTTTTCGTCTTCGCTTCAGTTTTGCACTTTGTAATCAATAAAAATATTATGGAGCAAATATTTTTGTTGTTATGATTTTACGAAGCAAAAAGCAAATTGCATTTCACTTCTATCGTCTCGTTCAATTGATGGAGAAATCGTTTGTTTTGCAGACGGTACAAAAAATAAGAAGAACATTTCCAACAAAACAACGGAATGGGAACGATGTGACGATTGTAATGGGAACAAAATCATTAATATGCACATTGCACAACTGAAATGCAATTAAAAAACTGATATTAAATGGATTCGCGATTAAGCAACCAAGCCTTGCACTTTACACCAATTCGAATCTCGTTCGCTTACGCTTTTCGTCTCTGTTCTATGGACTGTTTTGTTGGTGTTTTTCAAACGATTCGTCTAATGGTTGCGAATACCGTAACTCATCGTCACATTTCATATTTATGGGTTCTAATGTACATTAAAAATACGGAATAGATTGAAAAATAGATGAAATGAACAAGTGCAATGAAGCGAGCACATTCAAACGGAATTATGTACACTTTACGATTTTACACGGATAAGCACACTTTAGCCACAACTCCAAGTTGAATGGAAACGCTTTTTTGTCGCGCTCGTCATTGTCGTTACGCTATTCTAATTAATGCTCGTAATTACAAACGATTTTAACAATTTTAAATTCCACATTCGAATTATTGAAATTAGTGAAAATCTTTAAGTTTGCCATGGATCATTTTTTTCTTTCGTACAATTTTATAATTTTTACCAAAAAAAAAATTAAGCTAAATATTTGTTGTGATTAATGATTTCCCCATACAAATCTTGTATGCCTTATCATATATGACCTCTTACCAAAGCTAACTCCTTCATTTTTGAACATTTTTTAAAATTTTTATCCACTTCACTCCCTTATATAAAACAAAAACTGTCCATATCAATTGAATAACAGCATTAATTAACCATGATTATTTATGTTTCCGAAAAAAAAGAAGCAAAAGAAAAGAAACTGTTTTCCATTGGAAAAAGTGATTGATGTTTCAACCGGTGGCACTGGTCCACCTGAATGTTGGAACATTTTCCCACATCGAAGTCAAAATAATGATATTTGCCGGATGAAATTTACAGCAAATGGTATCTGGCATTCGAGTTACCATCCACAATCCCATTAAGATAAAATAAAGTATACTATTATGTGATGTCAATGATGTATCTGTAGGTGAGAGCGAGAGAGACGGGGGAGAGGGAGCTGTGTGAAAATGTGATGCGAATCATATGTATATTCATTCAACTGCCAATGAAGTCATTTAAATGGTTAATTTTGTTGCTTTCTCGCCATTAAAAAAGACATGTGGTCAATTCAAATGTCGTCGTCTTATTCGTTGTTGTTGATTCATCGATAGATATCGGTCTCTATTCACCCAATAGATTCATGTTTATGCGTTGCGAGTAAATGCATCAAATCGCAGTCTCATTGGCCAAGATATCAAGTCAAACTTGCCTAATATATGCGATTTCACACTCGCAATTTCGTCAAATGTGTCGTCGTCTTCGTTGTTGTTGTTTTTTTGTTTCCGTAGTGGAAAAGTGGAACATTTCATTGAGGAAGAGTTCAAATTGAGAAACACAAACACACTGAAAAGCAGAGAAAGGTAGCTCAATTTTAATTGCTCTGTTTTTTTCCACTCTCCGTTGAAGCAAAAACGAAGCAGAAGAGAAAATCAACTTCTTTCCGTATTCCATAATGATAGATTTTAAATTGTGTTAATTATACCTGCCAACTGAAATAAATGGTTCATCGCAACAACTGCTGACAACGCGCACCAGATAGAAATATATAAATAAAAGAACGTAAGATAGTAAAACCATATCGACCGAGAAATCGCTCACACACACACACACACACACACACACATTGAGTAATATTCTCATGTAATTTATGCTCTTCGTGTTAATTGGATGGAATTAGTGATACACATATACAATGATTAATTGCGGACGAAAATGAAAAAAAAAAGTGGACGATTCGATGGATTGCAATGATTTGGCAACTTCATTCAATAGGACAATGAACCACATACATTAGGTTGGGGTGGAGTGTTGTGGTGAAGAAAAAAAAGAAGAAGAGAAATTTACCTTTAATGGAGTTACAGAAAATTCCATGAAGGAATTCTTTTTTAATATGTAAAACGATATAAAAAAAATGTATGAAAATCTAAAAAATAGATTGGATTTTAATCCACAATCATTTTCTATGGCCAACTTCAGCAAAATATTTTAAAAGTAAGCTGAAATGTCTCTGAAAAGTCAGTTGCAAAATTTCTCAATATTTGTAATGAATTAGATTTGTGTTTTTATTTCAAATTTAATCGTTTTAATCTTTAATCAAGTTTTTCTTTAATGTCTCAGTTTTTTTGGTTTGTTTTGTTGCCCAACATTGGCCCATTGCTGGTTTCTGTTTATTTCTTCGTTGTTGTTTTTTTTTTGCATTGAGCCAGATGAGATGAAAACTCTTTGAAAGAGAAACGATGGCATGTTGCAAGCATATTTTATACGAGTATCGTATGTGAGTGTGTGTGTGTCTCGCTCTCTTTTAGCGTGTTATAATGAAATGTATCGTAAAAATTCTGGCTAACTAATTTGTGCTATTTCATTAGCATTTCAAGTTGTGATTGTGTGCTTATGATTGTAGTTGTGCGTGCGTGCATGTGTGTTGCGGGGGGGGACGACGACTATGCAAGCACAATCGTTAAATACCCCGACACAAACATACACGCAACAAGTTAATGATAATGATAATAACAAAAAAAAAAAAAAAGAATCTGTATAAGATCTGGATTGTGGGAGACTTTTTTTGTGTTGCGTTGCTGTTGTTATTCGTTCGTTATTATGGCTTAAAGTGCTGTTGTTGGATGTGGGAAAATTTGAATCAAGTCATTCACTGTGTTTTTGTTGATTTCTTCTACATATAGATAGACATACAAACCAAGCAAATGCAATATTATACACCGTGCACATATCTAAATATTCACTGCTGCGGTTGTTGTTTTTTTTTTCTATTTCTACATATGTGTGTGCGCGCGCGCTCACGCGGTTTGCTTGCTATAGTCGCCTGTTGTCAGCTTGTTGTTGTAATTTTTTTTAACACAATAGGGACTATGAAATATTATTATCTTCGTAATATATATTAGTGATTTCTGTTGTTGTTGTTGTTTTTTAAAATTTTAATTCTGTTGTACTGCTTGTTTTTCATTGCTCTTGTTTTCTTTTCGAGAGTACTGGTATTTTTATTTTTTCTTCTTTCTGTGCACTGGATTTAATATTCGAACAACACACTTTGGATGCGTTTGAGCTTCAGGGTTTTTTTTTATTAACTGTACATGTGTACATGCATCAACATTAAAATGCTAGACCGCAGAAAATTAATGTTAGATTTATGTTTTTTCTTTCTCTTCAACTGTTTTTGCACATTATTTACATCCTAGTGAAAAATGCAGCTGAATCTCAAAAGAAATGGCAAAGAAAATACCTACGCACACTAGCGGGCCGCATCAAAATATCGGTGATGATATTTGACAAAAAAAGAAGCGTACATTGTAAGCGAGCAAAAGAGTGCGCGTGATCGGTGGCTGAACTACTTATCATTTGAATTTGCCACGATGAATATGTAATGGCATTTTATCCTCTGTATATTAGCCAAATTGCATGCGATGTGCGTGAGCTTCGCGAAAGAGAGAGAGAAAATATACATGGAATCGACACAAATCATGCAACTTATACACTACTTGCGACGCGCTCGGTTGTGTTTTTTTTTCTTCGGTTGCATGCACGCTCATTGGCCCGACCGGGAACATGGATTTAAATTAAAACCAATAACAGCACTTAAGAACAATCGCGCGCCGCAAACCAATTCACTCCAAAAACCAACTTTATTTATTCTACGTGTTTCTTGCACGTTCGAAATAGCATCAATTTTACTCTATGTGTACAATTTTGTATGTAGCAATAGTATACGTTGTTTTTTTTGTCTCTCCTTCAATGGAAACGGTTCTCCAATTCTTTTTCGACCATTTCGATTCATTCTGCCAATAAACTTCTCCCACTGCAGGAAATTCAAATCACCTCTGCAGGAGGTTACATTCAACCTCGACACACTTCCAAATCAAGTCGATTCTTTGAAATTCGTTGACTTTTTTGAAATGAAATAATAGAATCTTTGTTTTAAATCGAATTTCCAACTTTGAAAAAGCGTAAGAATTGTAATTGATCGTGAGAAATTGTAATTGTCATTTGTAATTAACGACTGACCAAAAATGCAATAATTTTGAAAGCAAGCACAACGAAACAACAATCAAAATACAAAAAATTCCCTCGCTTGGATAATAAAAAAATCGTTCGGATTTCGTTTAAAAAACAAAACGAAGGAAAATGATTCAACGCAGAAAAAAAGACTCAACCTTATTATTTATTCGATTGTGAAGAATGACAAATCAATTAAGTGCGATTGATTTATCGATTTGACAAGCCAAAGAATGTGTCATATGAGAGAGAGCACACCCGAAATGGAACGATTCGAAAATGTCGCTTTTGAAAAAAAATTAATTTTTATTTTTCGAATCAGATGGAATGTTCAATGGATCTTTCTTTTATTCTAACATAAAAAAACCCAAGACTCCAAGCGACAAACCCATTCAAATTCCAAATGTGATAACGATCGTTTGATTCATTTCCAAAAATGAATTTTTATCGGTTTTCGTTTGAAAAGTTGGTGTAATGTTTTGATTTGTGAAATGACATTGTTTTTGGCATAAAATATTGGTCTATCGATTGATTTAAAACGCACGCGCACACGTTCGATGACACCACACTTTAATTTCGTCGCCGTATGTATTTGTACATAATTTATTATTGATGCGCAATGTGACGAAATCGAAACAGAAATGTTTGAAAATATCAAGCTTAGTAGCAATGTTCGTCACCTGGTTTGACTTCATCTTCGTAATATCCGTATGATTATCGCGTATACACATAATAAAATTCAATGCACGTATCATGCAATGTCGCATTAATGAATCGATCTTCCGGAATAGAGCGTGCTTTCGTGCGGCTGCTTAATTTTTTTTTTTTGTTTTTTCTCCATTCATTTTGGAAATGATGTGAGCATGCTATGTGCTAACAGAGATATGTTTGTGTTTGTACGTTGTTCGTCAAATATCGTTTACTATACGCGGAAGGCAATTTTGACAGTCCGAAAGGGTCATGATCTCAAACGAAAGATTGAAAACACAAAATACATTAACGAATTTGGTTGCTGAAATCGAGTGCTCAAAATTAGTAATGAGTTGCACAACACGTGACTTCAAATTGCCACGAAACAGTGGCTATGAAATAACAAGCATTAAAAAAAAGAAGGTGAAGAAGAAAAGAAGGTACTTGAGTACGTTTTTCTTTATATTTGTCGCTTCTTGAAAATTGTAATCAAGAGCCGCGTTAACTCACTATTTGTGCATGTACCATACGCGCTCGTGCCTTATTCTGATTCATCGTACACTTCGGGCCATAAAAGCGGCAGAAAAAAATATATGTATGAAATAAAACCCACCCATGGAAAATGAAGACCAAATTAATATTTCAATTGAAAAAAGTGCATGCAAGACAAGGCGCAAACGAAAAGTGTCAGAGCAGAAACAATCGAAAATGATATGGTAATGCAATGATATGCAACCACAAAAGAGAGCGAACAAGCAAAATGCAATGACAAAATAAGAAGCACGGGCCAAAAAATCTTTCATAAACTTCACCGATACGGTACACCATAAACACATACACACTCGGTACACTCATGTGCGCGCACGCTCATGTCTCTATAGTGTGCGCACACACGCTTACACGTATTTGATTACGATTTTGTTCACTCCGTTTTATCCCCCCGAGTTTACAAGCTCATAATTTCACATTAGGTAGCGGAATGGATATGATAATCATATATCATCATAAAATGTGCATGTTTCTATCCACATCAGGTTTGAATTTTATTGCGTTCTTCGCACACAAATATGTGATTTACAATTGCTGTTGTTGTTTTCTTTATTTTTTTTTTTATTTTTTCTTGGCTCGAATGACAGTGTGTGTTCGGTGAATGGTTCAACGAGTTCATTCCGAAACGTTCAGATAATCGAATTAAATTTTGAGTTTGCATTCGTTTCATTGCAATAAATCAAACGACAATATAACTGACTGCTAATGAGCAGAAGCGCAAACAAATGAGGTGCGAAGTACACAACTCTCTTTTGGTGTGCGATTCGCCGAACAGTAGTTGAACGGACAATCAATTAAGATGCTTAATCAACACCACATATACTAAATCGTTGGTTTGCACGAACTTTGCACATTCTCTCATCCACTCACTAAATCGCGATCGAACACACACACATACACATACACACCAATTACGTTTCAACATGATTGTTTAGCATAATCAACCATGATACCGGTGTATGCTCGCCTCCGAGCACGTGAGAAATGTATTCGCCATGAATCGAATTAGTGATTAAGCCTTGTTGCAAGACCGTGAAACAGAGATATTGTACAAGATTATTTACGAAAATGAAGATCGAACATGAACTGATGACAACCTTTTGACATTCTAGCGGTGGTTTAGCTGGTCATTTTCTCTCTCATGCCACAGCGTGCATATAATCCGTTAGCAAAATATCATCCAAACCAAACGCACACAAAACCAAATAATAAATATGATCAAGAGAAAGAAATGAAAAAGACCGTCGTTCGATGACGACGAAAATAAATAACACAGCACAAAAGGAATGAAAGAGCAAAGATTGCATATATAATGCGAATATTGTGTATTCGAATGGGTTAAGTTTGGCTTGTGCCTTACCGTTTGTGTCTGTCTTCAATGAATGAGTATTTTCTTGTTAATGTGTTAACTTATGTTCTTCGGACGATTTAAGTGGCTAAAAAGTGTGCTTTTTTCAACAGACGTGCAATGATTCGTGGCACACGATCCATTCAAATACATACAAATTTACATTGAGACAAAATATACATTTTTAAAAAAAAGAGAAAGAACCAGCACCAACAAGAAATGTAAGTCGTGTGAATTTAATGTAAATCGACAGACATTTTTCAGCCCATACCCAACAGCCGATTTTGCTCTCATTCATGCTTTCACAATGGGGTAATCGTGTTCTCTCTTTTTTTCATATAAAACTACTGTCCGAAGACTCTAGTGGCAAATAATGGACTTTAATGCCAAAATACTACTTTGGAAAAGTTAATTAATTGCCCAACAAGGGATATTTTTCTATGGAAAATGCCATTTTTTTTTATTTGACTGATTTAAAGTGCTCGCCACTCATTCGAATTGGAATTGATTTGTACGAGACATTTTATAGAAACCTTCTCATTGTGTGCTGTCCAAACCAAAAGAGAAGATTTTTTTACATACGCAGCGCTTAAACGGTGTTTTTTATTGAAGCAAAAGTTTTTCCATGAGACAAAATATGTTGTTCTTTTTTCATCGAAAAACTCGATTGTTTATATATGAAGATAACATTCAATGTCGATGTTTGAAACTTTCTTCAAAACGATTGTAAATCTACGAGTTCCACATTTATGAATTTGCGGGCACAAAAGAATTAAGAAGTAAACAACGATGATCGCTGTTGATGGCCTCAAAAATAAAAAAAGTTAAATGCATATGATACGTTGTATTACGTTGGCCGAAATAATTAAAGAAAACAAAAACACATACACAAAAGAAGGAAAAATGGCGCAGTCGAAGAAAAAGTAGAATTACGGAATAGTGGAAATGATGAGAATTGGATCATACATAGCATAAAACAGAAGCGATAATACGAAGGAAAAATAAAAACAGCAATCAAAAAAAAAATACCGTTTAGAGTGAAACAATTCATTTTTGTGTGTATGTGCGGCGCTCAATCTGTTTATGCCATTTGGTTTTTTTTCTCTTCAGTTTGCCTTTGATCATATGCAATAGCGATATGGTGATTACAATATTTTTTATGTTTTTTTTTAAATATATTTTCACATAAAGTGGCTCATACTGTCCATCCTGCGAAACGGAAAATTGTTTGCACATTTTTGTTGTTGTTGTCTACATGGTAATTTTGTAATTCATTTGAAATGTGACCGAAGTGGCAGTTTGTCTTCGATGTCGGTAAAACAAAGGCAACGTTGTCATTGCCTTTATTATGGGACAATTTATCACAACATGCATTTAGTCAAAAACAAAACAACTGCAACAAATCTATTTACCCAAAAATAATCACAGATTGTTAAAAGTACATGAAATGCATAACTTCATTCACCATGGAAAACTTGAAAAAAAAAAACCTTTTACACATTTGATATCTAGATAATATGTGCACAATTCTATATTTATTGTGCACGAAAAAAAATGTACGTGAAAAAAAGCATTTTCAGATTTATTGCTGCCATTCATTGCTACGTTCAAAGGTAAAAGCAAATATGGCAAAAGAGAGAGAGGGGGGAGGTAACACGACAGAATGACGAATATGCATAAATATAGTTCGCAATGCAGGTTTTAAATTGCATAATTAACAGCCCAGATGGAAGTGAAAAAAATACACACATTCGGAAAAACTGAAGCTTTGTATTGGCCAGCGCCAAAAATATGGCAAATGAACATTGAAACACATACACACAGCTAAAAAGACCAATATTAGAAAAAAAGGTTAGGAAGAAACTAGCGATTTCCTCTTTAAGATAGGCATACTTCTAATGAATTCATGAGCAATGCACGCTGGCTTTTCCATGTTGGCAAAGCATTTTGAAATGAGTTTTGCATCAAAATAAAGCAATGTTGCCAAATTTTCTAACAACCAATTGTTGTTAAATTGAGCTATTAACACATCTATTAAAGTAAACCTTGGAAATGAGATGAAAACATGTTGTTTCAAATATATTTTTGGTAAAAACCCTTTCATATTTGTTCAGGGCTAACCCCGCATGTGGTTTCGACTTTAAAGCCGCTATTCGACAATGTTTTGGGCGAAATGGAAAATTTAATGAGCATATATCGTATTGAAACAACAAGAATTATACATAGTCAGATAAATTGACTTCTTTGTTGCTGCAGAAATAACAACCGAAATAATAAATAAAGTAGAAATACAAAAAAGCCAAACAGGGCACACACACACACTAACCCGAACTAAATTTGTAATTAAAAGAAAGAAGAAAGAAAAATAAAACAGCGACAGCAGCAACCCACAATATCGAAGTAAATACATACGCAAAATCAACTCCACATACAAAATTTGAAGGTACAAAAAGAAAAAAAAACACACACAGAAAATAAAAAGAAACACACAACATACATTTTTAGATTATTAACCGAAGAGTCTCTTCAAATCGTTTCGGTTACGCTCTACTGACTTTTCCGTGAGAATTTTCTTAAACGCTGGGAAAATTGTTTGTTATAAATTTTTATAGATATCTGTATGTGTGGCTGTGTGTGTGTGTTTGTGTTCGTGTATTTGTATGTTTGTTGACTTATCTACTTGCAACGGTGTATTGCTATTTGTGGCGATTGTGACTTCGGGAATGTTGTGTGTTGCTTCGCATTATTATAGCTCTTGGTGTTTCGTATTTAATTTTGTTTTTCTGTTCCGAAATGTATGCCCTTTTTTCTTACTTCATTTTATCGCGTGTTACAGTGTTCTGTCGCGTTTATTAGGGTGGATCGATTACACTTGTTTCGGTTCTGTGATAGGCAGGTAACATTTTTGACGCAGTGACTACCGTTTCCTTTGGCATTTCTTGATATTTTTGAGATCGAATTCAAATCAAAAATAAGAAATTCAATTACTGTTTGAAAAAACACAATTTTTGTCAATTCAAAATCTAAAATTCCATTGAAAGGTAAAAACCGTCGATCTACTCTAATGAAATATGCCGTGTTATTCCTTTTTACATGTATGCATATATAAAATACACATGCTATTTATTAAATCGTACTGAATACATATATTAAAAGCATTCACCATGTTTACGTATCCATTAATTCGAAGGAAAAGATTGAAAAGCAAATGAAATGAAACTGAAATAGAAAACACGAAAAATGTGTAGCAACAAATAGTAGAAAAAAAAAAAATGTAATGGGAAGCTGGTGTTTGACCGAAAAAAAAAGAGTTGTAATACGCAGCAGCAATAGCATACTACACACATTGGATAGAGTTCATGCGCAATTTTACGTAAATGACTTTGATGCTTGCTCAAGTAAAAAGTTCAAAACAACAATTTTCCATAAAATGGAATATCACTCATTTGCTCATTAGAATTTCTCCATCGCTTGAATTGATAATATTTTGAATTAATGAATGTTGCGTAAAAATCGAAGGGCGAGTGTGCTCAAGATCGAATCTGATAATGTTACGGTTTTTAGCAATCACAATTAACTGTTTTGAAGATATATACTTGATTTTTATATTTTTTGAAGAATTATTTTTTATTTTTGAAATTTGGTGTCCATTGCAAACTACAATTTAAAAAATATGTATTTTTCCACTTTTTAAACTCTTGAAGAGTTCATTTCAGGATCTTTGCGATAAATCGTGACAGTCACATTGCCATAAACTGCGATGAGTATTTGGAATTCAGTAGAGACTTTTTTTGGTAACAAAATGTATATCGAAAATCTTATACCACACTCGACCTTCGGTAAAATCGATGTGATTCCAATGTTTTTTTTTCTTCTCGATCTTAAAAAAAGAATTGAAGTGCTAATTCCCATTCGTTGAAGCGAAATCCACGGGGGATGATTCACTGCTATCTTTATGACGATGGTTTTCATGATGCACCAAAATGGCATTTTAGAAAGTTTAACAATCTAAAGATGAGTATGTGGTTACAAATGAAGGCTCCCTATCTCTCTCAATCTAGATAAGTATTTTCACGAGCCGCTCCAATTAAAATTCTGCATGCAATGCACCTGGAAATGAGCGAGATGCAAAAAGCATATATTTTTTTAATGAAAGACAAGCGCACACCTACACACACACACACAAGGGCTCCGCCGTGCCACACGAAATCACTACGAACAATTTTTACTTATCATATGTAATTAATATCTAATTATATGTTGTCTCAATCATTCAGCTCTCGAAAACGAAAGACCCCAAAAACTTTTTTTTCGCTTCAAACTTAACGAATATGATGTATGTGCGTGGCATAGCGACACGACTTATATTTGTTGCATTTATTATTATTATTATGATTTCGAAAAAAAAAATCGTTTCGTTACTGCTATTTTTCGTTGAGTCATTTTCATCATATATAATAATTGTTTGTGTGTGCACAATTTGTGGGCTGTATATGTGCTTGGTTTATATAATGTGGTAGCTTAACAGTCTGTCATTAAAATTCGTTTAAGATCTTAGTTTCTAATTTGCGTTCAGTATCTCCATATCTCTTTTTCCGTTTCCCTCTCTTTGTCTTCTCATTTCAGTCCATATATAATCCAATCGTATATCGTTTCTCTCCCTCTCTGTTTCATTCTAATTTTAGTTATTATCGGACATCCAACTGAAATGTACGATAGAAACGACAGAGACAGAGAAAAAAATGCTCCACAGAATATTTGCTTAATCATTCGAATTAAACTTCAAACAGTTGCTTTTTTTATCAACGCCTTCTCCAACTATTATTCATTATGCACTGGATTGTGGAAAATGTTTAAGCTTTTTCAACAGTTTCTTTCAAATTAAAGTAAAGGAAACTTTTTATAGCACCGTAACAAAAAATACGAACTAACTCAAATGAGATCATACTGTCATTTACATGACATTTGCTAGCACATGATTACTGTAGGAATGTTTAAGGCAATATTTCTTTAAAATCTCCAAACACACACACCATGTTCAAACCGAAAAGAATCATTAATAATTACAATTGATTCCCAGCAGCTTTGTCGATTAGTAAATGCAAATTCAAATCAAGTTCAAATGAAATGTGTACTTTAATGTAAGTTGTGATTACGAATTCATTTGAATAAATTGAATCTATCGCGGGTAATAGAAATTCCGGATTGAAAGATTAGAAGAAATGCGCCGCAAGTGTGTATCAATTCAAATCAAGTCACCTGATGTTGTTCTCTAGCTCGTTTTTTATGCGCGCGCACAAACATACACATACACATCTTGTTTGTTGTCATTTATTTATTTATTTTGTAAATGTGCAATCGAAACGAAATGCGACTGAAGTAACGAAATCTATCAAAATTTATTCCAAACGTGAAGCACAATTTAATTACGTTTGTAAATCAATCTGTCGTTGGACACATAAAAATGTCTATGCATGGTGCATGCCACACATTTATTGATATATTTGTACGCATCGGGCGCAATTGCAAAGCGTTTTTGTTGTTGTTATTGTTAGTTTTTATTTCGTTCTGTTCTGTATGGTTGTTTCGTTCTGTTATGGTTGCGGAGCAGAAACAAAAAAGTAAACTATTGAATATTGAGCGAGCTCGTGCTCAAAGAAGAAGACACTTGAAAAGAATGTACCGAAGAACAAAACAATCAAATTTTTCGATCGATGCACGCACGTACACGAAAAAAAAACCGATATGTATAAATCGACGATGCATTGATGCAAAAAGCTCGACATAGTTCCTATTAAATGAGTAAAACGAAAGAAAAAAAAAACATTATCCGATCGCTGCAAAATCCAGGAGACGATACAACGCAGTGGATAAACATGTAAAACTTTTCGATATACACATTGTGAGAAGGCCGCTGTGTGCACTGTTGTCGTTTGTTGTATTGAATGTCCAATAGAGTTGAGATTGAATGCAAGTTATTTATTTATTGCTTGAAGTTGGATTTAGAGCAAAAAGAAAACAATCAAACATTCAATCGGCCACTGATGCAATGCTAAATACCCCGACCCAGCACAGAATCAAAGCACAGTTGAAGATTTATCGTGAACATTTATTTGTTTTGATTACAATTTGCGTACGCCTGATTTGGTTCTCTTTTTATTTCGTTCCGTATTATCTCCTTGGCGGATTTTCTTCGCTTTGCTTTTGATCACCGGCAATTTTCAATAATGACGCGCTTTCGTTTTAATTCCACTGAATTTGAGTCATCTTTTGCATGCACGTGCCGAAAAAGTTCGTATGCGTAATGCGCGACTCTCTTTTCTCCGTTGTCCTATGTGGCGACAATATTATATTTTCAATTTCAAAGACAAAAAGAGAAAGAATCAACTTTACCGTATCATTTTTTTTTACTTTTTTTGCCTTCAAATGACGACCACAATAATACGCGTCGCCCAAAATTACGAGAGAAGAAAAAAACAGTCGTGAAATTTTCATGATTAATGTGCTTGTTATGTCGTACGCAGTTGTATCGAATGTAAACAAATACGAATATTATATGAACAATTACATTGGAATTCGAATTTTTATTGAGCGGCGCGTGCGTTTATGCGATCTGAATTTTATATGAATTTATTACACATGAAGCATGTCGATAGCACACCAAAATGCCAAATGTACTTCACGGTGTTCTATTGAGATTGAAATTTTTTTTTTTTTTTGTATGTTTGTTCGTTTCTGTTCGTTAAAGTTGCAAATCGGCATCGTCATTTTATCCAAAAAAAAGTGCTATGACACACGCAATATGGTTTTCACTGAAAGTGTTATTATTCATAGATTTTAAAATCGAATTCATTTATTGTGTTAATTCCAGGAAAGAAATGGCGTTCATTAACACCACAAGATCGTCGCCCATACGTTGAAGAAGCCGAACGACTTCGTGTTATCCACATGACCGAACACCCGAATTACAAATATCGACCACGTCGTCGAAAGCACACAAAGTCCAGAACTGGCTCAAGTGGTTCTAATCCGGTGGCCATCAACAATCAATCATCTTCACAGAATGTAAGTCAACGAATCAAAATAATATTGATTTCATATGAAATTTACCATGTTTAAAAGAAAAAGTTTCTATTGCCCATCATATTTTGGCATTTAAGTAATATTGTTTAAAAAATTTGTGAATGTGTTTTAAATGTGCTTTGATGTTGTTTTAGAATCTCTCTGATCATGCGTCTCCCGACTTTGGGGATCACATGAGTGGTGTCGATCGAATGAGTCCATACAATTCGCAAATGTATTATAGTACAAATAATGCAATGCACACACCCGAATCCAGCCCAAATCCACACAGTCCTGATCCGTCACAGGTTGTAGCGCCAAATTCGCGTAATCGCAAATTGAATGCAGTTAATGGCAATGGTAATACGGGTAATATATCGCGAGGTAGTAGTAAACATCAGGACGATGTAAACGCTGTCACATCATCATTACCAACACCAGAAATGAGCCCAATGGAATTGGAAAAGGAGAATTATGGCAATAGTTTGTCGAATGACAAGCAAAAAATCTCCTTCATGGATTACAATGGGCACATCAAATCGGAAAAATCGGGTGCATCGACACCAACCTCATACGTATACAACAGTAATACAGGGAACAACAATCGAAATATGAACACATTCGATATGGATTCCATTGAACATCACATCATCAAACGAGAGTATAACAGTTATGGCAGTGGAAACAACAATCAATTGAACAATAGCAGTGGCAACGCCACCGACAACAAAACACAATCAAATAATTCACGATCATATCGGTAAGAGATCATTGATCATTTAATCGATTTTACCTTTATTATTATTAGTTGTACAATTATTAAATTTAAGTCAATCACCTTAACATATTGTGCATTTTAATTTGATGTTATTGTATTGTAAAATGAGTCCTGCGATGCATTTTTATTGCATCGATTTTCAACTTAATTGATTTTTATATGCGGTATTTTTTTTTTGCTTTGCCACAAAAAGATCGTTTCAATATTCAAAGAAATTTAATTTACTTCTCACAATTTATTGAATCGATATACTTCAACAACAAAAAATCTCTTTAAAACGCAATATTTTTTTATCCATTTTAGAATTTACGATAGCACTGGAATGTCATCGGTGGGTGGCTTAACACCAAATAGCAGTAGTGAGAAGCGAAATTCATCGGCAACATCAACGCTATCATCGTCACTATCATCGTCAACAACAATTGCAGCCGGCAAAGGAATGTATGTAACATGTAGCAATCGTGGCATTCTTGATCAGGGAAATATAGTGCGTGGAACATACTTTCCACCGCTGGCAACATCACAAGATCATCAAAATTTGGGCACCGTTTCGACACCATCACAAACTGTATCCACGTCATCCATGTCAAATTTGAGCTATACTCCAAACCATCATCTTGATCACGTAACAAATAGTGCATTGCACATTGTCAATAATAATCGTATGAATTCGGTAAATCAATCATCAAATAGCATTAAAGAAAATAATAATGTTATAATAGAAACATCATCACAAAATGGTTTGACCATTGATGCATATGGAAATTATGATTCGATAACGGTAACAGCACCGATGCCAACGTATGTATCGTCACCATTTACAACTGTGCAGTACAAAGATTATGTAAATTATCATCAAACGCAATCGCCAACATCAAACATAAGCAGCGCCACTGTCGTACAAAGTATTCATCCTCAGCATATGGTCGACGAAGTTGATTCACGTGAATTTGAAAAATACTTTAAATATCCAGACACAAATCATAATTTCAATGAGTACGATTCGAATAGCGCGTATCATGGTCATCCCCATCCAAATTCAATATATCATAATCATCAATTGGCCACAAATCAACTACCACCACACGTTCTATCGTCGCCACATCATCCGGCAACGATAGCACCACAGGAATACTATCATTTATATTATCATCCAAATACAAATGTACCGCCGGGCTCAACAACCACCACAACAGTAACAACAGGTAAACTAAACCAATTTACCAATTTAATTGCATACAAACCACATCATCTGATGAAATAGAGTGAAAAATATTGACCGAATTTTTAAGATTACTATTGAACATTTTCAATTGCAGCTAATTTAGCGAATAATTGTTTGTCTACAATTCCATTGTCATCGTCGTCGACATCATCATCGTCACAAGCGCCAACACAAACCGTGCTAAGCGGCACCGAAATTTACGTTCAAAATGATGCGATGAAAGAGGACGAGTTCAGCAATATTTTGGCTGGCGTTCGAAAAACATGCTACAGCAACTGAGGGACACTGATCCCACGAAAATTGTAAGGAATCTTTTTCATTCCCTTCTGCTTCTTCTTCTTTAACTGCAAATTATTTTCCATGGCTTTCGAAAACAGTAAAAATAAAATACTCACGAGTATATGAGTCATATAAATCAGTTATTACTATCAAAAATAAAATAAAATATATATTTATTCAAACACCGCGCACGAAAAAAATGTCAAAAACAAAAATTTTTAATGTAGAATATCGTTATTAATGTTTTCATGACAATTTTTGGCGAATAATATTTTTTCAAAATGCATAGAACAAATAGAACAATATGATAAAGTTAAAAAGCCCATAAAAAAGTGACATTTGATAAATTCTAAATGGAAAATGTTTTACTGAAATTACTAACATTCATTACGTCCACTCATTTTAGATCGGTAACAAAACAAAAACTGTATCCGTTTGCTTTTATTCGATGAAAGAAAGAAAATGATCAAATTTTCAAAATATTTCCATAACAATAAAAGTTTTTACTTTAATATTTTCCTAAGTTAAAAAAAACATAAAAAATGCACTTCATTATGCGAAAATGAAAATTTAAAAAAAAATCCAGCTGGAAACAAACAAACAATTGAAGCCTGCATATCGTATTTGCAGAAAGAAGACAATCATTTGCGACGTCAACAAAATTCAGTACATTGTTATGTTTAAATTAAGAAATCTAATACGTGAAAAATAGTGGTATCATTTCAATTATTTATGTTCTTTTCAATACTGTTATCATTGAAATAAAAAATTTATATATATATATATATAAAATTAGCTATTAAGAAATGTTTGGCATTAAAAGTATAATCGCACTATTGTATAGAAATTTTCCACAGAAATGGAAATGTACTTATTATTGAAATTAGCACGTTTGCCTCGTTGTTGGAATTATATAAATATATTTTTTTAGATGTTAGAATGAAACCGACCACTGTAATGATAATTCTTCATTTATCTCTATGATTTTTTTGTCTCCTTTTTTCCTTTGTAAATGTAAACACATATTTACGCACAAATTAAACCTAATTTTTATGTGTAATGTATTTTTTTTTGTTTAGTTGTCGATATCGATCCGATGCATAAATCTCTAGTTTTTAGATAGCATTTTTCAGCACACATAAAAAAGCAACATTCATACTGTTTAAGTTAAAAACAAAAAAAAATAAATAAAAATCTTATAGAGATAATAAAATGGACAATCTCAACACAAAAAAAATCAAGTATTTGTCGTTTGTTTTTTATGTTCTTTTTCGTTTTTTTTTCACCTGTAGAAATAATTTCTTGTGTTTTAGTCCAACAGGAAGAAAATAATCAAATAATCAAATGTGTCTGTACGTACGTGGCTTTATGCAAAAAGAAAGTAACAACTGATGGAATTTCAGATTTGTTGGCGCAATGAAAGAACAAAACAACAACATTGGTTGAAATGGAGAGAAAGAGAAAAAAAACTGATTTCAAACCGAGATGGGCCCACTGTTGCAAAGAAAGGAGAGTATTTATGTGCACATGAATTCCTTGCGGGCCAATATTAAAACAAAGATGTAACCCTTGATCGATAAATCGCCAAAGTTGTGCGCTTATGTGCATAACACGCGCGCACAAATAAAATTTAAACAAATCAAATCTAACATTGGTACGATAGATGTAAAAAAATGATAAGACGTACGCAGAAAGAAAGAGAGAGAGGGAGAGAGAGAGAGAGAGGAAGAGTGTGTGTGTGTCTGTCTACAACTAGGATTATGACGGCACATGAAGCACACACAAACAGATAGATAGCGAGAGCGATTTCAACGACGTATAAAACCAAAATCATGATTTTGAGTTGGGGCCGTTTGCATACGGGCAACTTTAATATAAACAAAACAAATACTAAAAATACCGATAAAAGAAAAACCATCGGCGGCATCAAGATGCTTCCCGGCTCCGGTGTGTTCATGCAACACACATATATACAGATATATTGAATTTAAAAGTACATATCTCTTGAAAGGGAGTGAAAAAAACAAAATATTTTGTACAAGAGAAAAGTAAAGCACAGGCGTGCAATGCAAATAGTATTTACAAAACGAATCAGCTAACGAACAAAACCAAAAATGATCCGCGCGAATTCGATATGTTGCAAACTCTCTTTCTCTCTCGTCTTTTCGCGTACATTTGTTGATTCTAGACACAGATTGTTTGTGCTGTAGGTAAAAGAGAATATGCAACATTTGTTGACTCTTCTGCAAAATAAATACACTTTTTGGTCGTCGCTCATCGTTCACTTGCTGCCTTTTCACGGATTTTCTTTCTCTTTCGCTCCCTTTTATCGACCCATTTCTTGTTCTCTCTCTCTCTCTCTCTTCCTCTCGTCGTCCCTTCATTTCGGCATTCATTCCGTTAATATTATTATTAGTAATAATAAAAAGCATAATTATATTTTATGAATGCATCTTTATAAGAAAATAAGGCGTGTCCAATTAACATTTATCAAAATAATACGAACATTAGCAACGAAACCACCCAATCAAAATAATAATAATGAAAGAAAAAAATTGGTAAAGGAAAAAAGTCGCGCGCTGTATTTATAATAAAAAAAAACATATCTCAAGAACATATGCAATATACAAAATAACAGCGAAAAAAAACACGAGTAATCCGCCTCCACACGATTGACTGATAGCAAACTGACTGTGCGCACATTCACAACATATTCGGACACTTTTTTTCTCTTGATTTTGTTTACCCGTGTTGTATTCCCGTAAACATTTAAGATGAGAGAAAGAGAGAGAGTGAAATGAAACGTGTTACTCCACACACAAATTGCATGTATACATTTGCATCAGCATCATTTGTTCCTTCGCCGTATTTGTTGTTATTTTTTTTTTGTGGCTGCTCATGTTCGACTGTCTGTTTGACTGTTTTTCCACGTCTCTCTTTCTCAAAAAAGAAAAAAAAGGGAAAAACAATATTCACTTTGCAACTTTGCAATTGTCTTTATGAGTTAAAAATCCAGCACTAACTCTGATCGATACAAACATGATACCTTTCATCTCTCATCAATTTTGACTGTATCAATTGACTTCATCTAAATAAATTCATTTGGCGCACACCGTACATACGTATCTCATATATTAGTTGGCCTCACAATGATAGTCATTTTACAGAACATAATATCTTACGTACACATTTTCACAAAATTTCACATCACTTCGAACTCCAGCGATGTTTCAATTATGGCATATGGTTTTTGGTGAGTTTACAGGAAGTTTATTGCAGATTTTCGACATTTTGATTTAAGGCGATTTTATTTTAAGATTACAAAAGATGGAAAAGTTCACAGAAAATTGAATAAAAAAAACGAGTCAAAAGGTTATTCGAATCAAATTGATTGTTGTTTTTCTTTCGTTTTCGAACAAATTAATGCTTAATTTTAATTTCTTAAATTATTAATACTCATAATTTTTTTTTTTTAATTGAATGACAATTTTTGGAAACGACTCCCTCTTTTGTATGGTCATTGATGATATTGTTTTCGTTGGCGAAATGTGTTTCTTATGCGTGCGATTTGATGGTGATGCATTCTTCCGATTGCATTCAATTTCCCATGCTTAATTAATTACGGATTACAAGTTTATTCTTGTTCTTTTTTTCGAAACGCCACTTTGCGTTAAACAAATCGCCACTTTGTACAGATCAAATGGCCGAACTTGTTGTGGTTTTCTTTAAATGTAAATGTGTGTTCAGTTAAATTCGGTCATCACAAAAGCAAAAGACGAGACATGAAAATGGTAAATGCTGTGAATCGTCGCTTGTTTTTTTTTTTTACAAGCTCAATAGCCGGTACGAAAGATCATCGTCGCTACATTTGTCCCTTTTGCATATGCATATTTTTGTGTGGCATTTTTTTCGGTTCGCATTTTTATTAACGTTTTAGGCTGTGAACCAAATTGGCGATTAAGAAGATGTTCCAAACATACGTAAAATGCACGTCGAACACATTCAGCTAATTATTATTGATTTCTTTCGGTTGATAAAACGATAAATTTGCGTGCCGATGAAACAAGCCGATAACCTCAGGTACCTTGGTTACCTTGCTCAACTTCTCTCTTTTTTCCAATATATATTTTGTTTTGTTTCTTCTTTGATCGGATTCGGCAAAATGAACTCGGCTCGAGCCCTGCGAGATCTATGATATCACCAAATTGAACAATTTTATCGAAATTTTTATTGCTTGTTTACATTGTCCGATGATTGAATATTTAATATTTAAAACAGTTGGTTGGTCTATCGCATTTGCATTTGTTCTGTGAATAAGTACATGTACTGCAGTTATTTTAATTTAAGCAAAAGTGTTTTATTCAAATCTCGAAAATAAAAAATTTCTTAAAATATTCACCTTCGATTTCAAGAAATTTATTAATTTTTTTTAAATTACCAAGAAAAAAAATTGTTAAAAGTTTGACAAAAAAGCAAACCAATATATTTATGCATTTATTAAAAATTACGAATTGAGTAGCACGGAAATGCAAAACGACCAGTTTGCGCGGTTTGCGAAAAACGAGAATTCGTCAGAAGTATCGTCCAGTAAAATACACCGGGCCATCACAGCACGGAAAAGAATCAAGCAATAACAACAACGAAAAAAAAGTCGAGAAGACAAATAAATAAGCGCGGTCTGTAAGTCGTTCGCGTGGCATCGACGGGTAGAAAAATGCTCAATTCCCAGAAGTCGAAAAGAAAAATCCTTAATTATAAAATATATATACAAAAAAAAGAGTACGCAGGCTCGAAAAGAGCTGTCGCTAGTAATTCTTTTTCGATTTTGTTGCGTTACTTCGTCGTTTTTTATGTTTGCTGCTTTACTTTTTATTTATGCATTTTGTTTTGTTTTGTTTTATTTTTATTTTTTTCTTCAGCGAACTGTGTATGCGGTCTCGTTCTTTTTAGTATTTGATATTAAAATACAAACAAAAAAAAAGTCTATGCACACGTAAACATTCTCTCGGTCGTACATAAAATCTGTCACAAAATCGTATCCAAATACATGCGGAACAGGAGGAAGAATGAAAAACATACATCGAAGAAGTGAGCATCGCCGAGCTGAAAATAAAAAAATAAAATCGGAGCAACAAAACCGTGCAATATAACAACAGCAGCATCAATAAGCAGAAGCCAACTCAAAGTCGATCGCAAAGTCTACGAAATACAACCAAAAAGAATAGCTCGCGCACATTTGTTCCGTTGAAATGGATCGTTGCGCTTTGAAAATGTCGCATAAGTCCTTTTTGCCCTGAAAAATCGGCAAACATGCAACATATACTTGCACACAAAATTCGCTTCCATATCAGACGAATAATAAATGATATGGCTCTTCTGGACGGTGATACATTTTCGCGATGTGGCATCATATGAATGGCCAGAAACCAGAAGCTTCTTCTTCTCTTTTTTGAATGCGCGCAACATGTTGAGACCGGGACACCGACAAACCGATCAACCGATGCAAGTTTTTCGATGAAATTGGGGATAAAACCATTGGATTATTGGTGTGCAGAATGTTATTGGCAATGTGACATCTCCACAGACACACACACACATGTCCAATGTCCATATCGACTTGTGCATATTCAAAGTGCAGCCAATATATGTGTTTTATGTCGAAAACAAAATCCATATTACAAAATATTCCTAGCATAAAAGATAGAAAGAGAATAAACCAATGCCCTTTTACATACGAACCGCCGCCGCAGTAGCAACAACAACAGCATTAACAGGGACAACATAAAGATATGTGATGCAATGTGTTTTGTGCCATGCATTCAGAATGTTGCTGGTAGTGCGATCTCTGCACAGATTTAAATTTATTTAGATGAGACCGCGCGCTTGACTGTGGTTTTTCTTCTTCTTTTTCTTTTTATTGCGTTTTTTTCCTTGTTCGTCGTTTTTCTCTCTTTCTCCGTATTTTGTAAGTTTTTTTTTCTTCTGTCGCATATTTATTTATTTTCACATTATTTTTTGCGATGCGATGAGATTTGGATTAAGAGTTTGTCGGTAAAAAATTGTATGTCTATCCATTTGTTGTGTCCATCTTCACAATTCAAAAGCCAAACGAAATTAAAGATGATTCCAACGCATACTGGAATTTAATATGTAGATATATACACTTTTTTTAAAAAATAAATAGAAAAAGTAAAAATATTACCCAGAGCAAAAGCAATTGACCAAAAGTAATAGCAGAAATATTGGCATGTTCCCGAACTTACGCTTATTTGTTTACTCGTCATTTGATTGAAAAAAATTTCAGGGCAAGTTTTCTACCGACTAATTAAGAGCGAAAAATTAAAACATCTCTTAAAATTGAGAATAAAAATGTGTAAGATGGACACACTTTTTGCTGAACTATCGTTTCAACTTTTAAATATTTTATAACATAAATTGAAAAGAAAAAACGTTGAAATATTCTCACCACTTCAAATGTCTTGCGGCATATATATATTTAAAATATGACTCAACAAAACTCCTATTTCTTTGGCGTACTTCGACGTAAACTTTTTTCATTGCATATATTCAATTGAGAATGGCTTGAAAAGGAAAAAATAATATTTAGACACAAATCCAGCAGATTATGTTTTCGGATTTGCATAATTTGTTTGGATATTTTAAATGGTTGCGGATGCTTTGAACCTACTTGAACACCACTCAATTCGCCTTTGATTTGTCGTGACCATTCTTTTGTCACAATATTTCTTTTCATGTTTCTATGAATTGCCCTAAAAATACTATATGTGGCTACTTCATTGACACACAAATATTGACAACACAGTTTTTGAACAAAAAAAACCAAAGCCATTCTCATGTCTCATATAAAAATTATCTTCAATGGAAGTCAGAGTGATGAAACCTGGTGAATTAAACTCTTTTTCAAAATGTACAGAAAGTGAGATTGGTTCAATAAATAGATTTCACCAAACGGCCATTGAATTCTCATTTAGAACGTATATTAGTGCTGCAATCATGAAGTGATAATAAGCAAATCGTGCTCGTGCTAAAAAAAACCATTCGCAATATAATTAGATGTTTTCGAAAATAGACAGTGGTCGCGTACTTCCGTAGTGCAAGTAGCAACAGCCTTGTCACTATAAATCATCATAAATGGATTTTCGTTGGATCGTTGTTCATATATGTGGACCGCGAGTGAGACACAGAGAGAGAAAAAAGGTGCAAAACGGTGATCGTTCGCATTGGAATCGTTTCATTTTAATACACGCACGATCTATTAACTGTTCGGCGAATTAGAGACAAGTCGATTGTGTGTATATGCAATGTCATTCAAATATATTTATGTTATGCCGGCATGGTATAAAAGACGTTGTCGCACTTGAATATTTCATTCGGTGTAATCGAGCGAGAGAGTCGTGTATGTATGTACCGGCTGATCGAAACTACAAAAAAGAAGAAAAAAATACCAGCAGAAAATCACAGAGAAAAGGCAGATAAGGAACAATTCAAATACTGTGGCAATGTAATCAAATTAAAGTGCATAAATAAATAAAATGTAACGTTCAATGGTTCAGCGAAAGAACGATACAATGTATTGTAAATGGCGAAGACAAAACGAGATGCAGCGAAGCATTGCCAACACACTTTAAAAAAATATATATATATGTATGATGACAATATAAAATCTGAAGCAAAAGAAGAGAGTGTACTTCAACGGTGGCGGCGGCGGCCCCGAGAGAAAGAGGCGAAAAACCGTACATATCGTTCCAGGTACACACAACAATTTTATATGTTTGATCATTACCAACTACTGGTTACACGAAACTATCATCTCGCTCACTCTCTTTCTGTCGCAGATTTTCTGCATTTTTGCACTACAGTGTGTGTGTGTGCATCGCGCAATCCGCATTGTATATACCCCAGTCGGTTTTTTTTATCGAATCAATTCGCTTTTCCTTTTTACATATTTTATGGTTGTTTTGTTTTGTTTAATTTCTTGTTTATTTGCTGTCGTTATCGATGTTGTCGTTGTCTTTTCATGATTATTTTTGCTCTCTATGCCGCTCTCATGTTTAAGCTATGGAAATTCAGACTGATATAGGCTTCGGATATAGCTATTATTTATTACCAGTTTACACACGCATAGTGTACGGCATCGGGCATATGAAACACCAAACGAATTGGATTGAAAATTAGATGATGTTAATGTCTTCCTCTTCAGAATATGATACACATTGTTGGTTTTGCAATCATATTTAGATACTATTTCTACCAGATATAACAACTATTATACTTCAAAAGAGAGCTTCCGAAGTTCAACAGATTTCTTTCTCTATCGAAGCATCTCAAAAGTTCTGCACTTTCAAAATTCAAAAAATGTTCTGCCAATTTGTAAAGGGAGTTGCTTTCAAACCAAATTTCACCGATTCAATCTCAAAAACTGTAGCAAAAATAGTAATGATCCAAAAATAAAGGAGAAAAAATGTAATGCACCATATTTGCTTTTTTAGAAAACTTAAATAATTTTTATGTTTTTTTTTTTTATTCAAATTATTTCATGTTTTAATGGATAAGAAATTTTAGTATTTTTGTTTCCTCTTTATAAAACCCAAAAAATTATTTCTGTAACGAATGTGTATGTCATTTTAAACTGACTTTATTTTGACATGTCAAATTAATTTTTATCGAAAACATCATTCCATTTGATCAAATGATTGAGATTAAGATAAAGATTTCTTCATATGCTATCAAAATTCAAAGCATTTAATTATTAGTACTTTCGTGTTTTTTTTTTTTTTTGAATAAACTGTTCGGAGCAGTAGTGTCCAGATTTATGCACTTGTATGAAAATAGCAATTTTTCTATCTGAGGAAATCCACATTTCAAATATTTATTCGAACTTTCGGAGTGGATCCACATTCATGAATAGAAAATGTTGTTTCCCAAAAGGAACAAAACCATTTTGAAAGGTCATTTCAACATTTGGCTCAATCACGGCCAATTGATTATACTATTTTTTTCTTAAAATTAAGGTACAATCTCAAATTATGTACTGAATTCTTGAATAAACAAAAAAAAAACAACTAACAAATAATTCTATTTTCCTAAATCCTAAATTTAGTATATAAATGAGGAGAAATTTGTGTTACAAATAAAAAATATAACCGATATATCATTGATTTTATGAAAAAAGGGATTGAAATTTGAAAAAAAAGGAATTCTCTTTTAGCTTTACATAATTTAAATTTCTTCAATGTTTTGATCTGTAAAAAAGCAAATAAATCCATTTTGCCTGTTTTTCACTTAATTAAGTTATTTTCCGTAATCAATTCCTACATATGATTCTGTGGCATTTCAAGTGCTAAAAAATTAAAAAAAAAAAAAAACAGAAAAATTCGATGGCTTTGTTGAGTTGAGTTCATTCACACTTGAGCTAAAAAATTCTTGATTAATTTATCACAATTTCAACCACATTTCTGTGCGATTTTATATGAACATTTTGTAGACATTTCGAATCGATCAATAATCGTCCAATCCATTAATCGAGTAAAAAGTTCCATTGATTTGGATTGAAATTGAAATCGAATAATTCAGAGTATTCATCATCATCATCAAATGGATCGTCACCGTAACTATCATAATCATCCCAATTCTCAAAATCCGAATCTAAATGATAAAAATAACATAAAAATATTTTAAATTCGGAAAAAGATTCGTTTTTGTTGTGATTTGCAAAAGCAGTGAATTGAATATCCTTACCATCGTCATCGTCGTCATCTGAATCAATATCGGATAAATCTTCGCCAAAGATGTCATAAAGTAAAAAGTCATTGGACCGGACAATTTGAATGTGTTGCTTGTGTTCTTCATAGATTTCGGGTGTTACTCTGGATTGCATTTTGCATAGGCTGAGTGTGAGCCGTGTGCCGCGTTCTTTGAAAACGGTTGCCAAACTTTGGAAGAATTTATCATCGATTTCAACACTGGAATTATTAATGTGTAATGTTTTTAATTTTTTGGCTAATGTAGCAAAATGAACAACGCCACTGGAATTGAGCGTTTGACATTTTGAAATATGGAAATCATTGAGTTGGGGTAAATTTTTCGCCAATTCGGCAAGAAAACGATTATGCACGCTGGGCATCGAACACAATTTAAGCGACGTTAGCTTTTTACACTTGGCAATTGCATCGATAAGACCGTCATTCAGTAAACCATCAGATAAATGTAATACTTCGATTTTTCCCTTAGCAGCCAGTCCTTCAATGAACGTTGATACCGAATACATGCTACAATTTAACTGTAATTCACGCAAATTCTCCAATCGCAACAATGCCATGATATTTTTACAAAAATTTTGGAAGTAATCCACTTCAATGGTGAGCGCTTCCAATTCTGGTAAATTTGTTGCGATTCTCGGGAATATCTCGTCAAATATACATCCTCCGCAATGAATGATTTTCACCGATTTTAGTTGTCGATTTAGTTTGAAGAATGTGTTCAAGTGTCGCATTTCGATGTCTGAATTCATAATTAGTGTGATTGATTCAAGATTTGGAAACTGAATGGCCAAACATGATCCCGTCAAATTTGAGTCTGATTGAATAGTCAGCTTTTTTAGCTGATTACATTGAAGAAATACACGTCGAATGTTGTCGTTTAATTCACACAAACTAAGTGACAGCTCTTCTAAATTCGAGAAAAATGTGTTGTTGATGCGGTAAAGACTCTCCTGTTGTTTTTTCAAAAAAAAAAAAAAAAAAATATTGAATTAGTTGAATTTGTCTATGAATTGAATCACGTTTTTATTTCTTCAATAAATAATCTATTTATGTATATGTCAATTGAATGGCGAAATTGTCAATATTTAAAAAAATACCCATAAGTGCCAAAATGTCGAAATAAACATGTGATTAGCTTTGATCTAAAGACCCAACAATTATAACGCAGTAAATCAATAATAACACCAAACACCTTATATTTTCGGCTTCGCAGTCGGTCAAACATCGATCATGTGACATCAATCTTACTCTTCGTATACAACGAGAGACGTGATTTTATTTTATCGAAGGAATGCAACAAAACATTACGACACGTGATATAGTGCGATTCAAGTCACAAGCCATTTAAATTTTATAAAAAAAAATCTTTAGGCCAAGCATATTACATTTTTTCGTGCTGATGCAACTAAACATTGTTTAATGAAAACTCAGCGATTTAGCTACATACCTTAATGATAAATCCAGTCAGCGAGAGTGATTCCAATCCGGTGCACGTACGAATAATCGAGTCGAGAACACGGTATCGATTTTCTTGTTTGAAAGACAAAGCGGCAACCTGTAGCTTTCGAATCTGTGGTCCATATCCAATGAATAAATTTCGTATTTGTAACAAAGTAAGTTGACTCGTACCAACATTCGAGTATCCCGGTAAATTTGTCATGGTTAAATTAATGGCGGTATGCTTTTTTCGGAATACATCACCGGCCACTTTTTGAAATCGCAAACACGTTTGATCCACGGCACTCAGATCGATACAGTTCAACATATTGAAAATGTCATACAAACAATCATCATTCAAATCAAGAACTTGTACTAATTTCGGATCAACTCCAGTTTCAGATCCATTATCATCATCAACTGCATTTTCATCGTTATTTTGTGTGGCCATATCCTGTTGCGTTGTGATCGGTTGATGCCAACTATCCGCTACGGACACTTTGATTCGAAATCCGCATACATAAGGATGTTGATTTTTTAGAGCGGCCGCTGCACTGTGCACACTTTTGTACTGAATAAATCCATAGCAATAGCTTAACTTCAGATGCAATGTGAATGAGTCGATCGCACCAAACATCATGAAATGTTTTTTCAATGACATTTTGGTGATCTATATTCAAAAAATAATAATGGAGGAATACACGAAGAGACAAAGAGACAATGAAAAATACGATAAAACTTGACAAAAACAACTAAATAAACAACTTTTTTGAATTAGAACGCAATTAAATAAAATATATTGATCGTGTGCTAGTGTTATTTTTATAATTTTTACCATTTGACATGTATCACTAGCCATATGACCATACAAATGGTGCTCAGAATTGAATCTTCTGCAATCTTTCAAAAATTATTGAAATTTGTTTACATTCAGAAACGAACCACACACCACGAACAACAACAACAACAAATGGCAGATTGATATTCATTCAAAATGTAGGTCGAACTTACTTCGGCTGAAGGCACGCTAAAATACAATTTGCGAACAGGAATGGCATCTTCGGTGTAGACAATGTCACGACATGGTCGTAATCTTTGATTCTTTGGTGATGTGTAAAATTCCGATGCATTATGTGATCCGCCAAATTTTCGCTTTCCAAAATGTTGTTGCATGCGATGCATATTTGCGTTTGATTTTTTATAGCCTTTCTCGTACTTTGCTTAATACAAAAAAAATTACAGCTCACAATCACGTTCCTTTTTATTCAAATTTTTCAAAACAATACGGAAAATAAGGCGTGAACAAACTACAAGAAGAAACAAAAAATAATTATGCTTCACTTCTCAATCGTTTTAAACTTTTTGTTGAAATTGTTGTACGTTTTAAGGTAAAAGCCGTTTTTTGCCTGCAGCTGTAGAAATTCACTTCATAGCTATTTTCTAGTTCTGCTTCTTTTACTTCGTGCACAAAAACCACATAAACACGTACGATGTGATGATTGTTTTGATGATTTAAGCAACTATGCACTGCTTATTTTGTCGTTGTGTGCGTATTTTGACTTTTATTACAGCCTTTCCGAACTAAGAGTAATGTCAGTATGAATTATACACAAAATGCGTAGATTTTTGCGCTTGATTTGTTAAATCAACACCAACAAGGCTGTGAACGGAACGAAAAACAGCAACAATTGCAATTTACAATAAATAACCGAATGTCCACAATATTCCATCGATTTTTGTAACTTGCAATGGAAAATTGCTGCTAAATTTGCTTTATTTTTTTTATATAATCGTAATCGTCGATTCGTCTTTGTGTATAAGAAGTGAGTGTAGTTTTTGCTGTCTTTCCATGTGTGCATTGGGCTATGTGCATGAAAGGGCCTTCTTCTTATTTCTTGTCTGTGCCTGTCAAAACATGAATGTATGTTGTATGTTCATTCGTTTTGGGTACGGTTCACATACTTAATGTACCGCAGTAGTTTATCGAGCTTTGAACGCACTTTGAGCGCATTTTCACAATACTTTTTGAATTGTTTTCTTTTTTTCTTCCTATTTCGATCCATTAGGGAAAATAACACAATTTTTATATTGATGGAAATGTTGGTATTTATTATCAGAAAATGTCATACTCGCAGCCTCTTGCGGCAATAAATACAAAAAAATATGTCTTCAATCTTTTTTTTTTTTCATTTTCAATAAATATGTTTTGTTAAAAAAATGTGTCTTATTTTGAAATAATTTAAATCTCTTAAATTATCCAAGAAAAATTAGTCGTTAATATTGTTATAAATAAATAGTCATTCAAAATATCATTGAAAAACGGCGGTTACGTTTCGGTGTACGGTTGCTGCGCCGTACTTTGTCGTCGTCACTTCGATTTGGTACATTTTCATCATTCGGTTCATCGTCATCAACAATCATAGCCGTATTTTCCTGCAATGCTTCATTGAATGTCATTTTCGGTAGAATCATTTGCTTAATTACTTCGGTCGGCTTATTTGTAACGATAAGGAGATCCGATCTAAGTTGAATATTACACATTGGCGCTTCCAATGGAATTTTACTACTCAACGCGCTAATATCATCTTCGGTGAATCCAAAGAAGTCATCTTCTTCTTGAAATTCGGGTGCAACGTAATAAAATTCTGAAAATAAATCATATTTCTCTAATGAATCGCGATTTAAAAAAAAAAAAGAAAAAACCTTTTAATACCTTTTCGTCTATTTTCTTTGGGTTCTTCGAGTGAAAGTTCGCAGTGTTTTGTATACCTAATTTTAACATATTGTCCTGGTTGCTTTCTTTCGATGCAACTGTATTTCTTCAATTTAACCATCGTCCAATTTAATTGACTAAAATAAGAGTGAAAGAACAATGATCAATATGACGAATTAAAACATCTATAAATGAGCAATTTTTTGATATGAAGGAGATAATCCACTCACCTGAAAAATGCATGCTTTTTCACGGCTTCATATCCATCATGACCGGCTCCTAATTGGATAGAAAAATAAATGTTATTCAGATGAAAAACTAAGTTTTAGAGTTGAAAAGCATACCCAATCGTTGTGCAGGATTTTTGATTAACAATTGTTGGATAAAATCCATTACGCTCTTCGCATTTGGACCAAGGTAACTCAATTTTTTTAGATAAGGTGATTCATTTTTAATGCGACTACGATGTGTTTGATCGTCGATTCTCTTACTTGACGACAAAAACGGTGAATGGCCCACTAATAATTCGAATGCCACAATACCCAATGACCACCAGTCAACTTCGAAGCTATGACCGTTATCGCTTAACATTTCTGTGGGGTGAAAAAAGATCGAGAACAATGATTGATACACATGCTTTAATGATGCAATTCGTTTTTTTTTGTGTTTAAAAATGATAATTACCGGGAGCAAAATATGCCAAAGTGCCAGCTTCGCCTTGTAGCCGCTCGTTTTTGTTAATTTTTTGTGCCAAACCAAAATCGGTTAGTAAAATATGACCATCACCAGCGATTAGAACATTTTCCAGCTTTAAATCACGATATACGATACGATAACGATGTAGGTACTCAATGGCCAATATAATTTCCGCACAACAAACTTTCATTTCTTTTAATGTCAATACGCCCGCTTGTAGGTGGTTAAATAAATTACCATCTAATATGTAATCCATAACAAAATGATATGCATGACGTGTTTTGCTTGCATACTTCAATTGAATGAAGAATGGAACATCATGCACCAATTTGAGCGTCTATCGATAGAAATTGTTATCATTCAGTGACAGCGACAACGAAAACAAACATTAGAAAGAAACAAATTATGTAAAAATATTGTCTATTCGTCGATTGAATCGAAAGTGAATTTTATTCTATTGGCTAATGTCATAAGAAAATTTGGTTATCTTACTCTGAATTCATTACGACAAATTCTATGCTGATGTGAGTAGTCGAATTTCGGATCTGGAGTAATGGTCTTGACTGCATATAACAATCCATCATCTATACCCCCATTTTTACATGCCAAATGGATACAACCGAAATCTGTATAAAGAAATGATTTATTGAAAATATTGATATGTGAATTTGAAATGACATACAATGTGCTCATTTCACACGGTACATCGGTTTATTGCTGTGTGCGCATACAATCTGTTGAGTTATATATATTGTATGTGTAATGAAATCATGAAATCTTTTCGACTTATGGTGAAATAAAATCACAATCGAGAATGTCATTGTTTAAAATTAAATTTTTTACTTACTGCCCGCATCAATAAGACTTAATATGGTCAGCGAATTTCTTGAATTATTCGACATCGTTATGAAAATTCTTTGTGCACTTTGCACTTTGTTGATTGTTTTGAAATTGCAGTTTGCCGGGCTGCAATACGATTTATGCTATTTGTTTTTCACCAGTTATGTGTTTTTTTTTTATATTAATGGACGAAATAATATACGAGAGTGCATCATTCACAGACAATGAATGCTTTTATTCAAATCTATACAACAAAAATGCTCAACATATTTCTTAAACGTTTACTAATGGTTTCTGTCGAAGTTAACGGCACTGTTTTAATGATATGAGTTTAGCACCAAAAATCATCCAGAGTATTGTCATTGTGAATGGATGCATTCAAAACTCATTCGTATGCGACATTGAACGCATCCATTTTGCTCGTTTGCTGACTGAAGAGTCGAGAACTGTCATACAAAATTTGCGGATTTAGCGCTGTTTTATTATTGTTTTTGTGTGCTATATCATAAAGTGTTGCTGTATCGTTAGTTTTCCATGTTGTGTTGATTGTACCAAACATCATTAGTGAATTTGCGTCCAGTCGTTTGTTATTTTTCAAATTAAAGAGGCCATTGTTTTCCAAACATTGCTTATTATATTGACATTCATTTATCGGATGCCGAAATTATTTGTGGAAAAATAAAATAAATACGCGTTAAAATACCAACAACACACCGACCAGGGCCGAGAATAATAATATTTCACACAATGAGCAAAGAATTGCATGCGACAAAATGTCGTGCGTGTATGTTTCCATTGAATACGGCTACAAATATTGTGCCCATATTCAAAGAATACAAATCCAGCACGATGTTGGCGCACATGATAGCCGAAACCATTCACATTTTGGTATGTATAGATTATTTTTATAATGAAAAATATATTTCGTTGCAAATTGATTTATTTTGAAATTGGATTTTTGGCGTGGTAAATAAAAGAATATCTATATATATATATATATAATATTGATGATTTATACTTGATTGTGTACTTTGTAGCCGGAGCCAAACGATAATTTGGGTGGTAATGTGTGTAAACTGTGCGCCGAAAAGATATATGCGTTCTACGAATTTCGTTTGTCGTACTTAGAATCGGAGAAAAAACTTCGTGAAATGTTATTGAAATACGAAACGAACCAAAGACTGACGGCATCATATTCTGATTCGGTGTCCAGCATGAGTATGAATGAAGACGATGACAATAGTAGCGCACAACCAAAATTCGAAATTTCCGAACCTGGAGGCATACTCGATAATTTAGAATGCCGTGATTGTGGGCGACGTTTTGAACGTGAACTTGAGCTTCGAATTCATTCGCATATACATCGTCACATTGAAACACCGTCACAGAACAATGATTCACAAAATGGTTTCGACGACCAATTTTTGATCGCCAATATTAAAAGTGAACCCGTAGAATATGTGTTTGATCCAATGGATTGGCCAGATACGACACAAAGTGATGCCGATAATTCGTCACTGCAAGCCGATGACGATTTGAGATGGAAGTGTACGATTTGTCAAAAACGATTTTTGCGTCGGGCACATTTGCGTGCCCATCGACGACAACATGCACTCGAACGGTCCGATACGGCACCGAAACCAACCAGCACCAATACGAACGCCAATATAAGCGGTATTGCGGTTACTGCAACCACTAGCAGTGCCACTACCACTCCCACCACCGCAACCGTCATCAGTGAGAAAAAAAATAAACTGAAAGAAGAGAAAAAAATCATTCCAGCACAACAAAAGCATGAAAAAACCAACGTAAATCTGTTGAAAAAAAAATTCAATTTGAATGTTACGGCCGACGCCCAACATGAACGATGGCAATGTAAAAAATGCTTCTCAACATTCCGTACCCGCCGTTTATTACGCGATCATAATGTTGTTCATCGAAATTTGCATCAATCATTTACATTGCTCGATTTAGATGCAAACTTCTTAACCGGCACATCTGGCACCGATGCATCGATCATTCATTTTGATGCCGATTCGGATGATGCTGTCGCTGCTGCAACAGCGGCCGCCGTTGCCATGGATGTGGAACGATTAAAAAGTTCACCAGCCAAAAAATTACAAACCAATACACCACCAAAATCGCATTCAACGCCAGTAGTAAAGCACAGCAGTAGTGGCAGCAACACGAGTGAATCACGATGGAAGTGCCCAAAGTGCCGGAAAGTATTCGATACGCCAAAAGCGTTGCGTAAACATAAATTAGCCAACCATACGTTCGAAATCAAATTGAATCTCAAATCAAAGAATTTTATCAGCGATAAGAAAAGTGTTAGTTTCAGTGATTTGATGTCCAAAAAAAAGAAATTGGAAGTGCGTTCACAATTCACTGAACGAGATTGGCCATGTAATAGCTGTGGTCAGGTATTCAATCGCCGCAACTTATTACGCGAACATCGGCGCACGGTGCATATGCTCAAACCAACGGTCGGCGTATCAATATCAATGAAACAGGAAGAAATGGAAGATTTTGTGGCCGAAGAATACGCAGTTGCCGATTAAAATGGCACGCATCTACATAACGACAACCAGAAACACATAAACAAGCAAACATATACATACACCGAATATACACTCTTTTTAAAAATTACGTTTTGACTCAGATTGTAATATTTGCATATATATGCATTGAACCAACCATTTTATTTTGAGCTCATTTTTTTTCGTTTTCATTTCGAACCCTTTATAGCTTCTATACGAATTTAATGACATTTTATTCTCTCTCTCTATTTCTTTTTTATTATTTTTTTTTAAAGATTTTTTTTCGTTATATTAATTTTTTGCATTGAGTTTTAGGTCACAGTATTGATTAAACGTGTTTGATGAATTTCCAATGTGTAGACAAATATTTTCATTCTCATTTTTTTTTTTAAATAAAGAAATAAAATAAAACAAATATGAGTTTAATTTTTTTAATCATTTTTATATTGTTTTTTTTTTTGTCTCTTTTACATAGAAAATATGACTTCATTTTGGTGCACGAAAATTTGTGTTCGCACCCAAGAGAATGAAAAATATAAAAAAACTACAATCGAATTGGCTGTTTTGATTCAGTTAGAGCCGTGATTTGGTACAACGAGTTCTTTAAATGGGATAAAATCAACAACTTATATCGATGCAATTGTTTATTTTGCTTGGAATCTCCTTGTGTTTGTATTTTTCTCGTTAATTAATACAAAACATTTTTTGTTGCATTTCAATTTTAATTCGAGTTTTGTTTATGTACTTTTTAACATGGCAATCGTCGTTTATATTTGAACTTTATTTTTTTATTGCTGTAAATTTATTCAAATCGAATTCACATTCATTAACTTGGACAACAATTCTCAACAAAATATACTCTTTTAACACAAACTCAAAGAAAGTTTCCCATTTACACCTCATCTATAATCTAAAATGGAAAAATTGAGAACAATTTACTTCAGTTTTTTGACATTTTCATTTTGGATTCTGTGTTGCATCGTAGCGCACGATGGATTCGAAATAATCCAATCAACGGTACTTATATCATTTGTTAGGTATATCAGTTACAAGGTAAAAATTGTATAAATCATTTTTAAAATAGGAATCTGTATCGCTCACTCGCTTTTTATCGAACAAAAGTGTTTTTTTCTTCTCTCTCTCTCTCCCTTTTTTAATAAAGAGAAAACGATTATTACATTTATATGAATTGTGTATGTTGTGAATTGATGAAAAAATGAGGATTTTCTTTAGAATTATCGTTTTCCATCATCTTAAACGTCTACAGTAATTATATATGAATTAGAAAAAAGAATTTGTAAAAAACATTATAGTCTCTCGATTGTTGAAACACTAGATTTGAGTGCTGAATCGTGGCTTCGGCAAATCACCAAAAATTGCTTCGCCATGTACACTCTGTGCTAAAGCTTTTATACTGGCAGCGATATCAACATTATCTTGTCGATCAGGATACTAAAATAGAAGAATTTTAATGACGATTAAATAAAATGGAAAATAAAAGTACAAAAAACAATAGAAATTAAAATGAAAATTCACTATTTCAACATTTTGGTGAAAGGTGAGTTTTCTAAAGTCAATTTCTACCATTGGCCTTTTTATATCTACCTCTTCGTAGTCGTCTTCGTTGCGTTGATTGAAAATCGGCACAGCCATCGGAAGACTTTGTGCAACATACATTTTTGAACTGGTTTTTCGTGCAGTCGGCGTAATTTTTATTCCGCTATTCCGACTAACATACGAATCTTCTGTAATATCAAAATGTAACAATAAGTTTTTGTTGCAAATTTTTTCATTAAAACAAAAAATCCATTCAGTTCATACCATACTCTTCATCATCATCAACAACTTCATCATCGGATTGTGTCATATGTGGCATTTTACTATCACGTGTATCTAAGCCATCCATATCGAAGAAAATATCATCGTCAGCATTTGAGTTTCGTTGAGATACTTTGTCTGGTGTGGAATGTTTGATCTTTTCTGCCTGTAAAAACAATTACACAAATTCGATAAGAATGTAATGTTGAAATCAACGCACATTTCATATGTACGTCATATGATCGAAATAAAACTGTCGATAAACGACTATGATACGGCTACGTACGTGTTTTTTAGTGACTATATTTTGATTGGGGTTGTTGAGTAACAAAAATGATTGGGGTTGTTGTTTGAAATTCGGACTATTGCCAATGCTCATTGGCGTACTATCTGGGGTGACTGGCGGCGTCAGATCTGACAACAACTTTGAATTTGCACTTAAATTACCCATCAATGTTGTATCATTGCTTGATTCATTATTACCAATATTATTAATGCCTTTAATTGACATATCGTCTTCAATTGCCCTGTAAAAATAAACAAACATAAGAATTAATACATTCAAATGACTTTTTTTTAATTCCATCTTTCACGCTCATACACATGATTTAAAAAAAAATGTATTTCACTTCAAATATTTACACCAGACACATATATTTTCAAAGGAATGTTTTCATGCATCATACATTTGGAATTTTGTTAGCACAACCTTGTGTATAGCTCACGAAAAAAAAAACAACAACGCGTAAGAACATTCACCACCAAATGTATTCTAAGATGAAAAATATTGAAAAGAAAAAAAACTCACCGTAAAATGTCTTGATAGTCTTGTTCGGCTTTTTCTCGAAATGCTCGTAGAGTGGCCATTTGTTGTTTAGTATATAGATCGATACGGTCTTCGGTGGCTTCCGTTTCGGATTGAATAATATTCTTTAGATATTGCCTCAGTTGTTTTGTTCGATTATTGCCGTTATTTTCATGCTTATTTTTGATATTGTTTGTTGCATCAATCATTTCAACATCGGTTGACTTCGGATTTAGTAAAATATTAAATGACTTAGAAAAGAATTTTTGCGTTTTAATTATGTTGATTTTCTCTTGGTTAGTCTGAAATTTAGAGAGAAACAAATAAATCGGTATTATTTTGTTGTTGTTTATTTTCGAAATGAGACGATTAGGTAAAGGTCGAAATGGCATTTAGCCAAAATGACAACAGCAACAAATAATTACCCATAACGATGGATTGATTAGCGTTTTTGCCGAATCATTGGCCTGGGCGTGAGTGATTGTTTTGCAATGACGGCAGGTGTGCACATTCCAATTTTCAATCAACGCAACACTTATCAAATTTTTGTGTTGAATTGCTGGTGCAATCAAAGATGCAGTGGATAGTTTGGCCTATAGAAATGAGAAAAAAATCAAAATCAAATCATAATGTTTTATCAATTTTAAAGAATCAAGCAATTCAATATTAAACAAAGAGACCATTTTTTTAATGAACCCCATTTATACGTTTGTTTACGCTATAAACGGAGAGATATTTTTTTATACACTCACACGATAAGAAAATAGATTTCGAAACGATGAACAAGATTTTATCGATGTTCAAAAAGTTTAAGCAACCGAAAAAAGGAAGTCAACAAGAACGAATATAGCAATAAACAATTTCGGCCATTGAATAAAACGCAACCACGCTTTGTTTGGCCATACACTTCGATCGCTGCAATTATCATAATCACACCGTGCTGCGATTCGCACGAAAGAGATAAAAAAAAAGTTTCCCGTGCAGTAAATATAATAATACGAGATGTAGCATCTTACTATTTAATATGTCTGGATTATTTGTTCTTTTATCATTCTTGAGTGTGTCTATGTGGTTCCCTTGTCATCACTGTCTTGCTTTCTCTCTTTCTCTTTTTTTTCTTATTGAAAATATTGTTGAACATCTTTTATATTTTTTCTAACAATAATTTCTTCAAGAAAAGAAGCGAGCATAAGATCTTGCACGACTGAAACGAGAAGAAATGTATTTACTTCTTGTTTTTTTTTCTTACACGATCGTCACATTGCAGTTGCTTTGTAGGCGTTACGTTAATCGTTTATACACATCACGCGTTCATGACATAGAATTAATATATCTTGGCTCGGTTGGTTGTTGTTTTTTTTTGTAATATTTACTGTATGTGTTCATATTGTGTGGCTTTGCATGGCTCTTTCTCTCTCTCTCTCATTCTAGTCACTTGGCGCAAATAAACTCCCCGTGTATAAAATATTAGATTTTTTTTCCTTCGTTTCTCAACCAATTAGAACGGTGCTTGGTAAAGTGCTCACATATTTTATTAGAATTTATTAAAATGCATTTTATGATATAAAATCATATTAGCAAACGGATCGTTGAAACCATTCGTATTCTTTGCGTGAATGTATGAATAGATTATTTTTTTTTCATTGTGAAAAGTAGCCGAAGAATGACTGTAGTTTTTATTTGTTTTATTATTAATATTATTTTTTTGTTCATCCAGCATTAGCAACAAAACGAAGTGCAAACAAAAAATGTTGCATGCGAAAGCAATTGAAAACTGTAATCAACTGCAGAATATTTTACACGAGCATCGCCGCACGTAGTAATAAAATGAATTCGAAAAAGATGATTGTACAATAAACTACAAGCAGACGATGAAAATAGTGCATAGATGATTAGTTCAAATCGCGTCATCTCTTTCCTAGTTATTGCCATGTTTGCTCCAGGACGTGCGTAATAGAACCACTGAAGAAACAGAAAAAAAATAATGCAATTCCAAGCACTGGAGCACTCTATTTCAATTAGCCGTCACCACTGGCGTTTAAATCTCTATAAGAAGTAAGTGAATAAGAAAGAAAATGAAAGAAACAAACAAACATGAAACTCATCAGGTTATTAAAACAAATGATTTTGATTGTGCGAACGACGACGACAAAGCGACAGAAAAAAAAACAGTGCACACACGGTTGCATCATAATACCGAGCATTGCCACTAAACGAATGTATTTATCAAAATAAGTACAATTTTTGCAGTTGTTGTAATCACATTCACACAATCTACACACACGATGCGCGGGTGCATAAGCGCTAGCTAGCAAATCGATTCGCAGTAAGCACATATAGGAGAACGAAAATGGTCAGCCAATTGAGCCGCCAACACCAGGAACATGAACAACAACCATAAATAATTGATTATATCACATCATTATATATATGTATACATATAATAACAACACCTAATAGCTATAATCGTAATATCGTATTTATGGTATGTATAGAGTATATTTACCGTGCGGAAAAATTGCAATTGATTGCTATCGAGATTTTCGGCCGTGGAACACGGTATGTAAGGTGGTTGCTCTTCATGATTGTCCTCTAAATTATCGCGTTGATTGACCGATGGTGATGATGACGATGAAATGGTGTTTGCATTCGGCGATGCATAATTGGATATCGATACTGCTACTGGCAAATTATTGGCCGTCGATTTAAGCGTAATGTTCAGGCACTTGCACGCGATCAGCATTTTGTTGTTTATCGTTCACTCTGTGTGGCTTTTTTCTGTCTATCTTTCTTTCGTTCCTTTTTGGTTTTGTTCTCTCTCTCTCTCTTTCTCTCTGTTTCACTCACTTAAATTTTCGATGCGATGTGTGTCAGTTTAATTTGAATAGTTCTTATTTTCCACCGAAACAATTCTCTCTTCTATCTCGCAATTTCAAAATAAATGAAATTAAAGAAATAACTAAATTGTTGTCTCTTTTTTTTTGTATTCTCTTGCGATCGTCCAAACCGAATGTTTTCTTCCGTCACACTTCGTTCAACAAACAATAATTCGACTTGAATTTTTATGGCTGCTGTTCACTCACATTCAACCAGTTGTTGCCGCACAAAAGCCAAACTAAAAACCAAAAATGAAAAAGAAGAGGATAAATGAAACAAACGCCACAAAATAAAAGCCGATTGTTTTGATAATCATTTCGTTTATTTACGATGGCCTAAGTCAAATAAAAATTGAACTAAAGCTTGCGCGTTTTCAGTTTGTTTATTATTTTCGGCAAAATTGATAAAATGCCGATAAATACAAAAAAAAAAACGATTTTTTTTTAATGACAGTAATGAATGAAACCGATTCATTGATCCTGCCAAGAAAAAAATCCTTCAACACACTAATGGCATTTACCGAAAATATAAAACTTCAACGAATGCCGATGGTAAAACACACAATTTTGAAAAAATCTACTTATAATATTAATATTTTTTGTTAGTTTCTACATTTACACAAGCTAAATTTGTTGTAGTGACTACTTTATATTTTTGTTGAATTATATATAGCGTACACTTCGGTAGACTTTTGTATATACATATATATGTATGTTTTATGAAATGTACAACAAAAACGACTGTTTGCTCTGTCAAAGCAGCACGTATGTTGTGTCCCATTCTCAATATGTTCAAAACACATACATTTACAATGCATCACGTCACACACATAGAGATGAGAAAAAATAACAACAACAACAACTAACTCTCAATGCAAATACCTATATTCAAATAAAACGCGTTATATTTTATACAAGCGGCTGTTTCGACACGCACACATATGTATCGTTCAGCTGTGCTGGGCAATTCTATATGTATATTGTACCTATATTGCTACTGTTGCTTTTTATTTATTATTTTTATTCGCGTACACATATCATATAATTCTTCTTTTTTTGTGGTATATCTTGATTTTTTTTTAGTTTTGAGCCGAAACACATTGCCCATTCGCTTAAGTGAGAGATAGGAAGACACGAATAAAAAAAATCTATGTATACGAACAGACAAATTTAATATATAATTTATTTTTGTTATAAATTGCGCACGTTAAAAGTACTTCCATCACCAACGAATTGTTCATTATGATTGGACCGAAGATGAAGTTTTTCTATATTTCTCGCTCTTTTGCCCTCTCATACCCTATCGGCTTTGATGGTCCTACTGGCAATCGAAATAAAGTGAACATAGCGATAATTTGAACAGCGGCTTGATTTGGTCAAAATTGCCGAGTAATTGCCTATTGTCAGATTAAACATCAGAATCTACCTTCATGAAAAAAAAAATTCCATTTGATTTCATGAATAACCTAGGTAACTTTGAACACGACATTGAAAAATCAACAATCAAATTGAATATTCTATCTATGGTAAGTTGAAATTCATAAAAGGGGTATTCTCTCCATTGTTCTTCAGCTATACAAAATCACACGTACATTGCACACTAAAAACTGTGCACAAATACACATTGACATTCAATATCGCACATGTTCTTTGCGCCTCATAACAATCGCTTCAAAAACATAAATGGTACATTTGAGGAAACAATGATTGAAAATGACTGTCGACTCGTTCACGTTTGCAAAAGTGTTATTGAAATCTATTTCTCCCTCATTTCAACAACAACAACAAAATTAACAGAAATCAAATCACCATACCAATCCAATTAGTTGCACAACATACACACTCGACTGTGACTTTTTGTTGTTTATTATTATTTTATTAGTCTTGTTGTTTCCTTAATTCGAATGCAAATTTTTGATTTAAAGAAAAGAGATAGAGAGAGAGAAAAAAACAACAAATTTAATCAATTCACAAGCGTAAAATCGTGACCAATGCATTTTGAGAGCACTTTTTTGTGAGCCATGCAATCAATGATTCTAGCTCATAATAAATCTATCTTCATCTAAAATATTTTGTGTTGGTGTTACATATACAATATTTTTGTTTTTTTGTTTTTCAGTAAAACTATATAAGTCACTCAATTGAGTGTCAGTTGCACATAACAACTTTTTTTTCGTCTTCTCTATCACAAACTTCTATGCGTCTGTATTTTTTTTTCAAGTGACTACACATTCTCATTCTCACGTATATTTGTACGTTAAGAGATAGTGCAAAGAGAATTGTTGCACAAAAATTCTCTCAAACAACATCAGAATTTTGAAATCGTTCCAACACCATCACACACGTTTGAATGCCGATTTTGTGATCGACAATAATTTTGTTTATTCATGATTGTTTCAGAGTTAGATAAACGAAATAACGACACAAGAAAAATAAATGCCGAACTGATGTGATCCCTCTATATTGCTGATATTAACACAGATATATTAATGAACTGACTATATTAACTATTTCAAGTCAAGTTGATTTGTTTATCTGATTTTCTATTTAATCTTTTTTTTTTCTTTTTTAAATAGAAATTTTTCTAATGAAATAAGCCTATGCCAACAAAATATTACCAATCAAATCGAAAATTTTCTATTTAAAAAAAATCACTTTTTGATGCCAATTTTTTTCTATCTTTTCTTTTAATAAAATCTTACTTCGATACCAAAAGCGACATACCTATGTTATAAGTAGTGTACAACAAAAACGACTGTTTAAGCTACTGTCAAAATGCGCTCGTGTATTGCGTCGCACACAATTCCGGGCTCCTTTTTTACACACTCATATACACAAGCTCACTCTACCATCTATTGTGAACCATATGAGAAAAGACTTTATACATATATACGCACACAAACACACACACACACACACACACACCAATTCAAATGCGCAGATACATGTATGAACGCTTCAGCTGTGCTGTTACTGTGTTAATATATACACGGACCGCAGTTGTTGTTTTTTTGGATATATTATTTGCCGATTAATTACCATTTCTTTAAGACCGAACTCCGGGATGTGACCAGAGAAATTACTTTATATTTTATACTTAAATTTGTTTCGTTGTTTTTATAAGTTCTCTGCTCCACTATACTACTTTTGCTTCAATCGTATTGTATTATAGTTTTATTTTTAAATCATTATTTCATCGTTTCTCTTCACATAGTAATTTTTTCTTCTCTGATATCTCAACTTCAACATTTTGCGAGAAAAAAAAAACCTTTAAACGAACGCATTAACTCATCTTCGCATTGATTTTTTTTTTGTATTTCGGATTCAATTGAATCAATGACCAAGTACGACAGCCATACACAGAAGCGAAGAAAAGAAGAAAAAAAGAAATCAAGAACAGTTATTGCAAAGTCAATTTGACCCGCGTTGACTATACAACCAACAAATCGCTTCAATTTCATCGCGTTTCTTCAACTCACACTCTTATAAGCTTTCCAATTCTTTTCACATCTTTAATATCGTCTCGCGTTTTGTATACGGTTTACGGGTTCGGTGATTATTTTCAACACAAAAATATTTTTACTTTAATTTATATTTATTTATTCAAATTTGTGTTTCTCTTTCGATGAACGGTAAAATTTATTGTCATTATTCGCACAACAATAACAACACCAAAACCTTTTAAATAGCAAACTTTTATGGCCCAATCATGGAATGACGGTTTATTACAGGCTTAATTTTTTTTATCATAAGTACATTTTTCGTCTATTTTCTTTTATCAATTCATGATAAAATTGCAGATTCGTTACTTTTTTTTTAATTGGATTAAAACAAAAGCAAAAAGATTTTTTGTTTTGTTTTTGGCGAAATTTAACTGTGAAATAGGCCTTTGGATGCACACTTTAATTGAGTAGTTTAATAATTGCCATTCCAATGGATTTCAGTCTCAATTAAATTTCTTTACGAAAAGAAAATATAATGAATTTCGCACGCCCTATTCCATCTGCCGTCAATGATGAGCCGTATTGAAAATTATTATTCTTATTCATATTGAGGCCATCATTCAAAATGATTTCATACCAAGAAATTGCATGCTATTCGATGGCCGTACAAATTCACACTCAATGTATGTACGTCAGTTACAATAGCCATGTGAAAAGCAACAAAAAAAACGAAATATTCTTTGAATTTCATGTTTATGCACTTTGATTGCGAAATGGTCATAAAAGCGAAATGGATTTTATTACACCGATAGTATTATACGGCTAAGTGAAATGCATTACAGAACAAAAAAAAAAACATAAGAACACGAATTTGCTTGGAAATTACCTCATTGCAAATTGCTGATGTGAACATTTAGGTATTATTATTATTATTATTCATTTCATAAAATATGAAATTAAAAGTTTTTCTTTCAAATCAGCAGAAAAAGTTGAATTTTAAGTATTCAATTAGTACAACAGATTGAATTTAACAAAAAAAAATCAATTTCTTCAATTTAAAATTTAATTTTTGGGTATGAAATTTCAATTTATTCCAAATCGTGATTTATTTTGAAATTTATTTGTGTGCCGCATTATTTTTTCTTATTTAATACAGAAAATTGGTGAAAAGAAGAATTCATTGGCCATTTTCTTTGATTTTAAAAATTTAAAATGAAGGTGAATGTGAATATGAATCGGGCAACAAGTGATAGAAATGAAAGTGTTGCCCGTATATGTTTTGTATGTATGTGTATTTTGCTTGCGCACGCCATCTAAGTTGTTAAAAGTGGAATGTGTGACAAAATATATTTCATTGACATTTCATAAGTTCGTATAAAGTGAAGAATGCCTTGTATCAGCACATTTCCATTGAATTTCACAATGTTCATAAAATAAAACATTGTTTAAGCGCCGAACCATATTCGATCTATATTCGAAATTGATAATAAAATAGTGAGCAAAGCTGCCAAAGAGAAATAACATTCGCTGAATAAATTGCAAGTTGCATTTGTAATGTGTCCATTTTTTTCTTTGAAGTATACAAAGGCCATAAAAATAAAATTGGATTATGTGTATTCAAATGCGAATATCGAATAAATTTTTAATTTTGAATTTCTTTAGTTTTTGAATTTAATTTCAAAATTACGTTTATTTTTTTTTTTTTGGTTCGTGCAATTTTACATAGTTAACTTTGATTTTTTTTTTTTTTAATTTGTGTTTAGCACCAATTTTTGTTTTTGTTGGTTTTTCAAAATCGTATCACATGCATCGAATGTTTAGAGACGTAGAATTTTACATTTGTTTTTACAACATACGGAGGTCATTCAAGTAGTTTAGTTGCCTTTTTGAAAAGTGTAAAAAGTGTGCACGCGTACTCAACAATAACAACCACACATTGAATATTATTGGCACGATCGATACGCTTGTTGCATGTTTCAACGATTATATTCCAGTATCGGTTAAGTTCATGTGCAAGCAATCAATTGAATTTTGATATGGTGAGTGGTGTGTATTCGATCTACAAAAATTATGGGCATTTCATGCGATTTTGAAGCTGGAAGTATGGAAAGCGAGATTAAACCCACATATAACAAAGAATTTATAAAATTCAATGGTCAACATGTACTGGATGCAATACCAGCCAAAACGGCAACAACAATTTCAACAAATGATACAACAAAAACCGATCCAATTGCAAATATTCCATCGATTAATTCCACCATCGATGATTCAAAATCAACGGACGAGATTATCAATCTTACATCACCGGTTTCACAAGAGGTTTGTTTGTTCACACACAGCGTCACAATTCAATAAAACGTCTGCAAAAATGGTAATCAAAATTTTAACAATATCCAATCCAGCCCGAAACAATTGTCATCATTGACGATGGAGAACGTGAAGAAGGTGAAATCATTAATTCGGACGAAGATTTTGAATATGAAGCCATTTCATCTGAAGAGGAAGTCTCTCTGCGACAGAAAATCGAAGCACTCGAAGCGAAAAATCGTGAATTGGAAAAAATTGCATCAATTTCCGCTCGAGGAGGCATTGACTATGGTGAGTTTGAGCTCAATAGATTGAGAAAAAAAGAAGTAACAAATGTATGCCAAAGTTAAATAACATAATTATGTAAATATGATAACGTAATCAATTCCTTCAGTGAATTTTAATTTATTCAAACAAAAAAAAAACGACTATGACACGAATTTGTTGATTACTTTCTCCAGTTTCTATTGTATTGCATTTTTTCGACGTGAAATTTAAATTATGATGCGATTTTTTAATATGAAATCAAATGTACGTGGAAATATACTCGGTCGACTACAACATTTTTTTTTAATTTCATCGTCTCAACACCTCTCAATTCGTTAAATCAAATGAACAAAAAATCACTTAAATTTTTTTGTTGAAATTTTTCCTCCCGCTCAAAAATCAATAGGATATCGACGGTCGCCAAATTACTACAAATCACCAACAATCATTCGTTCAAATCATACAAAATCAAATGCATCATTGTCTTCCGCTTCAAATTATAAAACACTTTCATTGTCACATGTTGAAAACATATCATCGGATGAGGCACAAGTCGTTAATATTGAAAATGAATTATCGAGTGTGTTTGACAGCAGCAAATATGGTGGTCGATCGCATCGAACAAAAAAGGAAAAACGTCAAAGTCGTCGCAAACAACGTTCCGTTGTGAATGAAAAAGAACGATGTATAGCACATGGTAAGCGTCGTTGCACCGATGCCGAGTGTTATCCAATCGATGTAATAATTGGCCGAAAAAAACGTACAAGCCACAAATACGAAGATCGCAAAACGGCCCGTGGAAAATACTCAAGCGATTCAGAAGATGAATTATTACGAAATCGCGAAGAATTAAAAATGGCATTGAATATCATAGAACCGTCGAATCGTTCAGTAAATTCGAGTACATTATCACATAAATTGTCCGCAATACAAAATCATGTTACATTGGACGATGGCAAAAAAACCATATCAGCATCATCAAGTAAACATCGAAAGCGAAAAACTATACGAAGTCCCGAACGCCGAAAACGAACACGATCACGAGAAACTATGCCATCAAAACGTAAACGAATCGAACGAGACCGAATTGATTCATCACGAACGAAAATTCCACCAAATCAAGATAATAACAATGAGAATGATATTCAAATCGAAGAGGATGAAGTGATGTCATTGGAAGAACAAGAGCTACGTTTAATCGCATTGAAATCGGCCGTTTTGAAAAAACATGAAGCCAGAAAGCGAAAACAATTGGCAACTCAATTGATTGAACAAGTTGTTCGACCGTATTCACCAACCGATAGTGTGGTTTTGGTGGCCGATGAAACTGGTGAACAATGTAGCAATGATTGCATCGATTCAGATAATAATAATATGGATATTAGTCCAATTAGCTCGCCGGGTAATCAGTATCAACCAATGGACATGGATTTGGCCAGCAGCAATGAGAATTCAAAGAGTCCCATTTTTAGCTATGAAAAACCACAACAATTTCCACCGTATGAACAATTCATTGATTGGGGCACGGTTCATATTCCAGTGCCAATTAATCCAAGCAATCCAACATACATGGACATTGATTCGGCCACTGCAGCATTAAATCAACCATTTGACATCCAATCACAATCTGCATTTTCATCAATTTTCGATACAATACCAAACGAAGCAGTGACGATTGAAAATCGAATACCAACACCGTTTCAATCGGATTCAAAAGAGAATAATGCTGTCAATGCGGATAATGAGGAAGAATTACGTGCCCAATTGATTGAACAAATGCGTAGCACAAATACGCCCAGTTCAAATGGTACGATTGATGCGATCGGAAAAAATGTGACAAAAGAAAATAGTAATGATGATTCGTTAGAAGAGGATTGTCTACGAAGTCTATTGCTTTCGTCCAAGGGTAAAAAATCGGCCATTTTGAAGGAATCAACAAATGATTCAACTGTAACGAAAACGTTACCCAAAACTGATAAAATTCCATCCAATCAAGATAAATGCGATGATATGCCAAAGTTAGCACTTAACCTTCGCGAAGCACTTAAACGACTGAAAAATAATCAGCAAAATAAATTGGCAGCTGCAGCGGCAGCAGCAGCAACGGCGTCTGCGACGACAATGACTACAACGACAACAGTTGTTCCAGCGACGGACCCAGTTAAGTCGGCCAGCGTTCAGTTGGGTTCAAAACAAAGCGAACAAGTCGACGACAAACTGATGCAAAACTGTGATCACAATGAAATTCAAAAGACTGCTGTAAATAATCAACTCGATAAAAATGAAAACGATGCACGCAATTCCAAAATTGTAATTGAAACACCGGCTGTTGTGCCATTAAAATCACTTCAAAATATTACGCCCGTTCAAAATGCTGAAGAAACGGTATCTACGATGCCTAGTGATATTGTTCAAAAAATTGATAAATTGGCTGTACCGCAAGTGGATAAAAGTGATGCGAAAAAGATGAACGTAGTTATAGCGATACCGACAAAAGTAGCTCGACCAACAAAAGAAATTTTAACAAAAATCGTTGAGCCTGGCCCAGTGACAAAACAAAATGTAGTCACAAAACCAAAGGCAAAACCAAAACCCATTGAACAACCATTAAGTTTGGCCACATCCGTATTAACAAAAATACCGCCAACAATAAATACGACAACGAATTTAAATAAAATCGAGTCAATCAGAAAGTCAACGGCGTCACCGATTATTACAAACTGGACGGCAAAACCGGTGAAAAAACTTATCATATCTCTACAAGACGATTCATCTACCGATGACACGGATTATGATGATAAATCGACTAATAAACAGACTGATAACGACTCGACATCACAATCAAATGACGTGAATAACGCATTCCAATCTCGACTTGATCATTACTTGCAAATTTTCCGAGAAAGCACCACCACCAAGCAAGAAACCAAGCCATCAGTCAAGTTACCAGCATCTCCAAATAATGAAACAGTCGAAAAAACTACAAATTCTACCCCAAAAACACAGGTAAAAGGTCTTTTAATAACTAAAAAAGAATAAAATAAATAATTTAAGAAAATTTAATTTATTTCTGTTTGATTCATTTGGATTACACAGAATGTCGAACCACCAAAAGCGGTTGCTCTTTTGCCATTGTCAAGCCAAATGGAGTATCATCGTTTGCAGAATCGTATAAAATTGTTGGAAAAACAAAAGGATCAAAAATCACGAAAACGACAAACGTCTATAACAAGCGTGAACGTACCAACGAGTAAACCGGAATCGAATTTCCCGAGTTTGACAGTTGTTGTTCAAAATGACAATCGCTTTATTCAAACAAATAAAACATCGGAATTGGAAGATGTTACAAAATCACCGGTTGAAGTGATCAAAATACCAACGGTGATCAAAGTATCAACAACTAAAACTCCAACAGTCACTTCGCTGGCGAAAAAGGTATTGGTGAAAAATGCAATGGCACAAGCAACAGATGCCAATGCCAAAATATCAACAGTAAAAAGTGCTGCAACAACATCAACGACTCCAATGCAAATAGCTACACCACCAGAGCAAACGGTTGCATCTACTTCTGCTGATATTGTTCTCACCACCCAATCAAAACCAGTTCCATCGACTGGCAATACAATTACTAAAAAGGCGCCCACTATGACGGCCACTACTTTAGCCAACTATGTCGTTCGATACAAAAATTACGGGTATGCATTTATTTCTATTATTAAACACTTTTTAGTCAACAGAAATCCGAAAAAAGACGGTAATATTTTTGATGTCTTATCCAGGGAACAATATTTAAACGGTCTTACAAAATTACATCGATTGACATGTCGGACGCATCTTGAAACGAGAAAACAACAAAAACTCGAAGATGTTTTAGATAATCTGAGGCGACAAACAATACTTGTTGAAAAAAAATTAACACAACAAAAAACAGTGACCAAAAGTTTCTATCCATCTATAGCGGCCACGGAGAAGGCAATCACAGCGGATCGTTCAATGATGTTGAAATTGGAAAGTCTCTGCAATCGTGTCGGAAACATTGTCAATGGACCAGATTACAAGTAAGTTTAGAGTGCAAATGATGAAAAGAAATGAAATTAAAACCAAATTCTGAGCGAATTCTATTAAATCCAAGTCCTTGAAATGATAATTTGAGACAAGTATTGGATAATTTATTTTTCATTTTTTTCTAATTAAATTTAAAAAAAAAAGTTGTACATTTTTGCTAATATTATAAATCTATGGTACAGAATTCAGTGTGAAAAAGCAGCCGAAATTAAAGAAAAACTAAAGCAAATCGCTCTTGAAAAAAATAAAATGAAATTATTGGGACAAAAGATGCCTGAAACACAACCTGTCAAACAACCGACCAAATTATCCGAATTAGCAAAAAAAGAAGTCGCAACGAAAAAAGTGATTGAAAATGCTTCAATACCATCACTGCAAAGCAGTAATCCGGTACAGAAAAAAGAAGACACTGTAAAAACATCAAAACCAACTATGGCTACAAGTTCGCCAGCAAAATTTGATGACAACAAAATCAATGTGTCACTTAATTCTAACGTTGAAAAAAATAAAGAAATCGAAATTATATGCGAACCAATTAGCTTAGACACTCAAGTTACTCAGAAAATAGAACACGTTGAAATGGAAGTGGATGTGGTGAGTGGATTTTATCATTTTGATGACATTCTATCCATCTTTTTTGAAAAAATTTATTTTGATGAAGCGCTTTTTCTAATTATTTTAATTTCTTTATTTTCCAAATATCAAGGTATCAAAAAGTGATGAAAAAACGTGTCAACCTGAGAGTGAAACCGAAACAAAAATTGAAAATCCCAAAGAAAATGTAGAAATAATGAGAAATGAACCAGAACAAAAAGAACAAGAGAAAGAAGTCGACCAGAATGAACCGGAATTACAATTTAACCAAAACAATGAATGCGAAACGGTCGAAGCCGATGAGCAACCGTCATCACCAGATAATCTTACAGTTACTTACATCTTCTTATTTTTACGTTTTTGTTAAATATTTTTGCAATTACTTTTTTCCAGAACAGAGGATAAATAATCCTACTAACCTGAATTCAAATAGCAAAAAAAAAATTCAACTGTTTTTTTGGTGATTACATTTCTGCTTCTGATAATCGCAGGCACCGATCATGATGATGGAAGTAAATGTGACGGACAGTGAAGCAATTTGTGGCAAATACGATTCACCATTGGACCATATGCAAAATTGTACAAACGCGAAGGAGGAGCTGAGGTGTGTATCGTGTCATAAGTTGATCGTCGGTCGAAAAAAAAGTGGAACCATGGTTCATGATGTGTATTTCTTTTTTTAAAATTATGTTTTGCGATTTAGTGTTGCCGATCGGAATGCGATAGTGTGTCCATACGATTTGATGGGGAGATGTGAGGATAAACAATGCGAATACAAGCATTTGTCGGTGTAAATAAACAGGTTTCTATACTCAATTTCAACTGAATGAGCTTAATGTGTTTGAGTCTATTTGCAAAATAGAATTTTGTTGTGCTTTGATTATTATTAAAAAAAAGACCATCTCGTTTTCTATCGCGATAAACATATAAAATGGGACATATCTTTAAAACAAAGATTTCGTTGTCAAAATTTTAAACGAAAAAATTTCATCCATTAAATGGAGCACATCATTTTCTATCTTCGCAGATAATTTCGATTAGGAGGTGAAACACTGCGGGAATTGAGACGATTTTTTTATGTACACAATATGTCTCTTGCATGGACACGGATTTCTATAAAAGGAAAACAATACCATCGAATTATACAAGAGATGCATGAATTTATAAGTACCATTCAATTTGGTATATCAAACGAGGCGACCAAAAAAGTAATTTTATTTAAACAATGTTTTGCTCGCGAGTTTAAAGACCGCGTCGCATACATGTACAGTGCTCATAGTGTTTGAGCACTGTAAAATGAAAATAAAACGGGTAAGTGACATTCACATTTCCAAAATAAAAAACAAAAAAAAAACAAAAAAAAAAAATATTTAACCCCAGTCTGGAGCCATCAACTATTTAAACAAAATAAAACAAAGAAAGTACAAATCTAAAAAAGAAAACTATTATACTAAATGCAAAAACTAAAAATGAAAATTCGTTAAAAGTGATTCATTCAGATGGAATTCGAACGATTCAGAACATTTAAACAGTGTTCGTATCAAAATCGTCACCACAATATCCATCTCAACTCAATTCTTCATCACATTGACATGATTTTTGCTGAAATGAGTTTAAAATCATTCATAAATAATAGCATATAGTGTATTCGATTCAGTTCTTTCGGTCATCATTTACAGTGCTAATAAATAAATGCTTATTCCAATTTTTTAAAACTTTGAATTCGGCTATTTGATATACATATATTTAATGAAAACATCGACACATCGCCGTAGTGCAATGTTCTGTTGGTTTTTATTTTCATTTTGTTTTGGATTTTCTTCATTTTTTCATTTTATTTTTATGAATTACGAGAAATTTGTTGAACATTTTACACCCATTACGAATAACGAATGTAAACATTTTTTTATAAAGAAAAAAAAGAAGAAATATTTTGAAATAAAAAATAAATTTATTCGATTTTAAAATTGGACTTGTACATTTATTTCACTTATTTTTCAGCTGATCAAAAATATAATTTGTATATTTGTAAGTATAAATAAAAACGTATCAGAAATTTATTTGTCAGGAAATTATTGTCGAATAACCAAATTCCAATAGAACATAGCTTCTGACCAGTGTCCAAATCCACTTTTTTTGGTTTTCACTTTTGACACAAACGAAGAATAGGCTTTTCGAAAATTCCTTTTGTTTGCCAGGGTTTTGAGCGGAAAAGTGTGTCGAAATGCTTTTTTGAGTTGATTTTAGAGGGACAAAGTGAGGACCTTTTTTGGTCTTTATTTTTCAGTAATTTGTAACATTTTAGAACTGAATGTCCGAGAATGAAAGAGAGACTTCTATTCACAACTTATTGAAATGTAACACCGCCATACAAAATATTCTAACAGTCAGCACTTTTTGTATGGTGGTGTTACATTTCAATAAGTTGTGAATAGAAGTCTCTCTTTCATTCTCGGGCAATCAATTATTAAAGCTCTTTTTGCTTGTCATATAGCAAAATATATAAAACAATTTGTCTGAAAAATGAGACATTTTCAAATTGATAATATAATTATATAATATTTTAGGTAAAAATCAAGAATTGTCCAAAAAAACGAAATATAAATTTGTTTTGAAATAAAACGCATCAATCTCCATCGTATCTCTGTTTTTATTGGCATTATCAAATTCCTCAATAATAGTTCGTATTGTGAAATGAATCGTAATTTAATTTATGGTGAAATTTTTTTATTATTATTTTTGTATTATAAAATCGTGAGTTCGATTTATAAATTGTTTAGTTATTTTTTTGTTGTTTATGCAATAAACCGGCTTGTGTGTCTGCTACTTGTTTCATGCCTTCTTGAACAATTTGTAAATTGGATTTCCATGCGCGCAATAGATCATGTAATTGCATCCATTGTGGTTTGCCAAATGTTCGATGCATCGTGCTGGAAATGTGTACTTTGCGTGCCTTTTGATCCATACGAGCGCGCACCAATTTCGTCTTTAATACTTCAATAATAAATGGTTCGACTTCATCTTCGTTAATTTGCAGTTCCTTTTGTAATTGTTCGAATGTCAATTCCGGATTGCTTTCGGCCAATTGCATGAATGACAATAATCGCATTTTCTTCATATTTTGTTCATGGTTGAGCCCTTGCGAATTCACAAATTCCTTGTGATTTTGATAAAATTGAATATAGGCGGCTAAATTTTCTGATACAAACACCGACAATAGATCATGGATAAGTTCACCTTCGAGAAAACGAACCGGCTTTAGTGACAACAATGGATCCAATAAAAATGTATTTGGATCGGCCAAAGCGGTAACAATGCATTTCATTGCATCTTCACGTGCAACGGATGCATTTTCAGCGGTATAAGTGCCCAACAATTCAATCATCACTTTAGCGGCCAATTCGCTGTTTGTATCCTTAAGCACATCGTGCAACAGACGATACAATTTTTGCATTTGTTCATTCGATGGTGGACATTGAACAAATTGAGATTTCAATTGATCAACACCAGTGAACACTTCGCGTACTTGATCGCATTGCTTGGCCACCTGCACCAAATGATAGTAAACATGATAGCGAAGTGGAGATGTTAGTTCCAAGTGATTGAACAAACGCCACAAACTGTTTGACAAAGAACAAAAGAGAAATAGAAATATATTTAATTCAATGCAAACGGCCAATGTTAAAACCAAAAAATAAAAACAATTTCGATACATACGATTGGAGGCACACTTTGATCAATGGAAGTTCGGTTGCTTTTGTTAGCTTTTCGCAGAATGCCAACACAATATTTTCACCACGCTCCAATGAAATCTGAAAATTAACAATTCAACATTATTTGTGTTGTTTTTTGCCATTCATTTGGAATTTAATGTAAAGGAAGGGAAAAAAGGGACACAACTCACCGAAACCATGATTGAGACGATGCTGTTCATTATGCCATCGATATCGGCTGGATCGCCGTCTTTGAAGCAAACATCACATACTCCAATGATTTTGTGTAAATCATCTTCAATGCCTTTATTGGATTTTTCTTCCGAAATTTCGGCTCCCAAACTCTTGAAGAATCGTCGCAACTCTTGTGCCTGGAATTCAAGTAAATTGAAAATAAATCAAATTGAGTTTCGTGATTTTTATGAATTGAGGTTATACACAGCATTAAGTAGTCTGCATTTTTTGTTATAGTATTTTATTTACCTGATCTTCGAATGTAAGATCTATAAATACGGCTGGACCATGCATTTTGGCTGATTTAAATGAATTTCAGAACCGATGCTCACAAATAAAATGGAATTTTTTCACTTTGTATTGTGTGTTTTGTATTTGTATTCAGCGTGCAAATCTTGTCGAATGTAACACACCAAAAACACGTAGCACTCTATCTAAAATGCGGTGAGTTGAATTGTCTTGATGAAATGTCATTAGTACACACGCACACACAAACATTTTACATACATTTTGAAATGTGCCGCTGCGCTGGTATAGCAGTGCAAACGTGCACCATCATTTCATTTTGTTTGATTGAATTGAGTTTAAGAAAAAAGACAAAAATAATTTCAAATAAAATTCAAAAAGAAAATATTTTTATTTGCAAAATAGAAAAATGTCGACTATATTATTCCCATAAATTGAATAATTTTTTTTATAAATTCTATGAAAATCACGCGTGACACAGTTTAATTTGCATGTGACGCCATCTTTTGGATTTATTTTACATTGCGCCATGCCCACAGAGAATACGAATGACACCGCGTGTGAATCATTCGCAATTCCAGTAAGAGATTTTGAATGGGATGATGCAAAGTGACAGCCGACTTACAAATCCATTGTTCGATTCAGTTGTATATTTACATCGTGCCATCCGCGAACGATTTCTTTTATAGTTGATTAATACACAAGCATTTCACAAAAGGTAGACAAAATTGTTTACATTGTGCGTTTGGACAAAGACTACGTACATTTGTTCGCCAACATTAATTTAACATAAGCGATTTTCAGCGTTGAAAAAGATGTCAAAACGAAGTCAACCAACGTGGCAAGCACCGACACCATCACAAAATGAACCAAAATTACGGTTGTTCAACAGTTTGACCCGGCAAAAAGAGGTGTTCATACCAGCAAATGGTAATAATGTAACATGGTACAGCTGTGGACCAACCGTTTACGATGCATCACATATGGGTCATGCAAGGTAAATTATAAATCGAATACAATGTTTATGAATGTATTTTTCTTCATAAACTTAATTGCAGATCATACATTTCATTTGATATTCTACGTCGTGTGCTGAACAATTACTTCGGATATAATGTGCTTTATGTGATGAATATCACTGATATCGATGACAAAATTATCAAACGTGCTCGTCAAAATTGGCTTTATGAACGTTATGTTGAAGCATCGGCTAACCTTGAGCAAATTCTCGAAGATCACAAACAAGTATTAGATCAATTGAATGATGTCATTGCAAAGAACACCGACCCGGATAAGAAAATAATGCTCGCTCGTACGTTAAATCAGTAAGTAAATAATGAAAAGAATACAATGAAACTCTCATTGAAAATAATTCATGTTTTTGTTTGACATCAATTTTTTTTATTATGTTTCACATTCTTTTGTGACTCGCCCGAATTTGGTCATGTGTTTTTTTTTAATACTTTTTCACAATCAAAATATAAGTCTCGTCTGGTTGTAGAAAGCTGTAAAGTAATACATGTTTGGATTTCAGAATCACCGAGGCAAATGTAGTTCTGCAAGAAGCCGTAAAATCCGGCGATGCCAAAGCGATTGAAACGGCCCGTACGAATTTCCTTCAACAATCCAAAGATGCATTGTCCGACTGGTTGGACAAGAAATATGGTTCAACAGTCACCGAAAATTCAATTTTTGAATCACTGCCAAGATTCTGGGAAAATGAATTCCATAAAGACATGAATGCATTGAACGTAAATAGAAAATGATCAAATCACGATTTCAATCAATTGCAAAAATTGTAATGATATAAAAATGATTTTGTTTCATGTTTTAGATTTTGCCACCAGATGTTTTAACGCGAGTTAGTGAATATGTTCCTCAAATTGTTGTATTTATTGAAAAGATTATTTCCAATGGATTGGCGTATGAATCGAACGGTTCGGTTTACTTTGATGTTTCAAAATTTGATGCGGCCGAACATCATCATTATGCAAAATTGGTGCCAGAAGCTTATGGCGATACAAAATCATTGCAAGAAGGTGAAGGTGATTTATGCATATCAGAGGATCGTTTGAGTGAAAAACGATCACCAAATGATTTTGCACTGTGGAAGACAAGTAAACCAGGTGAACCGTGGTGGACAAGCCCATGGGGTAACGGCAGACCTGGTTGGCACATCGAATGCTCGGTTATGGCATCCGATATTTGCGGTGATACATTGGACATTCATACGGGCGGTGTCGATTTGAAATTTCCACATCACGACAACGAATTGGCACAAAGTGAAGTGAGAATTAAAACTTTCTCTGAACAAAAGATTCATCCATACTTATTGAGAAAAAAAAAATCTACTTTCAGGCTTACTTCGACAATGCATCGTGGGTGAATTACTTCTTGCACACCGGTCACTTGACCATATCCGGATGTAAGATGTCAAAATCATTGAAAAATTTCATCACCATTCAACAAGCACTGACCAAGAATTCGGCTTGTGACCTTCGTTTAGTATTTCTACTTCATTCATGGAAAGATACACTTGACTATTCGGATAATACGATGGAAATGGCTACTCAGTACAAGAAATTTTTAAATGTTCGTATTTTTTTATCAACGATTTTTCAAATTTTCGATTCAACTTCATCAAATGATATGTTTTTCTTTTGGTAGGAATTCTTTTTGAATGTAAAAGATCTGTTGCGCCGATCGCAAAACGATGAGAAGCCTGATAGCATATTTCAATTGTGGACAAAAGTATCGAATGACTTACAAATTAAGTTTAACGATGCCAAAAAATCGATTCATTTAGCGTTGTGCGACAATATTGACACACGTACCGTTTTGGATGTGATTCGTGATTTGATTGGTCTTTGTAATGTATACATTCGAGATAATAGCTCGGTTGCCGGATCATTGAATATTCTATTGCTGAAACGAATCGCCACATATGTCACAGATATTTTACATATTTTTGGTGTTGTCACAGGACCACGTGGTGGTATCGGATTTCCTGTCGATTCGGGAAAATCGGGAGATGTAAGTGCTTTAAAGATATTGAATTTGGTTTCGTTAATAGTTCGTGTTTAATGTTTTCATTGTTCTTTGTATTTATTTTCAGACCGAGGAGACAGTTATGCCATATCTCAGTGCGTTGGCCGAGTTCCGTAATTCAGTGCGTGAAGTGGCTCGTAGTCAAAAATGTACGGAAATTTTGAACATATGCGATGCTCTGCGTGATGATATTTTGCCTAATTTGGGTGTTCGATTGGAGGATCGGGAAGGTGCAGCCGCTTCAATAAAATTAGTTGATCGCGATACACTACTGAAAGAACGTGATGAAAAGAAAAAGGCCGAAGCCGAAAAGCAGGCTCTGAAAGAGAAAAAACGCCAAGAAGCTGCTGCTGCTGCGGCCGCACTTGAAACCCAACGTAAAATCAATCCCAAGGAAATGTTTCTCAATGAAACCGACAAGTATTCAGCATTCGATGAACGCGGAATACCAACGTTAGATGTAAAAGGTGAAAAGATTAGCAAAGGTCTCACTAAAAAATTGGAAAAATTACAAATTGTCCAAGAGAAAAAATATAACGAATATATTGCATCTCAGAATAATGGCTCATAGGTGACCTTTTTTGGTGATATTTTCACATGAACAAACTGGCTTTTGTACGCTTTTCTTTATGATTTTGTTTTTAAAAACTGCATTTGCATCGAAAATAAATTAACACGCTGGAAAAATTAACTAGGTTTTGCATTTTTATTATGAAACGGTTATAAAACAATGACAAATAGAAATAGAATTCAACTCTTTTTTTAAATTAGTTGCATTAATGGTGATTTTTTCATATTTGATCAAAGGTAAGTTTTTTGTCAGAAGTCTACACTGATTGAATTGAGTAATTTCTTTAGGAAATTCAAGTTAACCTAAATGTTGATTGTGTAAGGATTTCATAAAATACGCAAGTAAGATATAAAATTGAGTCATTTTGAGAATTGGGCTCCACAGGTGGATATTAAGTAACCCAAATGGATCTTTCGTTTTACAAATAATTAACGAAAGTAATGAAAACGATTCTAATACGGTAATAACACATATGTGTAACGTAATTGAATGTGTATAACTGTAATTTCTATTTTTTTTTTTGTTTTTTTTCTTTTTTTTTTCAAATTAATCGCGACATTTGTTGATGTCTGGTTAAATCGGTTGTTTTTCCGTTGTGAATGTGTTGAAAATGGAATGAAATTCGTTTGAATTTTAAATCAAAAGAATAAGCCGGAAAAAGTGCACGCACTCATTTACGCTGAGCCACTTTTCGTTTTCTTCCAAAACATCGACTGAATCCCATTGTTCGTCCCCATAGGTGTGAAATACAAAGTCCAATTTGCGTTGTTCTTTGCGTCTTTTCATAATATGCAGCATGTTCTCGTAAGTATTCAGTGAAAATACGAAATTTGGCATATTTACTTCCAAATATTCGAGTCGTTTGGCTTGACGCAGCATTGCTGTGAGTCCTTCGGGTGTAACAATATTACAAGACGAAATGAAAAATTTCATCAGTTGCTTCAATTCGGAGCCTAAGCGCAGAATGTTCTCGTTGTTCAAACGGTCCAATGAAAGATTCTATGGAAATAAAATTTTAAAAAACATGTTTGTTCTCATTCATTCCTTGATGCCGTGCAATATTCTCGATCCTTTCAACTCACCTTGATGCTTTGCATTTGACAAATTTGTTCGATTGTTCCATTGTCCAATGGGCAGTTGTGCAGTTCTAAATGTTCAATTGCAACGTTGTTTGCGACCAAACCATGAACGATTTGAAATGCCGAATGTCCGAACAAATCAAAATTGAATGTTGTTAAATTTTGCATTGCACTGAACTGAGGCATTTGCTGATCGAATTGTGTTTCCGACACAATAGTATTGCCATTGAGCCGCAACGTTTTGAGATTTGACAATTTGCTGATCGCAGCAAATACCGTCATCGGTACATCATGGCATCCAGTTATCGACAATTCGCATAGAACTTTGGCCGTTCTGATGAAAGCAAGCAGTGGACGATAGATTTGTTTGAATCCACTCGAACTGTAAAAAACTACATCGTCCAAATGTAAAACTTGAAGACTTTCCTTACACGCATTGAGAGTGCAATCAAAAAGTATGCAAGTATCAAGTGTCAACGTTTCCAACGATGCGAATCGCTCTTTGGCTTTATTCATCATATCTGATTCTATGCGGAATCCTTTCAATGTGAGGTCAACCAAGTTTTGGCGACAGTACCGAACAATCCACGTTAGCAACTTTTTCGATTTTCCAAGTGTGCAGTTGCAATGAAGACTTGTATGACAAGAATTTGAATGCACGATTTGGAGTGTTGACGTTTGACCACCAAAATTTTTCAGCAATCGTTTGATGGCATTCATTCCTTGTGATGTTTTCAAATCCAATCGTTTATATTTCAACCGGAATGCATACCGTGCCATTGCTTGAAGGCGTTTGCATGTTTCGGCCATATTACACAATTGTGTTGGGCACATGTTTTGGAGAATGTGTAACAAACAGTCATCGTTTAAATCCAATAGATTCAAATTCATTTGAGTTGGTTCGGCACTTTTGGCTGCGTATTTTTCATTGTTTCGGTTGCGAAGCATATAACGCGTTTGACGTGGTCGCTGAGTTGGTGGTTCATTTTGTGTTTTACTACGACGCGCTCGCTTTGCTGGCAACGGTTCGTCCTTCATATTTTCGACTTTTGTCGACACACGAGTTCTGTGAAAATGTATAAAATGATTCAACACCATTTTTTTTGTGGGCTCTCAAATTGAATGTATCGATAAACTTTACCGCTTACGAAGTTTCATTTTGCTATCCAATTTTGAATTTTTTCGTTAAAAAATCGGCCAATTTTGTGGTAATGTGATATCAAATCAAATTATGGCGAATGACAATCCTATTGATGTTGATTTTGATTCAGATTAATTTTGTGATTCAAATGACAATACAGAATTAACAACGTTTACTTTAATCATTTTGAAATTCAGAGCAAAAAAATATGGCGGCAAAAATGCGCATCACATACACAAATAAAAACAACTTAAAGAAAATTACCTTTGACTATTCAAAATGTCGATTGATAACTTGATATTTTAGAAATCCGTGTATTTTTCTCTTGAACAAACAATTTTCAATCAAATTTCTTTTCCTTAAATTATTAACAATTCGTCGAATTCAATGAATTTTGCACATTTTCTGACAATGACTGTGTGACAAAACTTGTTGTTGCTTGCTCCGTTGCGGTTAATTATGAATTTCAAAATGTCAAGCGTATACAAATGAAAAAAGCAAGCCAAAAGTTCATACTAATGAACGCTGCACACATAACGATCTCCTGTTGAAACAAATACATTTACATATACACCAGTGGACATTTGAGTGGTGTTTTTTTGTTTGTTTATTTTATAGATGGTTTGTTTGTCTTTGCATCGATTTACATCTCTACATCTATAGATGTAACCAGAGTATTGCTCAGCGCTGCTGCCATCCACAGAATATTAAAATATCTTGCTGAGAATGCGTCGTCCGTCGCATGCGAACGTACGTAGCAGTTTATACATCACAGCGAACAAGAATGAATCCATTGTTCTCTTCACGATTTGGTGATTCAAAACATTGAAACGATTGAATAGAGAACAATGCATGTATTGTTGTTCGCTGTGATGTATAAACTGCTACGTACCTTCGCATGCGACGGACGACGCATTCTCAGCAAGATATTTTAATATGCTCTGGATGGCAGCAGCGCTGAGCAATACTCTGGATGTAACATTCACAAAATCATTCTCTTATTGTGTGTATTTCTTTTAAGCGCCAAAAATGTAATTTCATCACAAAATGGGTGACAGCAACTCTTTGGGACAATGATGAGACCAAATCATGTTTGATTCTCTGTCATTTTGAAGGAAATAAAATGAGAGCAACAAAGTGGAGGGAACGCACGATTTTTTTTTCCAGGATTTCATGGTTAACATTATTGGCGCAATTTTTTTTGTTCTTTTTAGAAGAAGTATGCCTCACTTGAATTTTTGAAAGTAACAAATAACTCATTGATTAACATTTGAAATACAGCGTTACAATAAAGTTTGTTTCGACAGTGAAATTTTCAGCACTGGATCATTAGTGTCAGCAAAGAAAAAATTGAATCCATCTTGATTGATTGGTGCTGTTGATTATTTTCTCTGAAATTGTAATTTGCATAAGAAATTCAAACAATTAATACTCAGAAATAAAAACGCAGCGTTTCCCAATTGACGTCGTACATAGGAAAAGTTTTGATGGCATTTCCCAACCATAATTTATTGGTTGATTGTTATATATTCTACGTTCAATCAGACTAAACTTCTTCCAATCGCATACCAAACCTTCTTACTTTACACGATTTGCAATTCAATAAAATGTTCAAATCCGATGGAAAACGATTTTTCAATTTTGAAGTAAATATATTTCCCTTATGCGATGCACTTGTTTTGCCATCGACCATTACCAAAAAAAAACATCTGTAGATTACAGCAAGGCAAGGATTTGTTAGCGATTGCTTTGACTTAATTTTTGACAATTGTAACGATAGCGTTTTGTTGCATCAATTTAAAATTAATGCCACAGATGTAATTTATTGAGCGCAAACTCTATTTTCTTCGCTTGTTTTGCACTGAAAATGATTATTCAATTAAATTGAATACTGCGCAAGAGATGTATTATTTAACGCTTCATTTAATTTAAGATGGTGTGCTTGTGCCGTTGTGTTCATTAATCCAAAAACATTTGAAAAGGTGTATGTGTTTGCCTTTAATTTCAAATTGTCTCTAACTGGATCGGCTGCGTTTGTTTACCGATAATGTTGATCGAAAGTACAACTGCATAATACGAATAAAGAAAACGAATAAATTCTCTTTCAAGTCCCTTTAAATGCAAAGACACAGAGGCACACTCTCATTTATAATTTATTCCAAAATCAACAACGAATGTTAGTTAGTCTTCTCTCTTTTTTTCTTTCTAAATTGAAACTCGCTACGCATTTAAAAAAAATGTTACCCTTATAAAAAATTGACTCAACGATACAGATTAGGCACACGAGAGTGAGAGGTTTTCAAAATAGGAAATGAAAAACACTCGCTGTAAGAAAGAATCGGGTTGAATTACATTATGAGTGGGTACTGAAATAAAAAAAAAATGTGGGTACTGAAAATCTGTATCGGATGCATGGGATGATGAAAATAAAAAATAAAGAGAATATGCAAATGAGGCATCGCAGTATGATTTCGCATACACTCACATAACTTTAACGGCTGTTACTTCAATTGGAATCACATGCAACATGACAAACATGATTTTGTTAAAATTTCGACTCGGAATGATGTTTATAATGAGCTTGTATTGTGATGCTTACACAATGATATCTATTCCGCAGGTACGGCGTTCATACATCGCACCCAATATTCGGTGTCTAATTAGCACCACAAACATGCAATTCAAATTGAAATGAATGAATGGAACAGAAAATTTCATTTTTTTTTTCTTTTTTGAAATAAATGAAATTTGAGCGAAGAAGGCGTCCCTTCATAAAAAAACTGCAGGAAAAATTAACCAAACAAAAATATGGAAGTGAGATAAGTTTATTGCGAATGATGTTGCTTATGCAAACTTGCATTTATTTGCATTGAATGGTGAATCACGATTCGTGATCAAAATACTATTTGCATATCGAGAGAATCATATGAGATGTGAAAATCTGGTTGCATTACTGATTACGCTATGCGTTGGCAACGGATTTTCGCTCATTTTTCATATTCATAAACGCAATTTTGACAAAATTCTCGAACGCTCATTATTCCAAAATGAATGTTGCTTTTTTTTCGTGAATAGAGTCGAAGCAATGGAGCGCACGTGCTTAATTTCATAAAGGGTAACATTATTTATACCATCATATTCTAATCAGAGCTCGAGCGACTATGCCAACGGTGTGGTTATAAGATAAAAAAAAAATCAAATCGAAACAAAAAAAGAGAGCGAGAAAAAAATGTTAGGGGTAAAAATGCATTTTACTACCATCATGATACATATGGGTTTGACTCTGTTTAAGACTTGGCTTACATACGGATGAAACCAAACAAAAAACGCGCTCCCTGTTGAATTCATTTGCCGCAGTAAATTAGCGGTAGTGAGGAAAAACCGTCATTTACTTTTTATACACATCTGACTCCGTGTGTTGTAAGTGTATGCGTTCGTGGATTCGTTCAGCCAAAAGGATCAAATCTTTCATTGTTTCGATCTTGATTCAAATTGCAATTTTATGCTTGAAATTAAAAACGACGGTCTAATACCATCTATCTGCACTTGCTGCTCAGTCTGGTGTTCGCGAGGGTAATCGAAATTTAAATCGCTGATATTTATTTTGGAAAATACTTCACGCCAAACAAATCTACACATTCACTTGCAACGGTGCTTCCATTTATTCTTGTTTCATTCTTTTCACATTGCTTCACGATATTTTACAACATTCTGTTCGAGAGAGAGAGAGAGAGAGAGAGAGAGAGAGAGAGAGAGAAATCACGTTCAACTCTATTTAAATGCTTTTACTGTACATTACTGTTGATGTTCATCATGTTGATGAATTTCCAAATATTAATCTTTTTGCAACATCATCTTGCGATATAGAAACGAAGGGTATCATCTAAGAAAAATTAAATGTGGAATTGTAAGTAAATTGTAACTTAGTTTAATCATTTGGTCATTTTTGTGCTTATTGTGAGCGTTCAATTGATCATCGATGGATAAATTTGGTTTGAATCAGTTAAGCATACTTCCCTAAAAATATTTGTTGATTTGTTTGCAAAAAAAAAATGTCCCAATTTTCAATTGAAAATTGATGAAATCACCCATAATATTTTAAATGAAAAGGTAAACTAATCAAAATGATCATCTAATTTCAGAAATTTGTTATTCTTTGTTACTTTCCATGCATTCGGCTCAAAATATTGACAAAATTAATCATTCAAATGATTTATTTGCGATTCGTTGACTTCGTTAAAAAAGAAATCCGTTGGATTTGGATCAAAATTATTTTTTTGTGTATTGTGGTTTGTTTAATGCGATTGTCGCTTCTTTGTTTATTGTACGACGTCTTTTCGCTTTGTGTCGATATTCATGATTCTGATGCCCGCCAAATCATAGGTCGGTATCTATGCTTCTCTCACTTTTTGTGATTATTGTTAACCTGCTGCTGTTTTTTTCTTTATCTGCATAATGATCACATGTATTTGCATGTGTTTAAACTGTTCGTTGTGTGCCCGAGTTTGCTGAGGCAGCATGAACCAAAAAAATAATGAAATGCAAGGAGCAATGGCCGATTCGGTTGAGGAAATTAAAAAAAAATCCATTTTTCGTTTATGTTTCGTAAGAAATTACGCCTTATGCGAATGGTTTTTGATTGGTCGCTTTCATTCATTTTTCCATTTTGTGCGGTTTTTAAGACACTTCAGACTACACACAGCATCTAAAAACTTTCCGCAACGAACAATTTTGTTTCAACAAATAAAATGATAAAAATCAACAAAACTTTGCGAACCACAAAATCAAGCAAACAAAAAAAGAGAAGGAGAAAAGAAAATGGCATTCTTATTAACAATTATGATGGTATTCGCTATTCAATGTAGAGAAATTCGTTTAGTCAAATTAGAAAATCGCTGCATAAGTATACAAACAAAAAATTCAGACATCAGAAAGGAATGAAATGCTAAATTAAGAATCAACCGAATTTCGACCACGGCAAATCGAAATGATAAAACATTCGACGAATGGCATTTTTTCGTTCGCAATATGCGCATTCTTTCATACTAAATTATGATACCGTACATTTTTCAACAGTTGTTGTGGTCGTATTTCAGTGTTTGCCAAATTTGCAATACAATTTTGAATTACAAATCGTTTTGATGCGATTGTTACAATGTGTCCAATCTCATAATTTTACCACGCCTATAAACAAGTATACAGCGTTTTAACAGCAGCCCCACGGTTGTAACCGGATTCCTGAGCTTTTTCCAATGAATCACTGTTTTTGATAATTTTTCAACGATTCAAGGGGATGGCGATTCGGTTTAACACTTTTTTATATCAAAGCTGTGTTTTGACGCTGTTTGAGTGTTCAAAGTAGTTATGTGCAAAAACAAAAATTATGCTGCTTGCCCTTTTGAAGAGCGCCGTTATGTTATCGTAGAAAAATGTGAACGAAAATTTGAATGGCTATCATCTTGATTCCAATGTTATTAAGAAAATTACTTCAAAATCATTCGAATTGAAATGATAAAATATTTTCATTTGGTCGTACACCCCTTGGCATTCTAGCATTAACCATTCAAAATCGGTTTGGGCCCGATTGTGTGTGCTGTTCGTATTTTTCGCGAATGGATACTTGAGAAGAGCAAAAGGACTAAAAACGAGCACAAATTCAGCATCGGCAAACATGTTAATGAAAATCGCATTGAATTTTGTATGGTTGTTGTTGTGTGTATGTTTTTTTTAAGTTCTTTTTTCATTCCTTCTGGCCTTTTGATTTCTTCTGATCAAATTAAATATTTAAATTGTTTGAATGCAAACAAAACGGTCGGAAATTGGAGCAAACAACCAAATTTAATGAATGGCAAATTGTAGAATTGGAAAACAAGGGATTTTACTTATGTTTTTTTTTGTGTTCTTCTTTCATTCCAATTTCGGCCAACAATGGAATTGGTCATGTTTTGTGTTGGCAAATTGAATGAATCGCGTTCGACTGACGAGCAAATCAAATTAATGCGAGAGAGGAATCCAATCAAATTCGCAATGGCTAGGTGATGGCTGCGAACGAATCAGTTTTCGTTTTTCTTTTTTTTTTTTTAAAGAGATGAGTCGATGGAACTTGACACAAAATCGATTTATTGTTCAATTGTAATTCGAAAATGAAAGTATTTAAGTGGCGGCCCAGCCAGGACTTTGTATTCAACAAAATTAAAATGGACAAATTCAATCAAAATGCTTCGCGAAAAAATGTTTTTTCCGGCTCCAACAATTTTAAAGTTGAATCTTCTAGGCTCAAATTCATGAAGGATGGAGGAAAAATATTGTCGCATCAGCAAAACCAAATTGTATTTCGATTGCAATTAGTTTAATTGATGAAATTATCAGTAATTTGATGTGATCGATTGTGATTGGTAGGAATTTGCAGTAAAATAACACATCCGTACATCTTGCATCCGTATGAGGAACGGCTCATTAAAAACGAAAGAAACACTATTTTGACCAGAAATAGACAGATAGAAAGTTTCTTAATATTGTAATAGTATAAATATAAATTTTTCAGTTCAAAAGTTAAAATCCAAAATTCGATAAAATCCGTAAAACAAATTATTTTCAAAAAATGATCTTACTTAAATACATTCAAGCTGATTATTCATTTAACATAAAATACTATGAAAAGCCAAATTCTGTGATTGAAGCTTTCAATATCGAACGCTTTCCATTTTCTTCCCTCCCCAATCATCTGCGTCTATTTGACCTTTTTCTATTTCATCTGAATTCGAGTTTTTTTTTTTGTCGTTCTCCCCGTTTTTTGTTTTTTTTTTTGTATTTCAATGCAGAAGAGTGAGAGAGGGGTTGTGTTTTTTTTATATAAATGAGCGCCCACGAGATAGATATTCGTTTAGAGCGGCAAGTGGATAGTCAGAGCAATGGAATGATTATAAAAAAAGAAGAAATTAGGGGCCGCTAAATTAATTTGCTTCTTAAGAAGGCCTCTATACATTTTACAAAAGGGAACAGAAACGAAAAAAGAAAAAGAGAGAAAGTGAATGTTGCCGCGAGTATTACACACAAACACAACGATGCCGATGATGAAGAATGAATACGTGCATATAAAATTACATGGCCATGTTGAAAAAAAGAGCGGCGAAGGTAAAATGGAAAGCATCTCTTTCCTCTTTTTATTTTCTCTCGCCGATGATTTTTCAAACCATTTCGCGTATACGCACATTTTGATATGTTCCATTGTATTGGGCGCACAATGGCTCGCTATATAACAGGATATATCAATTTTGCTTTACCCTGCTTTTGTCTTCGACAGTATTTTTTTTTGTTGTTGCTTGTATCGCTTTTCGCGAGACCTCACAAAGTAACTGCAAATGCGAAGGAAAAAAATAGAAATAAAAAGTCAAGTCCAAACCCATTCTTTAATCGAGAAAAAAGCCTTGGTTGTCTCGTATTTTCATCGATACATGAAATTTCAATATTTCTAGGTTTTCATGCGATTAAATTATTTTATTATTAATTCGACACGAGTAATGGAAGAGTATGCACTTTAAAATCGAAAAAAAAGTATTTTTTTTTTAATTAAGAAACGTTGCGAATTGAAGCACTTGTTTTAGAAATATTCTTACAGAGACCAAACCAAAATCGCATGATGAACATGGACAGTGAATTTAAATTGGCCAATTTTTATCGTTTGCCAAACTATGAAAAGAAGTGGGCGCTTTTGTTTGGGATTCGTTTAATTTTCTTTGAAGATGTAAAATAAAAAGAAAGAAAGAAGGCGCACATAAAATAAACCTTTATCAAATCATTTTTGTTTAGGGGATTACCTCATTTTGGAATAGGCAATCGCCTCATCTTAGCTTTAATGGCTCCACTCAGAGGTGTCTATTGCTTGTTCGCTTTTGTTATGAAACACGTTCGCTGTCGAAGAAGATAACACGCCGAATGAGCTCGTCCGATGGAATCTATATTATTTTTTCTTCTTCTTCTTCCCCTTCTCTATCTTTGTTTTTATATTCATCGTCATTTGAATTCAAAACAATTTTAGTATATGGATATAAAATGCTGCGCCTGATGAATGATGAGAATCGTTTTGCGTATAAATTTCTTTCTATCACTCTCTCTCTCTCTCTCTCTCTCTCTCTCTCTCTCTGTGTGTGTGTGTGTGTGTGTCTAATGTCTCTTCTTACCTCTGTTTGATGTTGATCGCACGTAATGCGCACACACACCATTGCCCATTCAATGATGACGATGGCGAAGAGTTTTTTGTACGTAAACGATTAATTTAACTTTTCATCGAAACGAGCGAAAGTGTTTGCGGAACTCGTTTTATTTGGTTCCGCATGTTCGTTTGTTGCCCGCTTTTTTCTGGCCTCCTATTTTTTTGGCATCGTCGCTTTCTATCTTGCTCCCGCCGAATTTCTAGTCCGCTATTTACTTTAATATTCTAATACGTTCACGCACTTTGCATACGCATCTTACCATTCCAATCGACTTTTTCCATTAAAATATAAAAATAGCAGCAATAACAAAACTCGTTAGCGACAGAGGAAAATAAGAAAAAAATACGGCAAGAGTGAACGAACGAACAAGCACACGCGCACACATACACAAAAGGGAAAGGAAACAAATGGCCATCGAGAATAAAGTCGAGGAATGGATGGATGAAAAAAGGGTGGCCGTTCATTCGTTCATTTTAATGGAAGTTCTTTTTTTTTATTTTCTACTTTCTGCTCTCGTTTTTTTGTTAGTGTTTACATATTTCTCTGAAAGTGTGCTGGCAGCCCCATTTGAAGATTTCTACACGATGATTTGACGACCAAAGGAATTGGACAAAGTGGGTGGACATCGCGAATGAGTCCAATTCATATATACAGACATGGACCACTTGACGTATCACTTTGCGACACAAACTCACAATCTCATTAACGAAAGTGAAAAGTTTTTGAATAACAACGTTTCACCAAACATACACTAAATATAAGCTTATAGTGAGAAATATTATTCAAAGATCAGAATGAGAGAGAGTGAGAGAGAAATGGGATATTTGTCGAAATTTCATTAAAAAATACAATATGCGTTTGACAAGAAACTAGCATTCTGTATGAAATCATGCAAAACATTCATTTGCACATTTTTTTATACAAACTTATTCCACAGCAAAAAGAAAACCATTTCCGTAGCTCACACTCTTTTTTTCCCTTGATTTGTTTGACGCTCGCATTTTTCGTATTTTATGGAACAAAAAAAAAGAAAAGATATTTTTTTCTCGTCGCCTTTTTCATTTTATTTTTCTTTTTCACTGAGTTTTTCGCCCATTTGAAGTGGCTCGTTGAATGAGTAATGTAAAAGTATTAAATATAAAGAAGTTTCAATGTAAATGACCGTGTGTTCAAGCACAAAGTGAGTAACTTGATAGGCTTGGACATGCATCTCTATGCCATTTATCGCGTACTTTTTTCTTTTCTTTTTTGGCTGATGGTGTGAGCGCATTAGAACTTTTCTTCCATTACTTTTCACTTTTATCGTTCTCAATTTTAACCATGTCTCCGTTTGTTTTTGTTTCATAATTTTGTTTCATTGTGTGTACGAGCGCGTACTTTTTTTAAGTTGTAGTCGTCATTGTGAAATGAATGGCTTTACCCTCAGGATACCTTTTAAGTAGAAATAGCATTCTATGCTGTGGCAACAATGTAATCGCATGAATTTTAAAGTATCAACAACTTTTGCAACAACATTGCGTTCGCTTATTAAGTGATATCACACGGCACCAAAAAAAAAACACGGTGTAAAGAAAAGAGCAGCAGCAACGAATATAAAGGTGTAAATGTATTGTTGGCATCAGTAAATAAATAGCGAAAAAAGAAACCGTATTCCAACGCCATATTGATGGCAAAAATTTCGTCGACTAACAAAAGTGATAGCATTTTTCTTCTTTTTCTTCTCATTTTATTCAGTGCATGAAGATTAACGAATGGCTCTCGATGGTATTTAAGTTAGCGGGCATAAGCAATTTAATCGGTATAAAAATGAATGCTTGTTGGCAACTGAAAGCCGATCCAAGGGGCTGAGCGATAGAACAAAAATGTCCATCTAATAAATGAAAGCACAACGCGATAAAAACCGCAACGGATAAAGCATGTTCAGTTTGTATATGAAAAGTGGTTGAGTGAAAATTAAAATGAATTTTAGTTGTTCCGACCAAACATATGGGATCGGGCACATGATTGTTCATCCACTTCAATATCTCTCTTCCTCTCTTGATTTCGTTTCTTGGTGTTGTTTTCCTTTCTTCGAACATTCATATCAAATTGATGCAATTTTGATGAAAACTTAAATTACAGCCGTGCGCACTCCCATTCTTTTCTTTTGATTCAGCTGAGCCGAATGATGAAAAAAAAAAGTATAATATTTTAAACGCCACGGCCACATTATCACCATGCTCGTTTTAAACTAAAAGCGGACGAATGTGAGCGCAGCGCGTATGACAGTGTAGCGATATGATGCCCGTTATTGTATATGATCCATTATAATTTATTGAATAATAAATTATCCAAAAATATTCACTTGCTAACCTTAACGGCGATGAAGATTGAGAAAGACAAACAAACATTTTTGGTAAATATCTGTATGGGCTTACACAAATTTAATGGTTAAGGATTTTTCATGATATGTAGTTTGCCCAGCCCTCTCCGCCACCAAAAATATCATGATTTAATGATAAATGCTCCATTTTAACAGATGATGAAAACAACGTCGCCACGATAATACAATACATGCCGTGGAAATCAGTCAAATCGATTGTAATACACACCCTCGATGGCTAATTGCTTTTTCTTTCCAGACGCAATTTATGCGATGGCTAATTACTAATATCGAGCCAAAAGGAAAAAGATGGGCGAAAAAACTATGCTGCTCAATGATTTTTTTTTTTCTGTTTTTTTTTTTTGCTGGCGTTCCGTTTATTTCCGTTGAAACTATGAAAAATTTATGACACGTTTTCTTTGTTTCGTCGATTGCTTCCCTCCGTCGGAGAAATTTTCATGTCGTTTTTTTTTAACTTTTACATCGAATGCTGAATATCAATGGGCAAAATGCTAAAATGAAAAATGATTGAAAAGCCAACGATTTAAATGAGTAAAAACATTTTAATGTTTAAGGGTCTTTTTGATATTTGTCGTTGTGAACGCATTCCAATCATCACAACACCAACCGAACAAGAGAAATATTCATAATAATGGGGAAAAAAAATCCTAAATGAATAGAAACATATTTCAGTGGATGCGATAGAAAAAAATGTCGCCTGTTTAACGTATTGTGCGCCAGTGCGCACGTCATTCTATTTTTTAAAAAAATTCAACAACAATTAGTTATAGACGCCTATGTTCATAGATGTATTAATTCGATGTTTGTCAGCGTAACCAATGCCGGAGATGAGATTTTTTCTATCGGCGTTCTTCGGTTACGTTATCGAGCCATTTTAAATTGGTTGCCATTGGAAATTCAAAAAGAATGATATCGTCCACCAAAAGACCTTAGACTTATTTTTAACAGTTTTCTTTTCCTCGGCCATCGTTGCGTGCACACAGTAAAAAGATTATTAAAAAGAAAACACCAAACATACTTTCAAGTGATGAAATTAAATCAGCTTTTGATGAATTAAAAAGTCGTGAGACCAATGTTGTACCATTACCGGTTCCAAAAATTCCATCATCGACACATCACTTCGGCTAATTGAACTAATAATGCCAAACGCAAAAGTTTTAAAGCTTCCAACAGTTTTTATTCTCCATATTTGTGTTCATGAACGAAATTATGTAATCGCATAGAGTGCTTTTTCCATTGAAAGAATCAACCATAATTAGGGTAAAACTTTGAAGAAACTTTCAATCATAAGAAGCCATCGTCATTCCACTGCCGTTGCCGTTGTGGTTTTTTTTATGTATAAATTCATTAACCAAAGCGGAAAATCATTTTATTCAATATAATTTTAATGTAATTTATGACTTATAGGAGAATGAAGTAAGTAAAAATGGGTACGAAAAAAATGGCCACAATATAAATGGAAGCACTAAACATTTCAATTCAATTATGCGTTTCAGCAACCGTTATCTAGCGAATATTTTATCGTGAAATAGATTAAGCAAAATAGAAAAGTCTAATCAATCGTAAAATTACATCACGGCATACATTTTCTTTTTTACATCAACTGGACTTTACTTGATTGGATTTTATAAAAGTTTGCTATTTATATTTGTAAGGATTTAATCATAGTTCTTCGTTTTGGATTCTGAAATTCGGAATTACCATAGTACATATTGTTATTTTTTTGTGGCATCGAAAGTTGACTATAGATGCAAAAGATGAAATACTTACCAGTTATGAACTATATTATGGTTACCATAGACACTCAAATCTTTTCTTACTTTTGCCATAAAAATTAAAAACAAAATTTAAATTTGATAACACAGTACTCGTAACCTTTATTTTAGAAGCACCGAAAGTAAAATTAAATAATTGCTGAATAATTTTTTTAAATTGAAAAATTAATCAGAGCTAATTTTCATGAAAAAATCACACTAGTCTTTTTTCGATTTTAAATTTGAAGTATTGAAGCACTTACGCACTATATAAACCCATAAATAGACAATCGGTAATAAAATGACTGCAATTGTAGCATACACATCAAAAGAATAGTATGTAAATGCCGACATATTTACCGAATGTGATTTCATAAGAGGTGCTCCATGCATTGCGGCTACATATTCAGTCCACCAAATAGCAGTTTTCAAAGGCGACATTGGTCGATTTCGATATGAATATGAAACTGTTTTGGCATTTTGTTGTGCATCTGTGCCTAGTGCTTCAGCAATGGCTGCTTTTACCGATTTTTCTGTTATATCTTCATACTGAACAATGAAGCCCATTCCACGTGCTTTTACAGCCATCGAATTATGAAATTGGTCACCATACATTGGAGTCAACACAGCAGGCACACCACAATAGGCGGCTTCACTACTTCCCATCAAACCGCCATGGCTTACAAAAAAATTTGGAATTTTAAATGGTGTTGCGAATATAAATCATATATTAATACATACCTGACAAAAACACGTACATTTGGATGACCTGAAAAAAGAAATGATGAAAAATCTCTAAAACGAATAATCCATGTGAGTAAATCTCTGAATAACTAACATAAAATGTCTTTTTGTGGCATCCATTTTCGAATGAGTACATTCGATGGTTGATTTGCCAGTGTTTCATTTTCGAATTTCCATAAAACCTTTTGTTTGAATGAACCAAACGCTTTCAGGAGATGATTACGTTTGTCTTCGGGTAAAGTGGCAGCTCGAATCAATGATCCCCAACTAACATAAATCACACCATCTTCGGCTGAATTTAGAAACGATTCTAACTCGGGATCTAACGGCTTTGGTTCTGTAATGTGGATACCGCCAATTTCGATAATCGACGGTGGATTCGGTCTGGATCCTTCAAGGGAATAGTGTGTATTTAGAAACATTAAACTTGTTTCTTTCACCAATTCACTTAAATGTGGCATATTTTCATCTCGCAAATATTTTCGAGTAAGTGTATCGATTTGTCTTAAGCTGATATAGCTAAAAACATACAACAAATGGAATATTTTTTTTTGCACCGATGGATTTCTATATTGAAATACTTACTGATACCAAATCTTGTATAGATTCATATAGAAAAAGTTCAATAAACGTTCAGTATAAGTCATATTGTCCGTAGAACCCAAAGGTTGTGCAGTTATATATGATAAAATCCATGGTATACCTATTTGGATAGAGAAAGAGACAAAATTACATAATAGAATTGAGCATTTTTGTATCGAATTTCACGCTCATATAGTGACATACCAAATCGGTCATAGTGCCAAGGCATCAAAACACAACTACTCAAGCCGATAACAGGTGCTTTTAGTTTCCTTTTTTTTAGAAAATCATTTATAAACAGATATTTTAATTGTTTTTATATAATATTCATTTTTTATACACAAGATGTTATCGAATTGCATATAAATCGCTCTCCCAACTCCTATCAAGAAGATTAAAAATATAATGTGAACACTTATCCATCAGAAGTCGTTTAACTAAAGTTATATCCCCTCAAACGTCCGAGCAATTGATATACAGACTGGACTTTTCTACAGAAATGCATGATTTATAGAAAAGTACAATTCCATAACATCCTGTACATATGATGATTTTTTTTTAAATTTGATAATTTAAAACGCACCATGCCAAACCCATCATGCAGTCACTATTAAACTGTTCAACAAGTAGCACATCAAATTTTACATTTGTATTAATTAGATTTTGCACATCGGTCGAATTCAATGTCAACTCACAAGCTTCATAGCCCCATTGGGCTAATTTTTCAAATTCTAAGAATGGTTGATAAAATGGACGATACGAGAACCACTAGAAATGAATTTAATTCAGTTGTTATAGATTAACTTCGAACATTTTGGGAATAAATTTTACCTGTAAATCAACAGAATCGGTCAGGGAATCGGCACCATTCAACGTCAAATCTTTATAGTTTGGTGGTGCATTTTTGTCGGGAAAATGACTAAGAACGGTAACATCATGGCCAGCATCGGCCAAGCCTCGCATAATCGGATGGAAAAAGTGAAAATGGCTCAAACCGGGATGTGGAAACAGACCAAGTATCTTCAGTGAGTGTGTTGAATTTATTAAAAACGTGAGAATCAATGAAAATCGGAATACTTTCGACATCATTTCGACTGAACGTTTATCTGTAAAATATATGATTGAAAATTATTCCATCAAAATCGAATCGCCAAACTTTTTTCACTATTTTTTTTTTAATTAGTCAATTGAGTTTCATACTGAGCACCGCTAGTTAAGTTATAAAGTTGTCATTGCTGGAATGACTATGCAATAAAACCTATTGTTATCGGTTTTAATTAAGTTTTGACCCAAAAAAAATCAATTATTTACATAGTTCATTGTTATTTCAAGACGAAATCATTCAAAAATTCTAATTTAAAGTTTGACGTATAGCGTTCATCAACAAAAATAGATACTCGCTTTTTTCACTTGGTTCTATGTATTCATTTGATTGCATGATCAATACGTTGCGCAAAGCATTGCGATCGTGCAATCAAGATTCGTTTCAGAATACGCAACGGTGAGCGGCAGCGAACATAACCGGTGAAAGTATGCGAAGTAATTAATCGTGGAATGCACTTCAAATATACTGTATTTCTTTACTTCTTTATTTGATATTTTTATTAATTCTTTAGAAAACACTATGTGGTTTTCTTTGAAAATGAAAGAAAATTATCAAAAATTCTCATCCGGTGCGTGAAAAATATATTTACTTACTGAATCGAAATAATAAATATGCGATAGTCTATGTACAGATGTACACGTCTTATACCAACAAATAGAAACGTCAAACTAACTCATTCGTATGTTTCGTTGTCTACTGAAATAAATCACGTGCGTTACGCAGATCGCTAGCTACTACTTTCCGATTGCTCGTTTTCGAGATAAGAGTACTCTGCGGGTGAGTTTAAAATTTAAAATACCGCATCCACTCTATTTATATCGTTAACATGCCGTTGAGTTTTCTTTACTTGTCACTGGATTTGTTTAAGTTTTGCGAACATATAAAGCGAATTAACCAGTGCTCGGAAATTTAATTCGAGATTTGGCTATATTTTATGGTTTTTGTACTGTGACTGTCACAATTTTGTATGGTCCTCCAAATTAAAATTACGATAATTTTAGGTCGCATCTGAACGCATTTCGACCTGTATGATGTTTTCGAAATTATTTTTTATAGAAAAAAAAATCATGAGAAAATCATGATATCAACCTGTCTAAAAATTTAATGAATGGCATGAATGACGTCAATTGATTACGATCATTTACTATGCACGTGAACATTAAAAAAATATTTGATTCCTCGAATCAATTCAGTACAGTTTGAATTACCGGCGGTGTCACATATTTTTGTCTGGGTGCTTCCTAAGTGCTTTTTTGCGTTGGTTTTGATATCGTTCACTTTCCTGCACTTGAGATCCATCTTTAAATCGTCATTTGAATTTGCGAACTGTGATTATTTTATGATTTAAACAGATGGGTATTTTCAATGAATCTTTTATGGACTTGGAAAATGGAAATCTGTGCATTCAAGTTGGTATACATTGTACATATGTAGGCTAAATGGCATCAGCTCATCAAATTTTGTTTATCACAGTTATTTTCTGCTTGTTTTTTTTGTCTTCTTTTGAGCAACAAATCATTTTGTTTTTCTCATGAAACATGTTGCCACCGGTATGAGTATTCAGACGCTTCGATTAAGCAGAAAAAAAAAAAACGAAGACTCCACTTTGTAAATGTTTATGTTTTGTGCCTTCCCTTACGGACAATTTAATAAGCTTTTCGTTTCCATTTTTTTTAGCGAAAATGAATTACAATTGTACATTTGGGCTGTCTCCAAATCTTAAAACATTTTAAGGTGTATCATTATTAAATAATAGATGACTTTAAACATTTTGTACGATTTAAATTAAAACAAAATGGAAATTATCTTACCAATTCGGGCAATTTAGACGATTTTTGTTCATTGTTCTTTGTGTTTCAGAGGGAATTATGAGTGGCGAAAAATCAAAACAGTATACGTTTAGCAGCGCTTACAATGCTTATCATGACATGGTCAATGTTTATTGCTTAAGACGTTTGTTTATTCGAAAATAAAACAATTTGCTTTTATTTTGTTCTATTTTATTTACTTTATTTTCGTTCTTTTTTTTTCAATTTTCATTTGGCCAAATGTGTCTCAAACAGACGTTTAGCTCACCTTAATTCAAATCGGTGTACGATTTCTGTTGGAATTTCAGAAAAAGATGCTTTCGAAGAGTCGCCGAGAATCATTCGTTCAACCGAGAAAAATGTTCAAATTGCACCAACAGTAAAAAAAATGAAACTAAGTGCGATCCCTTAAAAGCATTTCCATTTGTAAATGAGCTATACTTGCAAGAGAGAGAGAGAGAGAGAGCGAGCGAGCAAGAGGGGGAGGGAAGGAGAGAAGAAACGAAATAAAATCCGCGTTCAGCCTGAAGCATGTTTAAGAACGCAGCACAGTTATATAACAAATTTGGAATAAACATCAAATTGGAAATTAATTGGGGATCGTCGAAATCATCATGAATTATATGCTCGCATTTCTTTGAGCTTAAATCTTTTTTTTTGCACTAATGACAACGGTTTTGAATAATCTCACAATGTAAGACTCACATTAAACCATCAAAAGTTTTATCTACGCTCCACATTTTGCGCTATTTTTGACTAACAAAGTTTGCACACGAACATTAGAATTAGAAATGAATTCTTCAAACATTTTCTATTGCTCGAAGTACTTCGTGTTAATTTTTATGCTATATCTTCATTCGGTGAATATTTCTTGTACAAACGATTTTCGTGCTCCTTCATTTATACTATTCAATTGTGAAATGCTTTTGTACACATATGTGAACAGACAGGGACAGAAATGTTCAAAAATTGGTGCAAAGTATTGAATTTTGTGAAGGGGTTACCAAACTTTTCTTAAATTTTTCAAAAATTTAATGGCAAAATTGGATGCTCAAAGAGTAGTTCCCACTTCACCTTGTCTGTTTACTTATGTTTGTATATGTACGACTTTCTTTTTCTGGAAACAACAATACCGCCATCGAAGAATGTCATTTGTGAAAATCTTACTAGAGGTTCTTACTAGAGATAATCTTTCTCCTTCTGACATCAACATCAATTAAAGCAAAACAATTTTGCCTATAGCAAAAAATATGTGACAAAATTTCTTATACCATATAAAAGGCATTGATTCCGTCATATGCATGTGTGGCATACGAAACGAAAAATGATGATGACAAAAAAAACCTCCGAATCACATAATATAAATGTCTCACAAATCGTGGTTGACTTTTTCGTTTTATATGTAACAATAAATAATATTCGCATACGTGCAGATTCTTAAACAATGTAAAGATGCCAGAGCGAAAGAATTTATGTTCTGTATGTATACAAAACCGTGTGAGTTACACACATGTTTATCGTCAGCAAAACAGCTGATTGAGCATGTGAGTATGTGAGCCGGCAAATTCTGTTTTGGTTTTACTTTCTATGTTGTTGTTGTTATTGGACTATCGTTGCGCTCGCAGTTGTATACATCCCTTTTTTTGCCATCATGTATGTGGAATATGTTTCCGCGTGGGTAACTGCTTTTTTCTCCGTCGCTTTGCGATGCATGTCTGTATGGTTTTTTTTTCGGTGTCTTTCATATGCATATCCAAGTAATACATTACTTTCACAGACACAATTTTTTACATTGACTGGCAGCTGAACGGTTCTTTTTCGTCGAAACTTTTTCTCGCTCTCTGCACAACAACAGCACGTTTTTTTCTACAGTGAAGGGTTAATGTTCTTATGGGTGACATTTTTTTCTCATCTTACCGAGGAAAAAAAAACAAACTGCATTCGTTTCAATAGAGCCGCAGAGCGCATGGAATATTTGATTTAAATGAATTGTGACATTATGATTTGTTAGATATAGAGTTTCAACGGAAGATTCATTGAAAGCGATTTATCGAGGTAAGAGCGAACGAATGACGCACAAATGGATAAGAAGAAAAAAAAACGTTCTCAACTCAGATAAACTCTGTCGCTCGACCGCACGTGTTATACATGAAAAAAAATCTTAAAGTACCGTTTATTCTTTAGCCGATTTAATATTCGAATAAATTTTTTTCAAACCATTTAAATTCGTTCTTTTTTTTCTCGCTGTAGACTCACTTTGATACCGTAATTAGATATTGATTGTGTGCATCAAAGCTTTAAATGACTGAGTCAACAGGGTCTTTTTTGGATGCATTTAAAATGACTTTGTCATAGCTAGCACGTGACTATTTTTTTGACCGAAGTTGATTCGATCTTATGTAGAGAGATTGCAAACAAATGGAATCATCCTTTTAAAAGTCATAAAATGGAAAACTCAATATTGATTGTTATTACGATGATGAAAATTGGATAGAGTTCATTGGCAAAAAAAAATGTCTTTGTCTAAGAGAGACTTGATTTCCTGTTGTGAAATAATGTCGCCGTAAAAAGGCGTTATGGAAATTGATATCACAACAAAGCTTTGTGTATTTTGAAATATCTAATTAGTTTATAGTCTACCGTTTTTGCTGCTGGTTATTGTAATGGCATTTTTGTTTTGATGTGACTTGAGTTTCCGGTTTCCATCTTCTTCTTTTTTAAATTTTGTTTACATTTGAAAATTGGCGCCCCGTCCATCAGCGTAATCTTACCTGAAGACAAAAATGATAAAAAAATAAAACAAATTGACTTAAGTGTGTGTGTTTGTGTGTTCTTGAGATACAATGACAAAGGCGCACTTCACTTATATCGCCACACAGTCCACCGTTCTATTTTATGTCGTAAGTAGAGAAAAGAAGCATCTCCGTCTTGTAATTCGGCGTGAAGTGATTTTGTCGTTGTTGTTTTTTTTTTCTTCACCAGCAGCCAATCAATTTATGTGCAGGCTTTTGTTTCATTCCATACGATTTCCGTTGTATCACATTGCATTGAATAAGGGAGCAAACAATTTTTTAATTAAAAAATTGATAAAGGAAATGAGTTTTGCGGAATAATTACATTCATTCTATTTAGACAAGGAATTTTTCATTGTTTTTTTTTTTTATTTTCATGAAACGATATGTGATGGGGCTGGAGAAAAAAATGTAAGCCCGAATATTTTGGATGGAATTGAATAAGAATGAAGAATGACAACGTGTTTGTTAAATGATTTTTTGTTTATAAAACATACAGATTCAGTGTCTTGATATTTTATTTGATTGTTCTTTTGACATTTTTGTTCATTCAATTTGGTGTTGCGCAATTGTACGATTAAAGGTGCCCGTCTTTCGTCGTGGCCAGTTTCATCCCACCCACGCGTACCGAGAAAAAAAAACACGTTGAAAATAGTTTAACAAAGGCATTCAACGAAAGAGAAATAAATTGAGCTCATCTTTTGTTTATGCTGATTTCGCATCGCTTTTCGCTCACTAACTTGCCTCAAAAACCAGCAATGAAATCGCAGAAAAAACTCACAAATAAAAGGAAACCGAAGCATAACGACAGAAAACAAAACGTTAAACAAAACATGAAAACATAAAAGAAAAGGAAAAGGAAAGAAAATTGAATCAAGAGCCAGTGAAAGAAAGATAGGAAGATCAGGCATTGGAATAAGAAAGAGAACATCATCGTCATCGTGGTCGTCGACGGAAAATAAAATTTATTCATATATTATATAATACATCTCTTCGTTTCTTAATATTAAATGGGGAAAGAAAAATATTTATGTAGCAAAATGTAAAAGAGGCTGGTGTTGTGTGCCACCTTTCAATTTTATTATACCTTTAATTTATTTTATTTTTTTTCGGCGCTTTGAATTCGGACTCGGTATTCGCTCATTCAACTGTTTTTGGTTTCTGGCCTATTTTCTTCATTTGCTATTCTTCAACGAACAATTTGTTGTTATTTTTCATTGCGAACTGGATAAATTTCTATAGCACAGCAAAAATAAAAAAAAACAGCAAAGAAAAAAATATATAAAAAGCTTCCGTAACATCTCAATTTTTTTGTGTGAGAGAATCGTCAAAGTGCTGGCTAGAAAAAAACAACCTTTGTATGTATGCGTATTCAGCATTTAATCTTATACTCATTTCATTCGGTGTGTTGGACCCCCTTTTCTCCAAATTACTCGCATTTTCATTTCTATTTTCATTTTGATGAACAAGAATAACAGCAACGACAGCAGCAGCAGCAACGATTCGCATTGTACACCCATGCAAACACTTTTACATAAATCCATTAATTTTGACGATGCTCGATAGCGCGCGACCAGGCCACACCGTCGGCACAGGGAAAACAACTGAAATTAGACTAAATGAAATGAAATATATAACAACAACAACGGCCGAACGAGGAAGAGAAAAAAAAGCATTTATATCGTTGGACATCAATGGAAAAATACTGCTGGCGTTGAGTAGGCTGTGGCAAAGCAAGAGGTGAAATGTCATCTTTCAAAATGACGATGAAAGCAATGGATTCTATTTTCCGAAACGAAGAGTCATTTGATTCGGTTTACTTCGTTTCCGTCTTACATACATCATATACATTGGAATTTCCGTTTTCGAAAGTTTTTTTTTTCCTCTTGTGTACACTGTACTCATTTATTTATTTTCCCAAACGTTTATCTCGGCGAAAAAGCGCGTATATTTTTTTTTCCTCTCTCTCGCTCTTCAGAAAATGACAGTGACAGTGACGCTTGGCCCAGTGTCACACAAAAACGAACCATCTCTTTCCGCCTCCCCCATTCCGTCGCTACCATTCCAAGTATACAGAAAATGTAATAATTCTCTGTAAGATTACTTAGCTTCTTTCGGTGTTTCGATCTATGCGTACGTGCGTACACAATGCTAATCGCTTTTAGTGCTCGCGAAATCGATGAATCCCATCGAATCTATTTTTCTTTCGAATTGTGGATAATTCGGAAGGGGACCCGAATGCCATTCGCTAATTTTTGTACGTGCAAAGTGAATCAAAAAGAGGTGAAGAGTATCGCTCTCCTTCACAATTTCGGCTACAAACACACAGTTGCTTGCGTATGATACACCGTCGCCATTTCACAAACGCTCTCATTACTTAGAACACTCGCTTTAAAATCTACATAGCTCATCCATTTAAAAAAAAAAAGAGAAAGCGAGAGAGAATGTAAGAGATATCAAGAGAGAAAGAGAGAAATCACGCGCGTTTTAATGACATGCGATAGGCATAGCGAAGCACAAGTAATAAACATGCAAAAACGAAGTGGAAAAGAGTTGCTATAGAAACTCAAGCACACAATTGAGACTAAAGAGCATTGTATATGTATATGTGTGTGATTCCTTTGGGAGGACGGTGCTATCGCATCTAATGTTTCGAGATTCAGTGTTGTTTCTTTTATGATTTGCGTTCGGTGCGCGCGAATAATGACGACGATGATGATGAATGAATGAGCAAAATGGATAAACCATTCCATCTCTTTCGTACTGCTATTGATAAAGCAACGCTCATGAATCCATACTTGTTCCTTTATATATTTTTTTCGTTACTTCACTCATTTACGGCGAGTTTTAGCGTCGAACAATTTTTCTCTTCAAGAAAAGAGGGAAATGTAACATAAAGCTTGAAATACAAATGAGAATGTGTCTTGCTTCTGGCGAATCAATTCTCTTCTGCAATGGTGAATTAATTGCCTGACATCGTGTTTTATGTGCTCGCGAAATCAATTCACGACCATTCTAATCACACCATAATTATTCAATTAAAAGTGGCATACACATAAAGTGCCAACTGATCGCAATGGTTTCGATTGATTTTTTTTTTACTTACCATAAATCACACCTGATAAGACCATTTTACACCAATACCATTAAATCAAACTTAATGGAAATCGGTGAAAGAAAATTGAACGAAATGCAGTGTAAACGAATGAAAATATCACTTTTCAATGCAAAACGTTATTTTCCATTTTATCCTTTTGCGAACCTTTTGAGCAACGTTTTTTTTGTCGATGTTGATAAATTGAATTTTAATAGCTCTTGATTTAGCTTCATTTTGTGCAGGTAGACAAGTAGACAAGAGAAATGAAAACAATAATAAAAGACTTACCATTTTTTTTCGCAATACCAGATTACTTGAAATATAGGCCTATTATTGGATATGAATTTGAGTTGATTTAAAGGTCAAACATTGAATTTCTTTTTTCTGGTTTAATTCGATGAAAAGTTTTGGAGCGTCGTGTGTTTTTTTTGCGGCTTCGACTGGCAGCTTGCTTTTGCCAACGAAAATCATTCATTTTTCCGAATGAAAATGTAAATGAAAACGATTGTTTTTCGTTCCTATATTGGGTAAACGAGAATACTTTATCCGTTTTTAACATACATTTTAAGTGCAGCATTTGTGCCGTACTCTTTTTGTGTAATTCATTATTCCATGTGCTTAAATTCGCATCGAGATAACAATTTGTGCAGATTTATGTGAAGCAGAAAAAAAAGAGTTGTTGAGTATGTGTGTTCAGTATACTGTTATGTTACCATTTGATTCATTATGGAACGTCTCGAATGTGAATGTGTGCGTGTGTGTGCAATGTACACAGAATATATACATTTTGAATTTTTTTTGTTGATGGTTTATCTTTACTTTTCCGCAGAGTGTGATATCGGCATCACTCATTTAAATCCAGTTTCATCTATGCCAATCTTATGGTTTCACATTTCCTTATCCCTTTGAGTGTTGAGCACCACTCATACTCTTTCAGTTTTCTCTCTCTCTCTCTCTCGCTATCTCTCGCTGTCGCACAAAAGATGTGCCGGGAAATGTTTATCATGTGTACAGTGCATATGTCTTAATCTAATATATTGTATGATCTGTATCGTATTTTGTGAATCCGTCTATCTTCCGAATTATTCCCGATGATTATGTGTGTACTTTGTATGTAGATCGGTTCACGTGCTTTCTGTTTTCTTTTTCTCTCTTCTCACTCATGCTCTCTCTTCGTCTCTCACTCAACTAAATGAGTGTGTTGTCGTTTGTTATTTTCGGTAATGTGTCGTCTGTGTGAAAATTCGCTCGCGCGCGCACATTAAATTATAAAGTATAAAAACAACGATACAACAACACATGCACACAATCGTCTCCGAAAGAAAAACGAAACTCACAAAGTTCGTATACACAAGAGAAGAAAGGCACGAAAAAAATGCGCGATTTTTTTTTTGCCCTTCGTTTTGCATATAGATTTTTTTGTAAGTGTGTGTATTTTGCCGGTGTTTTTGTATGTCGCTTTTTTGTACGTTTCGGCTCATGCAACCCGATGAATTTAACCAGAATGTGTTAGTGAGAGACATTTGATGTGCACGAAGCTTAATATTGACTGTATATTTATGGTTTGATGCCGTTTGCATTTGCTGCACAGAATATGTAAATGTGATGCTTTTCATTTTCATTCGGCGTACTCAATCTGTCTCACTTTGGCTCGCAGCCAGTATATTTAAAAATTAAAATCCGGAGCACCGTTAACAAACGTCTCTACTGCGGTTGCTGCTGTTACAATTTCAATGATAGAACGAGAGTATGGATCAATATTAACTCTTTTTATATGTTATATATTTATGTTGCTTGTCTGTGTCGTTCGCATCATTTCTCTTTCTCATTCAGTTGCATGGCATCTTTGTTTTTGAGCCCGTTTTAACATAATCATCATCATCGTCGTCATCATCAATGTGTGTATTCGATGGAATATTTTAAAGCCGACTCGTTTATTTTGTTTCGACGTTGGTGAATCAAGCAACGTGAAAAGAGAAATTACAAACTTCGGGTATAAATTGTATGTAGATTCACCCGTTCCATCTGTAATCATAAAATATATGAAAAACATGATGCATTGATGATGAATCCGACGGTTTTTTTTTTATTCATCGCAACGTTCCGCGTTTTTTATATCTGGATTTTAAAATATGCGAGGGGTGTCGTTTTTTTCGACTCACTCACATGAATATTTTGCTATTTGTATATTGTACGACATATAAGCGAGTGTGCCGATGAGTATTTTTTTTTTGCTTTTCGTTACCCTCACAATATGCAGTGAGCACAGTGCCACGATACACATTTTTTCTCTTCGTTAAGTTTTATCCTTTCGCTCTCTTATTAAATTTACTCAACCCTTTTGAAATTCACATAAAAAAAATTTAAAGATTTTTTTTGTTCCTACCATTTGAAATTCGGATTCACACAGGGTGAACAAGAAGATTTATTCGAAGTTTTTGCATTTGATTGGACTTTTTCATTTAATTAAAAAAAGAACTTATTTTATCATGAAAAAATATGCTTGGCGGAAATATGCTTATTCGCATTTTTGAATTGTTTCGTTGAAATTCAAGAACGAAAATATATCGTCAAGTATACAAAAGAAATTCATTCGGAAAATATTTAATTTTTTTTTTGTAATTTTATTTACGTAATATTCTGAAAAAATCATTACTTCTTCCTTTTTGATTCACTCTGTGGCATTCATGTTATCCTTTTTCGTCTTCTTTTTTTTTCAAATTGAATTTTTAATGTAATCACACATCATGCCATGAACACATATGCGACATTTTATGGAACGTGCACAATTTTAATCATCATTATTCAAAATAAGCAAATGAATGTGAACGCATCGAGTGTAACTCTTTGTTTGCTGAATCGCTGTGTGAGCTGATGATATGGCAAACAGTGTTTTTTTTCTTCTAATCTATCTATCTCGTTTTCATTTTCATTGTGTACCAAGATAGTGTTGCATATCATCGTACACAAATCAAACTGCAAAGACAGCGAGTGTGCGTTTGAGTGAGTGAGAGAAAATAAAAAAAATGAAAAGTTTCATGCATATAAATTTTTGGTACATTTTATATGTGACGTTAGCAACGTAAGTCCGCCAGTCAATTTACATCGATGCATTTGTTCGCATAAAAGGCTTGATACCGATGATACCTTTTCAAAACCTTTTCGAATATACTCTACAATTCTACATACAATTAAAAAAACGACCCTACACATTTTTTTCATCTCATTCACGACTCGGATGAAAAAAATAAATAAAACGCATAATAGAAGTGCATATGCGAACGGGTAAAATTTGTATTTCACTTGCTATGCTAAGTATTTTTGTGCATTCGCATACAATAGAATTGTAAAAAAAACTAAAGGGTTAGTCGCGTGCTCAGTATAAACGTACATCGGCAATAGCATCAACAAAAAAAAAATCGTGAATGGTAAAAAAATCGTATCCTGGGGGTAACGTTTTTTTCTTCATTCAAATACGTTCATCTCTATGCGGATTTCTCTGCCTTCCGATCAACAAAATTTTTCGTCTGAACACACGACTCTTTATTGGAAAGTATCGGGCAATTTAAAATGTAGCTGCATGCGACAGACGCCGCAACGCACATTTTCAAAATCATTGAATTCACGTGGTGATTTTCCATTGAACTTTAAATCGCTCGTTACACATTGCGTTTGATATATTAGCTTGAAAGTGATTTCTGCTTTTTCTTTTGTTATTTGGATGAAGAAAGTGAAAAATCAAATTGACTGTACGATTGCCTTGTGAAATCAATCTTTCAAAATTTCAGTCCAAATGTGCCATTTTGCAAATTAAATTGAGAGTGGGTCGAGAGAGCACTGTAAATGACATGTATGCTGTGTGTGGATCACATCTTTGGGTTCACATTTCTTTTGGTTCAATTAATTCGATCGAATTCTGTCTATGCACCGTCTAAGAGTGCCGAATGAAATGAAACTCGTTTCGATTAATCGTTTTGTGAGTTTTTCGCCTCTTCTACTGCTTTAAATGTTCATTCCGTCCATTTCGTTTTTTTTTTTCTTGCTGAAAAAGGGTTTACACTAAATGGATTACATGTTTAAAAACAATCGTAAATGCGTATGTTTTTGGCTGGATTTTTTTTCGTCACTTAAAATCTATTTGTCTTTTTTTACGAACGAATCCGGAGAACGGATTGTATTTTTTCTCATTTGAAATGCGTTTTTTTGTCTTTGTTTTAATGAGTTTTTTTTTACTCCTTGAGCCGAATCGGTGTAATAGACTTCGTTAGGGAATGTAGTATTTTGGGGTCGGTTCTATTGATTTACAGCAGCTGGAGTTTGTTTTTACTGTAGACGAAAAAAAAACCCGTTGTACATAGACAAAAATTGCAACATTTGTTTGTCAAGTGATTCGCTTTAACGGCTTCTGTGTCACTGACAAACCATTATTTATGGGCTTAACATTACGTTGCAGTTGCGCATTATGCCCAAAGTCAATAGCAGTGTTTTTGTGTTTTTTTCTCGTTACTTCACAAGAAAATGTCCTAATTAGATTAACAAAACAATGCGGGAAGGGCTTAATTCATTTGAGTGTTGAACGCGATCCGATTGCGAAAGAAATAAGTATATACAGGGAACAAAAATTTTGTCGGTTGAAGAAAAAAAAATATTGAATAAAATTATGAGAGAACACAATAGAAAAATTGAAGAGTTTACAATCACCTCTAATAAAAAATGGCAATATTCAGATTGATTGATTTTTTGTATAGCAAGAGATACTAAAAATTTGAATAACAAAACTCCTAATTTCGCCAAAAGTTATTAATTAACACTTGATTGTACGAATTGAAAAATAAAAGGATCTTACATCCCTAAGACTAACTTTCCTGCAAACGTGTGCATAAGACGCACAGATACAAGATGTACCTTTATGTTAAAACAAAATAGATAGGATTTTCATCAAAATATCGAAAGATAAACAGAAAAAAATAGAAAAGCGATCAGAAAGCGATAGAATAAAAAAAAATATATAAATGGAGTCTTCACCTTAAATAGAAAAAAAATGTGTAAGTTTATTGGACAGAAGCAATTGCTGTGGTTACGAATTTTCCAAATTATGATTGCAATCGAAGCGAATAAATAAACTTTGATTAATTAGATTTACCGTCCCACGTGCTCACAACATCACATCGCATTACATCAAATGAAAATATTAAACCATTGTATCCTCGATAGCTGTGAGCCGATTTCACGTTATTTTCTATTTCTTGTGCGTAAATCGGTTGTACATCGAATCGCAAATTTGTAGCGAAGCAAATATTTTTGGCATTCGAGTGAATTTTTTTATGATGGCAAAAACAAGGACGGTATTTGTGTTTGTTTTCTCTTTTTTTTTCGTTTGTGAAGAAAGAAAAATCCAAGAATATCGGAACATCTATTCAGCAAAATTCGTGCGAATAGCAGAACAAAATTTGACAAGGGGTTTATGACTGACTGACATACACACCACTACACGAGTCACTTCATACACAACGCATACAAAATATATGGCCGTAGAGCGAGTCACGAGTCAATCATTAATGTCCATTTCAAATGTCATCAACGTTTAATCGAAGACATATAATTTTTCTAGCATCCAAAGAAATCGAATTAATTCTCTTAAAAATTGCCACTGTGTCAAAGCAATTAATGTTCAAATTTCTTTCAGTTTGATAATTAAAAAGTGCGAACGAATTATTAGCTTATTTATAGAACCTACGCACTGTGCTAGGTTTTGGGATCGGCAAGTTATGAGCAAATGTCTTATAAAAATACTTTTCACTCATGCATGGACATAAAGATAAAAATGTTATCATAAAAAATGATTGGATATCTTCACTCTTCCGGTATTAGCACCTAAATTAACATACGATTGGGCGGTTTCCATGAAGCATTTTAATAAATATGGAAATTGTGACAAATTCATTTTCTGTTCGATTTTTGATTCACGGTTTTTTTAGTTGATTCATATAATATGGCATATGTTTTGTATAGGTATCCGATGTCCGGGCAAAAATTTGAAGGAATATTTATTTTCATAGCTTGATATAGCTAATATTTCACGATTTTCGATTACATATTCTTCAATTTCAGCGACACTTTCTGTTTTAATAAGAGATAAACTAGTTCGGCAGCCAAATCCCATTCCTCGCAAAATTCTCAAATCACATTTTTATTAAAAAATAATAATTAAAAAATAAAATATGTATTTACTATTTGTGTCAACAAATTGTTATGATTTGAAATTCGCGTAAAACCTGTCATTGAGACTTTTTACTGACTCGAAAATCATATCCCATATAGACTCTTATTGATTAGTATAATTTACACAAAGACGGGTTATAGTGCCACTTTTTTGGGGAAAAAAATTATCAAACACGTTAGATGGCGTTAGTTTAAATGTAAATTTCTATGTGGTGCTGCCCTACACCAAAAATTACTGAACTATAGAGTAAGGTACTATTGTAATTTACACGAGACTCGTGTGATTCACATATGTCATAAGCCCCTTGAAATTTGATCATTTGCGATTGCGTTATTTACGGATTTTACTGTACTGATTTATAATTCTTTAAATCATGTATATATAAATAAGATTATTGTGAAGAGGCAAAATCTTTAATTAGCTCACGTGAGTGTATCGTCAACAATTTAAATCAGACAATTGCAAAAACGTTCATTATTCAACATACTCGCAAAACATCTGATGTTGATCCGTGATAAATATGCACTTATCAGGCTCTTGTTTGTTGGGGCGGAGGAGTGCACCTTAAACACGGATTATATCGCTTTGGTTTTCATCTTCAGACATAATTGAATGACCAGCTATTTTTAAATAGCGTGTGTTGAGTCTTGCTTTTTGAATTCCGTTACTTCACATGATAATGACGGATTTACTTTCATTTTCTTCCACATTTTATAATATCGTTAGAATTTCTGTGTTTCCTTTCATCGTTTGTGTGTTTCAGCTTCGACGATCTGAAATTCATTTGATTGGCAATTAAAAGTTTTGCAATTTAAAGTTTACGATTCGAGTTGGGATGCCGTGCACTTGACATGTAACGCCGCATCGCAACCATTTGAAACCACTGATTCTTTTTTTATTCGTATGCCAATTTCTTCCATCAATTTCCAAGGCAATGAAATTGGTTTTGGCTACCAAAAATAGAGTTATTGATTTGTTTTTATAAAAAATATTCATAACGAAAAATAAAAAGATTTGCGACCAGTAATCAGAAATTGAAAGTTGCCCATTTTCAAAAGAAAAGGCATTCAATGAGCACTGCTAGATGTAATGAGCAATGATTTGGGTAGTGAATCTTGTAGTCTTTTGAAAATCATTCCTTTGAAAAGGAAAATACACACACACACACACACAAAGAGGTGCTGAAACCCGTAGGTGGAGTTTAATAAAAAAGATATAAAATGATTTTTTTTTATTTTTTATGATTATGATTTGCATGTCGGGTGGTAAAAAAAAATGAGAAAATGCTTTTGTGCGATGTGTTTGGTTTTTGAACAGTTGAAATCACCTTCATTACGGGCGCTTTAAAAGACTGTAAAAAGAGTGCACTTATTTTTTAACATCAAAAGCATCTTTTTCTGACGTTTTCGTTTCCATTCGCTGTTTTTTTTCCCGCTCTTTGTGCATGTATGTGTTTTCTTCATTTGCACTGAAGGTAGAAGCTTTTGTTAGTTAGCGACGAATGATCCAATCGGAAGGAGAAAGTGCGAGTGAGCAAGAAATAAAAAAAATTACATTGAGAGAAAGATAGTATAACAGGCATACAGGAGTTGTATGTGATTATTATCGTGTTGTGTGTTTATGATTTTTATTTCTGTTGATTTGCTCGAGTGTCTTTCAGGAGAAAAGAATCAGCATGAAATGCAAAATGCGCTTGATGCTCACATAAAATGATGATAATAATATAATACACGTTTTCACTGGAAAATGAAAGCATAAAATTAATATGACATGACTGCTAGATTCTCCATCTCTTTCTCCATCTTGGCTCATAATTTGCTAGAAAAGCCATTGCTGCTGTTTCTGCTACTGATCATGATTTTTTGGCGACTCGCGAAATGTGTAATGTAGCACAACAAATCACTTTGTGAGTGATTTTTTCATCTGTTTTTACTTGTGCATTTTACTGTGATGTGAAAAGCATTCGTCATTTTCTATCGAGTTATGAATTTGGATGAGAATATACGGGTGTGGGTATGTGTGAACGAGAATGAGTGGCGAAAAATTCATGCAAAATGTTGTCACCGTGTGTCTTAAAACACAAGCGTCAAGACTAAATGAATCAAGTAAAAGCGCTTGAATGAACAACCGAAATTGAAGTGAACACAACTCAAGAAAATGACGATAATGACGATGACTGAGAGTGAAAAGTGAGACACATGAAACAGCGAAGATTATCAAACTAAGACAGCAAAAAAAAATAACGGAAAGATGGCGAGCAAGCAGTGTCGAAGCACACGAAAGGAAGGGAGACTTCGAGACCATTAGAGATCCATTAGCCAGTTGATGTGTTTCATGTAAAAACATCAGCACAACTGTTCGATGCCATTCTTTTATTGCAATAATAAACACACATACTATGCACGTAAATACCGTTTGACACACAGTGAATCCGCTCGCTTTGCTTGCCTGTTATAGCTTATTTCAATCGCAAGCGCGAGTGAGCTCATTCGCTAAATGTGCGAGATGATCCATTTGTCGTTCAGCTTTAAGAAAGACCAAGTAAGATAGGAAAAAATATATAGAGAGAATGTCGCGAACACGCGAGAGTAAAATCATCAAAATGAATATTTAATAAATAAATAAAGCGAAAACTCAGACAAGAAGCACACTACAACATCGTCAAGCTTAAATGGAGCTCCTTTCACTAATATATAGATATATATATTTTCCAGTGCAATGCTAACATGTAATGCGATAAATGGCGTTGAAAAGCCAAAAATCGCTCCAAAGTAAGCGAGCGTCAAACAAACAGCACGCGTGTTGCTAGCTGTCCGTAAGCCAACAATTTCCAATCAAACGCTTGTTTTTCATTCAATCAACAATTCGATGGATTAAATCTACTACAACTAATGTATACAATAAAACTTTTAAAAAATCTTGGTTTCGTTTTTTTTGGACAAGATAAACACTTGAAAAAATCGGTTCTATCTTATTGGGTTTTTTTTTTGTAATCAATCCTTTTCAAATTATGTTCGATTATGAAGTATAATATATATTATCTTGTAGAATGCAGTCAAATCGATAAAAAAATGATATATCGGCCGATGCTTAGATTAAAGAGCAACCAACAAAAAAGCAGAATGAAACGAAATTGAAACTTTTTTCTTGGCAAATTCGCGTATTTTATACAACTGATCAACGGCGAACATATTAGGTGTACCATCAAGCTGGAAATTTCTTTTTTAAGCAACGAAGAGCGACGAAGAGTCAGTCATACTATATAATGAAGGTTCCATCAACTCACTCCTCGTCCAATACAAAGTTGTACATAGAGTCTTCGTTCACATTTAAGGGACACACACGCGCTTTTGCACATATACAAAGGTCGCTTGGTTTTATCTCCTTTCGCAGAAATGGTCAAAGAATCGAATGAAAAAATAAATGAATCAAAGAAAACTTTACCTCTTTTGAATATATGAGAAGAAAAATGAAAAAATAAGCTATAAGTATCGCTAAAGTATTTTTTTGTTCCTTCTTTCATTTGTGTAATTTATAAAAATATATAACGAATTTATAGAACTTGTCCACTTTGAAGAACTATGTTCAGATGTATTGTACATGCGTTTAAGAGTAGCATCTCTGCGAGCGCACAACGTAAAACAACAAATTTTCAGACTTTAGCATCATCATCAACAACAACACTTTTTTCATTGGTTTTTTTTAGTCGAATCCAAAAAAATTACATTGAAATATTGTTGTTGAACAAGATTCCGTCTATTTTAATTGTAACTAATTGAGTCACCTCAAGTGGCTGAAGATTCTTAATGGTGCTGAATTAAAGTAGAAAAGCTTATTGCATTAATGGTAAAAATGTGCCGATATAAATTTTAAGTGACGCTTCTGGTATATAGAAGTGACACAAAATTGAATGTTTCAGAATAAAAACTCAACTTCATAACTCACCTCCTGCTCACACTTTTGGAAAATCCTTCAGGAGAGAGCAAGAGGTGAAATGCGAAGTTGAGTTTTTATTCTGACACATTCAATTCATGTGTATGTTGTGAATGCGTCACTTGTGTGACTGTTGTAATTTCGTTTTGTTATTGTGTATATTTTTAAATTGTTCTTTTTTCAGTAATTAAAATAAATCTCAAAGTGTTGAGTTTCGATTATAATGGATTTCTTTAGATTGACGTCGCTAACTCTTTTTTGTTCGGCTGAGAATGAAACAAGTAACAATAGTTTGGCTAAAACAATAGAGTGAGAAAATGAAATGAAATAAATAAATGAGAAATGGTGTCTATTGTGGAGTGCGAGAGAGTTTATGCGATACCCAATGTTGCAACCCTTGAAAAGAATATAATGACAGAAAAGAAAGAAATTTACCGAATAAGAATTCGTCTTCGTTTTTTAACTCACATAAAGACAAGCGAGAAAGGAAAATGAGCGGGCAAATGAAGAGCATGAAAATCCAGGCAAGCGAAAAGAGATCAGAGAAAAGTAAAAAAGGAACCTTTGAGTGAACTGAAAGAGAAGTGAAAGCCTTTTTGACGGGTGCGAGCGTCTCCCGCGAAAGAGAGATGAAATAATGGCCACGACAAGGAAAAATAAAAACAAACACACACACACATAGATATATATATATATAAATACAATGAGCAGAAAGCCCGTACATAATAGAATGAGCGCTCGCTATAGCGAACAAACTGAGCTGAACTGTGCTGAACTAAGTGGTTGAGTTAAAAGAAACTGAGAGAGAGAGAGAGAGAGAGAGAGAGAGAAAGCGAGAAGAAAAGGGGCAAAATTGATGATATTCAAATGAATACTTAGTGCCATGGTTCGCATTCGCAATAGCGAATCGAGCTGCTCACGAAACCCCATATTTTTAATTTTTATGTATTAAATGTACATTTTCGACGCGTCGCATCTCTTTCTCGCCCTCTTTTCACTTGTGGCCCTTTTTCTAGTCTCATTTACTTTTAACTAACATTTTTATGCAAAGTACGGTTTTTCTTCGTCGAGCTATGAAGAATACCGAATCTATACCGTTCGCTTGTTCGCTTTATTTACTCATTTTGCTCTTCGTTTTTTGTTTTGCTTTGCGTTTTTCCTCCGACTCGTTCGAGTGCTTCTTTTCTCGTTTCGTTTGGGCTAACATTTATTTTGGTTGCTTTTCATCAGCCAACAACGAAATCAACGTACGTTTCGTTCCTCTTTTCTTTTCAGTTAAGTGTATTTGTTTTATGCAATGCACAAAAACGAAATGAAAAGATGCAAAGCAACTAGGAATTCAAGCACGAAACTCTTGTTACTCTTTTCATTTTTTGTCTTCATCTTATTTATTTCGTCACTTGGGTAAAATCGAAAATCAGCGAGTGAAAAAGAAGAATGCGTATAATAAAGCTGCTTTCATTGTTGCTGTTACAGCATTTTTAAATGATTCGTACCTCTATTGTGTGTGTATCTATGAAAAAGTGAAAGTGTTCCGTTTTTTTATCATCGAATGGTCGCACTTATATCGAAAAAGCCCATTCGCAATGCCATCAAAATTAACTGAAATGGAACCAAAGGGGAGAGTAAGAAAAAAATCGATTTCGAAAAAAAAAAAGATCACAAGCTGAAAATCGAAACTAAAGAGCTAACGAAAAAAACCAATGTACGAAAAACTTGGAAAGTATGAGAGCGCATAATAAAATCGCAACTTCTTCATTTTCACAATCGTCTATAATATCAATGCCATATAAATATAAATTACGAAACATTGTTTGAAAGGATACAGGTATATACGCGCAAACACACACACACACACATACGAACAAAAAGAAAGCGTGCCAAGCTGGTTGTATGGACTCCTATATACATCGACGAAAACACCGGCGGTCGCGAATCTAAAGGTGATGTGTATTGCGTATAAATAAATTGCTGTTGGATAGCGAGTAGAGCAGCATCGGCACTGGTCTTTCGCTATTTTCATTAGGCCTGTGCGCTAAAACGGTAACCGTTGATTCGTGCTCCTCGGTCTCCCTCTTTTCATCCGTTCACTATCTCTTTTTTTATCCTCCTCCCTCTATCGCTCACAAACTCAATTTTTTTTCTGTGCACCTCACCGGTGCCTATCTGATGTTTTTTAGATCTATTTTTCTTTTTAATGGCCCTTTCATTTAATGAGTAATGCACAGCGCAAAGTATAGGGTTTTTTTCATCTTCGTTCGACAGAGTAAGTGGCGAGTGTATTGCGAAAATTGCTGTGTACAAGAGGCACAAACACGGCAACAAAACCAAAAATAAAATTTAAAAAAATGAGCACTTCGGACCAAACGCGAAACGAAATCGAAAGGGACATTATCAACTCGAAGCTTATGTATACACACACATCCACACATACAATTACACGGACAATTCGCGATGCACACATTTAAAATACACAGCATGCTGTATGTGTCGCCTCCATCTTTACTCATCTCGTAATGTGAAAACAAAATTAAAATGATATGGTGCGGGTGGTGGCAATCGCTTGTACTCATTCGCTCATTCACTCGGTTCTTGTATGCTTTGTTTTGGTGAGTGAACGCGATTTCTTTTTATGTTTCTTCGACAGTGAGCATTTTCTTTCATAAAGAAACTTGCTTTCGCGTACACTTTAGCCAAAATAATAGAGCTGGCGCGAGCACGAGTGCGTTTGAATGGAATGGGTGGCATATATATATATACATTCATTCTTTCTCTTTCGCTCTGCAGTACACAATTCACTTTAAGTACACACGGTTGGTGTATGAGTGTGCGTTACAAATCGAATATCGTTTGTGTACAGCACGAACAAGTTTTTTTTAAATATTCAAATGAGCGAAAAAGGGAAAGACAAAAGCATTTGAAATTGGTAACTGCAAATTCTTTAGTTAAATAAGATAAAAACAAAAACGTACTAAAATCGTGAATACGGATTCATCATTCGCATTTCGTTCCTCATTTATTATTCGATTTTTCTTTTCTCTTCAAACACATCAACATGTTCATCATCATCTTGGCCCAAGCAAGCGAACGAAACGAAAAGGTTTTATGTGCGTACATGTGTCCGTTGACGAATCAAACTCTCTCTCTCTCTTGCTCGCTCCATTTCAGTTTCTCTTTACCATTCCCATTATTTGGCCATCTTATTCCAATAAGCCAACAGTGAATTTAAAACGGATGACACTTTAAATGAAAATTCATTTTCAATATCAAGTAAATGTTCGATAAAGAACTTATATCAATAGCATCATGGTGCTCTTTTTTCATCGAAGATCCTTTCTTGCATAGCTGCTTCAATTCGTTGACTTTAATAGAAAATTTATACTCGGTTACGGTAAATATGGAAAAAAATCAACTCCCTTTCATCCAGCGAACACACAAACACACTCTCATATTTAATAACGGCGCCAAGAAGTATGACTTTTTCATTGTTGTAATGAGATAAAATTACAAGTCTTTGCGCTATCGCATTTGTCATTTCAGTGTGCGTGGTTTTCATTTTCAGCATCATTGTTTCGACGGTGGCTTCGTAGTGTGGGTGTGTGTGTAACAATCGAGCCAATATTATGAATGGCTAAAATACAACATTTTTTTTTTACATATTTAATTCAGTGTAATTCAATACAATGAATTTTTCCCATCCGGAGTAAATATAACGGAGAAAGGATACACATAAAATAAAAATAAAAAAATTTTAAACAAAGAAATTCCGCGGGAGCCTCATCCATTCATAAGCAATTAAGGCATTACGGAAGTGTGCTGAAGAAAAACACAAGAAATGAATGAAACCAACGCAGATTTAACGCAATTAAGAAGTAAAAGCCTTCATTAAATACGGCCAATGGGCGTATTTCACCATTTTTAATCAATGCAAATAAATGCGAATGTACTAATGATTGTTGAGCATCTTGCATGATTAGCCCGTACCAGTTTTAAGTAGGATGATTTGATGAAGCAAAACAAAGGGGCCGAGACGGGTTCCCTTTTCGGCCATATTGCTAATTAAATCCAACGCGGCTGATTTAATTGAATGATTTTAACTTGAGAAAGAGTTTTTCAAAGCTTCAAGTGAGAATTTGCATTTTAAAATTGTGACAAAGTTTCAAAAACATTTGCACTTCAAATTGCAAATGATGAAACGTTGCATGAACATGAAATTGAAAACAAAAAACTTCCGCAAGAACTTTTTTCACATTCAACTTTGTTTTCAAGAGAAAAGATGTAAATCCATTCATTTAATGTGTCCATGAAAATGAGATGGAAATGTGAAAGAAAAATTGCACAAACCAAATAGTTTCTTTTTTGTACTCACTATTTTCTGTTGACTAAGTCAACTTGACTTTGCCAAGAAGAAAAATTGGATTCGATTGCACAATCTAGTTGTTATTCGAGATGAAGATCGAATAAAATCTTGTGAAGAAAAACCCAATAGCCAATTTGTGGTTGGTATTATGTGAAGTTCATTATAAGAGAGAGAGAGAGCATGCAAATAAATATTTAAAATTCATTTGGCAATCGGCTTCTTTTTTTGCATTCAGTACCGGTTTATCCGTACTCTTTTTTGGTATATGTTAATATCAGTTTACAGCATAAAACCATTTCACTCGTTCTCAGTATCATATCGTCGTTGTTGTCATCTGATTCATTTCCATTATATTTGGATTCGAAGCGAGCAAAGGAGCGCGCGCGCGCAATTGCTACCATAAGCTCGCATAAATTGTAATTTTAGAAAGCATTTGAAATGGTTGAGAAGAAGAGCTCAGAGACCGAAAGAGTTGCATACACACACACACACCGTACACACGCAACAACAATAACAATGAAAAAATCGCTCGAAAAAGAATATTGATCGTTAAAAATTTTGAGACGACGTTTTTTTTTTTCATTATGTTGTGGGGTGAATTCGATATGCAAACGAACGAGTTTCACCCTCTCACAATATTTAACAAGGAAAACAACAACAGCGAAATGAAAAAAAAAATCCAACGAAGACGAACACCACAGCGTAAGCAACAGCATAAAAAATCCAGAATGAAAGAATTAAAACGGGAGAGAAAAAAAAAATGAAAATCAACCCCACGATTTTTTTTTCATCATCAGCGACTCTTGGCTTGTGAAGAGAATTTTTTTTTATTTAAATTACCCTAACCGTTTTTTTAATGCGTTTTTTCTGTGAACAACAGTAAAATCGCGCATAGATGTGAACGCGATTCGTTGCGTTAATGTGAGTGTTTGCATTTGTCTTGGTAATACTACATTAGAATATATATATATATATTTTCGAGGATATATAGTCAGTATTTAAATATACGACTGTATGATACATTCGCTCTTCACATTATTTTCTTCTCTCGTTTCGTTATTTTCCTTTAAATAATGAAATATTGAAATTTCAGCATTAAAATTGAGAATACGGGATTCAGTTTTACATCGTATTTAGATGTAGATTTTTCATTCGACTCTGTTTTAGTTCCAACATTTGGGGCCACGCGATAAACAGAATGGAAATATGAAGAAAACGAATAACGTATCAGTATACTGAAAATTGTCTCTGATTTTTTTTCCTTTTTTATGCGTCGTGCAACGTGTAATTAATTTTTGTCTTAAATGTGTATATGTTTTGATTGATATTCTATATCGAAAAAATCTACATTGTTGCTGAGTTTGGGCTGTTTACTCATTCATTTCGATCAAAGATGAAATTAAAGATAATTTATTCAACCAACGAGTTCAGTCTTTAAGTTCTCCGAAAATTCCATCGAACTCATTTAACTTTCGATAGCACTTCGCATCCGTGTATGCTATTTCGCCTGATTTTATACGATTTCTACGAATTTTTTAGGTTCTTAGGTCATTCCAAATATTCTTTCGTAGAATTGAATACCATCTAATTAAAACTCAAGATCAATTTTCATTTCAATGTTCAATAATCGTCTACAAGGAGTTTTCGTGTTTTTTTTTTCTTCATCCAAATAAAATGTAAAATGCCAATCTTTTTAATTTGAATCGATGCCTGCATATTTCACATCATCTCTCTTTCTCTCTCTCTCTTTCAATGTCTAAACGGTGTTTCAAATCGCTGACAAATTGCGCGTAACCATTGTAGTATAAAATCGATATAAAGGAAAAGAAAATTTAATCTCTGAATCTTTTCTATTTGTTTGTATTGCAAAGCAATCGTTGATGACATGCGCTGCAAAACAATTAATGGGATACTGAAAATATGTCATACATATAAAAAAAAACTGAATGATTTGTGGGGAATGAAAAGTCGCGGGAAAAAATGTGCGCGCCGATTTATGGTTTTATTGAATTTTTGTTGTTATAACCGAAAATATTTTCACTGATTAAACAATAATAAGCGACCGGGGTGGGCATTGGTGCTGATCACCATCTTCTTTTTTTAAATTGTGGTTTTATTCTATCAAATGATTTTGTGTCTTTTCGATCTAGATCGTGCAATTTTATGATTTCAATAGATGATTTTTTTTTCATCTCTTTGTTTCTTTTATAAAAACGAGCCGGGAATTAAAAAAAAATGTGATTAATTACTTTCCTTTGTGCATTCATTTTCCTGCTTATTATCTTGCTGCTATGGCAAATGTCAGCACCTTGTATTCATTAAATGTGCGTACCACACAAATTTTCCAGCGTCATTGCTCAATTATGACTACAAGCCATATCGTGTTCCTGGTTTATGCATAATGTGCCTTTTTTTCCTTCTTCTGTGGTACACACAATTCATCAGACTACTGAACAATTATGATTTTTTTTTTGCTCTCTTATGGTTATGCTTACGCTTCATTTACATAGGCCAGATATTGCCACAGGAGGTAAAGATTCTTATTTGCGCCATCAAAATGGAGCGTTAGCTCAAAAGTTGGAGAAAAATCAACCACAGCCAATTTACAACAAAAGATTTTCAAATAGCTGTGTACACTGTAGAGTCAAATTAAAAACTCATTAAACATTCGACCAAATTGCCAGTGACCGATATAATATGCCGATGACGGACATTGTTTATGTGCATTCAAATCATTTACGCATAAATTCACACTCAACAATCTTCAGTAGATGGTTCTATCGTCTTTGATCCACACTCAATTGAACATCAGCAAATTCGCAAAAAAAAAATTATGCTCTAGAAAATCCAGAGAAACAAATCTTAGCACAATGTTTACATTGAATATTAATTCAATTTCTCAAACTTTTTTCGAATTTTGAAGAACCATTTTTTTTTTTGTTATTTATAACTTTTGCAGTATTTTCAATGAAAAAAGAACTTTTCGATATTTTTTTACAAAAAAAAAAAAAACATTATTCCAATTTATTTTACACGGAACGTAGGTATAATCTTAACACCTTTTATATAAATAACTGTAATCATGAATTGTTAAATTTGAACCCGATCAAAAAAAAAAACGGAATCCATTCATTATGACAATAGTTTTAACAAAATTATTTTCCAATATTTCGGAAAAAGAATTACAAGTATTCGCCCTCATTTCGTTTATCTATCTATGTGCGTACCAATTCGGAAAGTGTGTCGAGAGTAGTTCGTGGTACATCGGTTCGATATGAAACAAGAAACCGTTCTATCTGAAAAGCAAATCGAAGATCAACAGCCAAATTTAAAAGGAATAAAAAAATAGACAAAGAAAACGGGTACTACAAAAAAATTGTAGCGGTACTTGGCGCGCATACGGATGTGTTTGCAAGTTTAACTTAGCGTATCGTATGCACTCACACCCATCTTACACACTCCGTTTCTCTATTGAAGCAAACAACAAAGCAAATACGTACGCGTTTACAACGCTTACCATAGAACACATGTGAATTCCGATAGAACGGTATCTACTTGTACGACATTGCTGTCGTGTGCGGGGTTAGGCCAATTGTTTCGAACATAAACAATAAAGTACACACGATACACGTGTATCACACATAGACTGACAGAATAAAAAAAAATCGTGATGAACATAAGAGATGCCGATACATGAGCACACGACGAGCACTACGTGCATATGTTAAGAAAAAAAAACCTCCATGCACACGAGTTCAACCCGTGTAATAACACACTTTAGGTAAGTTTCTTTCGTCATCAATTTTTTTTTTCATATTAAACTCATTAAATTTCAGATTTGGGTTAAATCTTCCACTCATCGTGTGTGCATTCGATTAAATCAATGTGATGAACAGTAAATAGTAAAAAATACACGTAATTGAACCTTTTTGAAAGAAGAAAAAAATGCGCTTCATCCTTTTTTTATTCATATGTTAGGGAAAAAATAAATACGGATACTATCTTACCCTATATCTTTTTGATATAGTTGCCTGCCTTTTTTGTCTTTTCCTCTTTCTTCGAAAGTGTTTCATTTCGGTAATTTTTTATTCTCAAGTTTTACTATAAAAAAAATAACGTTGATTGATTTCAAATTGATGCGTTTGGCATAATTGACACCAAGCTCAAACATTTACAGTTGTTCGAAAAGGGCAAATAAAGGAGAGACTGAAAGACTCTTTCAGAAAGAGCTACATAAATATTATTGAAGTCTACCAACAATGCCCGCATACTTATCGACATATGACTCACACTCAAATCGAACAAAATAAATCAGGTAAGGATGCACTTATTTGGGGTTTTAATCGTTTTATTAATAAAAAATAGGAATTTGACAATATTACAGCTAACTTATCCAACTAAATCTGTTTTGATTCTATTACATGAAACAGTGCATGTTTTTATTTTAAATTAAACAGCAAGTGATCTTTTGAACTAATTTACTTCAGATATTCTTTATCTAATATCAAGTATTTATGAGGTCTTATAACTTCGCATAGTTTTCTACTTTCATTTAATTTTGATAGCTTTTTAAATATCTTTCTTTGATCGGATATTTTTTAGTTAACTTTTTAGAACTTAAAATTCAAATTCATTTAATTTAATCATTTGTTCGAGCATAATTATTTTCGTGAATGCAAACTTATCACGAAAGTCAATTAAATGGATTATTTGCTTGAAAAACATTTTTTTTTTTTTCGTTAATTCAAGACAATCACTTAATTTCCTTTATTATCCCTTGTTTAATTAAAATGACTGACCAATAACAACTAATTTCAATAATTATGCAAATATTGCGCCAATTTTAGCATAGGGTTGTTTCCATGATCTTATTTGCGTGCATTAAAATTGAGTTTGTACTTTTTTAGAGTATCAGTCTTTAGATGTGAGTTGGGATGATTTTTTTTTATTTCTAGCATGTGATTTGCTTTGTTGTAGACATTTCATGCGTATGGATATTATATGGTTATTAATGTTTGTTATTGAAATTGTTTCAGATTGTTTTTTAAATTTTAAGAGGTAGTTCGTTCACTTAGTGTAATACAGCGTTAGTCTTAAAATGAAAACTGTATCTTCTTAATTTGTACTATTCGTTTCATTACAGAACTTACATCCTATGAGAAATAGCTTACATTTAATTTAAATCTACTTAAACTTATTCACTTAACCTAACCACTGAATTCTTGGGATAATTGTTCGTTGTTATTTACATACTGAAATGTGCCTTGCTTTTCAAAAAAATGTCCTGTACAGTGTTGGATATACGAATATGAATAGTAGTATGTTGTTGCAATTTGAATATTTGAAAATAAAACGTTTACATAAAAAAGTCGAAAAATGTTCAATGTCACTTTTGAATATGTGTCTCCTTTTTTGTCATACTATAAACCGAATTTCCGTGAATCACATCAAGTCGTAATTCGAGTTGTTGTTCACTTCGGATACAATTTCTGCGAATTCTACTGATTTCTTTTGGTACGTTGTCGAATACCGGAGCGATAAGGGCAAAACAGTAACAATATGGTTTATGACATTTTTTTTTGTTTTCCATCTCTCTCTAGCTCTTTTTTTTCGTAACTCGATGCAAGCAAAACCAAATGACCGACAGATATGTTCTATGCATTTTCATTTTTATGTGTTACAGTTCAGTAGGGCTGTTACGAGCGATATTTGCATGGGATCGTACTGGGTGTGCAATGCACATATGAATATGTGCAATAACAATTTGAGAAAATGAGACAAACAGACAATAGGAATTATGGCTAATTTGTGTTTATACTTGGGGCATGTTTGTGCAGCGTTTTTGTTGTTGTTTTTCTCTTTTTGGCACTGTATGTCCAAGTGCTCATTCATTAACTAAGTTCGTACTTTGCATGGTCGAGATTTTGAGAAAGCAATAAACGTCACACTGTGTTTTTTCGGCTCTGCTCCGCTTCTGTCACAATGACAAATTGTACAAACGACAACATCGAAAGTATATCAGTTTCACTCTCACTTGGTTCTGGTGCTGTATCTGTTTGACGATGGAAAATCGGACCAGTTGTAAAGTGTAGCAAATTTACCATAGAAAACTAAATGACCACAATCGCCATAAAAAAATTAGATTTATTTGCTTGTTCGCTTGAAAAAGAAAAATACTAGCTAACAGAAGAATGATATTGAAAGTAAGATTTTGTGTCGATGCACCTTTTTTGCTTGTCTTTTCTCCTTGTTTTCGTTTTTACCGACAAATTGCAATGTATGGGACATTCAAAAGTGAAGAAATAATGTGCAACTTCGACAAGCGAGTGTTTTGCTCGGGTTTTGTAAATGCAGATGACTTCTTTCCTTTATCATTTTTGCAGTGTTTTATTGTTTCGGCACCTTTTCTTCTCTTCGTCTATTTTTTTTTTGCATTGATATTCTTTCGATGTGTTCTAGTCTGCACAATTGCCAATTTTGCTAATATGAAGCATGAAAATGAAAATGTTTTTTATGAATTTAACAAAAAAAAAAATATGTAACGTTTATTTTTAAATACATTTTAACGTTGAAATATAACGCTTTAACGTTCTGGTTGTCATTTGTCACGTCAATTGGAATGTAGGATTAATACTTAGTTTCCAATAAATATTAAAATTTCCAATGGAATGGATTTAAATGTTTTATTTACTTTCGGTCAATAATACATTTTACACAGATTAATGTAAGCAAGGGCCAATAGGTTAAGAAATTGCAAAAAGTGATTCTTTCAAAGCAAATGTTGGCGATTAAGTCGCCATATACACTTGCCGATATAAACATCAGATCGTGCTTTCGCGACTGAGCTTATTACAAGGAGTTTGCTGTTCAATATGGACAAAATGATGTATTCTGAATGTTATACTATGGGAAACGTAAGAATGACCGAAACTACATACAAATGCAGACCCTAATTTGACCGTAAACATATGAAAATGAAATGATTTGCATTAAGAAATGTTCCTCTTAATAGAGAAAATGTTGCACCAACCAGATATGGTTAATTTAATGAAAGGATCTAGCCGAAATATTATCACTCACTCAATGATTTCCAAGAATTCGTCTCATTTGAGTGCACTTCACCAACAATAATTTCGCTTGTATATTCAATGCTCAGGTCATTGTTCTCGTTCACAATCAAATATTTAATATTCAACACAGATAAAAAAGAGATATCACTCGATTTCCTTAGAAATGTTGTACAAAATTCGAACGAAAATCTGATTCCGTTGCTGTTCGTTTTGTATAAGTAGATAGCCCAGTTCATTGCAAATGAATTCATCGAATGGAATGTGCTTTTCAGTTTCTTTTTTCTTCTTCAATTTTTACTTTGCACAAACGTTGCGTATACAAAACATATTGCATCGACTGGCGTAAAAAAGGCAGAGATTTTTACAAAAATGATAATACAAAAAACAGATAAAAGAAATTCATAAGAAAATGTGTAACTGCAAATCCAGTGCAGCTTGTGTACATCGATGGTACATTATTCGGTGCCGGTTTGTGGACAAGAATTCGACTTTGTTGGATTTTTGGCTCATTTGGTGAAAAATGCAAACAATAATCTCGGTTCGAATAACACTCTGCACAAGAAGCAAAAGATTGAGATTTACCCACTTGAATATCATCAAATCGAAATGGATTTTCAAGACAATGTGCTGTAACATTCGGTCTTATTTCCAATTCTTCGGTCTATATCTTGTCTTCTCTCTATCTCTCTCTCTTTCGTTCTCGCTCTAGGTTTTGTTAATTTTTCAATGTTTTTGTGCATGTTCTTTACTTCTTCCTGGAAGAAAAACTCGCCCAAAATGCAACACAATATCATACATACATGGTGTGTAAAGTAGAGTAAATTGCAATGCTTCATACGCAACAAAAAAACAACAGTATCTGTTTAGATCGAGATCATGCACACATATACACACACCCAATATGTGTGCACAAACGAAACAAATGGCACCTACGTAAAGAATGATTTTGAATTCTCGAATTTCATGAAAACGAAGCAAAAGATGTGAAAGGGAAGCGAAAAAAAAACTATTTAATTTTTGTTCATTTTCATTTTTTTTCGTAATTTTATGTTGAGATACTCCGTTTTTTATGGGGTTCATCTATGCTCTTTTGTGCGGGATGACCGAATCGCAGCAGGAGCGCTATACAATGCATAAAAAGAGCTCAACTTTTTACAGAGCACTACCGAATGTTCTTAGGATGCGTCGTGTCGTTTTCATTTGTTTTGCTAAAAAGATGATGGAAATGTATCAGACTCGCTCAAAACAAAATATTTTTTTTTTTTTTGACGAAAACGAAGATGCAGAAACGTTCTTTTTCTTGACAAACCATTGTAAAAAATGAAATAAAGTAAAATACAAACATATATAAATACACTTGGTCGAGTGAGCAAAAATGAAAAGCGTAAAAAGAGCAAACATTCGATGAAATGAATTCGGTTTCTCTTCAAAAATACAAATAAATCCTTTAATTAAAAAAAAACTCAAGGATTTAAATGGGGAACATTTTAAGTGTGTTTACTTATATAATTTGGTTGATTTAAAATTTATTCCATAAACATTAGATATTTTTCTGCACTTTTTTTCATATTTGCTTCCGCTTTGAATCACCTTAGAAGTCAGGCGAAATAGTATAAAAGAATCGAATTGAGAGAAACACTTTTAAAAGAAGAAAATTTTACATTGAAACAGAAAATGATTTCGAAAAAGACTTTTTTCTGCTCTCAACAACTGCGCTCGTTCATTGATTCAGGTCCATCGATATTGGATGCGAGACGAGGAAATGAGTTTTGTGACTATGATGTTTGATTTGTTGTTTTTGATTATTTTTTTTTTCTCTTCGGTATTGTTGAAGGTATCGGATGCATTCTCCGAAGCCAATCGTTACAACAACAAAAAAACACAAACCAAAAACGAAAAAAACAGTTGGTCGGTGGCATTGCCACATTCAATCATTTTCTATTCTTCGTCTCGGAAGCAAAATTCACTGAAGATAAATAATGCAACATTTTTTTTTTGTTCATTCTCTCTTTTCCATTTCTTTTGATTATTATTGATATAATTCCAACGAATGTTGCATTCAAGGTGGCAAAACTTCGCTTTATGTCACGTGTTGCGTGGAAATTACTTGAAAACACATAATAAAGTGAAATACGCTGCACACTTCATTTGAATGAACATGCGGTTCGTTTTCACTTTTTCTTGTGGTTTTTACACTTTTACTTTGATTCATTTGTCAGAAATTTTCGGAAGAGGAAAGAAAGAAAATAAAAGGAAGATTTGGTATATGACATAAGGTGTTTCACCGATAACGATCAATTTAACTCACGCCAAATGTTGAAGTACAAAGGGTTGCTCATATGAACGAAATTTTCACTTTCTTTTGTGAAGTGAGAGAAAAAAAACCAACCCGAAGGGATTTTCAAATCAAACTTTTTTCGTTTTCATTTTAAAACAAAATTGATTGATACCCTACTTGTCCTCGGCGCTCTCTTCCTCTCTACAATTAAAGCAACAACAAGTTGTCGCAAACTTAAAAATGAAATGGATGTCGAACATTCAAATCCCAAAAGATTTGCGTATCTGTTCATATCGAATATTTAAATAGTTTTTTTTTTGCTCCCATTACATGAGATATTGTCTGAAATCCAGACTCTGAATTGTATCGAACGGAAAGTACATTGTTGAAAAGAAAGTCGCACTCATGCTAACACACGCACAAAAATGGAAAATTCAATTCGGGGTGATGGTTGGTGTAAATGAAAGTGAAAAATGTGTCAGTTCCATGCACCATGCCGTGTGAATGCTCGCTGTTCGAAGGAGACAGACTTTTCTCATGTTGACAGAAATGGCAAATTTAAATATGACAGTGTGACAAGAATATATATTGAAAGAACAGCCCTTGACTGTTTAGTATTATTTTCTGTGTGTGCGAATGTTACTTGAAGGTCATTTTCGATGAAACGAATAATTAAACAGTAAATCGAATTTTGTGCAGCGTTACTATACTGTTGAAATACCAATGCAATCATACAACCATATTGTTATTCAATCATACGACATTCACATTCATTTATTCGGAAAATCATATTTTTTCAGTATTTTCCATAATTTTTAATCGATTCAATTCAATCCCTCGATAGAAACGTATTGATTTTCACTTCGATCACCTTCGAATGTCAAGCCATTCTAAACGAAAGATCCGAATAAAGGTGCGTACGTTCCCGATTTAAGCATATGTGAATGCGTATTTAAATGAGCGAAAATACAGCATTGGTTTGTTGTTGTTGTACCTATGTCAGCGTGATTGAATCTATTCATTGGTCAAAATGTTGTTATTGCCACCAACGGTCATCGAAATGTGTAAAATGTGTATTCAATTCCATTGCAGGGGTATTTATCACTCCATTTTTTTCCCTTTCGTGTTAAAACGGTGTTGTTATTGTTGCATTCAATAGAATCGAAAAAATATTCCGGTGCATTGTTGAGCAAGAGTTTGGATAACAATGGCTAACATCGAAAAATTCAAAACCCGATTCAAAGTTTTCCGTTTCTATATATCTCTTTCGTATTCAGTTTCTTAAATGTGCAGCAGTGTGCTTGCGTTGTGAAAACGGCATTTGTTTGAATTTCAAATTTTATTTTCCTTAGGCACGGAACAATTGCAAGGCAGATTTGAATGTGTCGGGTTGCGTATCTGTTGCCTTTTGTTGAGAATTTCGGACGAGTGAGAAAAAAAAAAACATAAATAGAAGAAAAGAAGGAACAGAAAATGCGATTCTTTCGTCTCACAAGTCGATGAGAATAGAGGCAAAAATATCCGAAATGATATTCAATCAGTTATAGAACAATTTTTGCTTCTTCTTCTCTCTTTTATAAGGTCCTTTTGTTGGCCGATCGGTCAGACAATGGTTCACTTTCTTATACACTGTGATTCTTCTTATATATTTTTTTCGCAAACACGGATACTCAACGAGACACAGAGAAAGAAAAAGAAGAAGAATGTTTCAGAGATTATATAAAATTATTATTATTTGTATAATAGCAAACAAAATAGACAACACTTTTTGGATGAATGCGTGTGATTGAGTACTTTTTTTTAAAGAAAAAAAAATGAGTGTTCACATCAATAGCAATAATAGTAATCATTTGGATTGAATGGAGAAGAAGAAAGGGCTACCATGGCTTTCGGTCTTATATGCCGAGATTCGGTCCGTAAAAGAATCAACATTTCCATCAATAAATGATATAAATTAAACTTTAATCTTTTTTCAAATAATAAATAATTGCAATTCTTTTCAAAATGCCTTTCGTGCATGCATGTATGGATGTTTTGCGGATGAGTAATGCATGTGGATTAAGTTTATGTGAAGGTTATATATGAGTGGTGCAAATATGAATGCCATTAGTTTGTCTATGATTCAATTTTTTCGACCGTTTTGATGTTTAATAAATGGATTTTACTCGAAGCTAATACCAATCGTAGCAGTTCAAACAGATTCACCGATTTGTCTTGTCAATAAAATGTGCGCTCTACCAAATCAATACAACTCACTCACTTTCTCTCCCACTCTCAATCTTTTGCTCGATCTTCTTGTGCCCCCTTTTCGCCTACGCTTCCGTTTCACAGTTTGATTGATTTTAGCTCTTTTTATTTCGAATCGAAAAAACAAAACGACGAAAAACCGATAGGCATCGATAACAAACGAACGGTAGTGATGACCGGAAATTATTGATTCAATTCTGACAATGCACAGGCGAAATTGAAAAAGAGAAGAAAAAAAAAATCATAAAAACAAAAATGATATGTTTGTTCAGCGTGCAATATATTTTTTTATCAATCCATTTTGTGTACCCCATTTCTCTTTATTAGTCAATTTCATCGTGATGGGCATCGGTCGTAGTATTTAAGTGATGCTTTTTACTTTTTTAAATGCATACTGTAAATTGAATTCTGTCCCTCACTAGTGTCTGGAAGAGACACAATCAGAAAACGGATCATTTCGCTAGTTAGAATTTCAAACAATTCAAATTTCAACGACACCTACACACCAGTACACGCTAGTATTTTATTTATTTTGTTTTTTTTTTTTTGCAATGGTCGGTGTGCGACGCGAAAGGTTCGTTGTCTTTAATTTTTGTGCAAGCTATTGTTTAAGGAACTTATATACCATTTGCAGAGATTTTTCGCCATTGGAAAAATCTCATGTCGGGGGCAATTTTTTTTTAAATATGATTTGACGCAATATTTATTACAAATATTATACTATGTTGATACAACTAATAATTTTCATTGTCTGGCTGTACATGATTTTTATTGATTTGTTCATCGTCTATATTTATACAACGAACTGGCATTTCAATTGATTCTTCGTCCAATTTCAAATGTTTTTACCGTCATTTTCCTTTTCATTCGATTTTATTGAACTTAACAATTTTTATAGCGTTTGGCAAACGAACAGAAGTAGGAATGGAAAAATACAAATGAGTTCAATGCTTCATGCAAAAGAAAGTTGTCAAAAGCAAAAGAAAATCAATTGAAAAAATATGATAGTTGCAAAGTTTGGTGAAATAAAAGCATTAGATATGATTTTAAGTTGAAAGGCCGATAGATTGTTCGAAAATTCGTTTTCGTGAAATCTTCCGGCATTCATTTTCAATTTATTGAGTTGATAATTTCAATTATTCGATTTTATAATCAATTGGTTGTTAGAGATTTATCGAACTCAGCCCAAGAAACGAAAACCCATTGAAAATGAGAGAAATTATCGTTTAATGAATGGCAGAAGCTAAATTGTTGAAAAGTTGAAAAGCAAAGAAATGGTAAAACCAAAAATTGTGGATGAAAATAAAAATAAATGTCAAGATTTAATTTTTTGGATCAATTTCAATTTTATTTCATATTTTTTTTCTTTTTTTTTGTTTTTTTTTTTTTTTTTTTTTTTTTTTGACATAAATTATGAAATTTACTTCCATTTCGAGGATGAACGACGAATGAAAAAGAAGATAAATAATAAAATTAATTAAAAAAACAATACCTAGTTAACACAAAAAAGTACTTTCATGCAAATGATTTCTTTTCTATTATTCACATCGACATTTTATAATTGTATACGACTAAGACCATATTTACATTTATTTAAAATAATTTTAGAACCTAATTTCTCTACTTCGATACATCTATGGCATTTTTATGTGGTATTTGTTTTTATTCAAGTTTAAATCTTAAATTCAATTGATTTGCAGTGTCAGTTTATGATGTGTGAGTGCGTGTGTATAAATATATGTTCTTACATTTATCTTAATGCATAAAGTATTCCCTGATATTTTGATCAGTACAGATGAGTGTGTATGTTGTGTGTCAGAATTTCTTTAGGTTACCTTTTTTTCGCACACAAAACTGTGTGTACTTTAAACTACCCATTTTGTATTTCACCACAACAATCGCATTCCAAGTGTTCAATAGAAATCAAAGAATGCAACAGAAAATTTTACAAGAAAAAAACTCATAATAATTTACATTTAAATAAAATTACTTAAAATAAAAGCTCACATTAAAATCAAACTTAAAATGTAAACAAATAAATTTTGATTGTTTGGTGTACTCAGACTTAACCACAGATATTGGGGTTAAATAGCCTCTCGCGACCATTTGTTCTTTTTTTTCACGTTAAATTTTGTTTAACTTAACACCTATTGAAAATGCGACATAACAAACGCCTGAGAAAGAAAAATAATTTAAAACGAAAAAACAAATGTAACAATTCATATTAACTAAATTGAATGGCGAAATCAATTAACAAATTGAACTTAAATGACACATATCTATGAAAGAAAGCGAAGAAACGATTCTTGCCTTTTACATCAATTTTTTTTTGGCTCAAAAACACAGCTAAAATGGTGAAATTGTGATTTTTCTCTATCTTCTTAAAGAGAACAAAATACATATACCTTTGACATGTGGAAATTAAAACGATTTATTCAGTCAAATACTCGTTATGTGATGGAAATGCTTCAGATCATTCAAAATTGGTGGATTTTTGTAAATGTTGCTTTCGATTCAATGATTCGGCATCGTCTAAATCATCCAAATCTTCTTCGCTAAGCAACGGTGATTCGGATCGTGGTGAATGCATGCTAAGATCTTCTGGTTCGATTTGTTCCGATGCTGGTGATGTTTCAATGGTTTCATCATCTTCTTCCTTTGGCATACGTAAAATGTGACGTGGATCATTCGATTTCCGTGTATTTCGTTTTTCGCTACTTTCCGAATTCGATTCAACGCTTAAATCAAGCGGCATTTCATGGCCCGAATTTTCAATGATCGTCGATAATGTACTCTCATAAATCTGTTGCAATGCTTGACTTTGTTTCAATTTAAAATGCTTGAGTAATGCTGCATTTGATGTGCTCAAATCTAATGATCGTTCACTAGTTTCGGATCGTGATGCAATCGATTTATTTTCCAATGAAATGACTGGCGATGTGGCCGGTGTTAATGGTGCATTTGCACATTTATGATTTACCAAATGATGATTGCGTCGAAAGCTGGCACTGCATGTTTCGCAACGATATGGTTTTTCATCTTTATGAATTATCATGTGTGCTTTGAGTTGATTTGAATCGGAATATTTGGTATTGCATTGTTCACATCTGTATGGTTTTTCACCAGTATGCACACGTAAATGACGTCGCAAATTGGCCACTTGAACAAATTGTTTGTCACAATATTTGCAATGATACGGCTTCTCACCGGTATGTAGACGCATATGGGTCTTTAAATGATGATCACGTGTGAATCGCTTATCGCATTCAGGGCATGCAAATGGTTTTTCACCGGTGTGAGTGCGTTCATGATTTTGTAGTACATGTTTGTAGCCAAATGATCGGTTACATGTTTGGCATGTGAACGATTTATCACGGGTTGGCTCTTTGTTCGGTGTACTGCGAATTGATGTGGATGATGGTGATTGATGTTCCATCGAACCAATTGACTGTGGTGATGAACCAGATGTTGGTGGACTTATTGGACCTGGACTCACTGTACGACCCATTGTTGGTGACGCTTCCAAATTATTGTACGGTTGATATAACATTTGATTACTTCGTTTCTTCTTTAAGCTGTTAGTTTTTCGAAGTTTTTTTGTTGATGATTTGCTCGAGTCTAAATCATTTACACCAATGTTATCAAAATTTAGCTCATAGTTATTGACCTCATCGGTGGAGGTAGTGACGATATTATTGTTGCTATTTATTTTCTTAACACTTTTCACGCTCAATGTCGGTGAAATCGGAGAAATTGGCGGTGAATTGACGATTGGTGGCAATTGCCATGGGATCAACGAATGCGGATAGAAATTTGATGTTGATGAATTTAAACGGGCCGCTAACAGAGCAGCCGTTTGATTGGCAGCAAACATTTGTGGTGTTAACATATTGATGGGTGAACCAGTTGCTGCACTGAATAGACCAGCGTATAGATTTGTTGCTTCAGGTGGCAATGTAGCGGCAGCTAGTGACGATGGAGATATTGGCGAACCATGCTTTAATTCATCCTGTTTCATGTTGGCCAAAATATTTGCTTGGAGAGCTGCTAAACCTATGGAAATGGAAGAAATATGAAAAAAAGGGAAATTTAGTTGAAATTCGGGCGTAAACTTGGAATGTATTAAAATTAAGGGAACACGTTTGAAAATTACAAAAAATAACTTTTCTTTGGACACAAAGCAATGTATGAAAAAGAGAAACGGAATTGTTCTTCGTTACAAAGTGAATTCTTGTATTCCGGAAACATATCATTCCCTTACTATAAAATACACAAACAAAAAAACAAGGAGTTTTTTTTGTTCATCGTTTTTTTAAAGACTCATCTTATGAAGGGAAGAAGAAATGAAATATACGCGCATTCGATCCCTATTGAGTTACGGTGATTTCCTTGCGAACGGTAAACTGCACTTAGATTCGAAGCATGAAGGCACGTGTTTTATACCGAAGAAAGAGTCAGTTCAACAGAAATGAAAAAGATGTTATTTGTCAAATGTGAGATATCTTAAATGAAGTAGACGGTATTGCCAAAGGTCAAATGCCTATTAAAATTGTATTTATTTATTTTGTGTATTTTTTTTTTGCTCATTTCATCGAATGCAATGCGATTGGATTAAAGTTCAACGTGAAGTCAACTGCAAAGACTTATTTCGTCGAACCTGCACTGTCAACAATCCATTTCATGCTTTAAACATGAAATATTCGTTACCGTCGGGAGAAAACATATACACATAAAGCATCAGTAAACTTCGTTTCGCCGATAATAAATATTTGCACTTTTAATATTGATATGAACTAGATAGGAAGTACAACTGAAAATATGACTGTATGACTGACGTTTGAAACATTATTTATACAAGTAATTTGATTGATAAATTCTCTTTCTATCTCTCTCTCTCGCCTCCTTCTCGTTCATCATTGAACAATAATTGACCCATTGTCGTTGGAATGAAATATAGCATCAGCGATCAAATTAAATGATAGATGAAATATTTCCAAAAAAAGATCAAGAATATACCGTCAAAACAATTCATTAAGCAATATTATTTACACGAGAAATGTTTGAGTTCGAGACACTCGAGCCAAGAAGAAATCCTTTTCTTTTAATAAATCCATCCGCATTAGAGCCTTCGCAAAAAAAAAACACATTACAAGTGAGTAAAATGCGTAAATTATTTGTGTTATCCATGACGAAATCAACTTCACCTGCCTTCAGTGTGAAATGAATCATATTATCGATTACAATTTGTTGGCAGAAAAATATCCGTTGCGTTGATTCACATACGATAATTTTCCACGAAATAAAGCGTAATTTATCTGAGCGGAAAAAAAAATCTTTCGGCACTTTTTCCGATTACACTCAGCATATTCTCGACTTGAGTTACATTGTTTAGAGAAAACGTAACGTTAGTCTACGCAAATCTTGTCGTAAACGCAACACATTTTGCTTTTTTTTGTGATATGTGAGAGAGTGTAGTGTGTGAGTGTGCATGTTTTTTTATTCATTTTTGTGTATTGTTCCATCAGATGTGCCGGTTAGTTCAGTTGTCGGCATTAAAACACGAGCGCATTCTCTTATTATGTAAGATGAAAAGGCAACACAAAAATACACATCGCGAATGCTTTTATGTACATATTAATATCACTCATGATGTGTGCGAACAGTGAATGGAAGAGATGGGGTAAAGCCCGCAGCATCCACATGCAAAGAGTAAACAATAATACGGAAAATATATATATATATTGGTTGTACACACGTTTATCGAAATGAATGGATGAGTTCAGTACTACAACTCCTAGCAGCAGTGACAGCAGCAACAGCATCGTCACCATCATTATCATCGCATAGAGTGCGGTATCAACACCAATTTTATGCGAGAGCATATATTTCGCATATGGATACGTGAAAAGTTATGTATTTGCCTTGTATATGTATTATGCAAACCCGACCGAAAATGAAAGTGGTGTATTTGCTCGTCGCCGTCTACATTCATCTTCATTCTCGATTCGGCGGATGTATGTATATGTGTATGCTATTTTTTTTGTTATGTTATCGGTCGTCGCGACATTAGAATTACTATCGTCTGCTGTCTGTACATATGTATATTTGGCCAGAGAATATATGTGTTTAGTTCAAAATCTACGCGATATAGCGGGTATTTTGGTAAACCTTTTTTCTGTTTATGTTTGAGCATGACATGTGTACCATTTTGTCGCATATTTCGCAATAAAAATACACAAAAATGTAAACATACGTATGGTTTTGTGCGCCCCCAACAATAATTATACTACAAACACCATACCAAACCATTTACATTGTCACACAACATTCAGATGTTGGGTATTGATAGGCAGAAATTCGATTCAAAATATAAGCCAAGTGATCTATATTGATTTGCATTGCTTTCTCGTACCGAAACGAGTTTAATGACAACAATTGAATAATCTAAAAATGAAACCACACAAAAAATATGTTTTTTTTTTCTGGCGTAAGTTATGACTCGTAACGGATCGCTCACGAGCGGTTTCATTATGCAAAGATTTTTTATTTTTATTTTGCTTCCGCAGAAGTATTTTACGGAAAATGCATTCATCATATGGAGACTATGTGTATTTTATCATGTTCATGTTATCTTACAGCATTAGGAACATTGACCGCATAAACCAGTTATTCCAAAATATATCACTGACATCCGTTTAAAGCAAATGTGGTTATTCGAATTCAATATTATCATTATCACATAACCGCATGGGTTAACTCTTTTTATCTTTTTATTCATGCTATAGAGCAACTAAACTTGACACAAAAAAAAAAAAGAAAAAACAGTTTTATTTACAGATTACATTATGGGAATTCTTTTCGGCATAATAATTGGACAATAGCGACAAATCGTTTGATCTTTTTTTTAAATATCGCAAATTATGGAAGCTACAAAGAAACAATGACATATACAAAATGAAATTCCACAAAAAAAGAACAAAAAATTTGAATAGTGTTAAAATTCGACTAGAAATTGTAAAAGATAACATATAAATAATGATTTCAAAATTACATTCATTTTTCGAAAAGAAATGTCGTGTTCTCCCTGCGTAATGTTGCAGCAAAAGATTTATGGTATTTTCGTATGCATGATAATATTGCTAAACATTTTGTTGATTCCCTGTTATCTTTCATTAAATTTTCGAGTGAAAGATGTGATTCTTATTAAAGCATCCGCATTTCGCCAACGCATTTTGCTATATTCACCCCCCGTTCGCTCAATCTGATTATCTGTGCATATCTCTTTCATTCTCTATTATTGAAAATGAATTCGAAGCGTTGTGTCGACTTTTTTCATCTACCTTGTGCGCAACTTGATAATAACATTCGCTTTCTCTCTCTCTCTTGATTGAAGAAGCAACATTATAAATTATATGCCAAGTGTTGCATTGCATGAAAAGAGATTAACAAAATGACATAGCTACTGAAAGAGAAAGCAAGAGAGAGAGAGGGAGAGAAAGCGGGCCCATTCGAAAATAAATCGTGAAATGAATATATGGCGTTCAATCAAACAACCCTAATTTAACTTTCCATTTGCGATGGCTTCGTACATACTCCTGATATCGGTTGTCGCGAAGTGACAAAAATATAGAATCACGGTGCCATTTCTGACTCTATTCGGTTGCTTCTTGTTAATTCTTAACACACAGGTGGAGCGGTACGTTGCGTTCTCGAAGGTTTTTTTTTGCATCAATTCTTGCGTGCGATACGTGTCATTTTATTAATCATGAAAAAGTCACCAAGTCGAAGTAGGACGAACGAATCAACAATATTACTCGAATATTATTTTTAATGACATGACAGTGGTGTACGAAGGCGATCGAGCACGATGTACGAAAAAAAAAATTGCGTGTAACAAAGAAAATCCTCAATAAATAAAAATGATGATGTTCGCATGCAATTTTAGCGCTAGAAAAAATGTCGAATTTCGCATAAAATGACACAAAATATCATTCACTGTATAATTGTGTGTTTTACATTGGAATTTAGATACATACGACGAACTCATTGTGAGACACACGTAAAAGAAATGATAATGAGCCAAAATAACGAAAAAACGCGTACGTTACAATTGTGTAAGATAAACAAATGAAATGATAATGACATCAAAAATGATGTCACAATTCATCGAGAGATTGTTGGTGGCAGATAGATAGGGAGAAATCGTGAAAATTACAAATCAAATGGAATCAATATATGATAAAATCACGTGATTTTGACATTTTCATTCGAAACAAAACAATTGAAATGATGTATTGCTATTGATGTCTTTCTCACATTCGAAGCAACGCATTTGAATGAAAGAAAATCGATCAAAAAATTATTGCAAGCGATTAACTTAAATAGACACGACATTATACATCTCGCAGCAATATGAATAATGAAGAATGACGTACAGGAGTACAAGCCGCCAGAGAGTAAAAAAAAAACAAAGCACTTTTCGTTAAGCAGTTTCTGGTTTTTGGTACAGATCTCTTCCCTCATCGACTCTTGTTACATATGCTTATTTATATTGTTTTCGCACGAAAATTCCTGCTTTTTTTTATTCATTGTTGTCATCATATTTTTTTTCACTGTCGTATTCTGGCATTTTCGATGCTCCGTAATATATTTGTCTTTTTTTTTTCAAATTTAATAACCGTTTTTTTGTGAATTTAAAGCCATTGCCAACTCATATATCCATCTAGTTGCGTTTTTGCATGCATAAGCCATTTTAATTCATTCGCAATTGAAACCAATTCAAGAAACGTGAACGATGTTCATTAAAATAAACAATTCAAGTGCGCTGAATGAACGTAGTGAAAAGTATGTGGCTCATTTGCCAATTTCGTCTCGATTTGAATGGATTTTTGTTGTTACGTCGATAACCTTTTTTACAATCACAAAAGAAGATTACGCAATTTTCGTATTCGGAAATGAGAATTAAGTCGTTCTAAGAACGGTAAGGGAAAAAGTATTTTCATTAAAATTGAGATTCTCTCAAGAATAATAGTATTTGCTGTTTGTTTTCGGGCGAAGTGACGTTCGATTGAAATGTATTTCCCTTTTTAAAGCATAAACAGCCATGAAATATAAGCTGTTCCGCCAAAGAATTTTATTCAATTAATAGGCGTGTTAAGTGGAGCCCGGTCAAGCGTATCGAACAAAAAAACAAAACCTGCCCGATTGTAACGACAGTATATGTATTTTCGATTTAAACAACTTCAAATTGTGTATTGTCTAATACTCTTTATCTATATAAACTTTCGTGCTGTTCAAAATGAATTAACCGCGTTCCGTTTTTTTTATTCTATTTTAAAATTCAGTGTTCTAGTTCAAAGTATGGTTAATTGATGGATTTGTATCTAGAGTAATTCCCATGCCATCATTTTTCGTATCAAGCCCCATCTTTTTCAAAAGATGGATTCACTCATGTGTCGGTTGAAAGAGCATAATTAAATTCATGTTTATATTTGCATTTGAAATTCAATCCCCATAATTTCGATAGTGTGCGTAGCTAACATTTTTTGAAAGACAACAAATTTCCTTTTCATAAATTATAAATTCAACGAGAATGAGGTAAGAAATGTGGCGACGTCGTACGAGTGAAAAATGAAGAAGAAAGAAAAAAAAAACAAACATGACGATAAATTGTCATTGAAAATGATTAAAATAAAAGTGAAAGACACACCCACCACCAAGTAGAGCTACATCATGACATTATAAGCAGAAGTTGGGGAAACAGCGATTTTTGTTTTGTTAAATTACAATAATAATGAATTCATCGAGTCAATTAAAATGACGACGACGACAACGACATCAATCGCGGAGCAATGGCGATAAATGTAAAGACAACGAGTAAAAACTGTATCAAACGAAAAAAGAAGCAGCAACTCGTACGCACATACAAAGAGAAAAAGTTTCGTACGCGTTTAATGAAAACTGAAAAAGGAACAAAACGAACGAAAACAAAAACCCACCAGAGAATAATCATTTCGGAGACAAAGACTCGTATAGAGAGGGGAGAGAGAGAGAGAGAGAAAGTGTATCGAGTGAGAATGAGCCGCACAACGGCGACTATGAGATACAGAAGGAAGGAGTCGGCGAACGAAGGCATTATGCACCGAAAACTGATACAAATGGCATCGAACGGAAGGAAAGTATGAGCAATGAACGCGAAAAAAGGGGCTTGATTAAATTACTTTGCCAGCTGAAATTCATTTTATACTCATTGTTCTCATTGTCCGCCCGTTGCTTCTTGGCTGTGCGCGTGTTTGTGTGTGTGTGGGTGAACGAATGACTGAGTGAGTGAGAGCTCAAACGTGGTCTCTCGCGCGCGTTCGTTTCTTTTGTTTTTGTTTAATGTTTTTGTACTTCGCGCATAATTGGTAGTTGCTTATACCGTTGTTTTTATGCGTTTCGCTTTTGATATTAGGCTGATGAAAGTACTTCTCTCCCCTTTCACCAAAAAAATACACACCAAACGCGTACAAGCAAAATGCTTGAATTCCTGTTTCCATCGCTTGCGCTTATGCGGGCACATTTATCATGCTTTTCATACCAAAATGGCATTTTGTATTTCGCATAATTTTGAGCTAATGCAGTGAATAGGGAGCTGAATGAACGCGACACAGAAACAGATTCATTTTTTATATATGTGTGTACGCGTCATTGTCGTCGTTGTCGTCGTTGTCGTCGTCGCCGTTACTGTTTTTGGTTAAAAATTAATTATCGTGTAATTACTTTGCGCGCGCACACTCTTGCTCGCTCACTTTAACGCGCGCCACCACCATCGTACACCGCCGCCATCATAATGAATTCGGTGGAACGGTATAATTTTCCATGTATTCCTGTGACGCTCATTCTTATCGTTTGCTTAACCTTCAGCCAAAATAATCGGCGATTGGTTTCCTATCTGGTGGTACCAATAATTTGTATTTGGACACACATTAGAAATATTCAAATCGTCTTATCACATCGAAGATGAGCAATTTGCATTTAAAAGCCAATTATGTCACTTTAATTGATGCTTGCATAAACGGTATCAGTTTCAATTATATTTTTATAAAAAATCTTCATCTATTCTACTTTAGTTTTAAAATTAAATTCATATAAAATATATAGATATAATATAATTCATTTGCTACAGTTTTTGGGTCAAGTGAAGCTTGCTGCATCTTATTTACTGCTTGCAAGTTGAAATTAAAATGTTTCCGAAAAAACAGTGGGTAATGCAACAATTTTATACAGCAAAGAAATGAATGCATATTTATGTATTTATATGCATTTTTTTCTTCGTACTTTTTAACTAAATTATACTGAATAAAGCCCATTCTGACGAGTTAGATTGTCATAATACTGGCGGTGGTGTTGTTTGAAAGTAAGTCATTATGATGCACATCGAGAAATTATTGTAGTGCCCATTATAATGTACATTGATGGTTTTAAGCATTCTTTTTTGGTGTACTTTCTTCAGTTCTATACCGTTATATACGTTTATTCATGACTACATAATCGAAGAAAGTTTGCATGAAGAGAATGAAAAGAACCATGCTAATTTTACGGATTACTAGATGATGTTTTGACTATTTCATTTCGTAAAATCGTGTACAATCACAAGTTTTTCAAACTACAAACACCAATGTCATGGCATCCTAGAGTCAATTTTTGACTCTAGAAAAAATACGTTTTATTATCGTTTCATTACTCTGATTTCTGTATTGCTTACGTGAACCGTCCTAAAAGTTCATATTAAAACAAATATTTGAATCTTAAAGAGAATGGGATTCTTGCTTGTAAGGACAACTTCTGAAAGATTTCAGCGTTTTTACAGTTTACCAAATAAACAATTTTATTTTCTCAGACATTGGACAAATACGATGAAAAAATTCGCATGAATTATATTTGATGATTTTAGTTGAAGTTCAGGAGTAGTAGTTTAGCATCCAACCATTTGTTTCGGATAAAACCCCTGTGCTAATTAATTCAGTGGCTTATTACAAGGTAATATCCATTGTAATAATTGAATTTGTGAAAAAAACGTTTCTTACTCTTTTTTTTTTAAATAAAAATGAATGCGATTCAGTGATCATTGGAATGAAGTTAAATCGGAGTTGGTGTTTGAAATTTCAGTGAATATTTTTGTTGTTATTGTATTCATCGTGAATTGGGGGTTGAGAAAAATTCTACTTACTTTGTGCAGTTTGTGCGTTTTGTAAAAAACTAAGAGCTGACATTGACATCTTGAAGGGTTTTTATTTCTTCTAATTTATCTTGTCTTTAGGCCAAATGGATTCGTTGTGGAGTGGGTGGATACCCTTGGAACGCCAATTCACTTCTTTCACCGTTAAATGTTCATCAAACCAGGAGCAAAAAGAATTTATTCACAAACTAAGCTTTACCGAACAGGATATTTTAAATTGAAATGTTATGTCGTATTTTCTCAAACAAAAAAAAAATAATGTTTAAAATCACTTCGAATTCATGGTGTTGACTTTTATGCTGAATAAATGAAAATTCATTTAAATGGTCTCTTTAAATGTTCGTTTATAAACTTTAAATAATTAATTTTTGCAATTTAAGCTACACTTTGGTTTTAATTTAAGCGTTTTTTTGTCCTCGCCTATTAACTTGTACACTTTTTGTACTCAAATGAAATGTTTGCCAATCAAAGTTGCGCCAATTTCATCGTTGTGCTTGAAATCCAATAGAATAGAGTTTTAAAATAATTTCGTTGCAACTGAGAGATGAAGCGCAGACGAGAAAAAAAAAGTGATACATATGGAGTTAACTAAATCAACGTTGAAACACGACTGAATCATTTTTCAAATCCGCACCTACTAATATGCTACGTTCTGCGGCAACATGCTATCCTTCGTTTGTACAACATGTACACATTATGCACAGCAAAAACAACAACAAACGGTTGTGTGCTCTTTCGCTCCTCCATACTTTAGTCAGTGTGTAAACCATACATACGACGAATGCACGCACACACCCACCCATACGTATGTACATAGGTGCACGCACATCGTTGAAACACAACGACCGAAGTATGTAACCAATGTACGCAGCCGAAGCATGTCACGCACAGAGTCACTGTGTGGCAAATACCAAGAAATGCTCGCTTACTCTTTTTCTCGCGCTATTGCTCGCCTGCTGCTATCTCTCTATTAACACGGCTTCAATCTATATATCTGAAATATATGGCAACAGCACTAAAGGGAATCAACGACACACAATCAGCATCACAGTAGCACAGCAAATCGGTGTCACTTTCTGAGTGCGCTTTCCGTCCCGCACAGTATATACATCGTAGTTGCGTACGATTTTTTTTGGTAAATAAAAATCGCTTATGTATATCATCCGTTTGGTGGACGCAATGAGGGATAATTCTTTGTTGTTTTTTTTTTTCTTCTTTCGGTTCCTTTGCGTCTTTTTCTTCTTCTCTCAAATTGTGTGCGGCTTATGCTGTTGTTGTGCGTTTTTTCGGACATGAATTTGCTCAAGCAATGGCCATTAAAACGAAATGGAATGAAAATAGAGATAAAAGATTGACTTTGCAATCGTTTCAACCGTTCACATTGATATGCATGGTTTGTTGTTTTTTTTTTCGCTCGCTGCATGAACCGGGCAACTCTTGCAAATGCAGTCGATAATCTATGATTTTTTACTCATTTACACTAGCAGCAATGCATTTTTAACCATGATAAAAAAACACACAAAGTGGTATTTCATCTCCAACTGTTCTGCTTGCACATTTCGCAGTACACTTTATCACTTAAATGGCATTTTTTTTTGTTTTGCTTTTCAATCGTTATTTTTTTACTTCTCTGCTCTACTGTTATCCATCTAAAAGTGCACCTGATAGCAGAAAATGAAAAACAATTACGTAAATTTACATCGGAAGAATGTTATTTGGTTTAGACAAAAATCAGATATTTTGTATGACCACCAAAAGTATATTCTCTAAGCTTCAGTAATCAACTTTGTGTCACATGTTTTTCCATTAAATTATCATCATCATATTATTATTATTATTTAAATTTGGCAGTCATATGAAGCGACCGAATTAATACGAATTGTCAAAGAATGCAATAGAAACTGATAACCGATAATGCTGTTTCGGTGTGATAATTTGATAGACTCAAAATCAAAATAGAACATTTCGCTAAGTCACTTTCAGTATTGCGTATACACCAAACAAAAAAATGTTGTGCGACGATTTTTCATCAATGTTTAGAGATAGTATTTTTCATAGTTCAAGGCCCTTCAAAGAAATTTTTAACAACAAAAACAACACTCAATACGATCGAAACAACTTTCTTGACCTATGCTAAACGTCCTATCACCAAACGCATAGTCTTTCACTCAACAAAATTTCATTCCAAAAATAGCCAGAAAGTTTTGCCTTCTCATCGATATTTTTTTTTTCATCAAAATTCAAATGCAAAACTATTTTATGTGATGCCATTTATAATTTACTTTCTTAAATATATCTTTTATTCATGTATTAAAATTTGATCAAAATAATATAAGAATTGTATAAAAATGCGTCAAATTAATCTTTTTTCGCGAATTAACGAACAAAAATGTTTGAATTCTCAACAATTTTTTTTTTTTTTTTTTTTTTTTGAAAAAGTAAAACGATTGAGATCTCGAATCTAAGATGAAAAAAGGTGATTGAAAATGTTTTTTAAAATCATTCGAAATATTTTCTATCAGTAAAAAACGTGAGAAAAATTTATCCCTTCAATTTCAACTGATTTTCATTCACAAAATTAAAAATGATCAGACATTCGCAAATATTATTTGTGATTTTGTAATTTATTTAATATTTTAACCTATGAAATGTTAGCTACAGGCGAAAGTCTATCGTTGCAAAATAATGTATAGAATGAAACGGAATAAGGCAATGAGATGTGCTGTGCTTTATGAACGTAAATTTTTAGGTAGAAATTGGTGCAATTTCAAGTCAATTGCTCCATATAATCACATTGAATGGGTGAATGAAAATGTTGAAATAAAAACAATGTTGAAAATGTGCTAATGAAAGTTAATCCCATTTTTGTGCATTATTTTGATATATGGATGCGATATACCCATTCATTGTCCAAAATATTGCAATGCATGCAAACACACATTTATATTGGTCAAAAGGAAATGTTATTGTATTTCCAGGCTAATAAAAAAAGAGAATTTATTCATTCAGTCCGAGCTCTGACGATTGTAAAATCATATAAATATTGAGAGCAAAAGGAGAGACAAATGGGCAAGAATAGAAGTGCAAACACATTATGTTAATGATAAATCACTAAACTAAAATATACGGGGTGGATATTTTCCCAGGTAGAAATGTGCAATGGTCAAAAATCCAATGTTTAATTAGAAAAAATCCAGAGAATAACCACTGCGGAATGAGCAAATATTAATTAGAAAAATGTATGAAAATATACTTGGAAACGTCAATTTCAAAAAAAAAAAAATCATTTTTTATTCGGTCTATTTCAATCCTAAAAATATTGCTATCACAACTACTACTTTGGTTTGCTCCGAAATATTCGTTTGGTTTTTGTTCATTTTATAAAATTGAAAACAAAAAAGTATTGATTGTTTTGATTCTTGTGCTTTGCTCAGTCAAAATGCGATCAGTTTTTGTTTATGATCTGTTTTCTTTTCTGCTTAGAAAAGTGCATTTACGACGTGCAATATTCATGACTCTTTTTGCAAAAAAATTTTGCGTGCATTTGGTGTGCTAGTTTTTCGATGCATTTGCTTTACATTTCTCTTTACCTGCCCTGTGTTTTTTTAAACTCGTTCCAAATGTGCCTATTCTATGATTTGCATATCGCTATAAAGTATTGCAATTGAATTTTATGAGATGCAATTGGTTGTGTCCGAATTCTTTTTTCGTGTCCTTTTTCCGATATATGAATGAAGGAGACGAACAGAAAAGTGTCTCTTGTATTTAAATGATACGCTTTTAACAAGATTAGAACGATTTTTTTATGGTTTTATTACAAACTGTCCATTGTCCAATTCATTGGATTATCGTTTCGTTTGCAGAAATTCTCTTCTTTAATGAAGTTTCCTTGTTTTCTATGATACGTGTACGTGCGTATATCACTCTGTGTAGTTGTTTTGTCGTTTTTCGGCACTTTTGTTACACATTTTACATGTTTTCACCTAATCGTTTGAAATTCTGCGAAAGCCTGTTGCGTTGCTCTTGCACCGAAGTTACATATTTTCTAATAAAAAAAAAAGAAATGAAAAATGAAATCAATTGAATAAAAAATATTGTACTATGACATTGAAATTTTTTCAAAATGGTATGCATTTCAATAGTATGGGTGATGGTGATGATTGATCACAAGTAGTTATATCATACATATATAAAAAATTGAATGTCGTGCAAAAAATGACGATTTGGTGACAATCGATGATATTCAAGTTGAAAAGTGTCGTGAAAACGTGATCATCAAAATACGGTCAAAATAGCAAACGCAAAAAAATGCGAAGGAGAAGCCTAAAGCCAAAGCACGTTTCAAAATCATTCGATAAAAATTCAACGGAATCTATAAATGATTGCGTACACTGATTAAACATATACACACATACATTTCCAATCTCTCTCTCTTTCTGCAGAGGTTTTTTTTGTTGATATGTCCGAATAAAGTGAAATTTGTGTTGCTGCTACTATTGTTAGAGACGTAAACCGTGCACGTAAGATTGAATCCTCGGTGCGTCCATCAAATGATGATGAGAGTGAAATAGATTGTATGTGTACAATGTACATACGATTGATACATACAATGTTGGCCACGCACATACTTGTACATAAATTCGATAGAATGCGCCATGTACACGCCACGATGGACTGCGTAAATTGCTACGCCGTGTACAAAATACACAACAGCGCTATTTATGTGTATGGCGATGAGTTCGTCCCGCTTTAGTGTGAACGAGCTAGTGTAAATTTCTGCTTATGTCAATGTGTATGTGCATGCGTACGAATGCGAATGTATCTCTCTGTTCCTTCTGTGTTTATGTACTTCCCTGTTTCAACCGACCGTGTAGAAGAAGAAGTGCAGAGAAAAATGTGAAGCAAACAGTTTCTTACTCCGTTTCTGTTGCTTTTGTTGTTGCTGCTATTGCTGTGTTATTGTTGAATGTTATTGCGAGGACTATTGGTCGTACAACGATATTACTAGGTGCAGGTTTGGAAAATAGCTCAGTCGTGTTTCGGCATTGAGTTGGTTCGCATACTGAGGCACGGAGTTTCATTTTTGTATTTTTATTCGTTTTTTCCGTTTCAACATTTTTTTTTATTCCACTCAAAACAGTGTGGAAAGTAAAAAGTGTTCAATCGAATTTCAAACACAACATTTTTGAACAATCAAACCATAGTACAAACTAAGTGACAATTTTTCATAGCAAATTTAAAAAAAGAAAAGAAGAAAATAGAAACGAAACCAAATAAAAGACATTTAAGTGTTTTAATAAATAGATTTTATCGCAGTATTTTTGGACATCTAAACATTGCCATTTTTACCGCATAAGCATCTAACACAATGCAATAAGGATAATTAAAAAAAAGACATTTTTTAAGAGAGATAAAAAGACAATCAGTGAACTTTTTTTTTACCAAAGACACGAAAGCTTTTTTGATAATAACAATCAAATTATGAATATGGCAAGAAGCATCAAGTGAACTGAAATTAGTGAACATTTATTAGAAAATTTGACGAAATTATCAAGAAATCAAGTTCTTGTTGAAGAATATCAAAATATAAAATCAACAATCATGTCAATGTCAGCGCTGAGCCTTTTAGATCCACAGACTGCAAGAAGTAAGTTTTTTTTCGCAGAAATTATTTTATAGATTTGTTTGCGCGACAAAAGTAATTTTCCATTCGAAGAATGATTTTCATGAGTTTCCCTTTCGATTCCGATCAATTTTTTCATAACACCACCAAGTGGATATTACCTCTTTGTAGGCCAAAATTTTCTAAATAGCACAACGGTTTTATCCAATTTGTAAAATAAAAATAGTTGTATGAATTTTTAGATTGTTTTTTTTTTCGCAAAATAATTTTCCTTCAAAAATTTGCAATTCCAAAAGTTTTTGATTTTTTTTGTCTTCTAAAAAATTCTTTCTAAAACCGTAAAATATAGCACTTTCACCAAAAGAAAATGTTAAATCCAATGCCTAACAAAACATTTTTTTTTTTTGTTCTTCCCCATCATTTCAGATGCAGCTCTTGCATTTCAAGCTTCAAATTTATTTGCGAATATTAATATGAAGCATGAACATGATGAATTAAACAAATCATCACCGTTATCACCAGCATCATTGGTTGGTGCGACATTACCAAATGCTGGTATGCACGAAACATCCAGTTTATACTCAGGTCTTACATCGATCGGTATGCTAACACCGCAAATGTTTGCTGCCAACCAAACTGCAGCCGCATTACTTTCAAAACTCTATCCACATCCATCGTTTTTCCCATGGCAATTGCCCCCAATGGCTGTTGCATCACCGCCAATTTCACCCATTTCACCTGCGCTCAGCGTAAAAAGTGTGAAAAAATTGAACAACAACAATAACATCGTATCAACGACAACCAGCGAAGAGCTAACAAATAACAATTACAAATTAAATATACACGATGATTTAAAAAGTCACACCGACCATTTACACAGCAAAACTAGTTCAATTATCATAAATAAAAAGTCGAAAAATCGAAAAACCGTTAACAACTACAAACAAAAACGTAATCAAATTTTATATCAACCGTACACGAATTTAGAAACATCGCCGATGAGTGGTTGTGGAATTAGCCCTGGTCCAATAAGTCCACCAACATCCGGTTCATCACCACAGTCAATTGGTTCGATGGAACATCAATCACCATCATCGTCATCAATTCGTACTACACCAAATAAAGAGCCAACCCGTGATAAATCGTTCACATGCCAAACATGTAACCGATCATTTGGCTACAAACATGTACTACAAAATCATGAACGCACTCACACCGGTGAAAAGCCATACGCGTGTGCAATTTGCAGCAAACGTTTTACACGCGATCATCATTTGAAAACACACATGCGTCTACATACTGGCGAAAAACCGTATCATTGTGACCATTGCGATCGTCAATTTGTGCAAGTGGCAAATTTGCGACGTCATTTACGGGTGCACACTGGTGAAAAACCGTACGCATGCGATAAATGCAAATCGAAATTTAGCGATTCAAATCAATTGAAAGCGCATATGGTAATTCATCAAGATGAAAAACCATTCCGATGCGAAACATGTAACGTTACGTTCCGACGCAGTCATCATTTGATGAATCACAAATGTACAACAAGTCCACTAACGCCAGCCATGTCACCGGTTATGTCGATTGACAATAAATCAATCGCATCACGTTCGGATGCCAGCCAAGAAGAGCTACTTGATTTGAGTACACAAAGTATGGCCATGTTGAAGCATTTAAATCTTAGCCATCACGGTTATCCGGCCGTAATGGCAGCGAGAAAATTGCCAACACCAATCGAACATGAAATGTATGAACACATTGCCAAAGAAAGTGAATATTGTGACGCACAAGATATGCCATTAGACTTAAGCATTGATAGTAATTCGGACAATGGCGATAAACGCAGCAAATCATCAACATACGCGATGTCGGTTTGATCTGATGATGATCAATAAAAAACAAAATAATGACATGAATCACCGTTGATCGTCGATTGAAATGACAACACAGATACGGTTGAAATTAATTCAGTCAGAGCATCAACAGCCGTGCTGTTGTCGAATTTTACTTAAAAACCTAGAAATGAAACCATTTAAGAAAACTTGTGTTGAACGTTCGTAACGTAAGTAACTGTTTTCAAAATTGTTTTGAAAGTCATATGATCAAATAGATTGAGATAGATTCGACTTATATCTAAGGTGCAGAATTTACCAAATGATTCGAATCAAAGAATTTGTTTAGTTCAGCTTATTCTTTCATTTCACATTCTCGTGCATAAATTGAAGAGAAATCATTTTTTAACAGCAACCAAATGCGTGTGAAATTTTCGAATCATAGAACTGATCATTGACCGTGCAATTTCGACTCTTTGTTAAAAAAAAATAGGAACGTTTATATATTTTTCGTTCTTCTTCTGTTTTTTTGTTTGTTTTATTAGAACATCACTTCGTCGTTTGTTTCGATCATCATATATTGATGATGAGCATCAAGCGCGTACCGTTTTGTTAAATTCTGCACCTTTCAGTTAAACATAAATTTTCGTTTTAAATGAAGCGTTATTATTTTATTTTGTTTAGTTTTTTTAAAAAAAAGGTAGAAACAAAAAAGTAAGAAACATTTTGTTTGATTGTTATTTGCGGGCGAGAAACAAAAATTGTACACCAAAAAGTCACGGTCAAAACAGTCTGAATGAATGTGCAGACAATTTAATTTAGTAAGCAAAATCATTCAAATACCCATAACCAAATAAAAAAAAAACACCTAAAAAATCGATTTATTAAATTGTACAATCTCTAGTAAAGGAAAATAAAAAAGAAGAAGAAAAAGTCTTGAAAAAAAATCACGTCTTAGTGTTTAAACGGTCGACTGAAATTGGCCAAAAAATTCTGTCTAATCATTAGTAAATTTGTAAGTGAAAATAGTCTCTTTCGTTATATAATCAATTTTTTGTAATTAAATCCGTTTGATCAAATGTTGACGCCAATTATTGATATGGTAACAAATGTGAACAGTGCATCTACTGCACCAAGACCATATCTTTGAAGTCGAATTGTTTCATTTGCCAAAAAAAAAAAAAACAAACGGATTGATTGGACCTACACATTTTTTGATACACAAAAAATGTAAATTTAAGGAAAAAATCATTTCTGTTATGGAAATAGGTTTAGACAAATATTTAAAAGAAACAACCACAAAATGATCACATTCACATATATGCAAATTCACACCAGAGCGAAAATCTATATCAGGGATAAATATAGCTGAAACAATTTATACACAAATTATATATATACAAATGATGAACATAAAAAAAAATGAATGAAAATGTCTTTATTGAGATAAAATAGATGAATATATTATGTAAGACGATTTTTTTTCACTTTTCATCTCTCGTCCTCTCGTAAAACACGTTTAATATTCATATTTACATGTAAAAGTTCTATTTTTTAAAACAAAAAAAAACTCAATAAAAAAATAACAATCGATTACCGAAAACACAACATACAACAACAACAAAGAACAAAACAAAGCAAAATATTGATGATGGACTACGAATGAAACTATTTAAATTAAACACTTACATTTTAAAAAAGTAAAAAGAATCTTTTGCCATAATCGAAAATATTATATATATATTGTATATGTGTAAATGTCATTTAATGCATACAAATGGTGTTTCATTATTTTATTTATTCCACATTAATGTATAACAATGAGAAAGATAGGACAAATTATATATTGTACATGATCAATTTGAAATCGTAATAACAAAAAAAAGACACAAACATACACTTTGCCAAAACAACCCGTACATTTAAATTGACAAATGAAAAGTTTATTCAATAAAATTTCAATTTCATTTTAAAACAAACAAATCCGTTTCGATTATTTTTACTTCATATCAGCGATTTTTTTGTTTATTTTACAGCATCATGTCTTTGATTTGGTAAGTCTTTATTTCAGAAAGAATTGTCCAGCTCTATCGTTTGGTCGATTGATAGAAATTTGTTTCCGTTCATTGAAATATCTGCAATTGTACTCTGATTCTATGAATTGGTTTGGTACGCATAACAAAATCGTAACAACAAGCAATATTTCATAAGTATTATCAAAATTCTTTGAATCTAATATGCTCAATATTCGGTTAAAAATATCTTTTTTCAAATATAATCGAAGACTGCTTAGACACATCAATCCAATCTTGATTTCTTGAAAATCTTCCTTTTTTCATCCATTTCTCGTTACTTTGCCAATCGTTCGCGATAAATCTTCTTTTAGAATTCGCGCTAAAACACGCTTACACCCATCGAATAATGGATTTTTATCACCTTATTATAACGTTCAACTAATCAATTACCAGTTATTACCGACCAAATTACAATCGAATGAAAAAAATCCAAAACAAAGAAACATCCTATAGGAAATTGCTCTTTTTTTACATGAATTTTGATCAAATATCGCATGAGAAAAAAAACGGACAATAATTAAAATTCAGTGTCAACGGTGAATATTTGAAATTGGGAAATTTTCCAAAAACGATGACACCAAAACCAGTCCAATGTAATCAGTTCAATGTTTAAGTGTAAATATAGACTGCAGATAATATAGTGTATAAGCAACCGGATTTTTAAGCAGCAAGTTCAATATATATTTGATTATTACCATTTGTTGTGTTCATATCAATAATCAACATTGTTCAAATGCATAATTTCCATCGCTATTTTGCCTTTCGTGAGTAATTGTGTATTTTGTTCTCTCTCTGTGTGTGTCTCTTACTCCTCTCTCCATCTCAAAAATCCAAAGTCATTATTGGTTTGCGGCTATGATAACCGACAATGTTTGAAAACAGGTTAAAAACAGTAAAGCATTGCATTTAAACAACAATTTAAGAGATTTAGCATTCGATGTTAAAAAAAACATTCTTATATTTGGCCGAAAGCCACAAAATTAATCCAGTTTTTTTAAACACCGAACACATCAAAACAAATTTCATTTAGAAATAATGTTAGAGAATCAAATCAATTCAATCGTAATTAGGCATTGTTTTTTTTTTCTTTGTTGTTCGAGACAGGATTGCTATCACATTCAAAACAAAGGCATATTTACATTTTAACCAAACGACCATACCGAATCGATTCCATTTTGAAACGTTTTGCTGGTTTTGTTATCAAATACCAAAACACTTGTGATAGGTCACACAGTATACTAATAACGATGCTGGAAGACGTGCATAGTTAAACGTAATTAAGTGCTGTATGATTCATTGACATTACGATTCTTTATCTCTTTTTCACCCAATATTTCCACCGTATGCAGTAAAAATTTCCCAAAGTCCATGATCAAATGCAATATACCAGAATTTGCTCGTCAGGTGAAACAAAATTGAACGTGCATTCAAAGGAAATTCTTTTGGACGAGACGTTTGTCATGCCATCTCGCCCCAGTAAATCCAAAATTTCGTTAAACTCTCACATTTTGGTTCATTCAGAATCGTTCGTTCAGAACTATGATAGAGAGTAATGTATGGATATGACAAAAACAAAGGCAATAATGTGTCTAAATCTAGTTAACAACCCATTATTCGTACATCCGACCAAATTCATTCAGATGATGAAAAGGAGAATGAAAGGAAAAAAACTCCAACTGAGGATGAATATGGGAAAAACGAAAGCAAGTGATAGAAAAAGAGAGAGAGGGAGAGAGAAAGAGGGCAACTCAATGAAAAGTAGTGCAAAATTGCATATCATAAAAATAGTTTTTGCACATTCATTTGGCAAAAATGTTCCGAAAGGTTTTACTATAGGGTTCATTCAAACAATGGTCACCAAATGAAGTTGGACACCAAAACGAGTTTAAACAAACATTTCGACTCGTTTGCCAATATTGAAAATGGAGAAAGATAAACAAAAACGAAGTACTAAACAAACAGAAACTTTAGACCTCAGAGCAGGTAAGAACTGGCCAAAGTGAATTTAGCATTGGGGAAAACACAGTTCGACCAAAAACAAAAACGTTCCTATTATTTTCGTCCTAATTTACATACAATGCAACTACAGATATATATAGAAAATTATTTTTCGATTTTATTACAAAGAAACGTGCATAATTCCTTAAATAAACAACGACGATTTAAAGATTGATTGCTCTGTCTCTATATAAAATGTGACGAACAAACAGGTATACTGCTTTTTTTGTAAAATAAGCGAATTTTTCAACTGAACGTGGTAGATCTTGTGTCGAAAAGTGTAGTGAACGGGCCAAAAATAATGAGTGCAAAGAGCATGCAAATTTTCCCGTCTCCATTCAAAAATGAAATACTATGGACATTATGATGCTTTATTACTCGAAATTAAATATCGTTTGATTTAGTGCTTTTACTTTAACAAAACTACCTGCTCTCGGTAAGCGCGTGATGTACTCGGACATAGAGGACAAATAGAAGTGGACAAATCGAAATCCAATTATTGTTTGCATAGTGTTTGTTATAGTCTGTTCATTTCGGTAATTTTATGCTAATTAGCTTTACTTTTAGTTTACGTTGAGCTGTGCTGTTGGCCTTTTTTTGTTCTTCATGTCTATGGAAATTGAATATTTTTTCAGTACGTCGTCATATTCATAAATGGATTAGAATGACAATTTTTTTTTTGTAAACCCTATCATTACAAATTTTCATTATTGTTCATAACAACAGACATACTCAGTGTAATCCTTTCATGAATGAAACTTCAATTGTATTTACATACTGTGTATTGTTTTGACAAGTGTAATTCATACACTAACGGGAGAGTGATTAAAATTCACAATTCCATTCAAATTTCACATTTTGTTTGTCATTGAGAAGTACAAAACATTTGACAGACTGCACACTGCAAATGGAAATTTTCTGCTCTTGTTTTTCTAATGTTTTATTTGCTCTAAGGCAGACAAACAGCGTCAAATATGTCATACTGATAAAGCGGATGCACCTTTTCCAACACTAAATTGAAAAGAAAAAAAAACATTAAAGATGAACGAAAATAGACAGGAGATAAGAGAAAAAAAAATGTGTTAATGCTGTTTCATTCAAAAAAGCAGAAAAAAGTCAGCTCAAAACGGTCGTTAATAAAAATCGGCGCGCGAAATATGCTCAGGTGCATTCATAATCATGGCCGCATTTAAAATGTTTATCCCGAAACAAATGGTTTTGTTTATACATCTTGATGTTTTGGCCCAAACACTGCTCCCAATGTTTGTTCCTGTGCACTTGGACTACTTTTGGACAAGCATTTTGTAATATCAAGGACTGACGTTTTTTTTCCCTTGAATGAATCAACAATAACCAAAGCAAAGAAAAATGAAATCTCTTGTTAAATTCACTCTCACTGTCTTCCATCTACATGCCGATGATACTCATATTTTTCATAAAAATCAGCATAAACATCGTTCAAATGGATCAAAAACTTTTCACATTAATTTATTCAATGTATTTGTTTTGGTCATGTGTGTCATGTGAGGCTGTGTGGATTTATTCCACTTTTTACCTGACCACTTCGTTTATCAACCGTCTTTTTTATAGCACAAGCTGTTAGTAAAATGCGCGTCAAGTAAATCTATTGCAAACAATACAATATTATTGAAAATGATGTAACAATAAATTAGAACGAATGGTGAGAATGAATGATTGAATTTGTCGTCGACGTTGATATTGTTCAAATGAAAGGGTATATTTGTTACGACTTATTTACGCTGGTTATTTTCATTCGATTGTATGAAAGCATCGCAGCAGCAGCCAAGCAATCAACAATAACAATTGAAAATATATAGTTCATATTTCGGTACTCTTGGTGCAGTTTTTGGCACAACACAAACACACATCATAAAAACTAACCCGATAATTATGTTTCAATTCATTGTGACAGTGACATGTTCAAGAGATAGCGTTTTAAAAAACGAGCGAGAGAGAACGAAAAAGAGAGCGTCGAAACAAAGAGCAAAGGCATCAATGATCACCGTACATTTATTGTCTTGCTTTTTTGTTTTGTTCAATCTAAAAACGACCGAAAAAATAACATTAGTTTCACATCGATCATACTGAAGTATGGCCATTGTGTATACACATAATGTGCAATGTTTGTGTGCGTGCGCGCGCGTCTCGATGACAAATAATAAAACACCCCAAATTCTACTTTGTTTGATTTCAATTTACTTAATTTTTTACTCAGTTTGCTGTAGTTTTTAACGAAATTCAACATAATAAAAAAAAACCACCAATTCAAGCACATGCGAAAATAAAACACCAAAAAAATGTGTTTCGAGAGAGAGAATTTATCTTTTTGGACAATTTTTTGGCAGATACATATAATGCAGGAACCTCGTATTTAATCCATTCGATTTATTTGTATTGTCAGCAGTTTTTTTTTTCGAGGCGGCATAGACGCATGCACGCTGCTTCTTTTTCCATATATTTGGAAAATGTTTTGTTGTTGGGAATGAAAAAAAAAAATCAAAAGGAGTATGTTGTTACACAACCCTATTTTTCATCACAATGTTGCCGCACCCAACTCACTTATTTAACTGAAAGAAAGGAGTTGATTTGAGCACGCGAACATTCTATTTTATTTTGTTATGCTCAACTATTGCTACAATTATCATTGACGAATACAATACACCCGTTGAGTTAACCGGAGTGCAAAAGCACACCGAGCACGAGCTAATTTCTTAACAGTCGACCACCACTGTTTAACTGTGTGCACAAATATGGATAAATATGTGCAATATGCCACCGAAAATGTGTAAAAAAACGGAGTATTTTTTAGAGGAAAAAAAAGAAACCATTTTGCTCGGTTAAAAAAAAGGGAGAATTTTTTTGATTGAGAACCCTCTACAGTCGATGATATTAAGTAGTGGGCAATAGCACCACAAAGGGTTTTACGCAGAGGGTACCATTGCACGGTTATATAAGCGTAGATGCGTGAATTTGATATTATTTTCCAAAAATTAGGAAAAAAAATTGAAAATGTTGTCACGTGTTACTGAAACAAATTCGTTTACAACGTTTTTTTCAATAATATGGGTCTGTTTTATATTCCTCTTTGCTGATTTTAAATAAAAAAAATACACTTTGGCCAAAAAAAAAACGAATTGAAATTTCAAATTTAACGACATTTTTTTTTATTGAAATGAAATTTTCAAGGACAATTTGAAATTACCTAATTAGAAACGGACATAGACGGCACACTTCGGACCATTTGAATATTGAAACCAAGCAAAAGTGTGAAAAACACACTGAAACTAATCGACATTTGTGCGGATTTGAAAACGGATTATGAAAAACGACAAATGAAACCGTAAAAGTGATACGAACAAATAATCATAACGGAAATCGCATTTTTTTAGGGGTAAAAATGGAAATCGATTTTGAAAATTAGGATAAAAAACTATTTTCAGTTATTTGAGACTCGATGAATTCTAATGTTCAAATTAGGGATCGGTTTAAGCGATTCAAAAGAACAAACAACCCATATTTGAACAATGAACAAATTAAAAATTAGAGTGAACGTGTGTATTTCACAGTAATGACCATAGACACTGAAATAAATTTGATAAGTTTTTTTTAAAAACTGAAAATGCTTTTATATGAAAAGATTCCGTTATGTTTGAAACCAAAAATTACCGAGAAGAATGCAAAAAATGTGTGAAATCAGTCCGTAATTTTTGATTTCAGGCCAATTTCTTTCGATTTTCCTAATCTTAAAAGGCACTTGAGAAAAAAAAAACATACAAAATCATCTAAATTTCAATTTCATATCCGTTATATCCGCATCGATCATTTTATAATTTGGTAACGCGTGCCCTGTATTCAAAAAAATGGTGAAAAAGATGAAATGTGCGCCTTTCTGTTCAGATCTTGAATGTTTTTTTTTCTTCATTTCCTTTTTCTCCGTCATCATTTTTTAATGAATCAACGAGCATCGTTCAAAAGGTGCATTGGCTTGCCGCTACCTTAACGCTATCATTTTACTTGTTTTCTGTTTTCATTTTGAGATTAAATCTTTAATCGTGTACTTTTTGTGTTGGGGTGGCATTTTGTAGGTCGACATCGCTACTTATTTAGTGCAGCCGCTCGAATTCAACACGACACACATTGCGCATGTTTATTTTGATAGTTTAAATTCTCCTCGAGAGTGGAATAAAAAAAGGTAGACACGACACAACGCGCGATAAATATGAGCACGAGCGGAACAACTATTATTATTTCTTTTTTTTCTTTGCTTTTATTTGTTTGTAGTGACAATGTATGCATTGCAGTGCAATGATGTGTTAATGAAGAGAAAAAAAAATGTTAATTAAATTTTGGACATTTTTCTTCTGATCGCGACATTGTGATACGGAATTAGCCTAGTTCAACAACTTTTGATCGTTGACGATTGTTTTTCGTTGATAAAAGTGATGCAGGTGATAGTATTTTCGGTATCTTGATTGTATAGAATATCATGATCAGCATGAATTGAATAGAATAAATGTGAATTAATTCAATTGATCCGAGCAAACGACCATCCATTTTGCAAAATAGAAGCGTGACATATCTTTTAATTTCACCTTAAACGAATCGACTTGAGATGAACGAGCACACTTCAAAAAATTCATGGAATCGCATTAAAGAGCAACAATCGATTTCATTTCAAACACTTATAAGTCATAACAAATGACTTTGATCGACAAAAGAGAATTTATTTTTTTTGTAATAATAAAAAATTATATGCCGTTTGAGCGACGAAGCTGATAAAAGAAAAACATGTAATATGCAAGTCAACATAAAAAGGATCGAAGTATACCCAAGTGTGTGCCGAATCAAAATCGTCGGCAATAATACCGCATCGCAATGACAAAAATTGTTCAAACAAGAAAATGAATGAAAACAAACCATTGAAACGATAACCAAAAACGACGAAGATGCGCTGCTTGAATGATATCTTTTCTCTTGTGCCTGCGATTTTAAAATGTGAATGATTTATACTAAAGTTGTTGTGTACAAATAATTTTATGATTTATCATCGTAAATCCATTGATGTGACAATTCAACGACAAAAAAAAAGAAGAAGCAAAATACCATTTTCAACTGGCTCGAATAACAATGACATTGTATTTCAATACGCTCAAACTTAAGTCGAGAGGGACAGAGAGAGGGAGAGAGCGAGAAAAAGGTTTACAATAAATTTCAAATCATTCGTTACGTTGTGCACAATCAAAAAGGTTAAAAAGGATGCAATATTTCGATTACTCAGAAAGCGATGCCAAAAAGTCATTTTTAGGTCTCAAAACATTCAACCCCCGAAAGTATTGCAAAACCTTAGACTTTTTTTTATTCTTCAGAGAATGATGAAAAACTTGTTTCTTTTTGTCATAAACCGTGCTAAATCTATTCGAATAAAAATTACCGAGTTTTCTTTTTGGGCGTCGAAATAGAAAAAAAAACACAAATAATAGTCTCCTCTACATTATTGCGGCTTCTACCGAACAGACCGTAAAAAATATAAACAAAATTCATATACTCATACGGCTTCCTTGAATATATAACGGTCGACAAACGTATTTTTTTTCTTGTCTGTTGGTGACTTGTCTCTGTTTATTAATTGCAATGAAATCATGTAGACGAATATCGGTTTCAAGTTTTCCTTATCACTTATTTTTTCTAAATGTTAATTTCAAACGAGACGACATCTTCCAAAATCTCAACTCATATTCAATGTATAGAAATCTTGAAATGAACAAAAAAAAAACATACTATACTCAGACTCCCTTGTAGGAACCACAAAAAGAAAAGATTGATTATAAATAAACGTAACGAGTAGCAAAAAAAAAAACGTAAATCAATTTTTATATTACAAATTTGCGAAATTTAGTATTATCAGTTTCGATGTCGTCTTCGTTGTCCTCGTCGTCTTCTTCTTCGTCGAGTAAATAATATTTTGTGAAAGCGAATTAGAAAGCAATGACGTTAAACGAAAAAGGTTAAATAAAAATCAGACTCAGAGAGCAGGTCACGCGATGTGATTTCATTCATTTTTGTTGTTTTGACAGATTCAACGGCTGACGCCACTTTTTCATGGGGAATTTATTCATCCAAAAAATGTTGCAAGGGTTGAACATGTACCTTTATGGCAATTCAATACGATTTTATCAATTAATTTGTGCTCTTTCTAGCTTTAAAATTCACAACAATGATGTTAATTTATAAATTGATTTTGGATGTCGTTAATTTAAAAAAAAAAAAAAATCTACAAATAATTCACTTGTGTTACGCTGAAGTGCGCAATAAATTCATTCATGCAATTCAGGTATCAATTTCAAAATAAAAAAAGTTAACACTCTCTTCAACGGAGAGTCTTCGCTGAATACGTTGAAAAAAAAATGAATACAAATCAAAGGACCTTTCACAAATGGGTCGACCCCTTCGAATCGGACGAATATGATAATCGGATGCGAATTTGTTGTTTGTCATTAGCTTGACAAAACTTGACTTAATGATAAATCAATTATGCTCTTTATATGATGAACATTTCACAAGTCGTTTGCTTGATGTTTCCACGTTTCGCCATCAGAAATATGCGCCATTTCATTCCGGCGAAAGTGTGCCAAAAGCGAGAATGAAAATAATCTGGACAAAGGGACACAAAAAAAGAATCCACTAAAATTCAATATAAAAGACAATTTTTGCTTACAATAATCGGTCATTTGTTGTATCTTTTGTTTCCTTTCAACATTTTATTTATACACGCGAATTTAATTATGCGCCTATCGAATTGACTTTTTACATTTTGCAAGCGATAAGCGGACACTTTTGCTCCCATCCACAATCACATCTAACCAGAATACAATTAACATATCAGACAAAAATTGCAAACTCTTGCAAAATGACATCCTGTTTTAATCAATCGACATTTTGCACCATACATATTGGGAGATAGACACACACACACACACACTCACGCATATTCAATTGGCTAATTACGCAAAAGCATGCAAGGGCAATTGTCAAATGAGTTACGAAAATCGATAATGCGTGAATGGAATGAAACTGATTTGTCATTTCATTATTGGTCAATTAAAAATACTTGAGCATTTATATTTTGAGGTTCAATCTCCTTGCAACATTACTACCGCGTTACGTTTTTTTCTCTATATATCCTTCCATATTTGGTGATTATGATTACATTTCGTGATTTGTCAAAAAAAATCGATAAAAATTGTATAAGTCAATTTCTTTAAAGAAAATAAGTCGATTTCAAGATTATACAATATATTTAGAAAACAGAGTTTTTATTTATTTTTCGACATTGTACATATATTTAGATGTTAAAATAATTTTGGAATCGATGATGTCAGCTTTGACGAAGTTTTTTTCTTCATATGTTGCTAAAAACGACGAGACAGAATAAAATCACAAATCTTCTGAATCGGTTGAAGTTATCGCTGTCGCTGACGCTCCTCTTCGACAAAAGTCATGTCTTTCACTCTTTTTTTTCTTATCGTATAATTTGAGACACAATTTATATTTTAATTGGATTCAATGAATTTGGTGTAATCAGTAATTTCTGTGTTTTTCGAGTTAATTGACGCGCAATTATTACTAATAATGAAATTGAATAATTTGACTTCTTGGTTAGAAATTGAATGAATAAGAATAAATTTGCAATAGAAAAAAATTACTATTAGAATAAATTTGGTTTTTTTTTCTCATGTATTTCTTCATCTATTTTTTCGTGGGTTTTCTTCTTTAAGAAAAAAAAAATTGAAAACAAAGGCATTTATGGAAAAATCAGAATATGCCCTTTGGATGAATGAAGAACAATCAGTTGTGACTAGACATTCCATTCCATCTGAATGCAATTGAAAATGACAACATTTTTGTTAGTTTTGTCTCATAAATGTCACCGAAATTCCAGTGGACGATAATTGAAACGATTAAAATGTCTGTTTATTTTGTTTGTTTCGAATGAATTCTTATTGATGGTGACTTGAAAATATAAAACATGTTTAAAACTGATAGCTTTATCGATAAGTTGATTGTTCGGTTATAGACGCATAAAAATATGACAAATGTATGCATGCCCTGATCGGCGGCATGAACATTATGTTCGATATTCAAAGTGTGGGCCATAATAGCGACCGGTCGCGTTGCCAGAGGCAAAAATACAAATACACCGTGCACAAAAAGAGGATAAGATATATTTGTATTGTTATTTTACGGGTCGGTCCGATTATCAAACACCATACTACTTGTTTTTATCAGTTAAATATTACAATTTTAATGCACAATTACATTACACCGCATTACCGGTGCCGAAAGATCAAAAACAAAAGAAAAGAAAACAATACAGTTCAACTTTAATGATTAATTCGGAATTGGTAGGGCATGTTCAGTTGGACCGTCAGAATTTTAACTAGAAGTGGAAAGGTACAGAATTCAAATCAAAATGTCCATACTAGAAGATAGAATTGCGTCAGAGCTCGAACTGATATGATTAAAAATCATAGACATTAACTTCGGTCGAAAAATCGAATACGATGAATGTACTCATTGATTCAAAATGCGATTTTGTGTATAATTTTTAGTTTATTTTATTTGCTCACATTGATTGAAGTCAAATTAAATAGAGGCTGACACATCCTCGTTTGTGAAATGAAAAAAAAAAAAAAAAAAAAAAACACGAATTATGTTAAAAATACTGCATAACATTCGTCATGTTGTCTATCTGATGTTGACAATCTTTTTGAGTTAGTCAGATGTCATGTTTGCCGTTGACTCTTGTACCAATGTTGATTTAAACTCATTGTTTTCGTCGACATTATCCAAATATTTGCGGACTAATCCAAATGGAAATTTTTCACTTTTACAAATCATTCAACGGGATATGTTTGCAAATCGATTGACGCGATTGCATTGAACTAAACGCTTGATACTCTTCTAGTCTCTCTCCCTCTCTCTCTCTTCCACTTTCTATTTCTTTCTCTCTTTTATTTATTCTTTTTCTGTTAGTGAAAAGAGTGGGAACGAAAGAAAGTAAATAAGAAAAAAAAATGTTGTCCATTGAAAATGTTGTGCTCGTTAATTTGAAATAGATGTTTAAAAAGACACCCAAAATTATTTTTTGAGAGTTTGTTTTTCTTCGGTAAAGTGTTTTACAGCGAAATCTTTGTCTAACATTCAAGGCATGAGATGTACCTTGCTGGCAACAAATAAAATATGTAAGCGTGAAAAAAAACAGAATTCGCCGAGCAAAAAAGACCAATTTTTTTTATATAGACACATATACATAATGCGCATAATGATCGAATGATAGACAACAAGATTATAATGTGTACAATTCGAATGAAAGTGCATTAGTCGACCTCTTTGATTAATTCGAAAAACCTTCACCTTTTACAACCATCTTTTCGTTCGACTCGTTCATAGAGAAATGTTATTTTAAACATTTGGCATTGCAATACACAAACCATCACGCATGAAGCAAAACAGAAATTCCGCACATAAACGAATAAAAAGAGACGAAATGTTGAAACCACAACGTACATCTTGTAGCTCAAAATCATTGATGTGGCAGGCATTGATTTGTATCAAGTTATGCGTTACTTCCAAAATAGCAAAATAATATTTTCTACAGAAACAATTTAGCAATGATTCGTTTCGTCTATATACAGTGGATCTCTACCACATTGATGCAATTCTCACTGATCACGCTTGCAGCGAACACACACGTAATTGTTCATACAAGCAAATAAAAAATTTCAAGTTTATAATTACAGTTTTGAACTTGAAAATGTCTTGAACCAGATACATTAGCAACGTGCGATAACCGCAAAACGTAATGTTTTGAAATGAAATCAAAAATATTCATGGATGTGAATGCAAATGTTGGCGGTCACGATGACAGAAAGAGTGTGTGAGTGTTTATGTAGTGATGGGCAGCATAATTGGCGATTTGTTATTTATTTCGAACATTCAGACAACGTAATATGGATTCAATGTAGCTACTGTATACGATACAATGGAAATTCCATTGATGCGGCAACCCATCATATGCGGCTTCCACTTGAAATATGACAAACCATCACGCTCACGAACTGAAAAGTGAATTAAAAAATAGACGAAACTCAACACATTCGGAATACTTGATATCAATTCAATTTAATCACGAATTCAATATAACATTATGATCTATAGCCGTTGTATATTATGTACGCCATCCAAATTTTGGCTCGATGAAAAAGGAGAATCGCGCGCTTATAATTATAAAAGTTGATAACACTTGCTTCATTTTATTGACTTCGGAATATTTTTGCATTTTATATACATATAACAGGAGAAACTGACACAGTTAAAAAAGAGACGAATGAATGGCGAGATAATCGCATTTTGTTCATTCACATTTCACCGAAATTAAAATTCGATTCATCCAATTTCGTATCAATTGTTTACAATGTCCGAGGGGCTTAGTCTAAAAAAATGATGCTATAGAGAGAATAGAAAACTTAAAAAAAAATTGCAGAAAAAAACTGAACGTATATAGTTCGTTCATTGAACTTTACATTTTTCGTACTCTTAACGGATTTAATTAGTTTGATATGGTAGCGATAACAATTAGTAAAATTATAATAGCAGGCATTTACATTTAACACTTCCGTTTGCTGATTACTGATTAACCCCCTAGGCAAAAAAAAACTGTCAGCATCTAAATTTGACTGCTTAATTTTGAAATCTGTCATTAAATATAAGCGAATGTGTAGTCTTGCTTGATTGTTGTTTTTTTTTTCTACCTACGATGTATTGGTCATTCGAATATGAATTATAGTTCATGTCGGTCTATCGCATTGGCTTCTTTCAGGTCAAATTTTATCACGTTCAACCATTTTTTTTCTTTTCAAAACTGTCTCTTGAAACAAATTAGTCAAAAATTCTGATGTCACAATTAGCCAATGAATGTGTTCAATAAAAAAAAAACACAAATGTTTACAATGTCCACACATCATATAATTTATATATTTTACTGAAGAAAAAAACTCTTTTCATCATAAATCATTACATTTTCTTCATGATCTAAATCTACAAATTATCATCGGACTTTTGTATATAATGTTATGCATTCACTACAATTCAAAGGATTTAAAAAGAGGATTATTTTTTGTTTCGTTTCACACAAAAAAAATTGGAACATACAGGGACATCCAAATGTATCGGCAAAGGATCTAAAGCCAACCGAACACGATGACAAAACAACAAACAATTATTATTTTTGAAGAAAAAAAAATGTAACCGGTCACGCTACATTTGAAACGGTTATCCCATTGAAAGCAACACGATGGCTATAGCTGCTTAAGAACATAATAAAATGTACTACTTAATCATCGAAGATGCTACCGGGCATCCGATGTTACCATCTATAGTGCACTGCACTTTTATTCTATTTTTGGAGACAAACATTCAGCTCTGTTATTGTCAATTTTAACGATTGTGATGCCTTACCGAAATTCTTAATTCTCTTGCTCTCTCTCTCTCTCTCTCTCTCTCTCTCTCTCTCTCTCTCTCTCTCTTTTCAAACCCTTGAAGATCTCAATAATTCACTACTCTATTCTGCAATCTCTCTAAATGATTAATGATCCGTACTATATTTACAATTTAAATTGTTTCGTAATGCTGTTGTAAAGCTACTTGTGAAACCAACAAGAAGTTTTGTCTTTTCTTCTACCGTTTTTTTTTTGTATGTTTCAGAATTTGAAACTTTGTGAATTCTCTCTCATTCGTTACGAAAAAAAAAGAGAAACACTTTTTTTTATTAAAAGAAAGACAGTGATTTTTTTTCTTTTCCCAATGAAATGAATATGAAAACTTTTGAAAACATCAAGTTTCTCACCAAAAAATCGGTGATTTTCGTTTTTTTTTCTTCTTCAAAACAATAAAAGTGAAACTCTTTTGAGCACATTGTTCAGCCGAATATAAATCACTTTTATAAATTTACTGAATTCATTTTGGATTAAAAGCAATCGAATCGTTATGATATCAGTTTCAATTTTGGCGCAAAAAACCGTTTCTTTTCTTCTTCAGTTTTTGGTTTGTCGCACAAGGATATGAAACATGCGCTTTGAATGGAATTTGGCCGCTTTTGAAACATTATTTTTTTTTTGCCTACTACTCGGACGGATCACCATCCAAATTGCGTATCATTGTCAGTACTATTTGTACAATGTGTACTTTCGTCAAAAGAAAGTCAAAATGATCCTTAAAATCGTGAGTATTGTTTGTGGTCGTTTCTGGATTTAGTTTGATTGAAATACGTAATGAGCGAGTTGTCGACATCAAATCTAATTACGACTTTTTTGTCTAAATTCGTTTGTTGTTGATTTGTTTTCTACATGAAACGTTTTGTTCCATTCGAACCTTGTAAAAGGTGCGAAACCAGCTTTCATTTTGTGTAGTTTGGGATATTAGTTTCAAACAAAATAAAAACGAGAATTCGCATGTTTGCAAATCTATATGCCGCAAATTTCACTTTTTCCACGATAAAAGAAATGGTATTCGTTATAGGTGCTAGGTGTTTGTCGCATTTCAACAAACTTTTGTGCAAAATGTCAACAACTGATTGCATTGTGTCGACAGTACGCCGTTTGGATTTGGTGTGAAGATTTTTCTTTTTCAAGCGGTATGAAGTGAATGATTAGACTATTGTTCAAAATCGATTGTCATGAACGTTGACACATTCGAGCACTACTTTTTTGGTAGTGAATTTGTTTCCAAAGTCAATTGTTCGACATTCTCAATGGTTGTTGCATAAATTTGATATTTTCACATTTTATTGTCGACTGGTTGCGTTATTCCCATTTTTTTTTCTTCCAGTAATTGTTCCCTCCACATGAAATGCAAAAAATGAGCTATTTAAATATTTGATTTTATTTTTGTTCGCCAGTGAGCAAAAAAACGGCAGTTAAAAAAAAGTCAAAATATTCGTTAACTGTCGATCGTATTCTGAGATAATAATCTTGCAACTAAATTGAGTCGATTGACAGTGCATCACAGTATCGAAATGCAGTTTCAATTATAATTAGATATTTGATGTGATTTGCCTACGTTTACTTTTGAGCTCATTTTAACAATTGTCGCATTTGAAGGCACAAAAATGAAACGAAACGGTAGGACACCGTCCATTGTATACATGAATACGATTATTACGCTTCGAAATTCCGTTAGCGAAGAAAATAACTAATTCAACTAAAAACATATAGTGAAAAAAAAATGAACCGGACTATTCAATACGGATTTTTTTCTAGTTCAATGGTCACCAAACACTCTTATCGATACAAAATAGTTACATACAGAAAGGCAAAAAAAAGAATCGAAAGATTACTGAAAGGTAGGTAACATTTTATGCTGCTTAAATGTACACAATGACAAAAACATCACGAATCACTGCGTTTTGCATTCGCTTTGGTTTGTTACGGTATATTATTTTGGCAAGGGTCTTCGGGGGTCAGGAAAGAAATTTGCCAAAAGTCGTTGAGTGAAATGAAAATAAAATCATCACATGTCACAAGAAACATGAATGCCCTGATCGGCGCCCGCTTGAAAAACATGAAAATCTGGTCTTTTTTCACCACGGCACAACTTTTTTTTTTTCAATTAAAATCCTCTTGAATGAAGAGAGTGAGAGAGAGAGAGAAAGTATCCCGAAGATTCGAATAAATTTTGCAGTATCTAATCTCGCGCTCATCTTATTCTCTTGAGCGGCAACAGATGTATTATTTTTTCTTTTTTTCCAGAAATTTCTCACTTAAACTTTGAATTTTCATCCCCGTCGAAGAGAAGAGTACTCAAAAAATGGTTTTGGTTGATCGGGTCAAGTAGATGACAACCGAATGACCGTCAATATTTGCACAAACGATGCTGTTTTTTTCTCCTCTGAACTGCTTGTATTTGTCGTCACATACAGAGCAATTGTATTCAAATAAAGAAAGAAACATATTTATGAAAATAATCCAATGACCATTCAAGAATTTCAAGAAATCAAGAAGAAGAAAAAAAAAGAGCGATCACAAAAAAAAGGTAAATATTTTTCTTATTCGTCTCAAAGAGGAGATAGGTGTACATGTGTGCGTGAAATCGAATTTACCATGTGCATATCATCTTGACATCCCTTACACAGTTCGGTCAAATTCAGTATTCAATTGTATTTTCGTTTCCTTTTTTTTCAGTGAATGATGATGACCGCTCACATGCGTGCGGACAATATAATCTACATGTACATTTAATATGACAGTGAGAGCATATTTCTATGACGACCATTTAATGACAACAGCACCCCGAAAAATGGAGTTAGGTTTATTTTTATCATATTGTCATAATAATCACCAACATTCATTTTTTCTGCTATTTTGCACACATCACATAAATACTTTCATTCCAATTCACTCGATGCTGTTTATTTATTTTTGGCTACTTACTGCTCGAGCATGAATGACATCGAATGATGTGATTTACATGACACAGGGTATAGATCCATTGATCCATTCCATTGGATTCATTCGCATCGCTTGCGAAAATGTTGATACAGTCTATTGTTAGAATGTGGGATTTTACATCGAACCGAATGCCTTTCGAACCGACGATTTTGACCAGGTATTGTTTTCAATCAGTTTCGACAATTTAGTTTCTTATTATAAATGATTCAATTTTTTGGTTTATATATATTTATGTATTTTTATTCAAAGAACGGTCCAAGTCATGTAAGATTAAAGTAAAAAAAAAACTGCATTTTAATGAGATATAGTCACTTTCAAAAATTGTATTTAGGTAGCTATAAAGAATTAAAAAAAAAATCATTACTGACGTCAAGAATATTGTGTGAACTTTGTTGAAAAATATTTGTTGTTCAAACGACTAAAAACGGCCCAAATGCCGTTTCGAAGTCTCAAGTAAAGCGATTCTTTTGGCCATTGAATGAGATATAAGAATCAAGGTTTTTCTTCGGGTTAACAATGCTTCAATCTTCGACGACCGTTGTCAAACTTCAATGTGCTCAAAATTATATTTGAATGAAAAAGATGCAAACGAATAAAATATTTGGCGTTGTGTTGAGAGAGAAAAGTATTTTACACGCGACAATTCAAATGTCCGCAATTTTCTCACTTTAATTCAATAGCCAAAAGAAATTTGCAATTGAATTCATTTTGAATGTGTAAATGGGACACGTAAAATACTCTCAGTGTAGTAAAATTGGGATTGGGGCTAGCAAACCCGCTGTGAAGATAAAAATGAATAAAAAAAAGCGGTCAATTGAAGAGCAATCAATTTATGATTAGTTTTTATCGTGCCATTGTTGATATGACAGCCGAATTAATAATTTTTCTTTGTAGGTCCCACTACATTGAAGATGAGTAGATTTAAACCTGAATATGTCCTCATTTCATTTATTGTTAAAAGGGCAAACGAAAATATGATGGATTTGACAGTTCAATTCTATTGCACATAGAAAAAGAGATTCGTATACTTCGTACGAAAAAAGAAATTAAAACGCAATTCAAAATATTGAAATGAGGTCGAAATCCTTATGTGCATTCCAAATGTGGAACAATCACTTTTTTATACATCTTCGAATTATGATTAGGCGGGAAAAAAGGTCAAATTCGAACAGAATTAATCGAAGAAAATAAATTATCTGATTATTGAAGCAATTGAATTCGATACAAAGGCGCAAAAAAAGCACAATCAAAAATCAAAACAATCAAAATATGTTCCATACATCTGTTTGTAATATCATTTTTCTGAAGTTTATTTCAAGTATCGATTTGAATTTATGAAATTCGGTCAAGTAAGAGCAGCGTTGCTTTCGGAAATGCTGACCAATGCCATCGTTACTTACACCTTGATCCAAAAATCTATGGTAATTTAAATAGGTCGAATACATGAAACCAAGCATCATGAATCGGCACAGGACGATTGGAGAAAGTGCGTCATTTGTATGATGCGGCTCATTACATTATTGTGATTGGTGTCAATATATATTTGCACATGAAGTGTTATTTAACTCGGTTGTCATCGCAAGCAATGGACTATAGCAATTCGTAATCAGGAAATCATCAGCACCAAATCATAATCGTCATATTAAGTCTTGAATAGATTGAATATGATATTGAATGTATCGTTGTTGTGATAATGGCAAATGTACGAGTGTGATGATGTTGAATTTTATTACACTTTGTAAATCGTTTCAGAAGAAGAATACGAAAATCGGTCGTAAGTGTTTATAATGGCATGTTTATTCCGTGAGCATGGGTATTTGCTTAAATTTGCTACTTCTGTGCTTCAACACAACAAATAATAATTGAATGTCGTCTTTGACGGCTCGCACGATGGTACTCCATCGTAATGACATTCACTCTTTTCACTCGGACACACATTGAGGAAAACACACACAGAGAATATGATGATTCGCAATATTTTGCTATTGCTCTTTGTTCTTGGCAGATTATTTTGACTGCCATTCATTGACATCGCCCCACTTTGCCGATTCCTGTATTTATCTTTTATGGCATTTGTCGTACAGTTAATTTTGACACCCCTCCCCCTGCGAATCAAATGTTTTCGCTACTTTTCATCGATGGGGTTTTATGCTCAAGTATATTTGCTTCACTGTTATTTTTTTTCCTGTATGTCTAGTTTTGGAAACTATCACCACTTTTGTTTTGAGTTGTCGATTTCTATCCATTTAGCTTTTTTTGTTGGCAAATAAAAAAAGGTAATACTAGATGCTATAAGTGTTTTTAGCAAGTGCTGATTCTACTGCTGCTGTTGAATGATTTCGCTGGCAATTCAGTTTTTCCTCTCGTCTGCTTTTCTTTTGTCATCATTTTCTTCTTTTAAATGTTCATTTCCGTAACAAAGGTCGAATGTCTGCGTTTGACGGCTGAATATTTCAACGTCGCCTACATAATATGCAGTACATACACATGGACACACAACCAAAGAGATTCGACCGTTTTGTACTGACAATACATTTTTCTCCTTTTGGTGATTGAATTGGCTTTATGCAAAAAAGAGGAAAAAAATCAACATTATCATCATCATGCCATTTTCACATCAATATAGATATATTCCATTGTCTTTTGTTTTTCTTTATTGATTCTTACTGAATTTTTTACGCAAAAAATAATCCTACGATTCTGTATCCAACGATTGATAGTAAGCGTATTCTCGCTCTTTCCCAATCGATTTCTGATTCTATCTTCACATTTATTTTTATTCTTTTCTTTCAATGATGACTATGAGTTATTGAGTGTTGGAAAAATGCATTGCCAAACTATTATGAATAGTTTGAATGCACAATATCAAATTCATGAGTTCCTTTATAAACATTTGCGTAATTCGATCTGAAAAGTCCGGTGTGTGCGGTTTAAATTTTCAGGAGTGAAGAAAAAAAAAAATTCAGTTTGTGGTTATTTCATTTATATTATTGGCTAAAAGCGATCCTTATATTGGATTTCACTTTGTGAATGAATTGATTTCCAAACGAATTTTTCGTTTACATTTATTGTCGATTTTATCTTGTGTGTTCTTCGTGGATTTTTGCTCAATGTTTTTTTTTGTGTGATATTTTAGTTTATTTCTTGTACATTAAAACTGGGAGAGAAACAAGAGTAAAAATCAAGAAATGTTAATAAAGCTTGCAAGGGAAAAATGAGCGCACATTCAAACTATTCATTAGTGTAGAGTAAAAATGAAATCGAAATTTTTGCTTTTACTTTTACTTCAAGATCAAAAATCAATTGCATTGTTTGTTGCACACATTCAATTGTGCGATTGCAAATAAGGCGAAGGAAATGGTATTGACAACACAAAAAAATGTCACCCAATCGAACTGATCATTATGTACTTTGGGATCCTCCTTCTTTTCAATTTTCTCTGTCACTGTCAGTTTCTCTCTCACTCTCTTAACATTGGCATGTTTTGAAAAACGTCTTGAATTTCATTTTCAATTAAATTGTTTATTCTTCACCGTTTCGTATGTTTAACTATGCACTCATTGTTAAAGTCCGCCATATCAACGGTGTACATGAATGAAATAAATGATTTGTTCGGTTTTCATTTTGGCGGCAATTTCATTTGCGGTTGAAACGTTCGTATCAGCGTCAAAGAACAATGGCCACCGATAATGTTCCATTATGTCAATTGAAGGAACCAAAAACGACCGAAAAGGTCGTAATCGTTGCTGACTGATGACGTTCTCAGTGTGTATTTGAAATGCGATGAAAACCACAAACAAATCGTTGTAATGATTTGGAAAGTTAGTGAAAGCAAAACCGAAATAGTTGATTATTAGTGTATTGTGATTCCGATTGGGCCGTTTACTTGATTTTAAACGTTCTTTCAAATGGAGAAACAAAAAAAAAAATATGCGATTGGTAATTTTATCATAAACGGGCTCTTTGATGAGGGTAATGATAATTATAGATTTCGACACTTTTCTTCTTATTTTATGTACACGCGGCACAAATAAGCAAAGACGTTTCAAATTGACGCTCAATTTTTGACATTCACCGCAAACTGTCGATTTCGAAAAATTTATTATTGGCCAGCATGTGCTGGGTTAACTCATTCCAAAAAAAAATTGATTTACGTGCGATGCAATGCGCATTCGGCAACAAAATCGAATCAAAGGATAAATTACATAATGATGAATTATTGGCCAAACGGCCAAAAAAGGAGAAAGATGAACGCGCAACAGATGCACCAAATATATCGTCTATAATCAAAAGGAAGAAAAAAAGCGGAAAAACAAAAGGTGCACACCATAACAGAAAAGAAATCGATACACAACAACAACAACATTTCAGCAAACTATAACAAAAGCAGGTCCATTTTATAAATCGAAATAGATTCAAGAGAAAAACATACCCGAATAAAAACGATCATAAAAAAACCAGAGAATGAGTTAATGGTGTTCAAAAATTCACCGGATTCTCGGAATTGCTGTCCACATCATGATATCCGAATGATTTTCATCGTGTTTTTATCAAAAGTTAACACATCGTCCTTCGAGCCAATTCGTGATTTTTGATTAATGAATGTTTTTGAATACAAAAAAAAAACATGCAAACAATGCTATCGAACGATTATCTCTTCCGAAATCAACAGTAGCACTTCTTTAAAATCTATTGTTGATTCAAACAATGCGCGGTGAATACAAAAATACAAATTACACTTTATTTTATTCAATTTCATGTCAAGATACATCAATTTTCTCTCTCTCACTCTCTCTCGAATAAAAAACCGTTTCCTTTTCCAACGAAAAAGATAATACACTCTTCTATTAATGCGTTGAAACGATTTTGGTCGCAAAAATGAAACATTGTTCAATATAAAATGTGTTCATAATAATGTTTCGATATTGATGCCGGTGAATATCAAAATAGTTTAACAGCGGGATAGCAAAATCAATCTATGTCTATTCATTTGGATCCATACACTTTTTTTCTTCTTAATCATCCAAAGTTTTTTTTTAAGCCGTCATTTGGTTTACATTAAAATCCATTACAGAGCACGATTTTCTATTGATTTGGTTTCAAAGGTTTATATGTAGTCTCTTCAACATCAAAAATAGAATTATTCGCAATACGGATCGAAAAAGTAAAAAAAAAGAGTCTGAATTCAAGTATCTAACCTCCTAGTATTGATGCAACTGCAGAAACTGGTCATTTTTGCAGGTTAATTCTTTTCCAGTGAGAATGATCGCTGTTTTCTTATTCTCTTTCTCATTTTGTGTGCACCTTTGTTGTGTTTGCATGGGTCTGGTTTCAGTTCCTTTTTTTCTATCGTTAAGATGTGCTGCATTTTCCCACAGCTTTCAACTTTTGTTTGAGTTACATTTGTCCATTTTCGGTGTTTGCTATGATTACAGCAATGCATGCAATGGGTAACGAAACAGTATGCGGCAACATTCACCAAACGTGGGAGAGAAAAAAGTGAAAGGCTATTTTCATAGTTCATATGTGTGTGTTTTTTCAATATTTCTTTGTTTTCTTTTTATTTTGAAATTTACATCGTTTTGTGCAGTATCTGTTCTGGAATGGGTAAAAACGAGCGAACGAAAGTGAGAGAGCAAACAACGCTTCATCGCTTGATACTGATGGATATTTATGCGTAAATGAATGAGCACATATGTTTCGAATCAATATAGAATAGACATCATCATCATGCTCATTTAGCCATAATGTTCGGCAATCTAAAGTTTTTGCGTTTAGTAATGATTTTCCTTCTTCTAATAAGCAAGTTAAAGTGAAAAAGTTTTTTTTTTGTTCTTCTTTTTTGCTCCATTTTGTATCAAGTAAAAGAGTATTAAGACTAAGCATGTTGTTCGATAATCTGCTGATTTATACATTTAATGTAATACTTATATTGAATGATTCGAAGCGTAAAACGAACATCGGTCGGTATTTTGACAAGTTGTAGAAATTTGCAATCGTATGGTTTGGCAGTTTGAAATTTTCAATTGATTAAAAATCAGAGTGACACAAAATGTTGTGTAAGGGACAATTATCGAAAATTTAATTGCAAGATTTGTGCATAATCGGATTCGCAACGGATTAGATGTCGGAATGTTCAAAATAATCAATAAAAACTGAAATATTCACTTGCGCTATATCATGCGATGCCTGAGAAATACAGTACCACATAACAAAAGAATTAAAGTGTAATTATTTGTATTTACCTGCTACGAAATGAAATTCACATAGTGTGAGAGAAACCCCTTCTGTAATAACTCTTTGTGTGCCTCACTTGCACATATATATCATACATGAACTGAATCAATTTCAGGTATAAAAATGCGACACACACACATACACTTTCGGTCTTTCAATGAAATGGATCAATTTAACCCGTACACAAAAGGATTGGAAATATGTGTATGTGTGTAAATTGGTGACACCCGAGAAACACTGAGAGATAAAAGAATGAAAGAGCTATATTTGGCGTAGGAAACACATGTTTTATTATGAGCTCATTGTTCATTGTTGGATGGTTCGATGTCGCTATTGATACAGTAATTTTCGGTCGACTATGTCATTATTAAATAACATTGTGTATTAGGTGCGGCATCAAACCAAGACTTCTTAGCCAAATATTTGGCTTTTGTGTTAGTTCATTCTTTTTTTGCGACGTGAAAAATAAAATACATCGTATGGAGTTTACCTCTTTTCACTTGTTTTTCATCCCTTTTTTCACTCTCCTTTTCTCTGCATGTCTTTACACCGTACACCGAAACTTGTACGTGTTCTTGTTGCGATCAATCCAAGGGGTATTTTTTTTTTCTGTGGAAGAGTGTTTTGTGTGCGAGGAAAATATGTTTTGTTCCCGTTGAATTGTATCAATATTAAATAATCGAACCTTTTTCACCATCATAATACAATTCGTCTTTTCGTGTGTTTTTTTTGCCTGCATTTCGTGCGATGAGAAAATATTTCGAAGCGTATTTAAAGAATGGGTTGTTCGGCATTGCATTGTCACTTTGTAGATGTTAAACAACAACCTGTCAGATTTTGGGTAAGTGAACGGCAAATCACACAGCAATTATCAAAAAGCATCAACGTGATTTTCGTTTCTTTTTTTGTTCGCTCGATCAACAAATCAGTGCGATTTTCTAAACACAAAGTCAACCGTTTTCAATTGACTCAAACATATAGGAAAACTGAAAAGTTACTCTGAAAATTCCATATATATTTATTTATGGCAAAGAAATGTACGCACTGGCATTCACAAACCAATATTCGATTCGATTGGGTCATTTTTCATAAAAGAGGTATGCGCACATAACACAAACACTTGGTATGGTGAGAAACATATATTACTGTCACATATCATTTCAGTGCATCTTCTTCATTTCGGCAATCCTTTTTAGTTAACTTTTCTTCTTCATCACCATTTTCTATTGATTTTTTTTTCTGGTGCTTAACATGTGTGCACAAATTGCGTTCGGTTACGCGATAAACACAGTTCGATACGGAATACCATATTCTCAATTTTCACACTTGCTCTTTTGGCCTGAATAAACAAACACATGCTAATAGATCTGTCGAATGTGATGCCGGATTTTCTCAAAATGGTTAAAAAAAGGAGGACGCAATAAGATGGATATAGAGGTAATGGCAAGTGATAGAAGAAAAATAACATCCATCGATGTAAATCATTGCTAAAGCGTTAATTGATTTTCCAATGCTGGTGCCGTTGACGGACCAACAAACATTTTTATCATCGTCGTCAATGCACAGAAAAATCGAAGGCACATATCAAATTACACATTGAGCAATAGGCAAAACCAACATTTATTTGGCGGGAGATGGTTCACATCAAATACTTGCTAAGTATATACGCGTAAATCACGCGTGACCGAAAACTCATTCTCGGTACATATCCAAAACCTTTAAGTAATGACCATGAGAGAGCATCGTATCGACAAACCATACAAAAGGGTAGCACACAAAATCCAATTCGGTTACATAAAAAAAATATTGTTGAGCCGCCTCTATCGATATATGCGACCATCAATTTCAAAGTAATATGTGTCACATCTGTCCACAGTTACGACTTATTTGATGCGCTGAAGACGTGCAAGTGCTGATGAAAAGTTTGTATTTATTCCGGGCGATTTTTTTTGTTTTTGATTCTGGGCCGACGAAGCTAAACTTCCATTTTTTTTATCACAGAAATACTTTGTGCATTTAAACATGCTTTCAATATAGTGCATCGAAAGTTAAATAAAGTAAGCTGAAGTTTTTTTTAAAAAGAAAACACTTTTCTCTTTACATTGAACGGAAGGATGTTATATGGAATTTTTAGTAGACGGAATAAGATTGCGTTAAGAGTAAAATGGATTGTACCGGAAAGGAAGCAGTCCATTTGGCTGCTTTAAACAATCTATGGGTAAATAAATGATTTAGTTTTCCAATAACATGATCGAACGATTGGTTGGTTTGGATGAAAGCAAAAATCATCATTACTGTAGTTTTTGTTGATTTCAAAATAAATTCAGCAGTCATATCGATGGATATGCTTTTTGACCTTCGCATCCATTTATTATGTGATACCACAAAGAAATCCGAAATTATTGAAAACCATAGAATGAAATTTGTGATTAATTCACTTTATTATGTTCATTTTGTGGTATTGGTGTACGTTTTTTTTCTTATTTTTTTTCGTTATCCAGTGGCTGTTGGTGGAAACGATGCTATTGCAATACTGAGAAGCGAAAGGGAAAGGCGCAAAATTGAATATGAAACCGAAGAACTAAGACAACCGGCTAGATAACACATCAAAATCTAGCAATAAAGCAATTCAAAGATAGAACGCGAGAATATGTTAGAAAGAGAGCGAAAAGATGATTTGGATTTGTGGGAGAATTGTTGTAGTTTCATTGTGTTGTCCAGGTAAAAGTTGAAATGTTTGATTTTTCGATTTTTGTGTGCTATACACATTCATGTTATTTCCTTTTGGCTGAATGGAGACAACGTCGAGAAAGAGAAAATAAAATGAGCAAAGGCTGCTTGTTTTGCTTGTTTCTCTCGACCTTCAACTGCACATTTATTTAATAGTTTGTCAATCAATGCAATGTAAATATCGTTGCGTGAATAAACATCATTTGGAACGAAAAAGGAGCAAGTCCACGTAACTTGCTCTTTTACCCTGTCTCTATCTCTTTATTTTTCAATGGCATACCAACGATTGCCTTGAAGAGTCATTTTGACCAAATTATTGTAATCGGATCTTTCTCTCAGTGCAAAATTGTGGGAATCACAGAATGATCAATATCGGTCCCTTTATCAATGCTGCTCGATTTTTTTTTATTCTTTCACAAAAAGGATGTCTACTAACTTTCACATTCATTTAACTCGCAATATGAAAAAAAAAAAGGAAAAAAACCCGAAAAATTGCATACTATTTTCGAATTGATTGGACCTTTGCTTCAAATATATCGAATAACCTATTCTTGATCATTTTTCACTTATTATTCGAAGCAACAAATCGATATACTCAAATTCGGTATCACCGAAATTGTTCTTTAAACAACTAATCAGATTTCCTTCAATGAATCTGATAAATATAGATAAAATGCAAACCCACAAAAGCATCTTCTACGCTCATATTTCACATTCAATGCAATTTTTGTTGTTGTACTTGCTGCTTGCCATTGTTCAACATTCATTTTAATTGCACACAAATTCCAACGATAATCTGCACCATTTTCTGTTTTACAATAGAAAATTTCCTCAGATCTTTCGCAATTTTTGTGTAAAGTGAACATCTTCGATTTGAAAGACATTACTTTAAAGAAAACGCATTCAAAAACAGCCGATCACCGATTTTATTCCTTGATGCCCTTTCAAATTGACTGGAAACACAATAAAACAACTATCGATAAGTGGCACTGCTGTTGAAGCTGGATCCATTCAATAGATGAAATTCAGTAAAACGAGTAATTTCCAGTGCATTGCATTCATTAACTAAAATTACATTTTCATTAGCTTCGGAATGGGCAATAAATCAACGTTTGTTCAGATGGAATTCATTCGGAAACATTAAGGGAACCATTTCAAATTTTGCACCATTCATTATAGATTTTCTGCTTTAATATGAACGGGATTGAATATCGAGGTATTGCAAGAAATCGACACGAATTATGTTACACAATAAAGGCAATATATGTGAAAATCGAACGAAATGCATAATTTTTTCGTTGCGCACTGTTCATCCATAAATTGGTTTCTGATTTCATATATTTGCACAAATGTTGCGAAACAAAATGACTGACAGAGAACGCATTTTTTTGTTTGTTTCATTTTCATTGAAAGGGAGAGAGAGATAGACTTTGCTGGGTATTGATGGGATTGACCAAATATGTACATGGCGGTTCGATGAATTTATATGCATGCATATAGCCAATTAAGGGTGGAATTTTAATGGCCGACACACATACACACACATGCATGCATGAAATGAATTTCCGAAAATTGAATTTGAATGCACAATTCATATGAAAATAAAGGGTCCATTTCAATGGATTGACTCACCAAAAGTTGAACCGTATGTGAGTTTGCATTCGATTTATACACAAAAAGTTGATACAAAGGGTAGATTCGATTCGACGGTGTGCAACAGTGTTTTTTTCATGTGAACAGAGATACAATGTAATGTTTCACTCATATTTTGCATCATTTTGATGTCGACCACCATTTTTCGACTGATATTTGCGTGCAACTTGTATGAGTCTGCAAAATGAATACATTTTTGTTTGATGAAATATTTCATCGTTATTCAAATCGATACAGCATTAATCGAGTTAATATCAAAATGTTTGCATTGAGTTGTGAAATACATTAACATCTGCTGTTGTTGCTTCATTTTATGTCAATTCATTTTACTTTGAAATTCAATTAAAATTAATTAAGAAAGCGAAAAAACGTGCAATGAGATGACATTTTCCCCATTTGTTTTAATATATCGATTATTTCAATTGGCTTTCGACTTTTTTTTCTCTTGTTGTTTCCATGATTCAAAGGAAATCGAAACCGAATGACAGAATTAGTATAAGATCACCCACTCACAAACTCCAAGCGAATTTATCGGAGAATCTGTGGCGGCGGCAAAGTCGTCAAACGATTCTATCATTATGAAATAATGTAATTAAATAAAATGGAGCATGATTCAAATGAAACCGACATTTTTTGACTTCCAAATGGAACAAAAAAAAAAGAAAAAAAAAACTGTATTGATTCCGAATATATGAGATCGATATTGTGGTGAGTGGAATTTGTGACAAAAGACGATTCGTTGTATTTTTTGGGAGTTAATTTAGTCACAGTTTTGTTGTTGTTTCCAGTTACGATCACGTTTTTGCATAACTTGTCAGCAACGGTTTTCGGCATTTCTTACAGATCATACAAATGATTTGAAGTTAGCTTCAATAATGTTCTCGAAAGATAAATATGTCAAATTGTTCGTCATCGTCATCCTTTGATTATGCACGATCACAAATGATGCCGAAAATGTTGTTCCTTAAAATGCGATTCAATTGTGCCGTGCCGACTGACGACTATATGAATTGACAACAATTAACACATTTACATTTTAAATCCAGTGAAAAAATGCGTATTAAATTGTGAAGACCCTTCACAGTCGGAATTCGCACGCATATCCTCGATGATGTTTATTGTTTCCGGGATGTATAAAAGTTGTTCCTTAGTCGAAAAATTCCAACGAGACAAATATGTCATCAAAAAATCTCTTCACATCAAGTCGCACAATGCCGCACATCAATGATGGCATCCAGAGAGAACAGACTGGCTGAGAAGAAGTGAAAAAAAAACACTACCTTTCGGTATGTTTCTAGTCATCTCACAATTTAAATGTCAATAGGTATTAAAAATAGAACAATTTAAGGAATTTACGTCACAAAAGTGATGGTGACAATAATCTCAATTGTTACGATCGACCATTAACACATACCAAATAAACACCTAGCCAGCGCTACAATGAAAACCGTGCCATACATTTATTTTTCTCTTTCATCTCATCATTCGGTGCTTACATAGATGCTGGCCGTATGTGGAGTGAAAAAAAAAATAGAAGCAAAAAATTCGTCGGATTTTGTTTTTCAATGCCAGTCGATAATGTGTTGTTCCCGGTTTTCGTCAAATATTCAGTTTCAAACACGTTTTCACATTTCGATCTTTTTGACAATAACTCAACGGATTTTCGAGCAACACTTTTGATGCGACGACCGATCATTATGATATTATTATTTGTTGAGCATTTATTATAGATGCGGCTTCGATTCATTTTTAATTCTCTAACTCTCTTCAAAGTGTTGTTCCGTCAACTATACCAAATTCGCTTCTGATAAATCCAACGATTTAATGGACAGGCACGTTTTTTCTTCTTCATTTTACTTTCATTTTGCTCTGATTCCCTTTTTTTTCTATCCTTATGTGAAAATTCAAACATTAAAATCGTGTCACAAACTGCTTCCATCGATTTTTGTGGCCTTTTTTCAACAGAAAAAAAGGATTTACGCGAGAAATTCATCGATTTTTGCCAATTTCAAGGATTTCTAGAATGATTTGCACATCAAATTGAAAACAGCTGAACAGTTTATGGTACAAATATCAAGCCAATTCAGAAAGGCAATCATTGATTCCATAAGAAAACATGGAATTGCGTTGTTGTCGAACTTCCTACTCTGTTTACCTTTTTTGCAGTTGATTTTACCATAACAAGGTGGTTTGATAATCTTCTTTGTATTTTTCGAAGTCGTTTTTTTATCTCTGTTCATTATGATTTAAAGATTGTTTTGCAAGTGCGTAAATGCGAAAAGTAGGCATTTTTTTAAGAAGTTGCGTAACCGAATTAATCGCTTAATCCGTTTCATTCATTTCGAACAGAAAAAAATGATTACTTATGGTTATTCGTAGAATGAAACGTCAATTTAATTCGCTTGTTGATTGAAATGGATTCGTTAAAAATGATAGAAGAATACGTGATGTTCAAGTGAAAGCGAAAAAAATCTGAAATAACTTTGAGCTGATGTATATTTAACAAATTTTTGAAAAAAAAAAAATCAGTTTGGATATTTGATACTTTCCTTGGCTAGAAACCACAAACAAAACATCGAAATAAATATCCACTCTCACTTTTGCATGGTACGAATTCAATACCAATTGATGGTCCTTACAGTCGTAATAATACGTTACACATCTCTTAAAATCTCCATCGGCTCAATTGTGTTGATGCTGGTTGCTGATATTGGAACCATTTTTTCTCGTCGCTGCAAGCAGCAAAATAAAATAACACAGCACACATTACACTATGTGTATTTTAAATGCGTTGCATTTTGATTGGGTAAATGTTGAAAACAGGCTAAAAATGGTGTTGTTTTTGTTGTTTATTATGGTTTTTGAAATCGGCCCCGTCGATCCATTGAAAGTGAAAAGAAAACAATCGTAAAAATTGAAAAACGAACGTTAACTATATCGCACCGTTTCCGGTTATATGAAAAACTATCGCCCGTTAAGGCGACGTATACTTTTTTTTCTCTACTTCGTGGTCCTTTTTTTCTCTCATCAAACAAGATGTAATGATGATGATGACGATAAATTGAATTTGATGCTCGCGCAAACACCCAAATCCCAAAAAACCGCATGTTTGTGTATTCATCCGATGCAATATGAAGCATTCAGTCAGTGCACACGCAATGGATAAGGATAAAGCACATACATACATCCTTTTTGATCATTATCGATCGTTTTTCTCCATACATTCCCTCGCTTACCTACTGTTCCTTTTTCACTCTTCATTTTCGGTGTGTATCCGCTACCACATACACACAACACCACCGTTTCATCTACAACCTTCTTAAATATAGTGTATATATTCATGCTATCAAACTGTTACATAAATATTACTATATTTTCGTAAGAAATATACGTTCCATAAAAGCATTCAGCATTTTTTTCATCAATGAAATCATTTCAATTTTACTTTCATTTAGTTTTGTTATACAATTTTGCTTTATTGAAAGGGAATTTTTTTTCTCTCGTTTGAATGAATATATATGTGTAGATCAAATTGTCACAGTCAACATACAAATTCAAAATGATTTCTTAAGATGTCAAAAACACGCCCGACTCACAATAATAATAACCACATTTTGAATGTGAATTACACATACATGCATTTGCTTGAGTCTTTAACAGCCAAATAATGAGACATTTTCATTATGTTGGCGAATTGCAAGAAGGACAAGCCATTTACCTTTATCTAATCATAAATAGAGGTAGAAAATATGAACAAAAGAAAGAGATTGGCGTGGCCGGAACTCAAATTTTACAAAATTTGATATAGCAAAGTTTCAGATTGCAATCAGTGCAAATGTGCACACAATGATTTTTGTCAACCAACCGCATGAAAATCGTTTTTTCAGAATTTAATGCTCGATTCAATTCTATGAACGAAATATTTTGTAATTTAAAAATAGAAATGAACATTGAATTGTTTGTTTTTTGGTCACCCGATGAAAGTAATTATTCTGAATTGAATTTTAAATTTGGTGGCGAAATTGAATTTTTCTCTTTCGTGAGACATTTAATCGAATTATTTCGATGTTGAACAGAGTCATCTCAAAGGCTATGAAACTCACTCATTTCGTAAACAATGTGTGGTATGAGTTTAAAAAAAAAATTGCAAAATGCACGCAATCGTTGTTTTTCTGGTTTTTAGTCAGTTGAATCGGCTATTAAAGGAAACCGTTGCGTAGTTTCAGTGAGCGGCGAATAATTATTCTATTAACGACAACGGTATTTTCAATTACTGTTACCCGCACATCATTATTTATATGCTTAACAACATACTTAACAAATAATACGACATATTCTTCTTCGCTCTTTTTTCCTTTATCTTTCTCTCTCTCTCTCTATCTGCGCCAACGTTCAGATGTTTGGCCGGTATTGTATGTGCTGCTGTACTAAACAGCATCACTTTGTATCGGTCACGCTTCGTTTTGTGAACAAGCATAAGCGAATGAACAAAATCGGTCGTCGTCGAAACTTAATAAATAATTAACTCTTCTTAGCGCGATTTTCTTTCTTGAGTCGTTTTGGTTTGAGTACGAAACAATTACTCCATTAGCTCCACTCCATTCACGGGTCATAAATTAACCAGTTAACTAGACTATTTAAAATAAATTCAACAGTTAAACAAATGCGTCAACGTCATTGTCGTTTGTAAATGGTCAGTCGCATTGAATTCGTATTGTAATTGCTGCACTGATGTGTGTGTGTGTGTTGATCAAAATCGGTCAACGGTCACAATGTCTGAACTGTTCAAACCAAAACAAGACAAACGAAAGAAAAATGTGCCGGACACACTGGGCTGTGTGTTTCTATTTAATTTACATTTATTAAATGTACACGACATAAATAAATGAGTGGCTCGAATTGATTAAAGTGGCAAATTCATAGACCAAGAGTTGCTTAAACAAGTAACAATTATTTTTGTCCGATCTGACTGTTTTTTTAATTTCATACGCGAATAATTGTGCATGCAGATTTCGCGAGTGGGAGTATTGATAAACGTCCAAAGTCTCTTTGGAGTAGGTTTGGCTACACAATTCCATTCTTACTTATTTAAGCAGCTTTTGGTCAATAACGAGTGCGTGTACAGATACACAAAAAATGGACTCGCTCGCAGACAGACGCAACAAAATTCAGTATTTTCGATTCCAGCAATGAATGAATGGTGTTTACCGAATGGTATTCGAATTGCATAATAAAATGCGTTAATGTTTGATTCAACCAGCAAACCATTTATGGATGATTTGTGTGGATGTGTATTTGCGTGTGAATGATGATCAAACAAAAAAAAATGACGATGCCCCGTTCGTGATCAATGAATTTCGAAAATATGATGGCGTTCAACTGGGAGAGGACGAAACACATACAATAGAACGATTTTAATCGTAATTAAACAAAAGAAAGCAAACGGCTTGTTACCATATTCCATATGGGACCTTTTTCTCTCTCTCTCTCTCTCTCTCTCTCTCTCTCTCTCTCTCTCTCTCTTTTTATCTCTTCTCGCCGGTTATTTGTTTGTGAATTTATTTTATTGGTTTTCATGTGCCGGCCAATCAATGGAACTGAACATTTTGTCCTTGCACTCGTACTATGTAATTCTTTTTCTAATTTATGTGCGTTGTTGATTCGTGCATTTTTTTGTTGTCCATATTCTCGGTTTTCAAGTGGTCTGTCGAATAGCACAATTGAATGCACATTCAAGTGTCAGTATTTGATGGCATACGATATGGGATCTCTTTTTGTTAATTTTATTCAATTAGTAGCCACATTGTTGCGGTTAATTAAAGTGTTTAAGCATATAACATGAAAAAAAAAAATCCAAAAATTAAGAATGATATATTCGATGTAGTCAAAATGACAGTAACAATGGGCACGCATTTGAATTTGTCATTTGAATTTGTTTGAGAGGGGGTCAATAAGGCTCTTTGTATAAGATGCGATGTTTGCGACTTTGTAATGATGTTTCTGAAGTGCATGTGTGGCAAAACAAACATCGACATTCTTTCGCTCAACGAAATGAAATTAAAGCGATGAATTGGCAAAATGCAATTGTAAACCACAAACCATTGCTAATCATTACTGAAAGCACATGCATTCAATGCAAAATACTCACTTGAAACACACACACACACAATCGATGCAAAATAAGAAACATACGATTTGCGACGGCATGATTTCTTTCAAATTGTAGTTTTTCAAAGTGAAGTGCTTCGAAGTCTTGAGATTGTTTTCCTATTTTTTTCAAGCATTTCTATAGTATAAAGATTGTCATTAAACCAAGCAATATCTCAATGTAAAAAAAATGCGATTTTTTGACCATTTGAAATGTGGTCATTGAAATAGCGAAAACAATGAATGAACATTAAGATGTTTTGAGAGGGAAAGAGATTCGAGTTTTTTTTTTATTCTGTATGTATATCAAATATGACAAACAGCATGGGAAAATGCCTTCATTCATTCATCAATTGGAAACAATGAGTGAAAAGACCACCCGAAATCCAAACAAAAACTGGTACCATTTGCGAATTTCTTTGCATATTGTTTTTTTGTTATTCTTTTCATCTTCTTCAATTGTCATGAATGAAAACTGCAATAATCGATCTACTAATTCGCTTATGCCATCCATCATCGTTATTCGTTAATTTTTTTTTCTTCAATTTTTTTTTTGCAATTCATACACAAAAAACTGATTGAAAGAAAGTGCACAAGAAGGGCTTGTCAACGATTGAAAAGAAATTGAACGTAGCAATGCGAAAGAGGTGAGAGAAATTGTATGGAGAATGAATTTCTCAATATGCAATTATACATAGTTGACGAAGTGTCCAGCCTTTTCAAACAATGAATGACAAACAGCGACACATGAATAGGTCGTTCTTTAACTCATGAATGAATGGCGACTTAATGGCTGACAGATAAAGATATTCAATGTCTTTTTTTTCGGTGCAACGAATTCGATTTTAAAGTAACTCATCAATTTTCCACAGCCGTTCGATTTGATTCCAAGCTCTCTTTTTTTCTCTGATTCAATTGACCTTATTCCAATGCGTCACTGTATTCATTTTATTTATTTTCCAGCATTGAAACATTTTATATTGTCTTGTCAGAAGCCCAATACTTTCGATCCAGTTGTGAATGATACAAAAAATACGCCTTTTTGGAATTTAACATCAACTCCTTCACATATTCGGTACTTGATTGAATATGGTTCACATAAAAAAAGAAGATCAAATTATGAGCAAGAAAAGAAGATGCATCATATCTATTTGCGAGGTGTCAAGCTGGTTCCATTATTCGAACACAAACATCATTCCTTTTTGTAAGGAGGTTTTAATGACTTACACCATCTTCATTCATCTTACTAAATTCATCAGTCAAAATGCCGTTGTTTTGTTCGAACGTATTATTATTTCATAATACGAAATATGAATTTCATAATACCAAATACCAATTGAATGGTATTGACTAGTTCAAACAATTCACCATCGCCATCAATGATTGTTCGTTGTGCATTTTTCAATAGATATGTGCAAATGCCATTTTAATATGAGCCGGTTGCAATTTTTGTTCATTTTGTTCAACACAATGAGTGTGTTCTTCTTTTTTTTTTCAAATCAAAAATAAAGCAACCAGGATTCATTCATAGCCAAATATTTGCAATTGAATATTTCTTCATATTTTCAATAGAAATTAATTCAAAAAAGTATCGCCAATTTTCTAAGACACTTCGTTTCATAGTTTGTAATCAGTCCTGCATTCAATTTTTCCCGTTCGAAGTGCGATGTAGAATCGGTATGAAAATCTTGTTGAAAGAAAATTGATATGAAAGCAACAGTTTCATCATAGTCATGCAACCACATCTCACGATGTCAAAATCGAGATGATGGGCTGCTTTGTGGGCAATTTTTCCCTTTTTATTTCTCATCTCATCTCATTCGCAATCTTGCTTATGTTCCAATAACTGAATAACAGTTGATATGAATGATAATGGATATTTGAAAGAATGGCATATTTTCTACACTATAATGTAATCGTAAATGCTCGAATCCATGATCCATGAGCGTCAATCGTCTTATTGTTTCCTTCATTTTCAGTTTCTATTTAGCATCGAAAAACATGTTTATTTTAGCTTAGCTATTTACTTCTGTTTTTCCCTGCTTCGACTCTTTCCTTCTTCTTCTTTTTTTTTTGTTTAGTTGCTTGGTGTGAGTTGTCTCAATTTCATCAGTTATTGATTTGGTTTTCTTTTTCGTTCATACCATCGAATGGAAATAATTTTCGGTTGCTCTTTTGTTTCCGCAGTGTGATCTCAAACATGTAACTATATTCTATCTCATCCCCATAACGTAATGAATTTGAAACGCGCGCGCGAATGTGAATCGAACAACGTAAAATGGATGGGTACAAAAAGGCCGAATAACAACAAGAAAAAAATGCGGCATGAAAAGAGCGAAATGGATAGCGAAGAAATCAGCATCCGTGTGGAAAAGATATAGAACAAACAAACTAATCCATCATTTGATTGATTTGGTCAAACCTGAAAAAATAAATATACCCCGCATACGGTATTTTAGCAAAACAGATACACAACCATTCAAACGCCATTCTCATCCTTCCCAAACGAGCTATGTACAGATACACACAAACGATATTCATTCTGGAGATGGATTGGATTTGGGTTACGTTTCCATCTCTTTCTCTAACGAAGATAATATTGAATTCGCTGATTAACAAATATATACACACGATATGGACTGAAGAAAACAAACAAACAAACAACCATGGAGCAAAGAAAGAAAACTACCAACATATTTTTTTTTCAATCATCTTTCGACGTTTCAAGTCAACATGGCACCCGCGCGCGCTTTCACAAATCTACTCTGTTTGCGGGGTTTTTTTTTCGCCTCTATCTCTACTTTTTTCTTCTTCAAAAATTGCCTCTTTTCATATAATATTTGTCGATTTATAAAAATCAAATTCATCAAATCTCTTTATGCATAGATAGAAATAAAAATTTATTAAGATAAAACGGCATCAACTGTATTACTCAACAATGATTTGACATATGTCACATCATCCTTTTGCTCGCATCATCACAAAATAAAATAAAATATTGAACGACAACGGCGACGACGACAACAGAATGAAGGAAAAGAAGACAAGCACCGAATCGCAACGACCCAAAAACTATTAATAAAAATTGTGACATTTTGGACAACGAAAACGATTGAATGGAATCCAAATCATCTTTTATTTAACTCTATCCGAAATCGAAGAGAGTAATGGAACCGTATTTAAAGACAAATGACTTGTCATCTTTTTTTCTTTATATCTGGCCGATATCGATGAGAAAGTCGCTTTGCACAATTCCACACATTTTACCTGATTGAACCACATTCAATGGCTCACACGCAATCGATATGTATTGTGTATATAAAACATACAAACACACACGTGAATTCCGAATTCAATGAATCGAGTTAAGTGCTAGAATATCTATTGTAACCAAATCTGACATAATATTAGACTAAATCTCGGTAACAATTGATCGAAATTTTCAAAATCATCACTCAAATCAATAATTTCATTTTCTTCATTATTCGGATTTTGTTTGATTCGGAAGAATTCGTAAGGATTTCACAGGCAAAACGAAACGACCATTTGATTTTTGAAACTCGTTAAGAAAACATAATCAGACATTCCTTTTCCAAACTTAAGTATTATCAAAAAATTATGAAAAATGTGGTTTGAACCTAGCTTCTGAAGTTGGTAGGATCCAGGGGGATAATTTCCAAAATTTACGAAAAATCTAGAGGGGTTATTTCAAAATTTGTATCTGGTAAAATCCGCAATTTGAAAGATTTTCTTCCATCAAAACCCCATTGATAGAATTTACGTCAGTGACAGAAGTAAAGACCCAAAAAGGTCTTCATTTTTAAATAGATCTAAAGGGGTGTATCATACCTTAGACCCCTGGTCTAAAGCTATGGGTTCAATAAAAAAAATCATGTGACCTATGAAACAAGAAAGTCATGCTCATTATTATCAGACTTCGATTTTTATTGATTATTGAAAAGTTTTTAACTAGAGTTAAGAAAGGAGTGGATGAGAAGAGCCAACTTTATAAAAGTCTCAAAACTAATAGAAATGAATAATGTATTAAAATTTCAATTTTAACCAATTTAAATTTATTAAATAAAACAAATAATTTAAAAGCTTGAATAATATTTTAAAAATAAAAAAAAAATATTTCAAGAAAGTGAATCTCCTTCGGAAAATATCGAACACCGATCAAACGCAGAATTATATGACACAAGCAAAAAGTCCAAAAATGCGATGAATTGGAGTGGTTAAAATCATGCTCATAAAATCGATTGCCGTAAAAAAAATCATGTATAACACGCGTTTAAATGCCGCATAAACTTGGTAGCTGCGAAAAACAACATCAACAACAACGACAATAACAAATGTAAAGCATTAAGAAATTCAAACACACATACAATCTCATTCTCCATTCGTTAACGATACAAAAGTGACAGAAGTATCGCAACGCTGTGCGTTTAACCCTTTATGCTCCGCCTATTCAACTTAGATTCAACTTACTCGCATCGTCAAAAATTCATTGGTCCTCTTCATTAAGATTGATGTGTATGTGTGTTTATTGTTGCTCTCGTACGAGTTTTACTGTTGCGTGTTGAACACTTTATCCCATTTGGATTCAACTCTTCAGTAAAAAAACACATGTGGGTATATACAAACACAATCCATATATGACAACAATCCATATGTGGCTGTGCGTCTGCAGCGATAAATGATTGAACGGCATTCACTCGTTCCCGTCTTACATACACACATACACACATACGTATCGGCCACCTATAAGAATCTGTGTCTGCTTATATACAAGTGAAGTGCTGCTGTTGCTGCTGCTGACGAGTCACAATCGCTGTATATAAACAAAACGATTTCACCTTTTTTTTTCCTCTCAAGTCGTGTACGTTTTCATTTTCGTACGTACTGTACACACATTTTACTCCTTCCTGCGTCAATGTACGCTTTATGTTTATTTGCTGGATAAATCGCATGCTTGCGTGTATCTCACGTAGTCGTAAATGGTTAACGAAAGGGGTAACGCATGCGGTCGTCATAAATTTACTCATTCGTACATACAACAAATAGTGTGACAGGCGCACAAGGAAACATAACATTTAAACACATACCGTTTGCTCTTCATTGTGCGCATATAAATACAATGGAACGCATTGTACACTTGATAACCTTCAATAGTTTCTTTTTTACGGAGAAACGGATTTTTCTTTTTGAGAACTGAAACACCTGTTTTCAAATTAGAATTTAATTAGAAATTTACTTTTATTATAAATGTGTGTGTGTGTGTGTTGTCTTTTTAAAGGCGAGAATCCTTTTTGAAATCATTTCATTGAACATTAATTTTGCAGAATATTTTGCAATTCTCTTTTTGAATTTTTGAAAATAAAAAATTCCTTGGCGAACGGATTTTTTTAAATGAATAGTAAAATAGTATAGAAAATGACGGAAAAGTTGTTTTTACCAAAAAAAAATGCATTGCTTCGAATTCAGTCTGTGGACGAAGTAGGTCCCAGCAATACATTGCATGTCAAACTCTTTATTCAATGAACGTGAACGAACAATACTGTCTTGTACAAGTCAAGCATACGAAAAACTACGAATAAAATGTTCTATTTCAATGATCTGAATACATATTGGCGATGGTTGCATTTCGTTGGTGATGAGATTTTTACACGTATTCCATATCATTCAATCGGCTATAAGAGCGTATAGAAGTGCTACACATGTTGCAGATATGCCCCCCTTCTGTCCTCATACACGTATTAATGGTTGGTTTGGCGATAGCATCAATGGGAACTCGTTCGATTACGTGAAGGTATTGACCATTTGCGGTGGACAAAGGTGGATAAAGATCGATTTCATTAAAAGCCGTTACATAAGAAAATGAATTGGCATTGTTCATTGTTTGGCAATGGTTATGCGCCTATACTTAAGCAACTTTTGAAACTGTAGTGCTATATCAAAATAAAAGGTCAAGCGAATGGGTAAATGGTTACGGGCGATGGTTTGAATCGATTGTAAGAACAAGAGATAGAGAGCTCCCCGGAGAATGAATGAAGAGTGCTATGTATACAAATGGAAACCAAAGGGAAAAAACCCTTTTTATTATGTGTATTTTATAGCGCTGACAGTGTGTGTGTGTGTCATTGCGGTCGATAAATTCATATATACACACGCACACACTTTTTAACACAAACACACGCCAACAATGGCATACGAAAAGAAACCTTCACGAAAATCGAGAATGAGAATCATAACAATTTGCACCGGCACTAACTCATTACTGTTTATTCGCACACTGTCGATCGATGTCGGTGTTGTAAAACATTGAGTCGTGCAGCTTTTCGATTTTACTGTTCGTGAATTTCAGAAATTCTATTCGGGTATCGGCAACTTGTTTCTATTTCACTTCCTTTTCTTTTAATTCACTCTACGCTTCTAGCGCTGCTAATGTTATTGTTGTTGTTTTCGATGCTGCTGCTGCTGTTGTTGATTCGCACATACAACGTCCATTAATCTTGAGTGGATGGATTTATATTTATGTGCATTGGGTGATGGTTTTATGGGCGAACAGTCGCGTACACATTGTTGACACATGTGTACATTCTTTACTTTCTTGTTGGATACATGGATACATACGTAGATATATACTTTTGGTGCGTACCGAGCCATCCATATAATCCGTTCCGTATTCGTGACAAGTCGTATGTTCCCATTTCACTTTCATTTTGTGTGCTGCGATGAAAAGGGTTACACACATACTCGCAAAATCACATGTACACACACACACGTGTTGTTGTTATATACTTTATATGCTATATAGTACCAATTTCTATATCTAGTGGTTTGTATATTGCGATTTTTATATTGCCATTTCGTATAAATTGTTTTGGTGAGAGGAGGAAAAACTCTTTTTTCGATGGCAATTGAAATGGCGTAGAACATGTACACAAACCGAAAATATGTCCATTTAAGAAAGAGTTCGTACCGCACGTTGATGCCATTGACCGTTTATTAAAACGAGAGGAAGAGAGAAAGTGAACACCATCATTTCGTTACATTTGTGATGGTTTGCTTCTCCTTTCGTTCATCTCAGCACATCGTAAACTTATCGTTGATTTTGGTATTTTCTGATTTTTATTTCGATTTCATGTGAAAAGTGAAAGTTTTGAAAGTTTTATCAGTTTGCCTTAACTCTATGTTTTACAACTGGCACTCAGCTAACTCCGGCCAAAGGGAGGCGAAAGAGTGCAAAGGGAAAAGTGCCTGATATCAAAACGATGTTCAGTAAAATTCGATTGTATGATTGAAACGAGTTTTTTGTTCCCTGTTGTCAATACCGAATTCTCTTTCCGTCGATTTTCGATTCGGTCAATGTATGTACGTATTGAACATATTTTTGGGGGAGAACATAGAGATTTTGATGAAATAAAAATGGCGCATTTATTTGTTATTTTTATTATCCCTTTGATTTGACGTATATCGTGAATTCTGCAAGAACACACATACATGCACATTTGATACATAACGAATTTAGTGTTTCGTATCAAATATATGTAATTCTTAGAGTTCACACACACATGAAAAAAAAAATGCGAGTATCCAAAGAAACTGAAATATTATCGTCGCTAGCCCATCTCCTGTTTCAAAATATTTCACAGTTTTCGCTTTTTCGGTTTGAATTCGTGGAAAAACTGCATTGTAATCCGGCAATTTTGGAGAGTAGGGGTAAGAAAAAGAGAGAAACAAGAGAGCAAAACAAGTTGAAGTAAACATCGGGATACCAGGGCTATATTTCGCCATGACAACGTTTCGATGAGTCTTCATTGTGAAGAACGCAAGCAATTTTCTTGTTGATGACTTTCCTTCCTTGGTTTTGGGTGTTTTAATTGAAAACATGCTGTTGTTGTTTTTTTTTTTTCAATTATTTTGATGTTGAAATCAACTTCAATTGCTAATTAGTGGCACACGGGTCACATTTATTCTGTGAAGAACGAACACCAACGTTCGCCCTCTGATTTGAAAAACGAAAAAAAAAGTAAACGGACTGAGTACTGTTTGCTATTAAAATCCCACTTTTTCATTTTCAAATGATAATAATTCCCAACACATGCACGATTTATTGTTTTACTTCGTCAAAAAATCAACACAGCTAAATAAAAAAGTGTGTCTTGTGTACTGCAATAGATCTTACGTATATGCTTCCAATTACATTAAATTCTCTATTTATTTTCCAATAATGTTTGAAAATAAATTATACAAATCTGTGTTGGCGCTTCGGCGATAAGTTGTCTCAATTGAATTCAGAGAAAAACTTTAAAAACCAATAAATTATTTGATTCCAGTTAGTTAAATTTTCCTTTCTTTAACATGGTGAAGCTCAGGCGAAGAGAAATTTTGATTTTTTTTTTTTTTTGGTTAACAGAAAAAACCCACACACACACGCATTTCGAGTTATTTCAGCCGTTTTTCCATGCAACACAAATATTGTTCATTCTAAATATTCGACATTCGATTTTTTTTTTGTTTCAACTGGGTCTGTCTGTATGAGCCATTGATTGTGCACAGCCGTCGTCACTACAAAATTCATTTATTAAAATTAAAGCGTTCCAATTTTTTTTTGGTACATTTCATTCCAATGTGATGCTTGAAACTTCCGAAAAAAGATTCAACGACAAGAAAAAGGGATCGTTTTTTTTTTACTGAAAAATGTTGTGCATTTTTTCCACCGTTTTCAGTCATTTACAAGTAGCAATCGCTTGTGAAACACGTTCAAATGATAGTGAGTGACAACAAACTATTGGTTGGCTGTCTGAATGGTATTTTTTTCTGCGCTTTGCGATCTATTGAGCGATTTATTTTCAATTTGTCGTTCTGTATGTTATGTTCACGATCGATGTGGTACAATGTGTGCCAGACGACAATGACTGCAATGCCATACTGTAGAAGGCTCGTCAAGCAAAAGGTCAGCGACAGAGGTGACGCACATGCACATACGAAAATTGTTTGCCGCGTGCAACATTCATGTCACATCCCGAAATCACAGAATAGTTTCACTTCTCTCTCTCTTTCTCTCTGGGTGCATTTTTTCCGTTTTTTAAACAAAAAACGCGATTGAAAGGAATAAAAAAAAACTTTTTTTATAGTTCACTCGGTGTATTGATGGTGCCTGGAACAGTAGCTGCAGCAACCGAAATACCATCGGCGCAATTAAAGCCATCGTAATGCAATAACCCTCAAACTAAATGCGCTTGTGCTTGAAAAAAAAAACGGTCTCGGTCCACATTTTTTTTCCTATCTTTCTTTCGATAATTTCCGCACGCACCAAAATTAAACGGTAAAATGAAATGTAAGGAAGGAAAGATGGTAATTTTTTTCTCGTTTTAACTACATGTCAACAATAGAAAAAGTGAAAAATATGTAGCAGTTGATCGAAAGTGAAATTAAAAAATCGTTGAAAAACAGACATATGTGAACACGTACCAAAGCATAGATTTCACGAATTTGGAAATTTACGCAGTGATTTCCTTTTCTATGCCCAGTTATTTGTTATGGAATTGTGTGCATTCGGTTATACGAGTTTCACGTGCACTTCTATTTCCCCTAAATTCAAACAAACAGCATAATTTTAAATCAAAAACGCCACAAGAGAATATACATTTTTCATGTTAGTTTTTTCTTTTCAACACAAAATCGGTAACATTGGTTTAAATTTGAGAATCGTTTTCGATTTCATTGCGCCATAAATCAATAATCGGTTAACGGGAAATTTGATGCATGACCAATCGATGCACTTTCAAAATCGTGTCCTCAAACATCAAAAAACTGTCCATGTAAACCGAATGATTTGTTTTCAAAGGGCGATATTTTACAAGAAAAAGTTTCTACAGAGAGAGAGAGAGATAGAGATTTATTTTTCAACTAATCTTAAGTCTTCCGCATTGTCAATTTTATTCGTAACATTTTTTTGTACTTGTCCGTTCGAAAAATTAATTTCTATTTTAAAAAGAGTCAAAACAAAAGTTCGATAGATGAAACATTCTTAGTAAACAATTTGGCTGGGCAAACAACGACTTGTAGCGAATATATCTTTTTGCCATATATCAGAGAAGAGAGCGAAAGAGGAAGGTGGAATCATACATAATGTGAAAAAAAGAAGAGATTGTTTCATCCAATGAGTACAAGTGAAGTTGGCCAACGGCGACGAATTGTGTGTACTTTGTAGCAAGAAAAAAACTTTTTCGGCTGCTTTTCTTCTAAATTGTTTCCATTTTTTGTTTGTTTCTCGAAAAATTCGCGCCTAAAAATTAGGACACAGAGAAAAAAACGTCTCAGTCAACGAGAAATAAAGAAAAATATTCCGAGCGGATTTTTTGCAACGCATTTGAACCAACACTCAGTCGAAGAATACAAAATGGTAAATGAAAATGTTGAGGATCGAGAGAGGGAGGGAGCACTTGCGTGAGAGTATTTGACGTTATAATTATTAGTGACGTAGTTTGTTGTATATATCTCACGCCAGCATAAAGGCTGCAGGATACATTTGTGGATATAAGAAATTTTTTTGGGGCCAATTTTAAGTACGGAATTAAGAAAATAATTCATAATTTGGCCCATTCGAACTGATCCAGAAATGAAAGATTTAAAATCTTAACTACATTAAGTGAGTGAGGGAGAGTGTGGAGAATAAAAAACGAGATTTGAGTTGCTATACTATCGTTCATTTCGGTATTGTTTAAATGCATTGGCATAAAAATTGCCTTTGAATCAAACGATGAGGCGAATAAAGAAGAACCGGATCTAAGAAAAGGCAAAGAAAAACAGAATAACAGCACACAGTACATTTTTAAAAATTGCTTTTGCGCGTGTTGTTGGTGGTAGCAGTGTCCATGCGAGATGGCTTAAATTACAATTTTACTTGAGAAAAGTGCGTGTATATATGCAAAGCGACGGTAATTCGTTGCTTAAAATAAAAAAAAAAAATTCGACGAAAATGTGCACATAGTTCATATATTATCCTCAAGCCATTTTTTGCGCCCGTTTTTTATTTTTTACGCTACCGCTTGTTCGTTTCGCATTATTGTCTACTTTAATATCTCTTGCTTACTTACTCTCTCTCTCTCTCTCTCTCTCTCTCTCTCGCGCGTTTTGTTCTCCTCATCAGAAATCTCATTTTGATGCCGCGAGATTCTGTGTATTTTCTCTCTCTCTCTGCACACACACACGCATTTTCTCTCCCCCACATTTAGTCACAGCTTTTGTCTTCGCGATGAATATACATCACCTTAAATAGCCATTATACAATCCTCTATAATTACATTACGCATAGAAAGAGAGGGAAAAGAGAACGGTCGTTTGCTCAAAAAACACAATGAAAATAAAAATACACCAAAAACAAGCATCAACTCGAAGTAAAGCCGCAGAAACAAAGGGAAAAAACATATTATATGCATATAAATACAAGCGAAAAAGAATAAAAAAAAAGCGATGGGCCAACGGAATTAACAAAAGGTGTATTATATAATTTTTGTTCCTTTTTATTTTACTCACCATTTGAGATGAACGCAATTTGAGTTGATTCCGTGAATAAAAAGAACAAGGCCAAAAGCATTGAATACAAAGTGATATGTTTGCGAAATATATAAATATGTATTCGATAGCAACGTATTTAGCTGTAACAACGGCATGTTATTCGCGTGGATTTCAAAACGGAGAACTGACAAATTTCACGCAAAAAAAAAACCGTTTGCTCGCTCGTCGAATGAACACACATACACTTGCTGAACTCGGTGGCATGACCAAGAGCAAAAATCAACAACTGTCATTACAGCGTGCGGAAGCAGCAACCACAGCAAAAAAATTCTAATTATTATTGCATCATAAACACGCGCGCACCTTTCATTTCCATGTTCTATTTGGATTGGGTCCATCTCGCTTATTTTCTTTTGGCCATACAACTTTATTTTTATTTTCAGTGCGTTTTTTCGGAGTTTTTCCCACTCTCTCCATATTCATTGTGCAGCCACTGATGTTTTGTGTGCGTGTGTGTGTTATTTTTATATAATTTATCGGAATACAAAGGCAAAATGAAATCCGCAGTTGCTCTCACTCTTTATCTCTCCCTCCACCTTTTCAGCTTATCTCTGAAATTGGATACGCGTACTTTGGATGATGTTCGCATTTGAAAATGAAGGATCTGCATCGCTTAAAATGTGTTGTTCATTTTTATTGTTGTTGTTGTTTTGTAAATTATTATTTTTGATTTAATCCTAATTTCTTTGTTCACGGTCTCACTCTTGCTCTATCTCAGTAATTAAACAAACTTTATGCTCGGAGAGAAACATTTTTTCCGTTTTTTTTTTCTTAATTGATCGGATACGAATGGAAACCCCCAATTGCTCACGTTTCATACAAAATGCTCGCTCGACACCAATGCTAATTAATAATTATTCTGCAATAGAAGTTCGGTGAATATTATTAAATTTTAAGCATCATAAAATGAAAATAACAATTCTTATCTAATGGCATAAGTACTTTATTTATATCGTTAAAATGCGTTGGATACAACCATCTATATACTTGAGAGTGCGATTCATTAAGTTTATCAGTTGGATATATTTCAAGTGTGCCTCATTTGGCGAGAATCTCGTGAGATACAGCGTAGCGCTTACGATTAAAACAAACGAGGCTTTGTTTATATTCAGCAGCCAAAGAGAGAAAAGTTAAAAAAAAGTACATACTTGTTCAAAAATAGTGTGCCATATATTCGTAGACAACTATGTGCGCCATTCCAATTTTCATTCCTTTGTTTCAAAACGATGCCATGCTGAACGACGCATCGCACCATATATTTGACGCAGATAATGATTTTAATCATTTTTACGCTTCATATCTTATTTTTGCAGTATTCATTTATTTTTATGACGGCTATTAATTAAATCAACACATATACATTTTGCATAACAAATTGTCCAGACTATTGAGAATTTAATCAAAAGTTATCTAACCGAATCGTTTAAAATAAAATGAACAGAAAAAAACGGATTCAATTGACTAGTCAAAACAATTTGATGTTTTAAAAGATCGGCCCATTCATAGACGCAAACATGAAGCTATATAGCCAAAACAGATTTTTCGCAGAAATTCTGATTTTCAAATTCAAAATATGACTTTTTGGAAGATCTAAGTTGAACATCGGATCGAAACCTGTTTCATATCAATCGAATTTTGTGGAACTTTCAGTGTAAAATTCTGGATTTTCAATAATGTAATATTTTTATCGCACTGTTGATATTCAGCCCTGATGCACTGAACTCGAAGTAAAGTCGCAAATTTCTCAATTATTTTTTGCTCATAATGGTCTTTGTTCTTTCGAATAAATGTTGTTTTATGATTCACATTAAGATACCGTGTTTTTTTCTTTTTTTGTTCACAATCAACCACTCATATCGTTCACCGAAGTATGCAGTGGATTTTGATTTTCGAAATTTATTTATGTATCAGATCATTAAAATCGTTTTGGTGGACAAACATTTAGTAATATGCGTGTACTTTGTGCTCCCTTGGACGCGTATTGAATCTTCCATATTTTGATGGCGCAGACGACAAAAATGAAATGAAAGACGAAAAAATCTGTCGAAAAAATATCGCGTCAGTTTAACGCGAAGATAAGCTGTAGGGTAGATGAAAACATCTCGAAAGCACATAAACATGAAACATGACAATAAAAAAACTGTAGCATTTGTGATGAAATCAAATGTGTTTACGTAACATTACGAATGAATTTGGAATTTTACTTCATGTGGCCGAATGTCCGAATCCATTGTTCATAGCTTTGGCTGTTGATGTCGCAAATCGAACAACCCTTCGATTTTACTGTCCAGCAATTTATATACTTTTTTTATTTGCTATATATATAGATATATGTGTGTATGTCTGAGCTGACAAACAACGGTCGATCGTCTCCCTCGCTTCGCTTTTTTTCCCTTGACATTGTGTCCCTTACTATGCGTTGCTTCCTTCAAGCCGTTCACGGGATTATGTGTATGGGTTAATACATGATGGGATATACAAACAAAAGAACTGGCCATTTACTTGTGTTCCTTCGTTATATAACAATTTTTGAATTTTTGTTCATTTAATGGTAACAACAACGGCTGCGATATACTCGTGCGTGTATGTACCGTACATGTGTGTATGTGTCGTGTGCAAGGGGTGAAATCGCCATATGAATTCCATATATCTCATTGGATTGCCCCGAATCAGATATACAGCACACGGACACACAGACACACATACACTCTATATATATACTTACACGAAATTAAATATCCCATTCCAATTTGATACATAATAATTCCACGCGCACCCTTTATTTTTCGGCATTATTGCCTCTTCTTCTTCAAATACGGTTGATATACTGTTTTGATGTTCGTTTTTTCTCCCTCTTGCTCTCCTTCTTTCTCTGTCCATCCTTTTATCTTTTCTCTGGTCGATTTTATTACTATTTCTCTTTCACTTCCCTTTTGTCCAGACAATCGTTCATTGGAGAATGGATTTTGGAACCGTTGCCGATTATTATATACGTCGCATGTGTGCATAATGAATCGATATCATTATAATGCAAAACAGTTGTGATATGGTTGCATTTATGCGATTCCAACAAACAGTCAATAAAAACCCGAAAACTTTTCACACTTTAATCCTGATTCTTGCCATTTGTCTCACTCGGATTCAATTCATACACACCATGCATTGATGTATTGAAACACTCGATTTGGTCCATTGAAACAAATAACCAAATCGGAATGTTCAACTTTTATGTTTCGATTTCATTAGAATCCAAAACATTATTCAGACAATAAAACATTACGATGACAAAATAGATTTATACGCACACACGCATACATACACATTCTCGAAGTTCAAATTGACAACTGTAAGAAAACCAACGTACATCGATAGAAAATCGCGATTTTTCAAATTCAATGATGAAACAATTTCGAATTGATTTTTTCTTCATCAAAAATTATTCGACAAAGCGACATTCTTGAACAAATGTAAAGGCAATAGAAATTGCAATTCGAAAATATTAATCTAAAAACTTTAGATTGGTAAAAATTGGTTTTTTCTTCGTTCTCACTAAATGGCGCTTTTCTTCAAAGAGTAGTTTATTTTTTTTCTCTTTCAAAAAAATAAATAAACGAATAAATATCAAATGGGTTTTCAATTAACTGGGATTGAAACGGGGCATTGCAAAGCATGCTTAGATAAAAGAATGAAACGAAAAAAAAAGAATAAAGAAGTCGCAACCGAGCAACAATATAACTCAATGGCAAGTGAAATGAACACAAAAAATCGAAACAAAACTGAGATATTCATTGATTTTCTATATCGTGCATTTTCTCTTTCGTTTTGTAGGATCAATTAAATTTTAAGCATTATAAATGAATATTGCTTCTTTATGTCGACGAACCGAGTCGACTCAAAATATTTCCTATTCGGTTGTGTCTTTCTGTGTGTGAGAGAGATAGAGAAAGAAAGGAAATAATCGCGGCCGCAGGCTAATTTGTTGTCACATTGAATTCGGCTATGAAAACGTCGGACAGGACGAACGGAACACAAACAAACAGGAACACACGAAAACTTTCCAACAAACCCCCTGTTCTCAATGAAAAGAATGTAAAAGCAAACCAAATCCGCCACCGTGGGCCATAAACGTCATAAAACACTCTCTATCCACATACATAAAAAAGGAAAGAGATATAAAACCGACCAAAATGACTATAAGAATTACAGAAAATTCATCTTTTCTTGCCATTCCCACTCACTCTTCATTTGAAACTAAAGCAAACGAGATACGAACACGACAGAAACTGGAAAAAGATTCATCGCGGCCTATGCGGTAATACTTGCACACAAATTTACGCACATAAAAGTACATTGGACGGTGTAGCAACGACGACACACAGGATAAAAAAAAAAAGTTTCACAAAAATATCGTTTTCTTATTGAACGATTTTATTTTCGATAAGCTTAATTTCATTTGAATAGCTTTGATGCCAGTGGACATATAGTGGTGCGTGTGCGTCCGCACTCGCTTCGTCTGATTGCCGAATTGCTCGTTCCAGAATATTTGTGTATATCTTCTTCACTTGAATGCCTCTTAGCGCTAAAGTATTTAAAAGATTTTTTTTTAAATCAAGTTGAAATAAAATTAAAATGAAAGTAAACACGAGCAAAATGAATGGAAAAGAAGAGAAAAAAAAACGGGATTCCGCACAGACCTAAAGAGAATGACAAAGTTTTGTGCTGAACACTAATAGCAACCACTCGCACACATTTCGAATAAAATAAAAGAAAAGAAAGTGTGTACGAAAAAGAAGAAAAAGAAAAAAATGAATCGAAATAAGGCAATTTACATTAAAGACCGTTTCCGGATTTTGACTGTGTGGCATGTTTTACTGCGCTTTTTTGTACTTTCTTTCACGCTCACGAGACATTTAGTCACGAACATTCTATATATATTCAACCATGCAGAAGTGTGCACAAGCACAACTCATCAACATCAAAACCGTGCTCACCACATAAAGCTTTTTTTTATTCATTTTCTGTTCCGTTTTTTTTACAGTCGAATCAAAGCAATTCATTTCTATTATTTGATCCGTTCAAATGAAGTGAAACTATTCTTCGTAAATTTGAATTCTGTCACTTTCAACTTAACCAATCGAACTCTCTCGTTCAAATGGTTGGCATAAAATAATTTTGAAGAAAATTTTCATTTGATGTTCGAAACGTTGATTCACATTTTCTTTGCGACTATTTCACATCTTGATATTCTCTTTTCTTTCGCTTAGACAAAGTTTTTGATGTTTTTGTTGTTGTTATTGTTTTTTGAGAGCAAACCCATTTTGCAGGAACAATTCAGTCGACCGAAACGGAATTGACGACAAACAAATGACATTTCTTGTTGTGTGAGTGTGTGTCGTCGAAACGATTAAGTTTAAAGATTATGTTATTCTTATTTCTCCCGCAACAACTCCTGTGCGATGAACGACATGTGTGTTTCAATGTAATCAATTGCAATTTTTGTTACAAAAACTCTGTTTTTCTTCGTCATCATGTTTGGCATGCTTCACTTTTTTCTTCTCTTTTTTTTCTTCGTCTTTAACGATATTGTTGCATCGAATTGTTTCTTTATCTTTTTTGTTGCTTGTTTCATTCTTTTGACGTGCCGTAGGCAAACGAGATGTACATATTTCTTCCTTTTTTTAATGTGCAAATTTGAGTTTCGTCGTCTTTTGAAAAGTAACGACAACTGCAACACCGGTGATTGTTTGTGTGCAATTTTCAGTTTTGTGTGAATGGTGATTGTGTTTGAAGCGTGCAAAACTATTTATGAATCGATTTATCTGTGTTTCGCTTATACTTACGGGCATTTCTCTCTCTCTCTCTCTTCATCTCCCTCTATATCTTTTTCTCAGTTAATTGAAGTCCGAACATTATTGAACTGAATAGGTTAGATAAATGGGTATTGAATGTGTTCTTGCATTTGATTGACATTCTGTTTTGTCAACCAAAATTACTTCAACTCGATCAACATTTTTTTTTGCACATACACAATCATGCCATTGTTGATTTCGGCTTCTTTCTCCACATGCAATCGATTGTAATGAAGATATCGTGCGTTGTGCATACACTTCAAATGAAAAACAAATTCAGCAAATAGCACATGCTTCAAATGCATCATTTTTAATGAGTTTCTCTTGTTGTTTTGCTGTAAAAGGAATATGTTGTTGTTGTTTTTCTCGGTAAAAAAATGTTCGAAAGAAGGTGTTCAAGTGCCTTTTCCAATCAATTGAAAACTAGAAAGAATAAATGTTTTGCACAATCAATGAATAGAAGAAAGTTTCATTTTTCATCAGTGACATACGTAGTATCGAAATGAATGGGCAATTGCAAAATTAACTCCTTGTTCTCCGAAATATCATTGTTCATGCCTTGACTTGCCTCCATATCGGTATAATATACGGTGCATCGTAATGTCATGTCACCGAACGCTGATACAACTCATGTTTGTATGAATCCCTGAATAATATGAATTTATCGAATATATGGTACAGACTTCAAACAATTGTTGTGTAGAACGTCGCATTTGTTATGTACCAAGCGCATACAATTAAGGATTGAGTAAACCCGACAACAAAATGTTAAAAAGAAACCGAAAAGAAACGTAATTTAAAAGGAAACTGTCTCGGTGTCTTTGAGTCAATCCCTTTGTTCGATCGGACATTCGTCAAATACAAATTTACCCATTTTCCCATCCAGATGGATGTTTGGCGAAGAAAGTGTAATTGAAAATTGGATGTATTGAAAAATAAGATGAAGTTGTTTCATTTTGCTTCCGTGTGTTTGTGTCCGTGTAAAATTCATAAGGATTAAATTAAATGGGTTTAGAAACGTATTTTGTTTGAACACCAAGTGTCCATCTGATGGGTCAGTAAATTGAATTTTTTCCAAAAGCCGATGATAAAAGAATCTCTGTGTGAAATGTATCCGAATATTTCCAAATGTATATCAACTTAAAGTATACTTTTTTTGGAATGACAGTTTTTTTCTTCGTGCGGATTTAAATTCAAAGAAATTGCTTGTAATCGAAATAGCAATAGAGACAGTTCGAATGTCAATAATAGTATGTCCGAAAATATTATTTTAAATGTGTTATTCATTGAAATTTAGAGCATTAGTTACACTGACCAGTAATAAAACACACATATACGTAATATAATTAGGTGTAGCATGCGCGCATAGTAAGCAGTTTGTAATTAACAGGTAAAGACAGCGAAACCAAAAAAATGTGAATAATAAATGGGTAAAAATCTATGTTTTACATGTCATTTAACAGAGTAAACAAGTTATGTTTGTTACGCGAACAATTTGGTTGAGTTGAGCTCTTAATACGGTAGTTTTATATGGTTCCGTTTGTGGCTACTAAAATATTAGTGAACTCACTCAATTTTTGTTTGCCGGTTTGGCTCCTGTTCTCCACCTCTCTCTATCTCCTTCTCCTTTTCTCAATCACCCTCTTCCTTCTCTCTCTCTCTCTCTTTCTCTGCCTCATTGAAATAGAAAACAAATTCACCCGTTTTTCGCTTTATAAATACTTTATTATAAATGACTAAACGGATTGCGTGACATAAGCGCTTTCTCTATCCATATGCTTTTTGATGTGAGCGTATAGCGTAGTTTTTTTGTGTTTAATAATAATTCTTTAATGAAATCGTAGCTAATAATACTTATGTGTACTGATAATGCGGCGATGGTACCAACGGGTTTGATAGCTAGCGTTGACACACAAAATGGGAAAAACTTGGGTTTTACTAAAATAGAAATCAATGCAAATGAAATACACATTTTGACGAGTTTATGAATATGTAGTGCACAAGAACAATTTTGTGTTTTAACACCAAAAGGAAGCATGGCATCTACACGAGTACACGAGTAAGAGAGAGAAAGAGATAAAGAGTGAAGGTGGAACGAATAACACGAGCAGCGAAAGTATACACTTTATAAGCGCGTGAGGAGTTTAGACAATAGGTATGTAATAACGATACGCATTGCACACACTTCAACAAATGGCAAAGAACAATGTCAGGGAGAGCGCACAGTTGTACGAGGTAAAATTAGCTCCAATTTCATTTCAAATGGTTTTTTTTCGTTGGCGATATTGTTGTTGACATGGAATGTTGTGTCATCACCGCACCGATTTGAGCACAGATAATTGAGTTTGAACCGCTAAAATATGATAAATAGTCATTTTCAATCTGATTTCAGTCTTTCATATTAGTAAAGAATTCAATTAAATGTCACAGACACGCGTATTCAGTGCGCGTTCTACTCGCGCGCAAATGTTTGATTTTTAATGAAAACTTTTCAACTTGATGTTCGTGCATTGCCATAGAAGACGTCATGACTTTCATTTTATTTTTGAAATTGCCATTTTTGTTTTTGATTACATAATCTTTTCAAAAATCATGAACTATTTATCATCGATTAAATCGCCTCTATCACATTTATATTCGTACAATTATTTTAATTCAAAAAGTCCATTCGGTCAAACCCTATTCTCAAGTTGAGAATTTCAACTATTACGAATTATAAATTCATAACTTTCGTCTGCCGACTGATTAGTGATAAATATTTAGGAGACAGTCATAAATTGTAAAGGACAAAGTGGTATAAAAGTTTCATAAAGACACTGACACATTATACACTCCCTTCCAATTGTGAAGGAAGTTCAATGCTTCTCACCAATTGTATCATTTGAATTGAAAAAAGGTGATCGATTCATCGCCAATCGTAACTGAAATTGAATATTTCACATGTCCAGTTGTTTGCGGAGTTTAAATTGAGAGAAATGGACATATTATTGTTTGTGATTATTTTCCGTCACAAAACTTCTTCCATTTTCCCCAATTTTTTTTTAGTATCATATTAAAAAATTGGTGGTCTTAAATTTCCAGCTCTTTATATTCGATGTGTGTGTTTTTGTGCATGTTATTACCATACAAATTGGTTTTGATGTGCCCAGTGCCTGTTGTTTATCGTTTATGTTCTTCTTTTTTAAATGCGGTTGGTGTACACTTTACTTACATTTTTTTGTATATGGTTAAAAAGATATTATTTCCGTCAGGAAGCTTATCTATAATAAAAACGCCGCTCCATTTTCTTGGGCATAGTTAATAATTTTCTCATTAGAAAAAATATATATTTTTTGGTAGTTATTTGTTATTTTATTGAGTGTATGTATTTTCTTCTCTCTTTTGACGAAAAACTGAATAAAAATCGAAAGTGAGCGTGAGAGTTAGATAGAGATAATAAGCAAATGAAGACTAAAAGTGTCTGGCTTATTTGAGTTTTATCGACAATTCATTCGTTGTTTGTTTCAATTATATGCCATTTAATTTTATCAGTCAGACGAAAACTGACCACAAAAGCGATTGGGCGTAAAGCGCGCGTCCCCCTTATGATAAAAAAAAATGAACGAAACAAAATACCTTACAGCGGCATTCGACTAGCCCAAAAATTATGGAAAATATGAATGATGAGAATGTTATCATACCGTTAACGGACCCTATTAAATTTGAATATTAAAAATACATTTGAAAATGATTTGAATTGTTCGGTCACAGAGAAAGCGGAGCAAACAAACGAATGAAAGTGAAGCGGAAGCCGGTGGATAAAATGAATCTACTTAATTTGACTTGTCAGGCAATTCAATCGCTGGCAAAAGTCATAGCCGTCCAATATATGTTTGTGTGTGCGATAAAACCAAATAAGAACGACAAATACAAAAAAAAACACACAACGATAACAATAAACATTAAAAAGGATGGAATCCAATTTGAGTGACCATCAGAAGAAAACATAACGTAACCACGGCATGATAATATCACCAAATCCGTTGTATGTTACTCGAAAACACACACACGTACAACTAAAACCAAAATAAAACCATCACAAATTTTGGTTAACTCGTACCCAACTTTATCTATGATAATGTGCCGTCGAGAGCTTTGGACATTTTTTACGCTTCGTTCCTTCTCTGCACATGATAATGTCGAGGAAGAACACACAAAAAATGCGATTTCGTTTCGAATACCATGTATTCGAATTGTAATACGCATAAGACCGGATTATGTTGTTATGGCTTCCACATTGATACCATGCTCAAACTAACTGATACTGTTTACCTTTCGAAATGCTTACTTTCCTTCAATTTGTTGTTTTTATTTTAAATCACATAGCATATGTTACTTGCGGTTGCGATTTATTCACAAAGAATAATAACAAATTGGTATTCCATAATCAAATATACCACGGCAACCAATGGAATCGATTGAAATCAGTACCAAAAAAAAAAAAACAAAAGTGATCATTTTCCAAACTATAAATTTATTTTTAAAATGAAGATTTCGCTCGCGAAAATCAAAAACTGTGTAAAAATATGGGAAAAATTTGAATCCAGATCCCCTTTCAGCGGAAAGTTTCCAGTGGGAACATGTATATTTTAATGTGTTTTATGTGAATGTCATGCATTCTGTGCACATGAACGTAAATCAAAATTTATTTTTTAAATATCGGTCTCTTCAATAAAATTTACAAACTACCGTTTTCTGAATGGATGAAACATTTTTACCGAAATTGTTGTAATAAATCGTAAAAAATGTTTGCTGTAAAATTATATATATGGGGATGTTGGCCGGACGCTTTCTTCTGTTTTTTTTTTGTGTTTGGTAAATCGTGTCCAGAATTATGCGGCTTGAGGGTTTTTCAAAAAAAAAAAACAAGTCTCACTTGATTATGAGCCATTTGCGGTATTTGTTCAAAGAAATTATGCGCGTTTTCGTGCATTCAAAATATCGTTCAATAATTTTGCGGTCACATCTAATGATAGCTCGTCGTTGTACAAAAGGAAACTAATTTAGATAATCCATTGTTATAGTGGATATATTGCTTGATGAAAGTAACCGAGTCGACGGTTTTTTATGTATACAAAACAATCTGATAAAGTATCGTAAACAATGAGTCGATGAAGGCGATTTATCGAATGGAATTTTCTTAAAATTTAGCCAATAGCTACTGTTCGATTCCATGATTCAAAGTAGGAGTTCACCATTCCGAAGTCGATAAATGTACAGAGATTTAGCTGGAAAATGATTCACATGTGATTCGGGTTACATTGGCAATAAATCTCGGATGATAATGATGATGTCGTTTATGGCTTGCACCGGTGCAAAAAAACAAAACAAATCATATACATAAAAAGAGACAGGGAGACTAGCCAATCAACAATCAGAAGTAACGGAAAACAAATGGTTTTCGTTTTGTTTAGATGTTTTACGGCTTCATGCAGTAATCAGTGGTTTCACGATCGCAAAAACGCCATCAACAAAATGCCATTCAAATGTGCTGTGCACTAAGAAATTATCTTGGTGACATTTTTACACAAGAATATTTTACGCAAATACACATTTTTTAAGTTTTCGATCCAGAGGTGATGTGTATATTTTTTCAAAAAAAGTATAAACTTTGCCTCCCAAAAAAGGTGAGGTGCAAAAAAAGTCCCTACTTTTTTTCCACAAAAATATAAGCAAATTGAAAGCATTTCCGAATAAGAAAAATGGGCTCATTGTGGTCAGAAGCTATGTCATTCTTGTAAATTAAACAAAATTGTGAGTAAAATATAGTCGATAAATTTCTCAGTGTGTGAGTAGGTAATTTTCTCTTTTTAGCCACTTGGTTCAATCACTTCTCTAGCTCGTACTTGATGTGATACTATATTAAAATTTGCCAATATATATATAGAATCACATTTACTATTGAGCAACGTCGATTGCTGCTGATTACTGCATTCAACGAAGAAAACTCACTTGTTGGGTACGTTTTTTTGTTTGATGCGAATTTTTTTTCTCTCTCGTTTTGGTCGTGTTCATGTTTATTGTTCATTGGCGTCAGTTCAACTGAAGACATCATCATTACTCGAACAGTATTTGAATTAGATGTGAGATATTGGTCAAACGACCAACTCACTTCATACAAATTTCTTGTCCAGATTATTTATTGATACCGAATAATACGGCAATAAATTATTTTATTTTACGTTTCGCACAGCAGCAAAACCATTGATGATGTGCAAAATGTTCGGTCGGTGAATGTGTGGTGAGTTAGTGGCATGGAGACATCAAATTTGCTCATCATTATATCGGACTTAAAGACAACCACCATTGCATTTGTTTTATGACCACGTATTTGATTGTTTAGTGTTGAGTTGAGATTTTTCAACATAAACATTTCATTTGATTGTGTGTTTGCGTGTATGGTAGTATTTTGCGACAATTTTTTTTGTTTCTCTTCAATTTTTCTTCTTTTATTGGCAAACATTTTCCGGATATTTCTCATCTCCATATCATCATTATATAACGAAAGTTTCCCCATGTAATGAATCACACGTTATTTATGTGATCCTTCGAGACAGAGAAGACAAACAAAAAACGTCACAATCGAATACTTTGACTCATTGAGAGATAATAGAATTATTCGCAGCAAATGGCATTTTCAAAATCGACAACACCTACTCATACCTACTCTTGCAATGTTACATCATACCAACTTGTTTCAGATCTTGATGTTTGATGTACATTTTTCAACTGTACTCCAGTTTGACCCTCACATAATTTACGCACTCAAATTTTTGATGACCAGTCTTATTGTCACTTAACCGTTTTATTTTTATCGTCTAATGATATCATTACACTGCTGATCGGTTCACTCGTCCAAGTATACGGTCATTTATACATCAGATTTTTTTTTTGCATCTCGTCATTATACGCACAATTTGGGTATACAATGACAACGTTCGCACATTTTTGTATCTCCGGAGATGTATGAATTGGTAAATTACGAAAACGAAAAAACGTTTTGTTACCGAATAAATGATTAGAGATGGAATTTAATTGAATTCGAGGTGAATTTTGATTAATTTTATATTAAAAGATTTTCCATTGAAAAATTGATGAAAAAAAATCTTTTTTAAAATGTCTTTAAAGTCAGAAAATGTTAAATTTGTACCACTGTTTTTGTGCCTCTTTCACCTGTCTTAATCTTGCGCCTTCATTCAGGCTACAGTCTCCAGTAGCACTTTTAGATTTTCTTGCATTTATAGGATCCTTTTCCAATTCTTTGAATTCGTCGGAAACAAAACTATGCCCTATGGCAATAGAATGTTTCGCTTCAATTTATGATAGCTTCAATTTATGGTTTAAAAAGTTTTTAAAAGAATGGAATTTAATAATTTCCAAATGCTCTGTCCCAAAAGACATAAAAATGAGTTCCAAGACCGTTTGCAAAGAGTTTCAAACACATTCTTCGCAATAAATATATATTTTTTTAAACAAAGACCGGTCGCAATTCATTTCATTACTCTCGAAAATTCTCTACTTCATTTCGTTGCCGAAAAAACAGTCTTTAATCTTTATTCGTTTGTTTTAAGATTTATTTTGTTTTGTATGCGATTGTGCATTTGATCGTTTTTTTTTTGTTCGTTTCTATTTTTGGTTGCGTATTTTGGTTTTGTCAAAATGTTGATGCTCTTTTGGTGTTGCCGCCATCGCCTACAAAACCACCATGGTCGCCGCCGTCATTTTTACTGTTACATACACGAACACACATCAATCGTGTGTGTATATTATTACGATCCATCTAAAAAAAAATGATATCCATCCACAAACAGACGCCCGTTAGTTGCTGGCGAATGGAGTGGAGAAATAAATGAAGAAACATACATAACCACATATGTTCTATTTATTCAATTTATTGTTTTATTATGCACAATTCCGTTTATTCTCTTCTTTTGATTATGTTCTCTTCAAATGCTATAATTTTGTGTGCAGCCGCGCCAAAGAATGCACATCAAAACATTGCATCGTGTCCTGAAGAATTATTACATTACACGGCGAAGATAATGAAAGGATCAAACACGATCGTTCAATGAATTTAGGAAGAAGGAAAAGAAAAATGAGAAAAAACCCTTCATAAAAAAGGGTTCTCACATTATAAATTGAAGTATTTTGTCATGTCCTGCCGATCATTAAATCGAACAATGGGAAGTGAGTTTTTAAACACGAAATAAATGATCAAATGCGCGCACGCGTACGATGATCATCACATATTAGTCTAAATGGAATATCTAATCACTTAATAATTGCTAGAGCTTGTAGTGTTTAGTCTCAATGACTTTATAAAATGTGTTATCGGTTTTTCTCTTCATCTGAATGGGCTTCGAAAAAAAAAACGGTCGAAAAAACTTCTTCGTTAATTTAAACACCTTTTTTATCGTTGTTTTTTGTATTTTCTCTTTTTCATCGCGTAGTAAAAGGATTGATGAGGTCGACATTTGAACTTCATTCGTTTGATGGTGGCATTCTTTGTGCACGTGCGCTGTCAGCAACGAAACGAAAATGTAAATTAAATGAGTTTGATGTATTTATTTAGTGATTTGAATGAATTTAGATAGAAAAAAAAGGATTCAATGGATATCAGCACATTAATCAATGTTGAAAAGTGGGTGTTAACGGTTTGATTTCAAGGTATTTTAATCAGTTATTTCCCATTTGAATGTTGAGTCGCTTTTTTACCTCTTTTTTCTGCGTCGAATTTCTACACATGTAAATTGGTGTATCGCTTTTTTTGCTCCTATTTTTTGTGAAAAATAATCAATAAAAGGACTATCTTTATTCAACAACACAAAATCGGAAACATTTTTTTTTCTCTGCATTGTGCGGTGTGATCAGTCTAAAACAACAGACCAACAAGATTTATATGTTTAACGGGCATCAGCAGGTGAAACACTTGTAAAAAGATAACATTTAATCAAATAAAGGTCGGTGATTTAAAATAAAAAAAACGACCAAATGTTGACTTTTGAATATTAAAGTTTTTTTGTGCATTTTTCTGATTTTTTTTCATTTTTTCTTATAAAATAACAGATTTATTGGCCATAAAACGTTTCTCTTTGTTTTATTTATCGATTATTTTGCTCGGCTGTTCTTTGGCAAACCTAAAACAAATATTGCACTCGGTTCACAACTGACGAATAATAAATATTTGTGGCGCCTCTTAACCGATACTGATGAAAGAAAAAAACATTCGAAAGCATCTTTCCGCAGGTGTGAACAAATCTTGACAAATATGCGAATTGGTTTTGACAATTTGGTACAAAGAATTGTAGCGCCAGTTACATGTAAACAAAATCACACCCTTCATCGTCCCGAAAAAATCACATTAACTATAGTGTTTTCGTATAAGCAAATACTTTTGCAAGCAAAAACGTCCTCCAATCAACGTAAATTCTAAACATATTTTTGGATTTTAACATAAGTGAATTGAAATTCAGATCATTCGAGCATTTTCAATGGAAAAAAAGAATATGATTTGAATTTTTCATCATTTTTAACATTCCATCTTTAAATCTTTTATCGCTTGTTGTCGATGTGATTTTTCCATTTTTATAGAAAAAAATTGTGTTGTGTGTGTTCAAAAAAAATGCAGGGAATTTAAGTTAGGGTGATGAACAACGTGTTGTTTGTGTTTCAGCTTCTTTTTTTACCACTATTTTAAATCACATTTCAATGATGTTTTATTTTCCTATTTTTTGTCTTTTTTATGGTATTTTTTTCCAATTTTTGTGCAGTCGAATGTTATGCAGCGCCCTAATCTTTCCTTCACTTAAAACTCGAAATTCAAACATTTGTTTGGGCCTATCAAATGTGCATGAACGCGGGGAATCGACGAGAGTAACGAACGAGAAAAAAAATAACAACAGTAAATTAAATGCAACTGAATCGTATCACGATGTCAGAAAGCCCTTTCTGTCTTGAAATGAAAGAAAACCCAAGAAATTAAGATCGAACGCGTGCGCATCAATCGTTAGTGGCACGCGACATTACACCTCTTAATGAAAAACTAATTCATTTGAACAAAGTTTGATATTTTTTTTCCTGAATTCACGATGAACAAACAAAGTCAAATTTTAGCGTTTTTTTGCCAAAAAAATTGTTATACATTCATATGTTAGGTTTTTTTTTCAATTTGAATTCAACCATTTATTGCCATTAAACTTCGATTCGTTGTGAAATGAGCCACATGAAAAACGTGCTAATCTTTTGAAATTGTATTGCGAACAAAACATATCACACAAATTCTATTTCATCCAACGCTAATTTGGTGTTCAAAAACAAGATTATCTGTCTGAATTGAAATTTCAAATAACAGATATTATATGACATCAAATATCCGATTTTCGCTCAATGGCACAATGTATGTGTTTTTCTAGGTAAATTCACTTATTTTTATGTCGATTATTGAATCGATTGATTTGTTGTGCGTCGTTGGTATTTTTTCTTTCGTTCGTTGTCAGGTTTCATTGCAACTGTTTCAATCAAGCCATAAGACAATGTTCAAGTTTCACATTCATACGATTTGAAGCAGCACGTCGAAGTTGCACGGAATTTGATATGTGACAAGGAATTGAGCAGAGAATGAGGATGAGCGAGTAAACAAGCAAAAAAGTGTTTTCTTTTTGTGACCGTGGAAAGTGTTTGAATTGTTCGTATTCTGACATTTAATGTGACATTAACCAAGCCGTACGGTATTTTCTCATTCAAATATATTGCTCGTGTACTCTTCGGCAATAGTAATAGAAGCCATAGTGAAGTTTTGCGCCCAGTAATAAGATTAGTAAATCAAATTCGAATGACATGCATATAATATTTATGGAGTTCCTAGTGATCATTGCATATGTGTGCTTGACGGCTATTTGCAGTAATAAAATATATATATATATGGCAACTGATGCATCCGATTTTTCGTTTTTGTGTAAATATGTGGACACACCGCGCGGCATTGTGTCTATATTGCGTCGGATTTCTGCTGAATTTTCGAAATAATTTTTTTCGTTGCACACATGACATTGTGATCTGTTTGTTATTCGGAGATTCGAAGAGAGGGTGCATGAGTGTAAGAGACAAATTTGCTATATCGGCTAACCCGGTCGCATGTAGTTGACTGTCTATGTAGTGTCTGTCTCTCTCTCTCTCTCTCTCTCTCAGCCTCTCAGTGCATCTTTCTCTTCGATTGAATTCAATAAATGCGATGATAATGTTTTTGTCGGCTACTGTTTTTGTTCGGGATTTATATGGTGCTTCGATTTTATGTAGACCCAATGTGATCAGCTTATTTTATCCATTTCATATACAAGTAGGAGTCGACATTTTCCATTCGTAATGCATATTATTTTTTTATACATTCACCCCGATGATGAAAGTAGCTAAAAAGCGAATTTTTCACACTTTCTGCGTGCGTACATTGCACATTTGGCGTATGTGAAACTGAGTACACACGCCACAATGCGAAGTTGCTGCTGCTGTTGTTGTTGATGGTGGCGGTGGTGGTGGCAGGCATGGTGTATGTGTGCGTTTTATGATGGTGGTGCAAACATTTTGATAAATTGTGTTTCGGCAGGCACTTTTGAAACAGCGCCTCGGCGAATACATAAGGCGAAACTGTCGTCGCCATTGAATTCGAATCGAACAATGAAATAAGAGACGCACAACAAAAAGCAATAAATTATATACGTACCAATTGTACATAGAAATTTTGTAATATGGTATTGGTGATTCGTTGGTAACATATTCGGAAGGGTTCGATTCAGTTCAATCGTTTTCAACCCCAATTCGGATTTTTTTTTGTTCTCTTCTCATTTCATTTTCTTCAAAGAACTTCAAAACAAACTTGTCAAATCGCATTTCGTTTTGTTTTCTGGCGTCTTTGATTTGTTGTTGGACATCGTCTTAAATGAAATTCAGTATGGTCCACAATAGCTGAAGCGACGATAAGCTAACACGCTTATTTTGAAATACATACACATCGAAAAATTCGCAAGAGCTCATGTAGAAAAAAAAACAAATAACCACCAATAACAATACACAGAGTATCCACAAAATAAAAATCGGATTTTTATCTTTGTGTCTCACTTTGTTCGCTGTTTTTAATCTTCTTTTTGTTTGATTTGTGGGTATGTTAGTAGCTTTGTCATGCGATGTATTTCTTTTCTCACTTGTAATCGCATGTGTGTTCTTTCACACTTTTTTTCCCTCTTCAACACCCGCCGATGGTCTCACTTTTACAGCGGCTATTTTGTTTGCGTGCGTGTTCTTGTGTGCGCGTTACACTTTATGGAAACGAAATGGAAAATCCAACACGATGTAATCTATTTGTTAGATCTAGACGACCAGATCTCCATTGGGCGCATTTTTATGTCGTGTTTTTTTTTGTTGGTTGCCGATTCGTGCTTGAGCGTTTTAAATAGTCGGGCATGGGCGCTAAAAAATTGGCGTTCACACATATGGAGAGGGACGAGAGAAAGAATCTGTTTAAAAGAAATAAAGTAAGTTCCGGCCTAGAAAAATGGATTCACCACCATTGAAATAATAGCATATTATGCGAAGTATCCACTTAAATGCGACGGTGTTCAAGACACACACATGTATATCTATATACAGCTACTCAACATTAACCATGTAATCGCATAGCCAAAGTATGGTACCACAATCTCAATTCCAAAGACACACACACACGCCGACTGAATACATCAAGAGAAGAGAGAGCGTATCACGAGACTTTCACCATCGAAAACAACAGATTGAGTGATGTGATAAACTTTCTTCCTTCTTCAGGACTTTATTCCTCTTGTGGATAAAATATATATATATATTATGAGTGTGTGGATACGAATTCTTTTATTTTTTTGCTGTTCGGTTCGCTATCTTATGATTTCAATCGCCTTTGATATGTTTTTTTTCCTTCGATCCTGGCTTTCTCGATGCGTGCTTATTATGGTAAAAATACATGTTTTTTATGAATGACTCTTTGAGGATTGTTTTTTCCTATCTTTCCATAAATATAAGAGGGAAAATCACAGTAGTCCTTTTTTCCGTGCATTCGACCAACAAATTGAGATTTGCACACATACGCACAACCTATGATACCGCAAATTCACGCGGCCAAATCGTATTAAATGTTGCATACAGTGATTTTGTTACTCTTGGGCCATACATAAACAAATAGTCGAAGGAGAAGTAGAAAAAAATATTTGAAAACCACCAACGAAATAATCACGTGCGTTCCAACAAAATAGTGTGCACGAAATAAAAAAAAACCACAAACCACATAAATAACCCGACAAATAATCTCAAGCATCGCGTAACATACTGTTCTCAAACTATTTGATTCGCTGAAGACTTTACAGAAACACCAACTTCAGAGAGGAATGTGAACAAAAGTCGAATAGTGATTGTTCCACAAGACGGGTTACGACCGCTTCATTTACCACATGAATAGTGGAAGTATGATAAATGTGATCAAATTAAAATGGAGTTTTGTGCGTAAACTTTTTGGATTATCCATGTGTCGCAACATACTTTGTTTTATAATGCGCCTTCGTCAATCTTCCTTTTTCTCCCGGGATATACAAAAGACTTTTTTCTTCCTCGACCCAACAGATTTCTTTTTTTCATCCAGTTTGATTGTGCCGAGACATATAGAGCTTACCATGTATGTTATTTTAATTTTTGCCAAACTATCAGCAAAATACTTTCAAAGCCCTACAGATTTTTTCATCGCTTTCCTTAAGATATGCTGCACTAGAGATTGATGTATTACAGACTAGTGTAATTTGATTATATTTTATGGCATACGTTTCCCCTTTCGATACTTTTTTGTTGGGGAAAAAATTGCACATACACAAAAGTTCAGCGCTCAAAGTTTTGACACATCGACAATGGATCGAGTGATTGAGCGACACACAAAAACATCGAACAAAATGTGATGGGATAAATGGGAACAGCAAATAAGTACACGAATGTGCAAAAAAAAACTTTTAACATGTTTTTGAGGTTCACAAGTTTTTTTTTTTTGGTATCGTGACTTTTTGGCATAATATCGATATAAAATGCCTTGGGCCAAGCCAACGAAAGGACATTTTTGAATGTTTGGTGGAAGTCTAAAACCAAATGAAAGTGTTTAGAAAATTAAGAGAATTAAAAAAATAGCCCCTTTCGTCTTGAAAAAATAAAAAAAAATCAATGCTTTTAACTCACTTTGAAGTTTGAACCGATTCGAGTGCGAAATAAAAAAAAAATCGGTAGATTACAATTGGTGCATAAATTTCATTTGAAATGGAAATAAATTACAGTCAAAAGTAGTCAAAACAAATCGGGAGACTGAGCTGAGGTAATGATGTTGATTCGCTGCCATAATGTGATCTGGGCAAATGATAAATGTCTCTCTAATATTCCTGTTCAGTCAAAAATAGAAGTGTGTGGTTTATTTGTTTCGGTGATCGAATCTCAATCGAATGCAGAAGACGCGATGAGCACGAAGTGTTAATCAAATGGTGTGACATTGTTGGTATAGCTGACACAGCAAATGAAAAAAAAAATAAGTAAAGTGACATCAAACCGCATTACATTTTGACCAAAAAACAACAACAAGAAACCGAACGAAGTGTGTTTTTTATTTGAAAGAGGAAAAAAGTGTGGAAGATGCCGAAAGAGTCGCCTATCCCGTTTGTGATCGCCCCGGTAGATTTGACGATTGGGTGAATCGTCTTTCTACACATTTGTATGTTTTTCCCCATTTACAGATTTTTATTTAGATGTTTTACTTCTTCCTTCAAAAAAATAAACTATAGACACCAAATCCCTTCATTTACGATGCGTGTGTGTTTTTTATTGTCGATAGTCCTGAGCATAGATAGTTACATTTTAATGAAGTGTCACGGTATCATTATTCAACTATGAAATTGATGATACTTTTTTAACGATGTGATATGGCACGAGTTCGAAAGCTGAAATCGTTGATTTTTCTACTTCATACGACAATAAAAATACGACACAAAACCGTAAAGAATCTCTTTTAACCAAATGAAAAAACAGACACAAAAATCGGGGTCGAAACAAAAAGAATCACTCAGTTTAAAAAAAAAAAAAAATAGAATATAAAACATCATTTACGGAGAGGAAAAAAAAAACAGTAGATATGCCGATGTTTTACCAACGAAAGAAAATTCTATTTCAGGAATAAAAGTAAAATGATAGCATTACAAAGAAAGAGGAACGACAAAAAACGACAACAAAGATGAACACATCCACGGGAACGAGGAAAAATACCATCATAATAAATAAATGGCACGAGATACCGTTATACTATGAGAATGGGATTTAAATAAATGTACGCTTCGTATTAATAAATACATTCCATAAGTGCATTTTGTTTTGTTTGCTCATACTATTCTGTTGCTTGTTTTGGACAGTTGTGTGTAAGCGACTGTGTGTTTTTTTTTATATTCATCGCATTTTTTTACTCGGATCAGCAACAAAACTAAATATGTTATGGCACAAGCTCAAGATTAATTGTTTGTCGAAACATGGAAATATGCTCGACTTGGGCAACGACATCATTCACCACATCAAGTCACCGCACAATTGCGCACAGCATTTGTTTATGTTTCTCCTCATATACGCAGTTACTTTTTTATGATGCAAGGTAAAAAGAGAAGGAACTGAAAGGTAATTTTAGATGTCATTGACTTTGAATAGTTCTGAATCTTCCATGCATCGTGTTTTTTTTATTATGGCACGAGACATTGCTTCCCTCATTTTATTGGGCGAGCATTTATTTTAAAACAATATGAATGAGTTTTTGGCCAAAATTAGCTTTAATTTCATTTTTGTTTTTGGCGTGAGTGTGTCCATGTCGATCTCACGTCGAAAATCCGATTGTATGTTAATATTCACATCAATTTCTGTCACAAATGGCTTCATTGGTCTTAATCCTCTCAATGAAGCGCATCAAAATGGCTTTTTCTCGATCATAACTCATTTCCAATCGAAAATTAATAAATACGACGAATAAAATTGTAGCATTTTTATTGGCAATTTTGAGAAATATTATGTCACCCTTCGTCATTTTCATTGTAATATGCTTTTGGCGCTTGCATAAAATATCCATAAAAGAAACACTAATTGCTTTGTAGTTCAGATAATAATAGCCTTAACAGAAGCCATAACGTACGCGCCGCCGACGACGATTGTACACCGCAAAGAAAATATTGTAATATACCATATTTAGCGTATAATTGACATTCGATGCCCGAAACTTTTAAGTCGTGCACATTGCATGAAACGATAGATTAGACAATAGACTCAATGCACATCGCTTCAATAAAAATTGTTGCAGAAAAATGTTTCGATTTGCAGATTTTGTCTCCCTCATTCATTCTTTTTTACAACGTTTTAATGAGCACATTTCAGCCGACGTAATACAAAATATTGGATAATATTACAGAAAGTGAAAGTCGTCTCGGTCCTGAAATTGTATTATCTGCTAAGATCAGCGTGCCGGCTGCGATAAAATGCAAAACAATTAGGTATATTGCGGAAAAATATCATTTTTGGCTTCATTTCGGATCACATAATAAAACGACTAAATTACTATTGTTTATCGAAATTGGACAATTCACTTCACCGATTTTCATCAATTAGACGACTTTTCGTCTGAAGCAAAATGTTTGAAAAAATAAATAAACAAATGCGATTTCTGTTAAAAACTATATGCAAAATTGGACAGAAGAAATCGAGCCTCTGAAGAGCGTCATAAAATTTGGAAGAAATCGTCCAAAATAATAACAATGCCAATGAGTATAAAATCGATTGAATTTCGAGTGTCTGTGTCGCTCCAAACAATAAAGAGTGGTTGCTATCTTCGGAGCCCATTTGGTTTGACATTGTTTCCGTCTATTCAGTGCATAATTTGACGATGTAGTATAAACCTAACGAAATTCTTTATGCAATTTTGCCACATCATCATTGAAGCGTCCTGAAATAACCACATAATCTTTCCTCTTTCAGTTTTTGTATTCCATTCGCAGCGGCTGCTCTATTCAATAAACACTGACAAGTTCCTCTTTTGCGAACACATAAACATAATCGTGAATAAATATTTACTTTTCGATATATGAAATGAATCGAATGCGTGTATGACTCCCAATAACAATAATAAAGGATAGAAATGGTTTTACCTTATGTACACGAAATATATACGTGCCGCATGAATGACATGGTGTGTTTGTGTGCGATGGTGGCTTCATATCATCCAGTCGACACGAATGCGGAATTTAATGTTGTGTTTTTTTTTTCTCTTCTCTTTTGACATATAAATGGCCAAAACGAATACGCGACCGATATGTGTGTATATGACACAACACACACCCTCTCTTTTTCTCGTGCATCGTACCCTTTTTTTATCAAGCCAAAAATGATGGCGAACAAGAGTGAATAAAGCATTTTACCCACTCTACGACGAACGTATAAAATACGATTTCATACAATGTGTGTTTAATATTGGAGTGCAGGACACAATGGCCATACTGATTTTCAAAATATTACAATATATGTTTCGAGTTTTTCCGGCATTCATATTGCGTGAGTGTGTGCGGTTGATTCGATTCGCATTTGCTGTTTGTCGACAGATAATATTCCAATAGCGAAATACATTTAGAGTAACTATAACGAACCGAAAATTGTAATCATTGCGCATAATTCAAGCATCCATTTTAATGGCCACAATGTTTTGCACCCATTGAGGAAAGAGATGGAAAATCGAATGGAAAACCAAAGATAAAGTCGTCATTGGGGAGATATTATTGAATTTGTCATCACATTTATTGTTAAACTACATATCTTCAGCACCATTGCTGATCAGCCATCATGCACATCTTTGGCACACAAAAATTAATTCATTTTCAGACAAAATTTAAATGACTTTTTTTTGTTCCGATGTCCATAACAACAATTGTTGCCAATAGACAAGAACCTTTTGTACTTTTTGACGTCGTTTTTTTTTCTCTTGTTGAGATTGAAAATGCATTTTACCGTTAGAAATCGATCATTTTGACCGTTACATATGTTCTTCGTTCATTGCCGTGTAGGTATGCAGCTATATCGATAATCCGCCAAGTTGAATGCCAACGAACGTAAAGAAAAAAAACACAAGTAAGCCCCTTCGGAAGTTACCGTTGGTAAAAATCAATTCAAAATTGATTGGACACTGAGATCAATCGATATCTTGGACATGCAAAAAAGCAGAAAGAGAAACGGAGAAAAACATTTATTTTTTACATACACGTTAAATCGGTAGAACCAACCAAGAATGTCATGCATCTTGAGTAATCCATTGTTTGTGATTTTGTGAGTGGCGATACATGCATATTGTGCATTGTCCAATGCATTTCGCTCCGAACCCTCCAGTTCGTGTGCATGCAATTCATTGATTTCCATCTCCTTTCAACCGGTCGACTCTCTATTGTCCAAATTAACGGCTCGTTCTCTTTTATTTTTCGAACACACGCACACACACATCCAATTCAGGTTTGGTCGAAACATTGTATCAATCGTCTGAATGTCATTCGATTGAGTGTGTGTATGAAATCGATTGAATGCATTCGATTGTAAAGAGCGGGAATTCATTATTATATTTGTATTATGCAACGAAGAAAACTAAGATGATTTTCCGTTTTTAGTATTTGAACATGTCGTATACCCTGATCGAACCCTGTTCATTCGCCCAACATTTTATCTCCGATGCATTCAATCACAAATATTGTAATTTTTTTCTGTTTTGTTTTCAGTCTTGGCATCGTTACATTCGCTAACGGACCGAAAAAGGGTCGACCTTTCTTGATTTTCAATTGTATGCGATGCAAACAGAATGCACATTTGAATAAAATCAATTTTTCGCCAAAAATATTTTCAACGAACCGAAACAACATACACACACACAAGCACACATATACCCATATTGAACAGATTAGAATCGGGCTGTTCACTACTTTTACACAAAAATACCATAGTTTTATGTAACCAAATGTGGAATATTCCATGCAATTTTTCGATTTTTAGGGTAAAAACAAGAAAAATAGCTAAAATTTTGAATCCCCTTACAAATACTAACATTGAAATTTATTAACCGTTTCAAACACGAGTATATTCGCATCAAACCCATCAAACGACATGCATTCAGATTAATGCAATGCAAATAAAGCGAAACGATTTTAATTGTTTTGCACATTAACAATGCAGAGAAAATACAGTTCGTTTTCCGACCTTTGACGCGACTATGCTTAGTTGTGGATATTTTTGATTAGTCAAAAAATAAAAATGCGGTAATAATCGAAACACAAAAAAATTCAAATTTCTAACATTTTATTCGTGCACAAATTTTGTTTTAGCCAGAATGCCACAAACCGAGGGAATTTAATTGCGTAACGTCGGAAAAAGACTGGGTTTTTTTCGTTATGTTCCTGTTTCCATGCTATTGTTGACCGATCAATCGAATTCCAATTCAGTATAGCTCACGTGAAGAAAAGAACATGGTCTGTATGTCATGCAGAAACATGGGAAGTGTTTTTTTTATTCAGATGATTATCGATGATGTTTGGCGCGAACCCAAATGATTTTAAAACTCAGGTTTGTTTTTTCTCTGTCTCTTTCGTTATAATTTCGACATTTGGAAATGAAGAGTTCATTTATAAAATTGAGGAAATTCAAAAAAAAAAAAAAACATTGCGAAAGAGAAAGAGGGGGCAATACGGACAACAGTTGAGAGTTTTGTGATCATTGTATAACGGACTGTTGATGAGACATAGGAGAGAAAAAACTCCGACCGCAACCGTAGAAAATGGATAATTCCATCAAATAAACAAACATAAAACATCGGACACACATTGCATGTATCTTGTTACATAGCAAAGGGACAATAGCAAAAAAAGGCATTTTTTTACTTGAGGACCAGCGGTAAAAACGTCCAAATCCCCTCGCTATTGGAAATTGCATTTTTTTCATAAATATCTTTCGTCAACGTATGCATCATCTCGCAACAAATGATTTTTGATGTATGTGTTTTTCTTGTGTGTGTTTAAATCTCTGTCTGGTGTCACTTCCAATAAAAATGCATAAGATGCAATTGACATTACTGTATTGTCTGTATTTTTGGACATACAAAAAACCATACGGGTTTTTTTGTATGTTTTCCTGCTCTTATATATTTTCGTCGTTAAATGAGAGACGACAAAGATCCTGAATCCGCTTCGGATGCAAGCTGCAAGTCTTTTTTTATGAACTAAGATTATGTTTTTACCATCTCTTTTTTTATTTACAAATAACCGACCAACACGGGATGGTTTTTTTTACTCTTAGGCACGGGTCAAAACTAACCTTTACAATTTCAACAAAATTAAACTTATTTATGACGATATTGTTCTGATGTTAAAGAAACATTGGGATTCAATGAAAAACGAAATATTCAGAGCCAAAGGTCTTTTCTTACGAATCTATTTGACTTCGATAGTTATTTTTAACAAATTGTCACTGTTTGATTTTTGTAATGATTATCATTGATATGTGGACTTCAATTTTTAATTTGATTTTTTTTCTCTTTTGCCTGGTATATACAAAAGATCAAAAGTTCAATTCAATTATGATTAAAAAAAAAACAAAAACAATTCTAGAAGTATTTACTTATAGAATTAGTAATAGTAATAACGTAATACGCATCGCGTCACAGATTGTGTGTTACTGAAAAAAAATTTCAGTAAAAGAATTGTACTTACATTCAAAGTAGATCGGCGATTTGAACCAAAGACAATTTTTTCGTATTTTTTGAGTCAAATTTTAAATTATGCTCAATTCACATTGAATACAAATACTAAAGAGTTTTCACCAAGACTCAATTAAATTGAGCCAATTTTATCAATAAAGATTTTTTCACTTCAATTAAAAAAAAGGTTCAATAATCGATATTGAGCATTGAAAAATAAGTCGTAAATGACTAGAGACGCATTGCCAATGCAGCGTTGGTTCTCAAGTGGAAAAAATGCTTTCAAAAAATATGATGTCGTGGCAAACTCAAAATCACATAGAAAAGACATATTCAAATTCATTCTACTGTCAAATTGAATTTACATACAAAAAGCCGTGTTTTTCAAAGAAAATAAATTTGTAATTTCCAAATAAAAACTTCAATAAATTTGTATGTGAAATGTCAAAGATGTCTTATAATTCAAATGAAATATAATTGATAAGAAAAACATCCTATATTTTCTCTTATCAAAGAATCTATATATATATAAAATCAAAAATCATGTTTGCAATTTTTGTTCTTTTTATTTAAATATTTTTTTTATAATGTACAAGAACCAGCACATTTCCAACATTCGTTACAATCAGAATCATATTTGCAAGGTACATATTCAAAACTTTGTGAATACGTTTTGGTCGTATAACACCATTCACCATTTTCGAGTGAGACACCACACCATGCCCAACAAAAACCTTTGAAGCAACCGGCCGTTGCACTGCACTTATTTGTATTCATTATTGACATTGTGGCTAAACCGACGCTGTACAGAAAAGCAACAACAACGCTAGCGCCAAGGTCACGTTTTGTTCTATTCATTGCACTTTCAATCACCTCAAATTCTTGTAACGTACCACCACCATTCGGTTTGCCAAGGACGACGGTAATCAAATCGCAAAGTGCCAACCACAACGCGAACAATTCACACACAATTTTTAGATTCATCTCATTTATACGATCGACTGTTGAATAACAAACAGTTCAATTGGAAATCCAGCTCATGTTCAACTGCTGATCAAAAATAATCAACGTCAACTAACAACTAGTTAAAGCCGAATTTAAACGAGTACATTCGCAATTCAAATCGGTCAAGTTAACACTTTTTTTTTTAAATAGACACATGAGGCGATACAGATTCTACAACAGAGTAAACAACGGGTGTTGTTGATAATTTCGAGCAGTTTCCAGATGAGAAATAAATAATTGCATCAAAACGTAATCAACAGTGACCAATTCAAAAATTAGCATTATCAATGTCGGAATATAAATGTAAAAAATGGAAGCATTTATCAGCTAGAAGACCAACAATGGAGTGATACCAGTGAATGTTGTGGAGTAATTGAGAAATCTAATCGACACCTAAGTCAACCGAATACAATGCGAATCATGTTAGAACTGTATATTAAAAATTCATTTCTATCATTTTTCCAGACGATTTCAGCAAAACGATTAATAATCAAAATGTGTCGTTATCACTTTGGGGTCTATGAAAAATACACTCATCAGCAAAACAAACAAAACGACTGACATAATCACGCCGCATAGATTGTTGCTTCATACAAATCACATTTCTGTTTTGTTTTTCCCCTGTTGACTTGATAACTGTTTCGCAGTTCGTAATTTTGTGTCTGTCGAATAATAATTTAATGATAAGAACATTTGAATTCTGCTGTTTACATGGTAAACCAAACTGCATTTAGTTTAATGTAAAATTAACTTCATAAAATGAAATGTAATACCGTTTCATAAAAATCGTAAAATTCCATTGCCATTCAACTGCAACCAGAAAGTAAATAAATGATCTCAAGTTAAATATGTTATGTATTCAACACTCAGTCGCAATCGTTTGAATTTTAAAATTAACATTAACATTTGCGCTTTGTAAAAACTTAAAAGCCATTTTGGGATATGAAGTGCTTCCAGTGGTTAGGTCACATATTTCCGCATTCGGCATTTAAATTCAAATGAATCAATATCCCTCAAAAAATGTGTGTATGTTTTTTTTAGCAATGAAGATCTAGTTCTTAAGTGCCGATCAGAGAGACAGAAAAAAACAAAACAGGAAAAATCTTGCTACCAGTTTGGGATTAATGTCGGGCCCGAGTGCAGTTAGTATACGCAAAAAAGTGACAAAAAAGTGCTTGGCGAGACAACGTTTTTTGTTGTATTTCGACGAAATAATAAAAAAAAACCTCCGAAATTCGGGCGCACGCTCAAAATAGTAGTAGCAACAGTCAGGAGCACCAAGCAGCTGTCATATAACCTTTAACCGATGACGTCGTCATTCATAACATGCCAAACCGAAAAAAGCGCGTATTATTACTATACTTGTTTTTGCTTTCTCTCTCACATATACATAGTTTCTGCACACAAATACACACTGCACAACATAGAACGATTGCATCAAAACGCACACATTCATATGATGTTTTACACAAACAACCATATTAAGCATTACACCACAGATGTTACACAGCTCTCGCATCAAACCCGGATGGATTTCCAGCACGAACCAATGAAACACCACATATGCACAACTCACTGTTTTCGTATGCACTATTGCAGCAGAATAAAATTGAAAGAATTTTTTTTCGGTAAATGTTCAACAAAAACACACGAAAAATGTACAAAAACATGGAAAATGTTTTTGAGAGAGAGAGAGAGGGAAACTTTAACACGTATGCAGCATAACGTGTCGAATTTGTTCGATTGCAATTCGATTCTTTTCGGTTGAATACAGACTTTTTTCCCCGAAAATATATTGAACGAATATTCAACTTTTTTTTTAAATTTATGGATTGTCAATTTGCAAACACAGAATTGGGTAAATTTCATGCAGAAAATGCATGCACTTTTTAACAAAGCAGAATTTCATTCAAATTCTTTTCATATTCAAAAAATGGTGCAATCTTTTGGAATTCATGCAAAACATCATTTTGGAATCATTTCCAACGAATCAAGAACTTTTTCAACTCGTATATTTTTGTCTATTCAATCGCAATGAGGATTTCAATCCTTTTCTCCGTTCCACACAAATCGATATAATGCGATTGTAATTAGACTACATAAAAAAAGAGAAATCACCTTGAAGTAAATTCATTTATAAATGTGAACTTGAAATGTTGGCACACGCTTGGTGTTTAAGATGGTTACGTTTCTTAAGTGTTCGGTATGTTTGTCGGCACTTCTCTTGATGACGTTTAATTGGTATGTAATTGTATCGTTGGAAATAAAAGGCAGAAAAAGGGATTCTAACATCACTCTCGTTTCACAATTCGGTTTTTTTAAAAATATGTATGGGTTGTGTAAAGAATGCCAGCGCGCTATTGTTATTTGCGTCATCGTTTGATTTTGTTTTGCAATAAAAAAGGAGTTTTTTTTTAAGATTTCAAGTGTTATTGAAGAACAATGCGCACGCCATAAATGAACGACTCAGAATAACTCTTATTTTCATTTCAAAATCTAATGTTTGCCATTCGATCGGTATGTAATTAGAAACAAATCGGAACAAAAGGATAAAAAAAATCTTTTCAAATAAAAAAGAAAAACACAGTTTTTTCTCTCTTGTCAGTAATGATTTTAAAAAGTGGGCGATTGCCAGATAAATTGAAGAAATGATTCGGAACAATGGATAATCAAAATAACAACAACAAGCAACGACGACAACGATATGACAAAGGCATTTGGAATAAAAGAAAGTCGGAATCAAGAAACAGAATGGGAATAGATTTGGTTGAGGTAGGTTGCTATTACGGCATGCGCTACCTTCTAATTTAGCCATATAAATTAATCTATTATCGATGCAATTGCACACATGAAGGTAGCAAGCAAAGACGGCTTGCACTCACTCTCTTTTTTCTCTGAATCGCGCGCGCCTACCCATTTCATCTATTTATTTGTTTACGCTTTTCATGATAATAATTTCTCTCCTTTCGCTTTCTATTCATCTCAGGGCAAACAATGCAATGTCGTATCGGGCCTCAACATCTCCGTTACATTCATTTTTTTTCTTTAGCAATATGTTGTTTTCGTTAAATCGATTTTGTGACTCAAACGGAACAATTTTGAATAGAAAATAAATACAAATCGATTTGGTTTTTTTTTTTGCTCGACACGTGATATAAAGCATAATAATTCACAAATAAATCATATTATATTTTCATATTTCCTTTGTTGCCTATAGATCACCACATTTTCAATGCAAAAGAAAAATGAAAAAAAAATATTTTTGAGGAAGAAGTGGCCCACAATTCAAATACCAAATCTTTCAAAGAAAAATATTTTTTGAAATTACATTTTTTTTCGTATTTAATGGATTGAACTAAAACTGTGTTTTGCTTTTAGTATCTTATCTGTTTCTTTTTAAACCTTCATAGGCTTGATGTATCGAATGCGATGCTATAAGTTCCATCACATTGCGGAAGATGCACATCACAAATAATGTTCATTATAAAAGAAGACAGATTTCATATTGTTGTTACAATTTCAACGGAAATAAATAGAAGTTGCCGAGCAGGTTTATTCGATGCGCGCACGTTCAAATATGGAATTTGTTGATTGAAATGACGAGAGTTAATCGAATGGGCAATTTTGTTTTCGTTTGCAAAGATCGGATAAACCTTTTTCTTCTCTTTCGTTTTGTGTTGCAGTTTTCAAATGCAATTTGATGCAACAAATGTACAACATTCATGCATCGATCTGAGATTATCTGCTTCTCTCTTTCTCTCTCATACCAAAAATTGGTACGAAAGCGTAGAAAATAGAAAATTAACCAGAAGTTTTTTATTCTATAGATTATGCTATAGAACTAACTGAAGAATGATATACGTTTTGTGTGTGATGCACAAAAAGGTAATCTTCGGTCAGATCGAAGCAAATTGTAACGCACATTTCAAATTTCAAAGGGCAAAATAAAAGTAATAGCACACAACACGGCAAATTAAAAAAGAGAGAAACGATGAATCGATATCTCTGTGTGTGCATCTTAAGAACAATGGCCAATGTTGAAAAATAGAGTAATAAAACCAGAAACATTTTAAGAAAAGAATCCTTTAATATCCCATTACATAGTTGAATCGCCAAAAAAAAGTTATTTCAATGTTCATTGTCAGCTCTATCGTATGAAACGTTTCCCATTTCGATTCTGCTGAAAATTCCAAGAATTGTTGTTTTTGGTTGCTCAACTTTAATTTCGTTTTCCTTTTTCCACATTTTCAATGTATCTCTTTGCCTTTGTCTTCATACTTCATACGAAGCACAAAAATTAATCTCGTTACGTTTCGAGTGGGAGAGAAGAGATCATTGCTGAGGCGGAGGTAGACGAAAAATGGCCAAAACTATGATAAAGTCAATTGTTAATCAATCGTTTTTCTTCCTTTTTCACGTAAAACACGGCCGAAATTGACCTGTTGCTCTCTGTTCTCTTTTACGTTTGGTCGATATAGAACCTTGAATCTTAACTCTATTTTATCTTTCAATCCAATGTATGATTTGCTATTTTCTTTTTTTGAGATGGCCAAATCAGGCAGAACCTCTATTACATCACTCATATAATACGGAAATTTTTTTATTCCTCTTTAGCAATTCACAAAAGCAAATTGTAATCAAAAGGTGAATAAAAGCGCTAAAAAAGTAAAATGTTGACAAAATATATATTTAAAGCTTGACATTAAGATGAAATTGGGATGGAAATCATAAAGAAAATATATGAGAAAAATGCGGACAATGTACAGCCAAATCGAATAAATGGATTACTTTGAATGAAGACATAAACATATTTATTTTTGTTCGATCGAGAAAATGAAAATAAAATCGAAAATTTAATCTAATTAAACGATAGAAAAGTAATAATGGCAGCGATATGTCAAAAAGAAGAGATGAAATCAAAAATAAAAAAGGAGCATCGGTACTATGTCAATCGATGATAATGATGAGTGCATTGGTGTGTGCACAGGTACAAATCGTACATGCCATATTATTGGCGTCAGCAAACTCTGCCATAAAATATGAAAGAACTTAAAAGAAACCAACTGAAATGTCAATTTATAACCGGCGTATCGAATTTTTCTTAAATCCTTTCCGTCTCAAGAAGCGAAAAAAAGGGAAAGATAGTGACTCTTCACAAAAAAATTGGTAGGTACGAATGAAATGACGAATTTCGAAATCGAAGCAATTTTAATCCCGTAATAGTGCAGATTTGGATTGATTAAGTGGTCAGACACAGACATATTTCAAAACGGGAAGACCTTTTGGGTTGTTTTGCTGTTTTAAAAAAACAATTTCGGCTTTGAAGGGCCCCTTTTTAAATTCCAATCAACACAGGTGGAAATCATCAAGAGAAACATAATTCAAATCGATCGAAATCACCTTGTGTATCAATTTCATGATGATTTCCAAGCGAATGGTGTCCTTCAGTTTTAAACTTTGTTTAAAAAAAATCCACAAAATTGACAAAAATGTTATCGCAATCCCTTCATAAACAGAGTATTAACTGTCATATTGATTCAATGTCTTACGATAGTGTGTATGTTTAAGAATGTAACGGATTGGAAACTGTGCACCCGCAAATGTAGTAACATATAACTTTGAAATGTTGTTTATGAAACATACGTTTTTTTGGTGGTTTCCAACTGTGAATTTAAGAAGCGAAAAACTAATGCTCTTCACTCAAATTGAGTGAAAATAACTAAAACTAAATGAATAAATGTAAATCTCTCTCTAATTCTCCTCCTCTTATATAAAATATTACCAATAAAAATTTATTGGCTGATATTCTCATTCGATTTTCTTTTGTTCCACTCATGTTCACTCTCTTTTGTCACAGCAGTGACAGTCATCGAAAATGATCAAAGGGTGCAACCAGTGAATACAAAAAAAAACTATATAAAAGGATGAAATGTTGGGTTTTTGTATTAATTTTCAGGTTCGGTCGATTATTTCCTAATAAATAAAAAAAAAACAATCTGGATTTGTTATTTGGATATGGAGTTGGTTTTGTTGTTAAATTTTGAGGTATCCGAAATTGAGTATCGATTGAATTATCGACTGTTTTATGAGCCCACCGATCAAAACCGGTAATAAACACTCTTCATTTTTTTTTGTTACCCCTTTTTTGATCAAAAACGAATAAATCAACATTTACCCTCGAGAAGAGAGAAAAAAAAAATCAGCTGACAAATGAATGTTGTTTAGTTCATTGGATCTTTCTCTCTGATAGAATCTCTCACTTTCGACGTAAATCTATCGATGGCAGATAATGTGAATGTTATGTTAGGTCTTATTTATATCGCTATTTATTGCCACAATTTTATCCACTCGACTCGCTTTTCACAATAACTCGGGCCCGCGAATTTATCCACATTGGATCGGATGATTTGTTTTGTTTTTTTGTCAAGCGTCTGTGCCGCTGCCATCGCTGTTGCTTTTTGTGCTGTTGTCGCTTCTGATTGCTTTAATGCGCCAAACAATAAAATCATCATTAATAAATTTAACGAACTATATTTTCATCATTGTTTGGATATGGTTTTGAAGTGCTTTCGGCCTTCATTGCAATAAAAATATGCTCTCTTTCTTGAAACATCATTAATTGATTGGAGAATGAGAGCAAAAACATTCACATTGAAAATGAGATTTAAAATGGTATACATTCCGTTTCGTATTCCATTGTTAATTGAAAGCACTCTCGCGCATTGATGGCCACTTTTCCATTTCCCAGCGAATGCAATAATTAATTGCCCCATTTGCGATTATGACACTTACTTCAATGATACAACTGCGAACAATAATAACAAAAATTATCGCGTTTCCATAAATATGCCAATAAAATGAAATCAATTCGCATTTCCATATTTTCTTCTCTTTTCTTCGCTTTTTCTTCATCTGCGCAATAAGCCAATTCAATACAGTACGCACTTTCGCTTTGTCTCTTGTTTTTTGTAGAAAAAAAAAAAAAAACAAGAAATAATGTTCGTTGGCCGGTAAAAACGAATCAAACCGAAACAAGCGACAATTTGAAATCGTTTGGATCAACGGCATTAAGTCGGGCAGTGTACCAACGCGAATCCCAAAAGCACTTTACTATATTTATCAATATAATGACAACAATTCAATTGACGTCCAATGCATGTGCTTTATGGGTGAGCTCTTTTATGGTCCCATTAATTCATTAAAATTGCCATATTTAAATGGCGTTAAATGTCGAAACGCGACGCGGCCACTTAATCACAGTGAATGCGCTTAAAATATCAACAAAAACCATATGACAAATTTGTTCAAACATAATTAAAATGTATGCTGTCTGTCACAATGCCGGAAAATGAGCCTTCTGGGATGTGATATCCAACTGAGAATTACTGCACCAAAGTGCGCGACACCAAATTGACCAACTTTGATCTCATTTTTTTTTGTTTTAAATGATTGAATTGCTTAATTTCAAACATTTGTCAACTATTCGCTTTTTGACCAATTCGAGCGAGAGTTGCTTATCATTAAAATGTTAAATTTGAAAATCGATCGGTAGAAGTTGTTTATGCCAGACATTTCAATTAATTTGCCAAAAACACACACACATATATACAAATGAATCGATGACGTTGTTTTGAAATATGGGCAATTAAGCGAAGACGAAATAAAATAAAAAAAGAGAAATGTGAAAATAACGAAATGCACACGCACCTTGTATTGATTGTTGGCATTTTTGCTTTTATTCAAAGGAACGCATTGTTTTCCATTTCAATTGTTGAACAAACGAAGAGAGGATGAAAACCTAGAAAAGAATAAAAAAAAACTTATGTTTTGCTGATTAAATTTCAGTTTGCCGCCAACAAAAACACACCACCAGCACTGGGTATATGGTTGCAGAGCGACAGACGCAACGAACTCCAATTATGTGGAAGAGAATATAGAAAAGAAAACAACACACGAAACTAGCAGGCCTTGTGTTATTTAAATAGTAAGATCTTTTCATTGTTGGCAATCTTGCGTCCATATGACGATTAAATAAATGCAGTTTTTTTTCTCCTTCCTTCTGTTTTCTCAGATCATTTTATTTTTCTGCCTGCTTGTCATTGGTATACGTTTTTTTCCATCGTCTAATGGCAAACGTATGCCGTTAGATTAGTCGTTATTGAGTCATAGCCGCAGAAAATGCAACGCTCACAGATACAATAAACGCATTTTAATCCAACAAAACAGGCGTATGCACACTTCTACCGGCCATTGTTAGGATCTTCCATTTGCTGTTTTGTTTGGCATCAAGACGAACGATGACACCTGCTAGTTGTTAGTGCACGCTTCTTTCAACCATTTACATGTTTGTGATCCTTTGCACCTAGACACTTTGTATTGTGAGTGAGAGTGAGTGAGAGTGTGTAATCAATGCACGTTGCATCCCATAGCCGGTTGGTTGCATCCATCTAAAAACCACACTATCGTGCCGTAAACCATCACAATCTATGTATGTCAAAAGCATTTCGAAATTAAAAAGAATAACATAGAGATTCAGAAGGAGAGACAGAGAGTGCACACTATTCAAAATTGTATGTTTTTCACTTCCTTCTCTTGCCTCACAGCGACCATCGACAAATTCACAAATCGCCGATTAAAAGTGCTGATAACCATGCTCTTTTTCCATCTTGATTCTTCTACATTAACTCGATTTATTGTGATGTTCGCTGTATTTTTTCTTCGTTTTTCTCGTGTTTTTTTCAATTAGAAACATCGTTCTGGTTTGAGCCTTTTCGATAATTGTATTTGGAACGGGCTCTCTCCAAGTCCGGTTACGATGGCGTCATTGATATTGCTTATTTTCGCTTCGGTGCCATTTTTCACAATCAATCGAACTCATCATAAGATTAACAGAAACCCATTTCGAATGAAATTTGATGCATTGTCGAAATCCTTCATCGTATTCAGCTGTCGATTGAACTTGACCATCCATTCCATTCCAGTTTTTCAGTTTTTTTTTTATTTTGCTTCACATTCTTGGTCCGCTATTCATGTCGTTGCTTATAATATGTTTTCGTTTTGGATTTAAACACCATTTTAACGGGATTAATCGATGCAAGAACCCGTACGAATCGATTAGCGTTTAAACGACAGACATTTTGATGAGGCAAACAAAATATTGAGAAAAACAATTAGAAATACCATCTAGATTGACTTCACACAGAGACCATTAATAAATGAATAATGTGCGCGCTCTTTCATGCCCAACAAATGGTTTTCATTCTCTCTGATGGACAGTGTGCACACTTTTTATTCGGACATATCGGACTCGGTGGCTGGGGTGGTTAAAATATGCGGTTGATTAGCGATATGGTCATGACCAAAAAAAATGATAAAAATCTCTCACAAGAATGTTAATGAATGTAGTTCTATAAATTTTCGTTGGTTCAGAGTGCATGACGACATTTAATGAATAAATTAAATCGAAAATTCACATGCATGTGCACGTATTGTAATCGATTTTCAATGTAAATTTCATTGTCGACATTTCTTCACCAAATTTTTTTTTTTTGTTTATTTTCGTTTGACTGACACTGAGTCAACGAACTAAGTGTTTTCGAAACAATTCGCACGAATAACAAATAAATAAAAAGAAACAAAATGAAAACGGACTTCTGTGTCGGTAACGCTTCGACTAACATTGAAATAGTTTATGTAAACAAAGTGCTTTAGATTACGATGATCGTATTCATTCCGGAAAAGAGGGATTTCATAAAAATTGATTCAGGTGGGAATGAAGCACAATAATTCTGAAAATGATTTGTGTGCAAAATAAAAACAACAAGTGCATCTCATCGCTTGTTGTGAGTCAATCGATAAAAAAATGGCAATACAATGGCCATTTAACCCTTTTCCCAATTACAACCAATCAAATTCAAACCATTCCGCCATTTTATTTCACACATTAAAAATGTGCCGATTTTTACGCAAAGCCAAATCAATCTCATTTACAATTTTTTGAAAATACTGCGCAGATTCGGTGTGGCCAAACCCTTTCGATAAAAGGGTTCATCACAAAATCAAATCAAAAGGGTTGTGTAAATGGGATTACTTGATTGATCAATATGATTATGGTGACAAAATCCCATTATGTATTCACCATAATTGAACCCTTTTTTTATAGCTGTAAACACTCAAAATGGAAATTTAACACAAGCTCAAATGGGCTTGTTGAAAACCATGCACCAATTGAGCATGGCAAATAAAAAACACGTTTATAACTTCATTGTTCGCATCAAATACACCAATAAAAAAACCACGTTGATATTTTCATTTTGTGTCGTTAAACCCTTTCGTCATGGAAAAAAGGGTTAAACCCTTTCATGTCACATTTGTGAAAACAAATTAAATACCATCAAATAACAAACAAGATGGTTCAATGACATGCGCATGATTCACCCCTTTCGTAAAAATTAAACGTGTCGTGTACATTTAACGGAACAACTGAATTTTTCATCAACCACGCACCTAAATACACCGATCAACGCCCGAGAATAAAAAAAAAACTCGACTCGACACAGTTTTGAGCGAAAAAAAATGTGGGTATAGACAAGAAAAAAATGTGAGTGAAAGGATTGAGCGATAAAAGAAGAGAGAGCAAAAAGGGTGAAAACCCTTTTTTTAACAGGTTGATGTTTTTTTCTATGGTTTTTTATGAACCTTTTTTTTTCTCTCTTAATACATTCCATATTTATGGGAATTCGAATGCTTTTGGGTTCGTTGTATTTTTTTTTGTAGGTAGAAAGTATGTGATTCGAGTGTTTTCCTTTTCTTGGTTTCGATCATAAATTCCTACGCCACACACTCAGTGGTGCTTTGATGTGGCGCATAATTACCATATGTGTGTGTTTTATTGATTTATTTATATTATACACACCCATCACATACAAATTGATGTTGAACTTGCACATCCAGCGAAATATTACTGGGTATTATTGAAAAGGGTACGAAGAATTCATTACGATTTAAACCGATAAGAAATATGGTCGAAAGGAAAATCGAAAATGACAGAGAAATGATAATGATTGAGATTTATTTACACAAATTTTGGATAATAATAGCAGAATATAAAGCTGGTGGCGCTATCGCTGCTTCAATCGCACACTTCCGCATTCTTTTCTATTTAAACCTTTTTTTAGTGCGTCTTTCGTTCTATGTCTATGTCTATTTCTGTCGATCTTTCTCTCTCTCTCTCTCTCTCTCTCTCTCTCTCTCTCTCTCTCTCTCTCTCAATTAAGTGCCGAAATATAAAGTGAAAGGAAAATCGACAAAACTAAGTGATTAATAAGTAATAATAAATGGCAATAATACAAAAAGAGAGAAGAAAACACACTGAAAAGGGTAAACAGCAACGAAATCCGGTTGAAAAAAAGGGTAGGGGTCTTATATATCATAGACACAAAAAAGTGAACACCACTCATATCTACACACAATCAATAAAAAAAACCTATGAAAGAAACCGCATGCCAATAAAACATCGAATTTATATATATTAATTTGGCTTTTGTAAAGCTACGGATAAATGAACCGGTTAGAATAACTTTGAAACGAAACAAATAAAATAAGATGCTATCAACGACGAAGAGATGGTGAAATGGTAAAGGGGAAATGCCAAATAGATTAATTGGAAGACAGTAAAAAGGATACTCGTTGAATGAAACTTTCTTCGGAATCGATTGTGTCGATTCACTTGTTTACCTCTTTCGATTTGCTGGGAATTATCGTTGAAAATTTATATGTATGTCTGAAGATTAATTGAAACTGATATAATCGAATCAACTATCATTGAATGTCGTAATGTAATTGGATACCCGAACATTCTCCAACTCAATAATAAACTGAAAAAACTTTATCCTTTAAACTTTGATTTTTCCAAGTGGCAAAGAAATTAAATCCATATTTCATTTCATCCAAACTTCGTTTCAATGAACAAAACCATTTTCAAAAAAAAGTATCGCCACCAGAAATTCCCCATTCCTTCCATTTATTCCTCATGTATACAAAAACTTTTGTATTATTTCAATTAAAAATTCAACAAAATTTTCTTTTTTTCACTAGTTTGAAGCGCTTTGTCCATTTGAAAAGTTGATTTAACAAAATAAAATCTTAATAAACTGAATAAACGACCTTAAAATCAATAATTAATGAATAAAAAAAAAACAAATCAACGCTATTTCAATGTATTTGTGTGCCAATCTATCGAACGGTGTTTGTGTATTTAAGTAGAAAAGTGTTTTTGTTGAATGGCATCAATAAACAAAACCAACAAAAGTCTCAATGGGGTTGCTTCATATTTTCTGCACGCATTTGGTGGCGCGCACCAAACCAATATCTCTATGACAGTGCGTTGCGAGTCGACAAAGAATAAAAAAGCGCAAGATGCAACAACCAGACAATGAGATGAGCTGGAAAACCCGCAGCGTTTGTTAAAACGGCATTGTATTTTACGAAGATTACACATTCATTTGTGCAACAAACTTGAAACGCTATTTTTTTCTCTCTTTCTATCTCTTTTATCTGTCAAGCGCGCTATTGTCTTCGTTGTTGTATATTTTCCAGTGAAACCCCAAAATAAAAGTATGAGCGAAACAGAGAAACAGCCACGATGGGTCATAGTATAATCGAAGACAAAACTAAAGCATTTAATTCGGTGTTTTCGTCTGTCTCTTTTTTTTACTTTGCTCTATTCGTGTATTGTCTGTTGACACTCTTTCGTCTCACTGAAAGAAACAACGAAAATACCTATTTTTTTGCTGTATATTGTGCAAGTAGCGCGCTTCGAAAACCGATCATCGAAGAGAATCGTTTTATTATGACTTTTTCAAGGTATTGTTGTCTATATTTTATTCTGTGTATTTTTTACTCCGTTTTTCTCCGCGTCAGTGTGTCATTCATTTGTTCGTATTGCTTTGTTGTGCCATTGTTTGAACTTAAATTCCTTTTTTTTACCTGAACACGCGCGTAAGGGTTGATTATTCTCTCTGTTTTATCGTGATATTCTTCTCTTTCTCCTCTCTTTCTATCCCTCGTTAGATCGTCTTCATTCGCATTTGATATACGATTTAAAGCGATGCATCTATAACGGATAAAGTAAGCATGGTGCCGTTGGGTTTTTTCTTCTTCTTTTTTGAACTAATCTTCATACCCTTTGCACCGTTTTCTTCATGTGATTCATTAATTTTCAATATCAAGCCGTTGTGTGTGTGTTGATGGTGCCTCAATTGCCACCACAAAACTATCGCATACGGCTTTTTCTTTTCTTTATTTTTTTTTCTTTCGAGAAAAAAAATTAATGTGCTATAATGCTCGCGAGCTGACTGTGTGCTACAATGCAATCCATCAGATCAGATGCACACGGGAGAAGATATATAAAGAACGTAAGCGAGAAACACACACGATCGGATTCAACGAGTTTTTTTGTTTCGAAAATTGTAAATGATTCATTTTTTATTCGATGAACAAATATCCAGGGAGAAAGAAAAAGGGAAAAATGCTCAAATAAAAAAAGGATATCCACGCGACAAACAAATTTAAGGTAATTTTGTGTGTTTCATTTTCAGCGAGTGCTTTTTTTCTCTTGATATTAATGTTCAAATTACGATGTTGTTTAGCCATTAAGTATTAAACAAGGGAAAAATAGAAAAAAATATATAGAGAAAAAACGCACACAACATAATATGTATCAATCGCATCAAATGCTCAAGCCACGAAGACACACACATATGTTGTTAATTGAACCAGCGTGTGCAGCATGTACTGGTGCGTTGAAAACATTTGAACCCGACCATAGTTTTTTTTATTCACTCTCATTCTTTATCCAAAGTAATACGATTTTGTAGCACACGATAGCGCGTTCAGTTGCGCCTATTTCTTTTGTCTACATTTATCTTTTCTTTTCGGTAGTGTTTTTTTATATCGACGCTTTTTTTCTCAAGTGTGAAAAACTTCGATTAAACGTCTTTGAACAAATTAATGACAATAAAAATGAAGTCACTTATAAACCCTTTTATGATCTCTCACACATTGTAAATTACAACGCTTTTATTATTCAAATTAAACAAAAAATAAGAGAAAGAAAACTCGTTTTTTGTGTACATCTTTCGACTCACCTGAATGATTTTCGATAAAAGGGAATTTGTTTTTTTTTTAAGTATTTTTATTCTGGTGAAAAAAGTAAATACTTCGTCGGCGTCTTTTGTGTCTGATCGGATTTACGACGTAAATTATAAGTGCGAAATTGTTTGAAGGTGTTAAGCTGCTTAGTCTACGATTGAACGTTGCAAAAAAAAGGCGATACCAATAAATACTTTAATTTTCCTCTGCATAAAATTACAAATGAATATACTTTAGCCTCTAATAATACACATTCTCTCTCTCTCCCTCTATCTATCTCTCTTATGGGTGGTTTAAATTTTGTTCAATTGTTTCGTGTGTTGGTATTTTCAGATCAGCTTTTAGAGAACTGGAAAGGATTTCCGTGAACACTTTCGCCCACGTTGATATTGAAGGTGTTATGTGTGGCTGATTTCCATTTAACATAAGCAATTTGATTTTGAGATATCAAAGATGTTTTTAGAAAAAAAAAACAATATACGAGCGTCTATTCAGAATCATTTTTAAGAGGAAAAAGATGTTGTCCCAAAAGCATCCAAGAAACGCTCCACCCATGAAACGCGCAACATTTTCAGGGCCATTGAAGTAGAAGCGTATTTCTTGAAATCTCTATTTTTTTCTTTCATTTCCAATTTCGTACATCGTTGATTCCTTTGCATATTAGGTTTATTCCATCTTCTTCTCCTTCCCATTCAACGACGAAAAAAAAACTAATAAAAACCTGGAGATTCAAAATATACATTTTAAAAATAAAAAGACGAAAAAAAAAACTGGAAAATGGTTTTTAAGTTAATGTTATGTTGCGCATTTAAAACATCCAATAGAAACAACACATAACCAACAGAATCCATTAGCATTTTTCCCGTTGATGTGTGTGTGCGCGCGCGCTTGTATGTGTTTGTTGAAAAACCATACGCGAATAACGAATAAAAAATAGTAGCGAAAGTGAAAAAAAAAAGCAGACAAAATAATACAATGATGATGGCAATGGCATTGCGACTGAAACACGAATAAAAAATAGCGCACATGATGCGCGCGTGTTTTTTTCGCCTGTTTTCTAAATACATAAGAGACTTAGGATATATACACAGTAGCACATGTATTACCATTGGTATTCCCCACATATTCATGTAATGTACAACATATGATGAGCCGGTAGTTAAATGCCACGCGTATATTTATTTTTAGGGTTACGAGCATCTTCCTTGCATCATGCTTTTTTACTTTCTCCGATTTTCTATTCGTCATTACATATGCACCCACACTCCACACTCCACACATATGTGCACATCGTTCGTTACACATCAAAGTTAAATATACGCCACATAATATATACACACAAAGAAAAAAAAACCAGCATAACATTCAAGGTATTACCAACAACAACAAAAACCACACATCTCAAGTTCGAATAACAAACGCACATATGCGTGCATATAAAATACTCTCCCGCTTCAACTGGATTTTCTTTCATTTTTTTTCTGCTATGTGACGAATACATATGATTCTTTGTTAAAAGAGAGAAAAAAACGCACGCAACGATTAAAATGATAAAGCCAAACCTCCATCGAACCATTTCTTTTTTCCATTCGTTTGTGTGATTTATGCTCGCTCATATGCATATGTGGAGAATGGGCTGAGTGAATGGGATTACTTTAAGCCGTTTTTCGAACGATTTTTTTTTCACTCTCACTCTCTCGTATGTATTCAGCCAATAGACTTCTTATATTCATTGCCATTGAAAACATTGAAGACAAACATTTTAAAAAACGGAATCGAAAAAAGTGAATAGTAAACGGTATTGTGTGCAGACATTTTATTATGCTTTGGCACCGTGATATTCACCGGTTGACTTGTGCGTGACAATCCTTCATTCGATGGTGTGCAAATCAATGAGCGGCATAGAATTCAAATTACCTCGTCATTTTTTATCGCTTTCTTTTTCCATCCAATGAATATTTCCGTTTACAATTACCATTTTTGTTCAACAGTTTCCTAACCACATATATTTCTTTTCATCAAAAAGGAACAACAACAAAAATAAGCACATCGCATGCAATCACTCACTTACCCGTCACTCATTTTCAAATCATTTATGTTTGATTTTCATCATCAATTTACTATCTCTTTATATGATAATACGAAGAATTGAGCAAAAAATGCACAGTCCTTCCTACCACAGCACCACCACAAATCACGAAGAAAAAAAACCGTAACGTTGAAGAAAAAATCGACTTTCAAATGAAATAAAAAATTGAGGAAACTTTCACTATTTGAAAAACTTAAAAGGAATTGAAAATATACACGTAATTTTTTCACCAGTCCAAAGGGCTCATTGATATTTCGTTATTTCGATGGTAGAATTACCTGAAAATGGCATAAAAAGAGTTATGGTCTTTTGATGACTTGTCGATAATTTAATCGGAAATCATTGCTAGAATAAACAAATGACAAACCGTCACCCCAATCAACTGATTGAGTTAAGAAGGTGTTTAATCGATACAACTATAAAGTGATTTGGTTTGTCTCGGTTTTACTAAAATTAACATATATCGTTGTAATCAAATGAAATGGTTTTTCTATGGAAATCCAATTGTATGTCATTTCGAATGGTGTTTCGTGCCAAACAATCATAAATAAATTCGAAAAAAGTTTGGCAACGCGTGTGTGCCATTTCCAGGTGACGTCGGATTTTTTTTTTATTTTGGTATTTTGCCGGGCAGAAGGAGTGGTGGTCGTGGTTCGAAGGTTTTGGATGTATTATTTTTTTTACACCTATTTTTATATAGATTGGTAGATGGGCGGCATTGATTGGTTCATCGGATGATTTGAAGTATGTATTGCCACGGTGTCTATGTCGATCATTTTGCATGTCAGCAATTCATTAGATGGCAAAAATCGTTATTGGTTTTGAATCCTCATCAAAATGTTCAATAAAGGACAAATTTCGAAAGTGATTTCTTCACAAATTTATCGCCGCACTAAATCCAAGTGTGTGTGTATGTGTGTGTGTGTGTGAGAGAGAGAGCGAGAGACAATAATTTTTGCTCGAATTTTTCTTACCATAACTTTATCGGTTCATTGCGTTGTGAATAATTGAAAATGATACACGTTATACAAAATGACAATGGTGATTAATTTTTTAAATACTTCCTGTCATTTATATTTAGAATGTTCAGAGATTTTCGCATCTAATATTCATTTCCATCAATTATTGTTGTTCATGTTCGTCATTTCATGGAGATTGACGTGCACAATCACAAGATAAAATAAAATCATTTTTATGCTATTGTTACGTACATCATTCGTAACGATACATGTGAGTTTCGAGCATATATTCTTATGTCGATTACAATCAACTCACCGACACTGTCAAACACTTGCTAAAAATATAACCTTCCAACCAAATCATCTCATATCGAAGACGACAGATTTTTGCGGCACTCATTCTCGCTTACAGTCTCGATACACACATGAATGACAACGGTTTGGACCGACGGAAGGGAAAACTAAATAATGTTCACACACATGGATGCCGTGAATTTATTAAGAAACAAACATCAAAGACAATGGCATTGACTGACATTTTCATATTATATTTATTGAATAGCAACAAATTTAACACTCATTTTTCTCAGTCTCTCTCTCGGTGTCTCCAAAGCCAATATGTAATTGATTTGTTCCACCGATCTGGTTTCGTGGTTATTGGTGTACTTGCGATATAAGTTGTGCTCCTGATTTTGATCGAATGTGTACTATACTCACGTAAATCGGGGGAATAGAAAAAAAAGAACAACAATTCCATTCGACAATGGCAGAGAAATATAAACTAAATACATTAAAATATGTTCAATTATTTAACTTGAATGAACAATACGAACGAGAATTCGCCGATTTCTTCTCAATTTTTCATACACTTGAACACATCATGTCTTTCAGTCTCATTTCACTTTCCGTTTGCTCAACAGTTTGGGCCTCTTTTGTCATTTGAGTGAAATGAAATTCATATTTCAGTCTTCATTTCATTTGTTTGTTGAAAAAGAAAACGAAAATAAAAAAACCAAACAAATAATAAATGCGATTCATTCGTTTGATTTGCTCTAAACACTGATTGAAATAATGAAATGGTAATCAAGGTGATGGATACCATGTGTCCTTGTATCGAATCCGTATTCATTTTTTTTTCTCTTTTGACGAACTCAAGAAGCCTACTCTCAATGTCCAATTACTTGCACTGTTTCGTTCATCTGAAATGGAAGCATATTTATCAAAATCAAAAGGCAAACGTATTGATAAGGATATCAAATATCACAATATCAATTGCTTTAAACAGCAAAACATTTGACAATGAATTGGCTCAGTTGACTAAACTCCCACCCAATCAATAACAACAAAAAAACTCGCCAACTCCTTGGTAACCGAATTGTCTCCAATCAATATCGTTACGACGTTGTTAATCTCATGCCATTTCAACTCCGTTAAATTTTCATGGCATTTTGAAAAACGGCACCGAGGACAACACTTGAAAGGAAAATCATTCAAAATTGGAAAAACTCACTTCAATAGACAAAGCAAAGGGCAGTGATTTCTTAATGAAAGAGCAGTGATTTTGAATTGTGAAAAAAAAAAAAATATTGTCAACATTTTAGCAAATAGTCAAATTAATTCAAAATATTTAGAATGATAAAGGAAAGGTAGAGGCAATGACCGTCATACATCAAATTACTTTTGCTCGGCCGATTCACTTGATTGGATCATATGCATGAATCTATTAAATTGAATCTGTCCCATTAAATAGCCTACGTCATATGCATCGGTGCAATGATTCATTGCTGCTCATTTTTTAGTCTTTTTGTTTAATATTACGGTTTGAGTCATGATATTCATGTCTGTAGTTGATGTAAACGGAAAAATTGATAACTACAGAAAAACAAACACAGTCAAAAATCCATATTTCTGAGAAAAGTGTTGCATTTCCAAATAGTTGCAAATATAAGAATATAATTCAAAAATGAAAAGACAAAAAAAAAACATTGAAATGAAACGCAAACACGAAAAAAGCTATCCATTTCTCATTAGTACCGTTTACAATGCATAGATAATTATGCTGTGAAAACGATTTAAAAAAAAAAAAAAACTATCCTAAAATAACAAATTATAAAGAAATATTCTCATAAACGTATATCATTTCAAACTATTTCCCTTTGCGAAACTAGAACATTTTTTTCAACAATGATTTTATGGTGTGAAACAAGAGGTGAATGCAATTACTCTACATACTCTGCGTTTTAGGTGTGCATTGCGATCGAAAGTTCAAACAAATTAGCCATTGGAAGGCCTAAATTCTCGGAAAATAAAAATAAAATTTTGCAACATGTTTAAATGCACAAGGTTAACCTATGTGACGCATTTTGCATTACCTTTCATGTAATTTCGAATTTTATTTGCAATGTTATTTTTTATATGCAGTTTTACATCTTTTGCAAACATTTTCGGTCGTTCGTTCCCACTCCTTCGATGAACCAGCCAACCGACCGACAATGACATACAACTTAATGGCTACATCATAAAAACTGGAAAAATGTTCACTCCACATTGGCCAAAAAATGTCCGTATGGTTCAAGCGTGCGATGGATGGTGTATATATGTGTGGGCATTGGCACAGAGCATCGATGACACATTTTATGGCTCTCATCAGGCAAATAAACGATTTACAAACATAAACGTGAGCATTTCTTCTGTCGACTAGCCGGGTTAACGACAAACACAGATTACTCTACCAAATGCCAATTTCACTTTCCACCTCGTTTCGGGGTAACAAGCTATCCATTTTTATTGAACTTATACTCGGGCGCACACACACACACACATACTGACAATTGCACAGGACAATCTCGCCAAACCGAAACTAGTGCAACATCGAACCAAGAAGAAGTAGAATAAAAACCCATAAAAATATGGTTTTGTTATCGACATTTAGTGTGATTTTTTACTTACAAATATGCTCTACTGCTGGAGTCATACATTTTTTTTGCTTTGCTTTGTTCGGGACAAAGAGCAGGTTTATGACTTTTCGGAAATGCAAGAAACATAAACGGTTTACCTTTTTTCGAAACTTTTGTCTTTCGTTGGATATGTAGTTGTGTGTTTTTTTTGCGATGCGTCGAAAAAACCTTCATTTTTTCAGTGAGTGCGGGTGGGTTTTTTTCGCAAGTCAGTAACAATTACTTTTTTACGATCGGTTTTTTTTGGCTTATGCCAAAAAATCAATCTGTATGCTACAACACAGAGTAATACTTATGTGTTGCGGTTAAAAAAGCCATAAAAGAATCTCCGCATATTGGTTTAGTAATAACAACTCGTATACGATTTTTATTTTTCGTTCACATCGAAACATTTGTTCATTGAAATTTGATTAACTTTTTGAATTTCGATACAACGAATTATTCTCTCGCCACCAATAAAAATATAACTCCTTCTGTTGTTTTATATCTTCTACATTTGCTACATTCGCCAACGTAGTTCAATCGGTTTTTACTTATGTTTTTCCGTTAATGTCGAACATATTTTTGATGGAAAATGTTTTGACTTGAATATTTCAACCCTCGGACTTAATTTAATTTAAATCCAGTCGTCTATGAGCCAAAAGCACACACATCTTTAATTAAAATGACCTAGAGATGAATGATGATGAAATTTCAGTTGTTTCTTTTTTCTCTTGTTATTGATTTAGACGAAATGACCAAATGTTTGTAGAGTTGAACACGATAACTTTTTGTGTTCTCAAAATGTTGGGCTTCCTTCATTCAAAAAAAATAAAAACAATTTTTATTCCAAATATTCAGATCAGTCATGCTTTCAAATGCCACATATGGTCAATATGCCACGTAGCATTCGGGTTCGGTTGGGTTAAACCAATTATTTGGCCATTGTTTAAATACAACTCTTAACGACCACAGAAAGGATTATTGAGCTCATATATTTTTGAGGAATGGTATGGTTTATTTTACATAAATTGCTCTTAGAGTCAGAAGGCGCCATGCATTTTTCAATACCTGAATGTGTATGCCTGAATGATTGATAACATGATGCCATGATGGTAAATTGATATCTTTGTGGATGAATGATATACATTTTGCGAGAATGTCTTTAGTATTTTGAGTACAATTTCCAAGTTCAATAACTTACATTTACGAATAAATATAGTAATTATAGTAATAATAATAATAATAATGCAGTACAGTTATCTTATTGATTGTCAATACAATCAATTGAGATGGCAATTGAAATCAGTTTCGATTATTTTTTCGAATCAGATTCGTTCTTCATTGATAAGGTGGATTAATCTATATAGATATTTATAACTTCCAGATTCTGTTTGTTCAAATTCACCAACACGATAGTTTCCCTTTCCATGATTTTTTAAGAACCTAATTAATTTGAATAAAAACAAATTTTCGTTTAATTTTTTTTTTTAATAATCGATGAAATGTGACTTGAAATAATGAACATACGTCTGCAAATAAACTGTAAGAAATAATGCTAAATTTGTAAATATTCAATGTTTCGAAAAATCTGGAACGTTGAATTATTAGTGGAATTTTGATTTTTTGCAATTTTATATGTCCTTACATCAGAATATTCCGTCTGCAATGCTTGCACTCCGAAATTAAAAATCGATTTAAAATTGATGAAAAGCATATTTTCCATAAAAAGATGTTGATTTTACTGTTTCAATGAGTTTTTCAGCGATCCAAGCCATGAAAAAAATCTGACACAGAACGGCGAGCAAAGAGAATGCAAAGATAATAAAATGATCGTTATATTCGGTCACCATAACCCAGAAACCCATTTTACAAATGACGCGTGTACTAGTAATATAATTTACCAAACTCGATATGTAGAATATTTCATTTAATTTACGACTTATTCTGTAAATATCGAAAGTTATGTGCAGAGAGAATAGTCCACTGTAGTCGCATTTTTTTAATTTTCAAATAATTGATAGCATTTTAATTGATATTGACATTTACCCAATAACAGTATTTTGTTTTGACACACATAATCTGATAACGTCTAATTCGTTAAATTTGTCAATTTATGGCAAGATTTGTGGTTGTAATTCAATGAAATAACGATGAATATAATCGAATTGAATGCATACTAAATGAACTATTGCCAACAACAGTAGATCGGATGCCGAAAGGCTTAACGATGCACTGAAACCAATCCATATTTGAACAAAATAAACGGATTAAAATGTGGGTATTTTCTCTGTTTCGAATGGTAGCCAAAATTTCAATGGTAATTTCATTTTCCATACTCCAGTCGAATTATACACTTTGATATATGTATAAAACGGTAGTACAACATATGATGCAATCATAAAAAATTATATGCACGAATAACGTAACATAAGATTTGTTGTTAAAAACTACCTTTTAATATTGTACTCTGTTTGCTCATTTACGGATTTTCGGATGAATATCATCCAAAAGGATAAATAACTCTTTTTGTTTCGAACTCGACAGGCAATCGCAATGATTTTACTGAATGTAGTACTTTGGTATGCAATACATGATTGAGCATAACAAAACTCGTTCAAATCGAAATCAGTGGCAATTATATGATAAATAAACTCTACTTGCAATAGTGCAACACAAATCAAATATATAATGTTACACCAAATCGCAACAGATCTAGGGGGTAAACAAACTAGAAAACTAAAAAAATTAATGGTAAGAAAAATTAGCAATACTTAAGCCCGTGTCTCCCCCTAGCAACAGATACACTTGATTTGCATCGTTTTCACTGGTTACACACATCAATTCCAATAAAGTACGGATCACTTTGTAGAATTCACTGGATGATATCACTCTTGATGTCTTGGACATAATTGAATAACTGATTGAATTTTGACAAAATTTACCGAAATTTATAGAGTATCTTTTGGACATGTGATTCAAATTATTTTTCTGAATCAAGAACTTATCTAAAAGCCTTTTTTGGGATATTCATTTGATCTGATAATTGACGATGACAAACAAAAGAGATAGTAGTTGACATTTGACGTGAACATTTTTTATTTCTGGCTCGTTGAATTATTATGAAATAACCGAAAAAGAGTATTGAAGTAACATTACAGGTTAAAAGAAAGAAAATGTAGTTTTTTCGAAATAATTGCCCCTTTCAAAGAAACGTATCATGTAAAAATCTCTTACTTTGAAGTTCAAACATCGTTTGAATATCGAATTTAAATTTCTTTTAGGAATGTAAAACGTCTTTTGTCATAAAAAAAACTTGACGACAGTTGTCCAATTTGAAAAATGACGTTGATTTTTGTTTTGTGTTTTAAAAAAAACTCCTAATCACTCAAAAAGTACATTCTATGAAAGGATTATGACCAACTTCATTGTTTGAGTCGCTTAAGGGTTGTCGTATGGGTTTTGGAACAAAAACCATATACTATACATTACACAAGTCATTGTTTGACCGGAAGTCAGACACAACTTCATAAATATTTGATATGCACAAAATATGGGCTGTGCATTACTATTTCATAATTAATTTCCACTCGAATTTGTTTCCACTTCTCTGTTCATTTCATTTAATTTGGTCAACATTTTGATTCGATGCGATGAAAAAGATAAACAGCAATTGTACGCACGCTACCATCGACATTTTGCTAATCGCACCAGGCCATACAATGCGAACCGGGGTAGTGTATGTTGGTGAAGGTGTGTACTGGCACTGTAATATTCCGGCAATGATGGTCATTAATATTGTGTACGCGAAGGGTTAAATGGCGCATAAATATAACGTTCTCTGGTTATATCGATTCCGATGACCGATAAACTTTTCATATCAAGATTTCATTTCAAATATGAAATGGATAAATTAACCTCTAAAATGAATGTAGAGGATGCGTGAGCGCTAGCACGAGCCAGTAATTATAATTAGCAGTTTACTTAAAGTACAGCTAACGATAAAATATGATGGCGAAAATGGTTTCGAATTCGTTCAAAAAGAGTGAAAACAATATGTGCACCCACCAATGGCACAAACATTTCAAATGTAATCAATACGGTACGAAATGCGTCATGTGAATTTGCACAGAGAATAACACGTAAAAATCAGTTAAGTTACATTTGGAATTGATGATCGGTGCGAAAGTCATTACTATCCTTTTAATGGCATGTAAACCTTATTAAGACCGATTTCACGCACAACAGGACATCTAGAAAGGACAACGCGTAATATGAAGAAATAAAAGCACGCACACACACACACTCACAAGTTCAATACCTTTTTCCAATTTCCTATTTACTACTAATCATCATCGGTTTCCATAGAAATAAGCATAAGACTATTTGAAAAGGATTGGCCATTTGCTTCGATTTCTTGAACAATAAAATTGTGAATTTGGTGTTAGTCTTTCGTTATGTACTGAACGCCATCGAAATCAAATCGCCCGTATTTTGAACAATCATCATCTAGAGACCACTGAACGGATGTGAGTGGTGTGGGCGAACGAGTGAGAGAGACTTTAATGGCAATTTTGTGACTATTTCGAATCATACGGCAAACGGACCAGTTAACAGTATATAAATATTGGAATCGGTTATGTAATTGCTTAGGCGCGCACATCGTACGCATTTTTATCGAAACATTTTGCTATTTATATATACAGAAGCATACAATACATTCAGATCCCTGTTTGGCGATTACCGTACGCATTGGTGCTTTATTCGTTGTTTCTAAATGGCTTTCAATTCTGACTGTGCATGTCTATGTTCTGTGTATGTGTTTTTCTGGCATAAGCAATGAACAAAGGGTGAGTTTGCAACGCTGGACAACATCAGTATAATACGGCAAACATATTTTAATGATTGCGCGTAAAGCAAACTACAGATTAAATGCGTATGCATTGGCTATGGCTGGTTCATGCCAGGCATTGAATTGTTTTCTCGTCATATTACGGCTTGCTGGCACAACAAATTGCTCATATTTTCATGTGGCGACGATGTAATATAAAGTGCATTTCGACAGTCCCTATGATTCGGATAAAAAATTTCCATTGAAATTCGACGATAATGAAAAGGCATATTGATGAAATTTCGAAATCGAAGTGTTCACCTGGAATGATTGGCATCGAATACAATATTATGCAATGCAAAAGATTCACAATACCATATTGTTAGCACAATAACACACTAATCCTTTGCTTTATCCAAATTTCGTTCTTCTTTCATTCGTTTTCATTGAAAACGGGCTCTCTGTTCATTTCAATCGTTTCCATTGTCTAAAACAGAAAAAGCACATAAAGAGAGAGAGAGAGAATCACGCAGAACAATGGGGTACTCTTTCAAATGGACATGATTTATGAAATGGACACACACTCACAAATACATAGATACGAAACGGATAGGTGCACGGATCATTTATGAAAGAGGAAAAAAAAAATGACCGATACGAATGAACGCAAAAACAGAAATAAAAACCCATTCATTTTGATCTACTGTAATGGGTGAGTGAGAGAGGCAAATTCAGAAGGGAGTCGCCGGCAACAACAACAACAACGAAGAAATTGAATAGAATGCATGTGTTTCTCTGTTTTTGTGCAAAGCGATATTGTTACATATGCGAGCCAGAGATTATTTAATGCGCTTTGCGAAAGGATGGACATAAATCTTCGAGTCGACAAAATGCATGTGTTCCAATCGAACAAAACAATAACAATCGAATCTTCCAGAGTCAAAAAGAAAAAAACAAAAAACCATCGAAAGAAGAAGAAGAAGCATGTACGAAACTATAAAAAAGCGAAAGAGATAAGACACTATAGAAGAAATTCATTTGATTTCAACATCAACACCATCCAAACTCGAAAAATGAAAGTGAGAATTGATGCTTCCGTTTCAAAGAGTAATATTAAAGCAGAACGAAATGATTTTCACTAAAGATGAAGCCCATGGAAATGGACACAGCAATTAACAAAGGAAAAGTCTATATCATCACAAGCAAAATCCAGCGGCCACTCAAAAAACCATAGCAAATCAAGACCCCCCTGTGCCCATGTATGCAAAGAATCAAAGCAGTTATGTACGTGGCGGTGAGCATCCCAATTTTATACTGAATGAAAATGAAAATATCTACATTTTAACTGAAAAAATTGGAGTTTTCTATTCTTTATTTGTGAAATCGAATAATTTTTATTGAATAATCTCTTTATTTATCAATTTAAATATACATTTTTTTTTACCAAACTTTCGTTTTTTTCACGTGAATGTGTATGTTATTAGATCAAATCATCCATCAAATGGTTGATTGGCTGAATTCAATCAGCAATTTGTTGCTTTTTGTAAATTTTGCTTTCGATTTAAAGTTTCAGCATCGTCCAAATCATCAAGATCTTCTTCGTTAAACAGTGTTGATTCTGAACGCGACGAATACGTGCTAAGATCTTCTGGTTCGATTTGTTCCGATATTGGTGTCATTTTAATGGCATCTTCCTTAAGCATGCGTAAAATGTTACGCGGATCATTCGATTTATGTGTATTTCGTTTTTCGCTACTTTCTAAATTTGATTCAACGCTTAAATCAAGCGGCATTTCATGGCTCGGGTTCGTTTGTTGGGCCGCACGTTGTTCCATTTTAAAATGTTTGAGTAGTGGTGCATTTGATGTGCTCAAATCTGATGATCGTTCACTAGTTTCTGATCGGGATGCTATTGAATTATTTTCCAATGAAATGGCCGGCGATGTGGCCGGTGTCAATGGTGCATTTGCACATTTATGATTTACTAAATGATGACTGTGTCGAAAGCTGGCATTGCATGTTTCGCAACGATATGGTTTTTCATCTTTATGAATTATCATGTGGGCTTTGAGTTGATTCGAATCGGAATATTTGCAATTACATTGATCACATACGTATGGTTTTTCACCAGTGTGCACACGTAAATGACGTCGCAAATTGGCCACTTGCACAAATTGTTTGTCACAATATTTGCAATGATACGGCTTCTCACCGGTATGTAGACGCATATGTGTTTTCAAATGATGATCGCGTGTAAAACGTTTGTTGCAAATTTCACAGGCGTATGGCTTTTCACCGGTGTGAGTGCGTTCATGATTTTGGAGTACATGTTTGTAGCCAAATGATCGGTTACATGTTTGGCATGTGAACGATTTATCACGTGTTGGCTCTTTATTTGGTGTGGCACGAATTGTTGATAGTGATTGATGCTTCATCGAACCAATTGACTGTGGTGATGAACCAGATGTTTGCGGACTTATTGAGCTCCGACTAATATGTCTTTTTAAATCATCTTGCATATTTAATTTGTAATTGTTATTTGTAAGCTCTTCGCTGGTTGTCGTTGGTACGATGTTATTGTTGTTTTTCACACTTTTTATGCTGAGCGCAGATGAAATGGGCGAAATTGGCGGCGATGCAACAGCCATTGGGGGCAATTGCCATGAGAAAAAAGATGGATGTGGATAGAGTTTTGAAAGTAATGCGGCTGCAGTTTGGTTGGCAGCAAACATTTGCGGTGTTAGCATACCGATCGATGTAAGACCTGAGTATAAATTGGATGTTTCGTGCATACCAGCATTTGGTAATGTTGCACCAACCAATGATGCTGGTGATAACGGTGATGATTTGTTTAATTCGTCATGATCATACTTCATATTCGATAAGAAACTGGCTTGGAATGCAAGTGAGGCATCTGTACACGAGACGGAAGAAAGGATATTTTTGGTTGGTTACAACTTTTATTGAAAAACTTTGTGGCAAAAATTGTACGAATATTTTCTATGAACCCACACACCACAAAAATATGTGGAAAATAACGAAATTTTGAAAATTTCAAAAATAAAGGTTGGAAAAAACTTACTTCTTGCATTTTGTTCTTGTAAAAGGCTCAGCGCTGACATTGACATGATGCTTGCTTTCTTGTCTTCCAACAGAACTCGATTTTAATAATTTCGTCAAATTTTATAAAATAGTATTCACTAAGTTTATTTCACCAAATTCATAATTATTCTCAATGTTCCTTAATTTTTTTTTTCTTGTTTCGTTTATATATATATATATAATTTCTTTGAATTTGTTACGAAAACTTAGTTTATACTTTATTTAAAATGTTGTATTTGAAATTTTTTTACTTTTGTCGATGTATAACAGAAAATAATGAACAAAAATCCAAAAATAAAACTCAGTATGTGAACCAATTTAATGCCAAAACATAAATGAGCTATTTTTCAAACCTACACCTACTAATATCGATGTGCGACCAATAGTCCTCGCAATAACATGCGACAATAACACCGTAATAGCAGCAATAACAAGAAAAGCAACAAAAATAGAGCAAGAAACTGCACGTTTGCTTCACTTTACCCTGTACACTTCTTCCTCCGTTAAAATATGGAAAAGGAAAATAAAAGGAATAGAAAGATGCATTCGTAGGTATGCAAACACACATACACCATGACATAGAAGATTTTCATTTAATTTGCTACACTTAAACTCACCATCGATCGATTGTCGCTGATTCGTAATTTTTGCACGATAATCTATTTATGAATGATACGATGATTTAAATAACATTTTTTCATTCGATTGGAATGTGTGTTCCAATTTTCGTTCAGAAAATATGTAACTTCTCTGCAAGCGCAATACAACGGGTCTTCGTAGAAATGTAAACGATTAGGTGAAAATATGTAAAATGTGTAACAAATGTGCCAAAAAAAGATACAACCAAAGAACTACAGAAAGTGACAAGCACCCTCATCTAAGAAGACAAGAAAAGTTCATTAAAGAAGACAATTTTTGCAAACGAAATGATAATTCAATCAAAGGGACAATGAACAATTTTATTACAACCATAAAAAAATCGTCTTAATCTTGTTAAAAACATATCATTTGAATCCCTTTTGTTCTTCTACAGCAATATGCAAATCATAAAATAGACCATGTACACATTTGAAACGAGTTTAAATAAACACATGTCAGGTAAAGAGAAAAGTAAAGTAAACGCACTGGAAAAGCAATACTTCAAATTCCAGGGAATATCGTCAGATAGATTTAACAACTTATGTGAATCGATGCAATGGATTAGTGAAAATATAGTTTATTTAACCTGATAAATTCATCTGGCAGTATTCCCTACCCAAATGTATGCACATTTTTTTGGTGCAAAAATATTCATGCAAATGTCCATGTTGTAAATGCACTTTTCTAAGCAGAAAAGAAAACAAATCATAAACAAAACTGAACGCATTTCGACTAAGCAAAACACAAAAATAAAAGAATCAATACTTTTTTGTCTCTCCTTCTATAAAATAAACAAACAGTCAACGAATTTTTGGGAGCAAACCAAAGTGGAAAGTGTGATAGCAAAGGGAATATTTCGGCCATTTGTTATGGCCAGAGTTAAAAATGTATGCTAAAAATATATATTAGTCTTGCTGCTTAAAAATCCGATTGCTTATACACAAATTATCTGCAGTCCATATTTACACTTAAACATTGAACTGATTAAATTGGACTGATTTTGTTATCATCGTTTTTGGAAAATTTCTTAATTTCAAATATTCACCGTTGACACTGCATTTTAATTTTTGTCTGTTTTTTTTTTTATTGCGATATTTTATCAAAATTCTTGCAAAATAAGAGACATTTGTGTGGGAGTTGCTTTGTTTTGGATTTTTTTATTCGATTGTAATTCAGTCGGTAATATCCGCTACTAGAAAAGTTGAACGTTATAATAAGGTGATAAATATCCATGATTAGATGGTATTTACGTGTTTTAGCACGAATTCTAAAAGAAGATTTATGACGAAAGATTGGCAAAGTAACGAGAAATGGATGAAAAAAATGAAGATTTTGAAGAAATCAAGATTGGTTTGATGTGTACAAGCGGTCTTCGATTATATTTAAAAAAAGAAATTTTCAACCGAATGTTGAGCATATTAGATTCAAAGAATTTTGATAATACTTATGAAATAGCTCTTGATGTTACGATTTTGTTATAAGTATCTTATGTATGGACCATGCATATCGAACATCATAGAATCAGAGCTATAAATAAGATTCACAACAGATATTGGAATGAACGGAAAGAAATTGATATCAGACAATATATTGAACTAACTGGTCAATTGAGCTGACAGTACGTTAGCCAGCTAAATGGGCTAAAACAATAGAAGTGACTCATCATTATAACAATAACTTTGATTGTTTTAGCCCATTTAGCTGGCTAACGTACTGTCAGCTCAATTGACCAGTTAGTTCAATATATTGTCTGATTGATATCAATCGACCAAACGAAAGAGCTGAATTTTTTTCTAAAATGTCTATAAAACAATGTACGTTGAATATACTTAGCTTCTTCTAAAAAAAATCTCAACCCCAAATGGATTCTTCAAAAATTTATGAAATTCCAGAATGTGTAGTTATTCTATCATAAAATTTCTATCAAATGGGAATTGAATAGTTCAATTCATTATTTTATGTATTTAAAATATATTTTCATAAAAAATTGATAAAAAAATGTAAAAATACATAGATATAACCACCAGGGGTGTTCTAAATATACATTTAAAACAAGAACACGGAAATGAAGCTCCTTTTTTTGAAATGGATTTCGAAAAAAATTCGGATTTTTTCTTCATCGAAACGGATTGGATTTAAAACGGTAATTAAAATACAAAACCAACACGACAAAAAAATTACGCTACAAAAAAAGTTGTAAAAGTGAAATCGATCCGAATGCCACACATATATTAATGAAGGAAAAAAACACTCCGGAAAAAATCATCACTAATCTAAATTTGGCGATTTGTACAAAACTAGTTAAAAAGAGGCTGAAATATAAAAAAAGGATGTGATGAAGCAATCCTACGTTCACACGAAAATACAGACGCATAAAATCCTATGAGCTGAGATTAAATGTTCATTATCCAGATGTGTCATTTGAATATCCTGCGAAAAAAAACTGTAACCGTCCGTTGTGAAGCTGAAAGGAAAGGAAAAAAGACCGAACACACTGCCTGAACTGAATGAAAACTTGCGAGTTAGAGGGAAAAAACAGTAAATGAGAGAATGATGAACATATGAAAACTGGGTGAAACAAGGATGAATATTAATTTATAATGTCTTTATGGTATAACGGTCTTTATCTTTCAGTTTTGTGGCATTGTTTCGTCAGTTTTGTGGCATTTTGCGTTGCGCGATGCGCAGCTCACAATAATTAATCAATCGATTTTGGAGAAAGTTTTTTTTTGGTAAGGCGTGAGGCAACAAGCGAAGAAAGAACGGTGGTAATGAAGCCAGCGACGTTGCCGTTAACAAGGCACCGGAAATACCAGTGTGTCACTTGTAGTTATGCGTTCCAGACAAAATGTTTCGTTAATTAAAACACATGAATTGTGAAATATAATTATGATTATTCGGTTGTAGAGCCTACAACGACCGCATAACGATTTGCATTGATGGAATTGTGGTATGTGCCATGGTTTTGTTGCACGGCATTCTGGTTTCAATTTATATAAACATTGAAGAGCCTCTCGCCCAAGGTGAAATATACGTATATGTTGCGCAGCGATGTGCGCACATGTGCAATGATCGACGACTACAACGATGATGATGAAATGAGTCCTCGGAAAAAGAACGGTTTTCAGAAGAAAGAGTCACTCAATCTTCAACCGAATAATTTTTTGGTTATTCCATTTCAAATATCATTTGGTTTTTGAAGATCACATTTTATGCTCACATTAGATTTGAAAAAAGGGAAGGAAATGCTGCAACTGAAGCAGTTCGTGTCGCTGAATTCCAACGCAGAATGATTGATTTGAATAAAATTCATATAATTAGACAAATTTTCGGCATTAAAGCATGTGGCAACAAGAGATACTACCGGAAAACAAATACGATTTTTTTTCTTCCATCGAAATGTATTGGTAACATTTTTCAAACGGTTGTTCAAATCGATATATTCCTTTCACGTCGGTCACATCTTTATAAGGAACACTTGTGATTTTTCTTTCTGTTCCGTTTGAAAACAGCTTTATGCAACCCGAAAAAATGAGCAAATTTCATGCAATTCACATAATCCGAACTTAAATAAATACTACTTCATCGTTCTCAAGAGTTGAGCATATCGGCTTGGCAAAAACCAGGTCATAAATAAACATGCAATAAGATAATAATCCCAAAACAGAAAATCGGAATTTCTCTGTGTGTTTCCGTTTGATTTAAAAACGACAGCAAAATATAGAGAGAGAAAATACTCTTTTCTACCCGCTCATCCTTGAATTTTTGTTTTGGTTCCCACTCGAGTGAAAAAGATTCGACTGCGAGAAAAATAAATATGTTTTTCTACCACTTTTTTGACAAATGTTTTGCCCGAAATGGAAACAAACAACAAATTTGAAAAATGAAACTTCCAAACGATATTTTTTTTTCTTCTCTTCTCGCTCTCTCTCTACTTTTTGCTTGGTTCCGAAAATGGGATGAAAGAAAAAAAAACTCTATGATTTCCTGAACATATAAAGTTATTGGTGGCAAAATTTAAGATAAACACTTATCTTAAACTATTAGAACTAAACTCTATGACGTTTTTATTTCTTTTTCTTGAGTTTGTCCTCAAACATGAGACCAGTTTTATGATTAACGGAAAATCATTTCGGCGATTCGGTCGGTGAAACAGGTTTCACACACACACACACGCACTCATGATATCATATGTGGGAAAAAAATGAGCACGTCGCGACCAATTTGAAATTACCGACCGGATCTGAATCACGGAAATTTGCTCTTTCCGACAACAAGACCGAGAGACGGTTGAACGAACATTTTTCGATTGGAACAACGAGAAAAATGAAAGTGTCGCATATAATTTCATATCGCACTATTTCATACGCTATATTTATTTATGTTGATTTTATATATGCTGTGAAATGTATTCTTCATTGAAAACAATGCACATAAATGCATCTTCCATTTGATACAAAAATGACCATCAAAAAATGTTAAAGAAAACGTTAAAATAATATGTTATTTTAAAAAAACACACACTTTACAAATTTCTTCTTCTAATCAGCAACGAATAAACGCCACATTTTTACTAGTTTCTTGATTGATCAAAAGTATCAAACATTTGATAACAAATGAAAAATGGCTAAAGAAATAACAGAAAAATCCATCAATTGTAGAACAAAAATGGAATTGAATGCTCAATTTTAAGACCAAAAATCGAATTTTTCAAATAAACCAAATTCTTGAAAAAAAAAAATGACAAATCTAACGATATTTTCTATAAAGATGTGACCAGATTTAATATATTGTGTCGTCCAGCATTTGGTCTCAGTGTCGCCTTGTTTCGCAATTTGAAAGGAAAGAGAATGCCATACAACAAAAACTCGATAAAAATTTCATGGAATCTATTCTTTGTTTCCGTCGTTGTTATTTTTCCCCCCCCCAAAAAAAAAATCGATAATGTACATTTGAAATTTACGAGCAACTAGAAGAGTTGAGCATTCAAAGGATGGTCATTGTTGTGTGTTCCTTTACTTTATTCGTCTCGTTTCATCATGAGGAGGAAAAAATCAAAAAAATGACCCGATCAGACATAAGGATACGTGTTGTGCAACCACTGACTGACTGTTGGCGATTTGGTTCGGTCCAATTTCATTATTTGTTTTTCACTGGCATTGTGGCGTTGCACACACATTTATAGCATGCACCCTGAGCATCATAATGAATAGTTACAGACTTTATTGATGTTCGATACTTTTTTTAGAACAAACACCCAGCAAGAGACCTATTGAGTTTTGGTAACAATGCAAAAAAACACACACATACAATAAAATTCTAGTGCAAGAATTTTGGTGCACTTTAAGTTTAAAAAAAGGATGTTGACAAAAAAAGGCATTGATTACAAAAAAACCCATCTAAAAACAAAAGCAAATGGTCAACGTACGTTGCCAGAGATAGACGAGAGGATATTGTTGTGTTGATTAAAATGCAATTGATATTGATGAAAATGTGTGCCATATATTCTATTCAACATTTTTCTCATTCGTCGAAGGAAAGGACAAAAAACATAAGATAATGAACACCTTCACATTGTGAGTTCTAATCATGAGGCCTCAGATAAACCATATATATCTTTCCGTTGAAGTCGAAATCAAAACCCATTGCATTACCTGAAATTGACGTCATCGACTGTCGCCAAATAACCACACTGAATGCGCTCTCCTTTTCTCTGAATTTGGCAATTCACAGCGAGACATCGTATATTCAGTGCGAACAGAGAGAAATAAAAGATTAGTTATTTTAATGGACTGATTGATTTCAACATGGATGGCGGGAAGCACTGCAAGCGTGATGAGGGGTTAGTTATTCACAAATGTCGAATTTGAATAAATGTTACGTGAAATTCACGTAAATGTTATGAATTTTCTATACTATAATGCATCGATGCATTTTGGCTTGAGAAACGAGTGTATGCGAGAGAGAGAGAGACCCCCTTGAACGCATCAACAGCCAGCGACCGAAACAAAAATCGAGGGAAAATTTGGCTAGTTTTCTATTGTTATACTCTTTATGTGATCTCATTTCGATTTCGATTCAATTCAGAGCGTTCCGCATTGGCTTAAAATATATAAAGAGGACGAAAACATTTTTTCCCATTTTTTTTTTGTTTCATTTCGATCAAAAATGTTGCCAATGAAACGGAAATTCTCCCTTTGCACCCTTCTCTGGTCAGTTTACAGACGATAAATGTACACATATACACGCATATACGCAATTTTGTGTCAGTCGTCCGTTTCACATACACATACAGTAGGTAGTAGTAATAATGTATTTCTCAACCAGTTCTAATATAATCATGTGTTTAAATGCTGAACTTTTTTTTCGTTATTTCAAAGGCAAAAACAGCAAATTGAAATTGGAGAGTGCACACCAAACCAAATGTGAAATGGAAAAATCGGAAAACGAAGCCGAATTGCATGTGTCCAAGAAAAGGGCGAAAAAAAAATGAAATAATAGACACAATAGAAAAGTGATGGCCAATAGACATAGACATAGAGATAGATAGAGAGAGAGAGTTAAAGATTCGAGCAGTTGGTCAAATTCCTTGAAGACAAAACACATAAAAATCGATTCTGACGTTTTTGAATTTAGTTTTTTTTCTTCGTCTTCAGTTCGTAATCGTCATCATCATCATCATCGTCGTCGTCGTCATTGCCGGCTTCCATTATTGCTGATTTAAGAGGATTTTCTTATCTTTTGAATGCATGCTGCTGGTGCACACGTTTTCATCTTTGTTTCTCTCATTCTTGTGCAAAATAACGTAACAAAATGCAACTCAATCGCCACTCATGTGTCTATATCCCTGTTTGTCGAGTGCAGTCGGTTCAAATACGCATTCAATTCGATGGCAATATGGTAGGCGAACCAGCCATTATTTCGAAATGTGTTCATGATGCTGAAAACCCGTTGAGCCATTTGCAATAATGGGCAACACATGTACTGCATTTCGTCTCTTATGCTTTTGGCGCGCGATCGAGATATGCAATATTATTTCATCTGGTCAATACTTGGAATGAACTTTTGTTAGTTTGTATCAAATATATTTTCTCGTCTTTTGTATCGATCGGTACACAATCAATAATTGTAGAAATGTTGAATTTATTGACGGAATGATCAGGTAAACGGACCATGGAATGGAGTAAAAATCGATAAAGGATCATCATTTCGTAAAGTCACCTGAATAGAATTTTGCAATGGGTAAAATTTATTGGTCGTTGGTAATGCCGAAGCGATCCGGTAAAAGGCTGGGAAAAAAAGATACCAAACTGATTGAATCTCGATAGTTTTGCACAGAGAGACGAAATGCGTTGAGTCATTGTTGTGTTTCACCAGAGCCAAAACTGTTTAATATAATTTCTCTGAAGCTTTTGTTGTACAATAAATGATTTTCAAAAGTGAAATAGTAGAAGATGAGCAGAATTTTCTTTCTTCTCTTCTTTTTTCTTGCAAAAGAGAATATTTTTGATAGGTCATTAATATTGTTTATCGGTTATGTAGTTTTGTTTGGACTGTGAGACAATTTGAGTTTTTCTTCTTTTCCATCTTCTTTCTAATATTTGGCAAAGATCAGTGCAATTGTTGATTGTTTAATACTTTTCATCTTCAACTCGCTCTCTATTTTTTTTTAGATTGATGCACATTTTATGCGCTTAGCAAATTCACAAATGGGAAAAGAAAAAAAAAACATTATTTGACAAAATAATAAATGGATGCAATGCAAAAGAAAGAAATGAATCATGCACACAAAAGATTGCTCTTTTTTTATATGTGTGCGTATTGCAACAGGAAAGCAATTTATGAACGATTTCAGCAATTACAGGTACACAAAGCACAGTAAAAATGAGTAATTATGAGATTACAAAAGTGCTGCGACCACCATAAAAACCAGCAACATTGATGTAGCCTGGAAAAATATGAAAGTAAGTCGAAACTCTATACTCTTGAATAAATTGATTTTCTCATTCTTGTTGCTCGTTGTGAAAGTCTCAATGTCACAGAGTTGTTTTTTCTATTTTCTTCTCTTTCCTTTTGCAAACAAAAAAATCACATTAAAAAGAATTAAACGTAATGTACACGAAGTAAACCAATATGGATAATTGGATTTGAGTGAAAGAAGAAGACGATGAACCGGAGTTTTGAATAACCAAAATTTCAACTCACGACGAAAGAAAAACCTATTTCCATACCATTCATATGAAACCAATCAAAACCATTTTTGACCTCCAAATGGTACTCGTTTCAGCCCTATATCTATCTATCTATCTATATATTTTTGTTGATTTGACATAAAAGTACCTCTGATAAACATTATTTTTCAGTTTGTTTTTGCTTAATCATTTTGAAAAGTTTTGCAACATTTTTTAAAGTTTTAAAAAATTTAGTGGAAAATCATCCATTTCAATTTTCGGCCACATTTAAATGACACACATCGAATTCCCATACGAAATGCTATCCATTATCGTATCGAGTTGGTAAAACCACCTTTGATTCCCACGTGAATCCGTATGATAAGTTGTGACCACCATATTCAACGCCTATATTGGTGGCGTCGTTGAAAATTTGAACATGACGCAATTGCCAATCATTTTTCTACTCACTTACAAATAGCAAATTGTCAAAAAAAACTAGCACATGATAAACATACAACGAATAAAATCAAAACACGATTCGTCTCAAGTACTGGAGTTTTTCATGTGATGCATCGTTCGAATGTACTTGATTCCCCACGGGCTTGATTTTTTACACTTTGCAAATCGAACACGTTTTTCTTTTTATAAGTCCAGTTTTTTTTAAACTTCTAAAGCGCCAATGTGACAATGTTGATTTCAGCAGCAACAACAACAAAAAGTTTAAAACCAAACAATATTTACATTATGCACATAGCAATCCATGAAAATATTGAAGACTTTTTCAACGACAAAACAAACTTTTTAATTCCATTGGAATTTATCGAAATAAGATAAACTTCCAGCATTCGCATTTCATTTATTAAATAAATTCTTTCGTAATTGAATTCAATTCGAATTGCATGAATACGAGGGGAAAAACGACAGTTTCATAAAATGAGAGGAATATATTCAAAACAGGAAGGTTATAAAGAGTTTGTTGAAAAATCAAACATCATTAAAGTAGTTAGATACTGAAATAGTTTTTTGTTCAGTCATGAGAAAACTACTTCAGACAAACTTTTCGTCGAAAAAAAAACTTGACTTGACTAAGTATGAAAAATGTTGCATGAATTCGCTTCTGGTGATTCAAAATGATTTAATTAGGATTTTACCGGTATATGCACAGCATCATGAAATAATGATGTTAGCAAACATTTCTTTTTAAATTCAGAAATATTCGCGTTTGTTGCTGGAGAAAAGTTTCCTTTTTTTATGAATTCAAGAACAAATCAGATAAACACAAACAATCTCCAAAGGTGGACATATTTCAATGAAGCAATTTATTTTACATTAAATGTTAATCGATCAAGAATGCTTATAGTCAGTTTGAAATTTGGTCTGATTTAACAAAAAAAAAATCGTATTTTGGTTGGAAAATAATTTTGTTTTAGATAAATTTAACGAAATTTTTACATATTGCCTAACCATGCATGGTATTTCTTAATTTCACATCAAATTTTGAATTTCCGATACAAATTCATCGAGTTTAAAAGAAAAGTATTTTAAAGATCGGTTTACAGATTTACAGATTTCAATACAAGCTTTCAACGAATTGTAAAAACAATTCAATTTCATTGTAATAGATGTCGCCACATGCTAACAATATTTCACGTGAGTGGCACGAACTTTCTAGACGTTGTCAAAGTGGCGAACAGCTAATTGAGACTATAAAACATCTGTAACGCATGCATTTTTCTCTTTTAGTGTAAAACTCCATATCTTTTTTTTTTCTTCAAATTTATTGGTTGAACGAAAAAAAAAAACAGTATTGACCATTTTCGCACTATACAATAAATGATAGGCATTGAAGCGCAACTGCAGGAAATTTAATTGACGTAAGCTTTATTGCGTGACAATAACGAAACGTATGTTGTTAGTTTGATTTATTTTGAACGAAAGAGCAATAGTAAATGGCAGTGCGAGAGTGAGATAACAACGGTATGTATGTTTGTATATATGAGTGTGTGTTTTCCGCACAAAAATAACATCGTTCCATTCAATCGTCATTCTCAAAACGAAACGGTGATACTTAACAATTATATGCAACAGAGAAATTGGCAAAACATTGAAAAATCGACAAATTTCATGGGAAAGAGATAGAGAGAGTTGTCAATAGTCTAGACAGTTTTACAACGATATACGTGTGTGTTATCCGGAATCGTTTGTGAATAAATATTTCGAGTGTTTAATCGTCTTTAATCATAGAAAATTGATTATAAGTTGTATCACTGAAGCAAAAAAAAAAAAGAGTATCGGCATTGCACAAAACCGAAAAGAGAGCGAAAGAGACTTTACAGAGCAATTTGCAAGTGTTTGTAAAGTCGGAAGCAAAAAAAAAATCGAAACGAAATACAAAAAATACACACACAATATTTCGATCTTTCGAGAAAGTGCATTAATGCTATTGTAATTATATCGAATAGGCAAAAACAGTACGCGTCGAAACCGGCATAATATTCGTGTGGTATTTTATAAAAAAAACAGCGGTGACCAACTCCAAACCATAACAACAACGCAAAATAAGGTAAAAAGGAAGAGAAAAAAATGGCACAAATCGATGACAGTATCATATGGGCGATTAAAAACGGCGATTTGGATCAAGTAAAGGAGCTCATCGAGCAGAATGGTTTCAACGTGAATCAACAGATTACAACACGAGCTCCCATTCATTATGCGGCCGACTATGGCCAAAGTGATGTGCTGCGATATTTGATTAACAAAGGGGCCGACGTCAACGTGAGTATTCATTTATATTTTTTCTCTCGGTGTTTTTTATTCATCCATGCGTCTCGTGTAAGTGTGCCTCTATTGAATAATACCTTTTTTATAATAGACCCGTGATAAACATGGTATCACTCCAATATTGGCAGCAACTTGGGAAGGCCATACCAATTGTGTTCGAATCTTGTTGGAAAATGGAGCTGATAAAAGTATTACTACTCCCGATGGTATGTAAATTGGAATTAAAACTTTTGTGTTATTTGTTTTTTTTAAATTTATTCATTTTTTATTTAATTCAGGTACTAGCCTAATAGACGCGGCCGAAAAACAAGAAGTTAGAGACTTACTTTCTTAATTTGCCACATCAACGATATAGAAAATTAAAAAAATATGAAATGTCTATCAGTCTTCAGTAAAAAAAAGATCACAACTCATACATACAAAATGTGAGAGTATAATATAAACAAATAATTAAGTAGACTCTTTTTTTTCAATAATAACCCAAACGAAAAGTTTATTCATTTGAAAGTGAAACGCAAGTGAAACCGAAAGCACATATTCAGCGAAAATATGAGTTTTTGTGATTATTCGCATTAAAACTAGTAATCATTTTGACTTCGTTTCAATAACGATATGTTGCCGCTGCCTACTTGCTAACAAAACTAAAAAATCACGCACTCAGAAAATGGGCACGAAACCACACGTTTATTTTTTGTGTTCACGTCATTCAAAATGCACTCAAAACTTACTTTCGTTATCATTTCATTCGCGTGTTTTTGAATGCTAACACTGAAAAAACGATGCAAACACTCAATCTCAATCACCAATTATGAGATTGCATTTCTATGCGAAATGAAGCCATTCATATAAAAAAAATATCCATTTGGAAGTCGTTAATTTTACGTCAAATTTTTTTTTGTTCCATCAATTGAAATGCAGCAATTGTTTCTTTTTTCATTTTTATTCCATTTTCACCATACCGGAAAAAATTTCTCAAAAATAAATTAATTTCTCTTTAAGTAAATTCATAAGTGATTGTGAAAACATGGAAAAAGAAAAAAAATCTCAATTTAGTAGAAAAAAAAACAAATTCAAATATTTGGCTAAATACTTAATAGAATCGATCAATTGCTGAAATTGAGCATTTGGATTTTGTCAGCTATAACAACAAGTCGTAATGATTTATTTTGATTCTTTTTTTCGGCGAATTCAACTGACATTCCGGACAATTCTAAGATGCGATTTAATTAAATCTTAAGTAATAAATGAATTTATATATTTTTTAGAATATAAGGAAGAGAGAACAAAAAGTATTTTTTATGACACGAGCATTGACCGTGTCTACTTTGTAGTCAAACACGGAAGATGCACTATCGTGCCGCTCAATATATGCATACAGCAATTCAATGTTCGCTTTTAATCAATTAGTTTCGTGATTTATATTTGTTTTGTTTTTTCTTAAGATATTCAATTTCTTGATATCATTTTGTGATGGAATAACGAACAGCAAACAGTTCTAACAAACATATAAAAATTAACAAAAACTATTGATCAAGATGAAATTTATGACTGTGGAATTCAGATGAAAAAACTATCGAACGAATTGAACGAACGAAAAGAAAATAATACAGAGAACCATATACAATATGAAAAGATAAATGTATTCTTATTTCAAATAATAAACAAATCCAGTATTTTTGTTAAAAATGCTAAAAATCAAAATAAAAAAAATGTCTTTTTTTTTAACTTTCTGATTGCATAAAAAAAATTTATTCGAGTATAATGAAAATTTCTAAATTTTTATGATTTTCTCTCGCAAATCGAAAGCTAAGGAAATCGATATATTTTTTTTTGTTGATCCCATCAAATAGAATTGGACCAAACCTTAAAATTCATAAAATAGCCGCTATCGATCTATTCAGCTTCATTGGCTTCCTTCTTGAGCTGGAAGAGTGTTAATGGAGAAATGGTGGTGTTTTTGAAAGATTTTTTTTTTATTTCTCAATTGAATTAATGCAGTCAAAATGTGAGAGTATCCTGTATCGACTGCTCCCTGTAACGAATGCTTGATCGAATGACTGTAAGAATGAGCATCAAATAGTTTCTTTTGAGTGTTGAAACTTTCTTCTGAAGTACTTGTCTAACGAAAAAAGCACTACAACGGCTATAAACAGGGATATGGGGAATGATGGAAAATAGTTGTTGTTGTTGTTTTTCGCAGATCCATGAATGTTGAAAGGCGCAAGCTCGAAATTGCGTATGCAGGTATTTGTATGTTTATTAACAGTGTCATGCATAAATGGTGAATGAAGTCAACAAAACTTGAACGATGAGATATACAGAATTGAAAACATTGGTGTTGTGATAGTATACAAAACATATTGCTGGAGCTTTTCGAACAAAATTTCTGAATCTATTGCTATCGAGCGAACGAAATTTTCACGCACACTATACACATATGTATAGATTTGCTGAAATGAAAAATTAGTTGGACTAAAAATCAAAGACAGAGATAGAACGAGAATGATTTCAGCAAAAGAATGAGAAAGATGTGTGAGTGTGTGTTTGTGTTCACTTACTATTTGTTGTTGTTTGGTGTGATTTAATAATACAAAAAAGCTGAATTTTTTTTAGTTAGTTCGTCCATTCGGCAACAATTGTAAATAACGAATTTGATACAGCGAAATTGATTGATGTAACAGTGCTGTTTGCCACTTTTATACATTTAACAAAAAAACAAGAAAAACCCATTTGTATCGTCATTTCTTTTTATTTATATATATATATCAAACGATTCGACGCAGGATTTTGTTTCTTTTTTTTTCAATCGTTCAAATGCGGATAGAATTTTTGACAATTTCATGCTTGAATTGGAGGAGATAGAAAGAGTGGTGAATCGAGAAATATCCGTCGCAAATAAGCTCAAACCAACAACAATAAAAACAAACACAGTGTGAAACACACGAAACATTGTGATGACATGAATAATACAAAGTATTATGCATATTGTGCCATCGTGGAAGTGGAATGAAGAAAACAAAATACAAATAGAGAACAGAGAGTGATGTGGTTCAATTGTGAACTTTATCAAAGTCAGCTGAGATATAAATAATCGCATAAACTATGATACAATCACCATTTTTTATTCAACATCGTTGAAACCCTAAACATTAAGCACGTAATTCGACTTTCTTTGACTTGAATACATCATTTTACTGCTGATCGATGTAATTCATTGTGTTTTTACATTTCTACTATTTTAAAAAGCGAAACATTGCCAAAGTGGAAAAAAAGGGCAAAAACTGAAACTTAAAAGACTTCTTTTTACTACAATCAAATTAAACATCATCAAAAATCATATCAAGCTGACGCTTTAAATGGTTGGTGGTTCGTGAAGAAAAAAAAACCATTTGTCGAAATAAAATATAAAATCGATAATTGTATAGTAAACGAAAAGAAGCCAATGGAATACAACTTGAGTTCACTTCATCCACATTATAAATGTTTTATACAGGAGTTGTTTTTTTGGTGTTAAAATATTGACAGAAGACGAAAAAAAGAACTACAATTCGATGCAGCATTAAACCAATGAATCAGTCATTGATTGACATTTTGCTCTTTTGACTAATATTTGCGCGTAATAAAATAGAAGAAGGCGAAGAAAAAAAAAACAAAGCAAAACCAACGGACAAACCATACAGTGGTAACAAATGAAAATCAGTCACAATAATCACAGCTATTTGTCACCATCGAAATTGAATAGCCTTAGCAGCTTGAAAACAACGTTGCTAACGCCATCAAACACGGATGGCACGTATACTGCAAATGATCTTGATAAATTAATCATTGAAAAATCAACAGATCTGGATAATTTGAATGAAAATGAAACGAATGACAATATATTGTCGATGCCAGCATACACCGAATACAATAGCCCATATCGAGATTATATGCTGGCCAAAAATGATAATAATATACAATACAATCGATCTGTTGACACCGATGATGTTCTATGCACACCACAAAGTGCGAATACCGTAACATCATTTCGATTTGGCGATTACAATAGCGATGCTGTTTTGCTTCCATCAACAAAAATTGAAACGATTTCAATTCCAACAACGGCCATTAAACCAACCACACCTGACTTCCTTACCAAAGATTTTTCACAGTTGAATCGCATTCAAAATATTGACGATATACTGAGTTACAACACTGCCACTTATACAACGGCCACAACAACAACATCGTCCACATTGAACGATAGTTGGAATGATGCCAACAGCGAATTTGCGCGCAAAGAAATCGCACAAAGTGTCAGCAGAAGCAGCGGCAATACACGCAACCCATTGCTATCAGCTCAGAATCGATTTCTGTCACTTTCCATCTCACCACCGCTCAGTCGACGCCAAGATATGCCAGTTCTTCGTGGAACTTTTGTTAGTCTGTAAGTATTTCATATTTTATATTGTATTTTGACACTTTTTTCGATAATTATTTTCAACAGATTTTTTTTTTGTATTAAATTTTTCCATCTTTAATTATCAATTATTTTGATTGAATAGATCCGAGCCACGTTCATTTGCCTCAACATTTCCGAGTGTTCGAGCAATAGTGGGCATTGTGCCCGAATCAGAGAATTGTAGTTTATATGGATCCGATGAGGAGCAAGAGGATGACACCCAATATTGTCGCGGTGGTTATCATCCTGTGGTTATTGGTGATGTTTTTGACGATCGATATCGTGTCGTCCGTAAGCTTGGTTGGGGGCACTTTTCAACTGTTTGGCTGTGTCGTGAGATTTTGTGAGTTTTTTTTTTTTTCAAATTCCTAACTCCTTCACAAGCAAATCAGCTCCGTCAATTAAAAACAAATTAACGTATCAAAACCTCTTCTAGGAAAGATAATTATGTTGCGTTGAAAGTGATTAAAAGTGCTCAACATTATACGGAAACGGCGGCCGATGAAATTCGATTACTGGAGGCAATTAGACAAAATGAATCGCAGCACCCGTACTGTGAGAAAATTGTTCGTCTTCTAAATCATTTCACGATTCGTGGAGTGAATGGTGTGCACACATGCCTAGTGTTTGAGGCTCTTGGCTGTAGCTTATACAAGCTTATTGTTAAAAATAATTTTCAAGGATTACCCATTATTATGGTTAAATCCATTATTAGACAGGTAAATGACTAAGCTGACGCAACTGTGTTTGCGTCAAACAATTAATATTGAAAACCAAATGAAATTCAAATGAAAACATTTATTTGACGTTCGCGCATAGGTTTTACAAGGATTATATTATCTGCACGCCAAATGCGACATTATCCATACTGACATTAAACCGGAAAATATTTTATTGTGTCCCAGTAATCCAAATGAAATCAATCGACAAATTGACAATGAAATAACAGCCTTAAAAGAACGAAACATCAAACTTCCCGTGTCTTATGGTAATTTTTAGATTTCATTTTTTCTCTATTTGGACAATTGGCGCAAATTCAATGTCGCATCTTTCTTTTGTTTTCACCATTAAAAAAACGACAAATAAACGTATTAATTTGGCCGTATGCAGTCAGCGCAAGCACGAAACAAAAGTATGATCGTGATTTTTCTGATCCGGATATATCGAGCTTTTCGAACTACGATAGTTTGCCAGCAGCTGATTTATCTTCCAAAAATGATTTTGATACAAATTCTATTGATAGTTTAAGCATTCAATCGGATAAAATTGATTTGATTGAAAGGTATATGCCAAACGCATCGGCCAGCACCGCCGCCCTCGCTATCAGTGGCGGTGGAGTGCACATCAAACGCTACAAAATGGAACGAAAAAATAGCCAACAATCACAACATGGAAAACAAGAATCATCATTGGCAAGCGGTGTCAATTTAAATATTGAATGCGATCCAAATTTACTTGAATTAATTGGTGATACGGATATTTGCGTTAAAATTGCCGATCTGGGTAACGCTTGCTATAATGTAAGTCATTTATATTATTTATTGCATACACAAGTGTCAAGTATTCACATTTTATTTTTGCCGGATGATAGGATCATCACTTCACCGAAGATATTCAAACGCGTCAATATCGATCGATTGAAGTCCTTTTGGGCTCTGAATACAATTATACGGCTGATATTTGGAGTACAGCATGCTTAGCATTCGAACTGCTCACTGGTGATTATCTATTCGATCCACGCGGATCCGATGAATATTCACGTGACGAAGACCATCTGGCGCATATTATCGAGCTGTTAGGCAACATTCCACCACACATCATCTTTCAGGGCAAATATGGACACAAATATTTTAATAGCTACGGTACATTGGCTTTTGTCATAGTCTTTTTTTCTATTTTTAGAAGCATTTCTCTATTTTTAACATACTCGATTTACATTTTTAACACCCGGACCCACAATCATTCCGTAGGCAATCTACGAAATATAACGAAATTGAAACCATGGGATCTATACAGTGTTCTTGTTGATAAATACAATTGGAATTCATTTGATGCGAGGGAATTCACTGATTTTTTGGAACCGATGCTCAATTTCGATCCAAATGCTAGGGCAACGGCATCACAATGGTAGGTTGAAAAAATCTATTTTTCATTAATTTTTTTCGTCGTCATTCATATCTTTCGTTTTTCATACATTGTATTGCTTTTTGTTGTTGTTTTTTTTTCTATTTATAGCCTAGATCACCCGTGGCTTTTAGAGGAAAACTGTTGAAAATCAACATTGAGACTGGCAACCTCAATGCATAAAAACACTAATGTTAATGTTTCTTAGAACTGAATTTCAATGCCATTTAAATATATGTATTTAAAACAGAAATTTGATTCAAAAACAATTTAAAACAAATATATATATACATAAAATAAAAACAAATTTTAGAATCACTTTATGTATTGTACAAAGCATGTAGTTTTTCATTTTATTATTCGTTTTCTTCTTCGTTTTTCTTTTTCTTATTCTTCCATGGAGGGTTTATAAAGGGGTATAGTCAGTCATTTATGTCATTAATTCTAGGCTGTAGATGATAATACGACCGAAAAAGTCGGAACTTTTTTCAAATACAATCGATAATTTTCTAACATTTCCTAGTGATTTTCCATTTGTGTTGGCATCAAGTGTAAATGTTTGCAAATCGTTTATATCATCTGGATAGAAAGATTTTTTATAAATATTTTGACTATTGATATCATCCAGTGACACGGTCATAACATTTCCGACAAAACCGCCTTGAAACTTTATCTTCAGCTGACACAAACTCAAATTCAATGATTCAAGCGGTTCGTTGAACACAATATTTATGCTTTGTGGTAGACCCTATAGTTTGAGAATAGTATGAATTATTTTTTTTAAATTACATTTTTACGTCATTCGAAATGAAAAAAAAAAAAAAAGAAAAACATCAATCTGCTACCTGATCGGAATACCAAGCTGTGTCTTCTAGCCCATCAAACATAAACGGTTTTCCGTATTGTTTAACATCCTTATTCAGTACGGAACTCACACTAAATTTATACGAGACATTTTTATTAAAATCTTTAGCAGAAAATAATTGCAAAACAATATCCCCAACAACCAATTACCTGCATTTAAATTGTTTATTTTGGAAAATATTCTGTAGTTCGGACATATTTGATTGTTTCTCTTTTTTTTTGGTGATGGTGTGCATTTGACGTTTCTACTAAACAAATGCCAAAACCATGTGTCACATTGAAAACACACGTGCGTGTAAATGAGTAGCCATGAAACATATACACATGTATAGTCTAACATACACATGTATATGTATAATTGTACAGAACAGCAAATAATTTTTTGAATAAAAATGATTTGTTGCGTCGACACAATTTCAACTAAAATTAGCCGATTACGTGAGAATTCAAGACAGATACGAAAGAATGAATCATTCAAAATGCACATTGTAGTGCTCCAGTGAGTGTGACACACGAATTCTACAAAAAAAGTGTCATATTCCGTTAGAGCTGAGCTCTATTAAATAAGAATGTACTTCAAAGGGGTCAGCAGAAAAAATCAAAAAGAATTTTTATATATATTTTTTTTATCAATAACTTTCATTGTTTGACTTTTTTTTTTCTTCAAATTCTTGTATTTACAAATATTTCTAATTTGTTTTCACTGTGTCTTAAAGTAAAAAAAAAAATGAATGAATAATAGATTTTATTTTAACATTGGGAAATCAATTTTTGTTTTACAAGAATTGGCTGTCGTGTTGATTTTTCTTTCACATAAAATGCCAACTTTTTAAATGTTTCTACTTCTTTTCTTTAACCCATGCAGTTAGTTCTTTTTTATTAAAACAAACGGAAATAAAATGAAGGAAAATGTTTTTAAAATGAAAAAGAATTCCAATGATTTGAAATTGCGGCTGCTCTGTTGTTGTTCTTTTTTCGCTTTGTTTTTACTGTAAATTCATAATTTGTTTGTTTCATCATTTGAAAATGTCATTTTGTCTGTTTTCCATTTTTATTATCATCAGTTGTGAATGGTGTAAATATTGTGTTTTGCTGTTGTTATATATGTGACAACGTTTCGTTTATGGTCCATCACGTGCACCACCATAATCTCGTGCACCAACATTCAATCGATCCTCCGCCGATGTTACTGAGAAACCCAAAATTCGCGAATCAAGCTTTGTCATTTTGCTTTTCTTTTTGTCCTTTTTTGCCTTGCTCTAATTCAAGTTGAACGGAATATAAATAAAAAAAAAAGAAATAGAGAGGAAGACAATATTATTTTATTATGTGGTCAACTATGCAATCAACGACAAAATCACGGAATTGAATAAAAACACTAACCTTGGCCTCTTGACCATCACTAGCTGACGTTAAGCCAGGTGTTAAAGCCGGTGCTGGAGATGACATATCATCAATGTGTGCATTGGCGGCACGTTGTTGATTCTTATATTTGCTGCGACGTTCGAGGAAATGTTTTGCAAATTCACCGCATTCCTTTGTTTCACCTGTGTGAATCACAATTTAAAGATAGGTTTTAGCATAACATTGAACTTTTTCCATGCACAATTTTCAAGCGATTTACCTAAATACATCCGAATGTAGTCCTTGACCTCAAACGGTGACTCAATGTCACGCAAAAAAGACACAAATGTTGGCACTGTATTTTTTTTTCAACGAAACACCAAATTGTATTAGCATTTTAAAGCGTGCGATGGTGAATAATGTTTTGATTTTATTTCATTTTAAAACTCACCATCAATATAATCATTATGGGCTGCAAGTGCCTTAGCGCACCAAGCACCAAACTCATCATCTCCATCTGAAATGAATTAATGCACATTAGTGCTGTCCATTGTATTCTTTTAAATACAAATAAACATACCTTTTTTCGAATTTGCATTGCTGCCTTTAGCTTTCTTGTTGCTATTGTTTGGAGTTGAATTGGCAGCGGTTGTGATGTTGCTGCTCGAATTGGTTTTCGATATTGTCGTATTGGTTTTGGATGCATTTTGATTGGCTTTCGGATTATTTGCAATCGTTTGCATATTTGATACTGTTTGACTCTTGGCCAACGGTTTGCCAGTGCCATTTTGTTGAATATTTGGTTTTGTTGACGGTGGTGGTGGTGGTGGTACCTTGGCTGGTTCCTCCCAGAAGCAATTGGCACTGCCGTTACTTGATGCCATCGTTGCCCCATCATTACCCCAAATCATTGACCACTGAGACACTGATGCCCATTTTTCCTCTTTCTTGGCATTTTGTTGCTTTTGCTGTGCCGCCTGAAAAAGAAAAAAAAAACATTTAAACATTTTAAAAATTCATCCAAAATGTAATCATCTTACATTTGCCGCCGAAATTTGTTGAATGGTTTGTCTAGCCTTGCTCTCTTCCGCCTGAATTTCGGCCAATGACTTTGCTTGGTTTTGTTGCGGTTTCAGCTTCCATTTGAGTACCTCCTTTTGTTGCTGTTGTTCCATAATTGCTTGATTTTGCTGTTGCGCTTGTTCAATGCGATACAATTCGGAACGTCGTTCACGTTCGGCCTTTTGAATTTCAGCCAGTGTGAGCGGTGACGCAGATGCCATTGTACTAGCATTATCCGTTATGTTTGACCAAGGTGCTGAAAGTATGATTTGATTTTATTTTTTCGATATATGGCAATCGCACTAATATTCAACTTACCGACAGATGCAGCCAAATTGTTACGTTTGGGTTGTTCGGGGCGAATGGCATTTTGATCAACTAATTTTGCTTTGCGTTGAGCGGCAATCAGTTCAAGTCGTTTTCTTTCCTCCTCTTCTTCCTGTTGTCGTCGCTTTTCTTCGGCGACTTTTTGGTCCTTTTCCTTCGACTTTTTCTTTGTACTCTCTTTCACTGAACTCTTTGGCGCTGCTGTCGCATTTATTACATTGATGTTATTATAAGCTTTGTTAGCAACATCGCTTGAACTCAAAATGCTTGTTGGTTTTTGTTGAACCTTTGTCTCATTCACCAATGGTTTTGTGACATTTGCAACGACAGTTGTGGCTGGTTTCTTAATATTTGCTTTTGTATCGATCTTATCCACTTGCTTCTCATCATTTTCAAGTGCATTTCGATTGATTTTAATGAGATTGGATTTTAGTTGGTCCGATGTCGGTTGTTTTACACCGGTTGATGTATCGATTTTAGCCTGGGCTTGTTTTGCCGTTACACGATTTGCTTCATGTTCTTTGATATTTTCGTTCTTCGTTCGGAAGATGTCAGTTTGTTGCAATAATTCAGACGGGGTATTATCAAGTACTAGCGACGACGGTGTTATCTATTTACATAAAATATAGCATTTTAGATGTGAATTTCATGTCGAGTCTGTCACATATGGAAACTCATGGAAAATTCGCTGAACATTTACCTGTTGAACATCTTGATGGTGGGGCATTTGTTGTGGTGGTGGTTGATGTAATGCTTGATGCTGTTTCTTCCATTGATCTAGTTGTTGAGCAGATTGATTCTCGAATTTAAATTGTTCGATGATTTGCATTTCAGTTTTCATCGATGAACTTGGCACTATAATAGGATAATAGGATGAGAATTAAATGAATGAACACAATTAAATTAACATGCAGGCATTTCAATAACTCTTACCAACTGGGGGCGCACTAACATTGGCTGGTGGAATTGGTAAATCCCAAATACCAGCCGGTTGATGTTGATGCTGTGTCTCGTCGATGGAATGATGAGGCAACGGCAACGACGGTGAATTCATCGCATTCATTATGAGTGATTGTTGATGATGTTGTTGAATTTGCTAGATAGTGAAGAGAAATGGATTTTATTTAAATTTTAAATTTCATTTTAACTAGAAATTCAAACCAAATTGAATCAAATGACGTTTTTTTTTTTATTTAGGAGTCACAAAATTGTCATTTATGTCGTGAAAGTGAGTTATGTAAAACGAGCGAAGATATAAGTTACCTGTTGCAAATGTTGCTGTTGATTATGCATTCGAATCTGCATCAACATAGTTTGGAATGGACTGTTTTGTGTGGTAGTTTGTGGCGGAATTGTCGGTACTTGCGGTAGAATTCCAACTGGTGGTGAGATTTGTTGATGATTTATGGAATTTAACATGTGATGCATCGGATCAACCGAATCGGATGGATTGAAATCATTTTTGTGTTGGCTTAAAAGATGTTGCAATGATTGGGTTTGATGTTGATTTTTCAGATGTGTTTGTTTGCTCAATGGGTTCGGCAATGTTGGTATGGCCGAATTCGGATGCTTAGGCAGTGAATTCGATAAGACTATTTGAAAAACAAAACATAAATATCAATTTGGCACATCTTTTAAGGCGACAATTTAAAAAGCGAATGAAATCAACTTACGAAATTCATTTGCCGGCGGATTCATAAGACCAAGGAAATTTTGCGTTGGCAAAATGTCGAAAAAGGGTGGATTATTGGCAGATGTGGGTGGTGGCAGTTTGCCCGTATGAACTAATGGATTGGCTAATGGTTTGATTGGTGTTGATGGTTTGACACTTGATGCGGTGCTTAAATTGATTTCGTTGGCTTGACTTTGTAACAATGGTGGGATGATTGGCGGCGGTGCCGGCATTGATATAAATGGAATTGAACCGCTGCATGCTTTCAGCAAATCGCCAAGTTCAATGAATTGTGGATCACATACGCGTCGTACATTCAATGTTTCATCAAAGTAACCGGCTCGATACCATTCAAGCATTTCGGTTGCGGTGAACGGTCCTTGCACCTTACCTTGTGGATCACGATAGAACCATCGATCGGTTTCTTTCGTTTTTTCATTTAATACATCATTCACAATCGGATGCTTGGGTGCATCGCGAGCATGTATATGTGATGACGTCAATAGTGCTTCATTATCGCTTTCATTACACGATTGGTCATCGTCCATGATTAGTTTTTCAATATCTTCGGCCACCTCTTGCAGTCGATCGATTGGCGTTGAATCCGAAACTACATTCGTTTTATCCGTGATGCCAATCGATTTAGGCACTGCTTCACGTTTCTCAGACGCAATGTATGTTGAGGTATTTTTGTATGATGAACCAACACTCATCGATGTCACCTGCTGCTGATTATTCAACGATGTTTTCTCATCATTTATTGGCTTGACCTCCGATTCGTTTGGATTCAGTTCTTTTTCTTTTGCGATTATAAGACTGTCATCCTTCTTAAACGACTCATTCGGCAGATCATCGAGAGCATTTGAATTTGACGTTTCCAATTTTTCTTTTGTGCGCATAATTTCGGCAGCATTTTTCCCATGTTTATCAGTCGCTTTATTGTCACATGCTGGTTCCATTGATTTTTGATCACCTTTTTCATTCGGTTGTGAAGTTGGTTGCAATGTATCCGATATTTTCTGTTTTTCGCCCATATTTTTATCATCAGCGCCCAGAAATGCGCCAGTCGCATCAAAACTACCACCGCCTTCGATGGGCTCATCCATTGCCCTAGAAAAACGTGATTAATTATTTAATTTAATTATTGATCAAGTTTCTTCTTCTTTTCTTTTTTCAATTGTTCAATTGCCTACCATTCGGGTAGATTGTCTTCGTCCCATGACGCATTCAGGCCAAATCGCCGATTTATTCCTGAACCCGGATGATTTGAAGAATCTGGCGGATGTTCTCGACTCTGCAAACTACCTTGTGTTGATTTTGAACGCTCTAATCTAGGTGGTCCACTTGAATCCGAACTAAATCCACCTGCACTTGAGCCCGGATCATTTTCACCACCTCGCCAACTTGTTGAACGAACAGCTGCAAACAGATAGAAACAAACAGTTTGATTAGTGATGCCTTCAGATCGATTTATAAAAATGTGTGGTCATTTTCGATATAAACGTCAAATTCAATAGATTTTTTCCACTATAATGTACTCATATAAGTAGGATAAAAATGGAATGTGTCTATATTGAATAGACTTACGCCACTTGTACATGCTATTACTTGAAGATGATGTAGACGTTCGCCAACCCTCGTTTGCCGTTCCATTCAAAATTGTCCCTGTCGGAATCGATAATTACATATTAATTATTGTAAAAAACGGCAAATCCCCGTACAAAATGGTTTATTAAAATCATAAAAAAGAACAAACCGTCGTCTTCAACTCGACTGCGTCGCCAACTTTCACCCGAACTGCCCGATCTCAGTGAGGTGAAATCTTTTCTTGGGCTTGGACTTCCGTTTGCTGTCGCATTCCAATCCGTTTCGCTGCCATTTCGTTCCGACCAAGAGCGTTCGCCTCTCGCACCAATTCCACGTGAGTCTTCATCGTACATGAAACCCGATCGCTGATAGCTACCGAGTGATGGATGATATAGACCGCCTCTTGATGCACGGCCTCTGCCACGATCTATTGAGGTGCCACGTATTCCACGGCCCGACATTCCAAGCGTACTGCTCATACCGCCCAAAGCACTACCACTTGAACTATTTGTTAAACCTAAAGCGCTTCGATCGCCCGACAAACCACCAATTGGCGTTAATCCTCGTGGCTGGAGATGAGAAAACATACACAAATATTTAATTTATTGTACAATGGATAAGAAAGAAGTGCTTTTGAACTAACCGCTTCTTCGTCGGCTGATGGTGGCAATAAGGCCAATGGACACTGCATTTTTTCAATGTATAGCTTGTTGTATTTTGGCAGTAGTTCTGGTATTTTAAAATTTTTATCATATAACGACAGCATTTCCTCTCTCCCGTATCGATATTCAGCTAACGGAAATCTTGTACTTTCTGTTCACCACCAATTTATCCCAAACCATATTTAAATGAAGAGACCACCGCACAAAAAGCAATACGAAAATAGACAAAATCAATAGAGAAAATAGATATTAGTTTTTTGATGTTTTACTATGTGCATTTGATTATACGCTCGATGATACGTACGACTGTTATATGATAGGCCTCCTCCACTGCCCATACCAGTCGATGACGACAAACCGCCCGTGTCATTTGACATGCTATTTCTCAACCACTCTGGACCAAACTTGATTGAATCGCTCATTTTGATTGTTATCAGTACACTTTTTACTCTCTCTCTTTCTCTCGTTTACTTTTTTCACTAAATTTCTTTGCTTTTCAGTTGAAATTGTCAGTTGAATGCTCTGAAAATATGATTTCATCGAAACAAAAAGGAAAAAAAATAAAATTACTTTTTCACGCAATCTACATTTTTGATAATGGATAGGGGTATTTTAAAAATTGAATATATCAGACTGTGCGCTACAAACATTTTCAAGGCACACACACACACACACACACAAAATTTTCCCTACTGCCTTCAAAATCACTTGTCACATTTTACTGAATTTTTTTTTTTTGATTCAGTGTCAAAAGTTCACCTCTCATCAAATCGATTATTTGATTAAATGTCATACATAAATTCATTGATTTAATTTGTTAAATTAAAATTTGACCAATTTTTTTTGCGCTTCTGCCTCACGGTCGCTTTGTATGCGTTTCTCTAAATAATGAATGACAACATAAGCAATCACATTTTTTGTATGTACTCTCGTAGCTCGTGGGGTGGTATTATGCACGTTTGACAACTGACTGATTTCGATTTGTTGTTATTATTTTTTCAACAAACCATCAAATTATGCTTTTTTTATTCAAATAAATGGATTGAAGTAAAATCAAACAATGGTTTTGGTTTTCAAAGATTCTTGGAGCTGACAAAAAATTCCAGTATTATCGCACCTCGTTGCTATTTTTCAACGTCAAAAAAAAACGCGATGCGAATGCTCACACACCAAACTTAGTTCAACAGCAGTAGTAGTAGTAGCAGCAGCAGCAGCAACAACAACAACAATGCAAATAGCAATAGCAACAGAGAGTTGTGTATGTGTACTTCACGTTTTGGGTGAAACAATGTGCTTTGCCTACTGCTGTCTTTGCTCAACTGTCTTTCGTTTCTCGACACACACGACCGAATCAAATAAAAAAGACCTACAACAAAAACAATATTGACGAGTTGCCGAATAGATGAAAATTGCATGTTGTTCATAAAAAAAACTATGTGTTTATGTGAAGAGAAGCAGATTCGAAAGATCGACATTTTTTTTTGTCATTTTCACAACGAAATGGAAACACAATTTTAGACCATCAAATTTCATTGAATAGAAAAGTCTGCTACTACAACTTATTATTACTAATTCCACTTGAGAAGTATTCTCTAGAAGTTGGTGTGTGAGTGCAATCGGAGTACCAAGATTCATAACTTAATTCGAAAAATAATCATCATCGTTGTCGTCCATCTAAATTATATTTTCTCTCTTCTGACCAAAATTTCACGAATGCATGAGATGCGGAGATAAAATTAATTTGCATTCGATTAAAAATAAGTCGATTTCTATTCAAAAAAAAAAAAGAAGTCGAGAAGAAGAAGAGAAATAGCGCTGATAAATAGCCCCTCTCACTCTTTCTCTCTCTCAATCATTGCATGATGTGGTGTGAACCTGCACTTCATAGTGAATTATTACATGCGTTCGCATATAAATTTGTTCCTTCATTTCAATTGATTCAACCAGAAGATAAAACTAATTCAGTTCGATTGATTTCATCATCCTCATCATTAAATTTCAATGCAAACCGTTCACATTTTTTTTGTCTTTCCATTTTTTAACACATAATTTGTTTTTGTTTGTCGTGATTGGTTTTTTGATGGTGTGATAAAAAAATTTCTTGTTACCGTAAGTCGGTTTTTACACTAGCAAATTGAAAATACACCAATTTCACTGTATAGAAGAGCAAAATCACTTGATGTGTCAAAGAGAGAATTGCACAAAATAACCACAATTTTTTAATGTATACAAGAACAACGTACCGACAAATTCTCAAACCAATTTTTTTTTTTATATATCTATATATATGATTTCGTTTTATCGTAAATTCTTTCAAGGCACACAAATGCAAAATTGTTAAACCGAATCGACGTATAAAATGATAAATTTGTTTTTAATTAAAATAATGTGCGAATTAGTGGTTTAAATAATTTCTTATAAAAAAGAGGTCTCTTTTCGGAAATTTACTTGCTTGACGATTTTGATAGATTCTTTGCCAGTGTCGACAATAGACAGACGTCGGTATTTGAATTTCGTTTAGCGATGATTCGATTTGACTTGGTGTATATAAAAAAATATATTTTATATATATGGGTAGAGCATTTGTTGTTGTTGCACAAAAATACTTATGTGTGTATATTTTTAACGCGACCAACGACAAAAATTTGAAGACTTTTCGACTTTTAGATCACACTGCTGACTACGCTTCGTTATTATAACACGCACGGAAAAAATATATATGTAAGAGGCTAATATAAAATTACTACACTATTTTGCAATATGGAGGACAGATATTTTAACACATCAGTGGCAACGAGAACAATAAAAAAAAACAACAAATACATTTCAACAAACATACAGAAAGATTTTTATTCACTCTCTTGAGCTGTGTGTGCTGTGTGTCGTCGTTGTGTTCCAACACGAGATTTCATATATTTATATACGAACAACACAAACAGACAATTCAAAAAGATACCACACTCAAAACAACATCCGTACACATTGGAGTCAAACCAACCAACGAAGTAAAGAGAGCGAGTGTGAGCGAGTGAAATAGAGACGTGTAACAGAATCATTCAATTTTTACATAGATTTGTCTCTTTCACATTTTGCTTCTATCATCTGACTGAAACCTTGCAGTGCAATACTAAGGTGTATCTTTCAGTCAACGAACAAAAAAAAAGTCCGGAGATAACGACATCTGTGTAAAAGTGACAGTTTTTCCCCTTATTTGCCACGAACAACAATTCGTGTGTGTTTCATTCATATGATTCTGCTCTTTTTCTTCGTTTAATACCAAACAATAAATGGTCATAATATAGATCGACTTCAATTTTCAAGTCGCTAAAGATTTTCATATTTCACTGTTGAGATGGTTATACACGTGCATATGTATGAGAGACCCATAACTCGTTCGGAGTGAAAGTTATTGGTATTTGAGCGCTGAACGCACACACACACACATTTAAATCCTATTCTTTTTCTAAATGTATGAGACATTTCTACTTGAGAGAAGAGAACTGTTATCACATATGCGAAACGTAATTATGTGAGAGAGTTAGCTGTCAATACTCAATCGTTCGTTTAGTGGTGCTCAAGAAAGATCAACTACGATGTATGTTTACAATATTCGTGCCCGATGTATACGTATGACATATACATTTGTGTAAATTGAACACCAAATTGTTGCTTTATTTAAGCCTCATTCCGTTGCTCTGCACACGATGATCCTTTTTCCGTATTAGTTCATGTCATACTTTTTATGAGGAAAAATTTGCAGATACACATGCAAACAACGCGGATTATTTGAAAACATGACATATTGCAATGGTCATATTTAAATTTCTAATCTATTTGGAACTTGTTTTGTGTTTTCGTCAAATGTTTTTGTGCATTCAAATCAATTCAGATGCAAAAACATCAAAAAATTATTACATCCCTAACTCAAAACGATTACGTAATATAACTAAGTTTGCATTCGGTGTCAGTGACGAATTTTATTGCCAACATATAGGTGTATATCTTATGCGGCTTTGGTCATCTTCACATCGACTCATTTCGATTTTGTTCGCCTTTCGTTGACTTCAAAACAATTCTATTTTTGTATGAGCCGCATCTACTTCATCATACTTCTTCATCTCAATGATTTCGTTGTATGCGCGTACACGCACACAATATTGACACTTTACCGACATCAAAAATTCAATGTTGCGATTTTTAATAATATGGCCGTTTTTCTGAATGAGTACAACGAAATGATCAGAAAGTTTTAAAGAGATGATTGATTGTTCTCAATAAATATTCCTTGCCATATGATTCAACTCAGTTAAGTAGTGCCCTCTGTTGTAAGTTTATTGCAACCTTAGATCATATATACTGAATGCTTCGAATCCATTAGATTTTAGTTTGCTATATTTTTATCAATAATTATATATTATATCTTTTTACGAATGATTTTATTTATTATAATATCCCTTCTTTCTATTTGAAAAAATGATGTAATTTTATTTAAAATTATAATTTCCATTAAATCACAATTAACGCACCCCTTCTTTAAAAAATGTAAACGACACAATGAATTTGGATTAAATTCCAATTTTTATTGCTCAACGTTTTAGAATAAATAATATTTTGCAATTATCTTCCGTTTTGAAGCCAAATTAAGGAAAAAACACAAGCTTTTTGCTTGAAAATGCCATGTGTTTGTTCTATCGTTGAACACTATTTGAAAAGATTTGGCTGCCGTCTCCCGTAACAATTAATTTAAAGGCTTCTTTTTCTTTCCTCCCTGTTACAAACATATATTGTAATTTAAAAGGCACTTCTATTCTGAAAGTCAATTCATCTATAGCAATAACCAAAACGATAAAAAAACATCCAAGATTCATTAAAATAAGTACATGAATATGTGTATTTCGAAAAAAGCAAAAGCGATATTATGTAAATAAAAAGAAAAGGGGACCAAAGAGAAAGAAAAAAATATTAATAATAATATGAATTTTATTAAAATAAAGAATTCAAATGATAAGTAAATCTTTTGTGTTCACTTGAAAGTGAATGCCTGTAATCGAACACGCTTAAGTCTTAACGCAAAAGAATAAAATGTAAGTAGTTGTTTTTTTTAAGCATTATTATACTGAGGTCGTCCGCCCAACTCGAGCAAATATCGATCCGGATGATCAATCCAATCGGCCGATGTTAATTTAACTGTGCGTTGTCGTTCAGCCTCCGTCACTTGCCACTTCTTTATATCGAGTTGAATATCGCGAATTTGACGATCACCACAACCGTACACCTTCAAATAAATTCAATGTAGTTGAAAAAAAAAAACAATTTTCAAAAATGAATAACATTTGCTTTGTTTGCGACTTACTTCAATTGCAAATAGCACATTTGGAACACTACGATATTCAATTTTTTCAAAGTGTTCATCGACTGAAATGAGTGGTTTTCTCGGATCAGGGCCAGCTCTTAAGCCCTTTGGATAGCCCCGAATGCATGTATTCAAGTACAGTAATTTCGGTCCTTTTTCTAAAATTTGAAACCTACGAATTGTAAAAAGAAAACATTGTTTTGAATCATATGATTTCTTTTTTTCAAAAGGCACTTAAGAGACATTACTTTGGTAATAGTTGAATAATATGGCAATCATCGGTACCAGTATACAAATGCGTTTCACGCCATTCAGATGGCGATGCTAAGCAGAATATTTCATCGGTTTCAGAGTGTAACAGAACAAGTGTGGGTCCTTTGTATCCAATCACATGGTGCAGGAAACGATTTGAACCGACACCTTTAAACAACGTCAAGTGGCATAAAATCAGTGAAATCTTAAACATTATAATTGCTTAATTATTCACTCGTAAATTTACCATGTTGTTGTGAATCATACAAAAGGGACCAATGCGTTGGAATTGTTGACATTAAATGCGAAATTGATGGTGTGGCTGCTGCATCAATTGATGCCATCGAAGCTTCGGATGTATCCAATTTGTCGTTGCGTGGCTGTGGTGTGGACGGTACTTTGCGGTCTTGAAGCCGTGTAAAGACATTTGGTAATGCAGCGGCCAGTAGCCATGATTGTGATAATGACATCAATTTACCAAGACCACCGGTATTCACCGGTAATGTATTACCGGTGATAATTTCCGATGTTCTCTGTTCAATAGCCGCTTCATTCAATTGACGTAGCTCTTGATTTAATGCCAATAATAATGGATTCATTTGATTTGTTCCGGTCGATTGTTGACTGTGTGATGTGGTGGCCGATTTTTCGACCTCTTCAATTGTTCGATACACCGTTGTTAGCGTATGCACACAAAAGCGATGCAATGGCATTATTAAATTTGGTAAATTCTTTTCCAGCCAACGACAAACAAAGCCAACGCTTAGCGTATCTTTTGTGAAGAAACATGATTGTGTGACCGAGGTAATTGTGCGCTTTATCTACAATATACAAGAGAGAAAAGCGTAGAATGGTCAAATCGAATGAAAAAAAAATTAATGATTATTATTATTCAAATTTACATGTGGACAAAATGTATCTGCCGAAATGGTGGTTGTGCCAGCAACATCACTTTTGCCAGCCGATGATATATAGTTGGCCACACCAATACGAAAGCAAATCAGCAGCAAATCGGTCAAACCATTTGTATTGATGAGCAATAATTCTTCATCGCTCAATGGTTGCTGTGATTGTTGTCCACCGTCCTTTGTTGTTGCATTGCTGCCATTTGCAAAGAACATTTTTACATAATGCTCATGAATTAGAGCATCATCCAATACGCTTAAGTACATTTCGCATTGTTGTCGAAATGCCGTCACACCAAGATGCTTGGTTTTGGCCTTTGCCAATTTATGCATTTTACGAAAAATGCGCTCACCCAAATCCGGATACTGTGGAAACACATATTTCTGCAAATGATAGAGAGAAAAATATAACTATTGTTTGCACAGAAACGCATTAATTTCACATAAATTCAATACATACCACAAATATCTCTTGTGTAATCCCATTGACACCGCATTCTTGATGAGTTTTATGATGCAAAATCTATATGGAATGATAAAAAAAATAGCGGAAGAAAAAAAATCCCATATACTATTAATAACTTCGTATGTAATGAAAATGGTAACGTTTTTTTTTTTCTTCATGAAATGTGATCAATATTGTATTACTTTTGACAATTTTTCTAATGGAAAAAACAATGAGTAGGTTTTCTCATTGATATCGCTGCCGGACGCTGTGCGTGACATACCATCGCGCGGTGTATTCGTTGCATTTTTTTCATGTAAACTCGACGTTGTACCTGTGTATAGCACAAACGAAACCGTTTAGTAAACAACGCAATTAACAACTTTTTTCATTTGTTTGTTAAAAATAATGGATTGCATAAAGTTTGTTTGTTTTTTATGACAACAGCACAATTAAAATAAACAACAACACTCAACGTGTACGAAAAAAATGCAAATCACATTTGGAATTGGAAAGTGTAAAAACTTACTCGTTGATGCTTTGCGATTGTTTGCGGCGATATTTGGATGTGATTTATGCCGTTGATTGCCGTGCTTATATTGGCCGTTGCCCATTTTGATGCAGTATTCTTTTTAAATTGATTAATAAGTTTGGCTCTTTCGAATTTCGCATGTGCTTGCAATTCAACTTTGGTATATATGTATGTGACAAATTGTGTCCTTCAAATAACAGATACCTACACCGATGATGATAAAAAAGACAGTTCGTTGTGATTTTTTTATTTTTTCAATACTGCGGTATGTTTGCGGTCTTCTTTATTAATTTGTTGTTTTAATTCAATGTAATGTAATAGATAACACTCTGGGCCTACGGCTGCACATATATAAATATAAAGAAAAATGTAATTTATAAAAACAAACAATTCCACACAATCGTCGACGAAATTTTGTCTATGCTCAATCGCTTTGGGCCATTCCATACAATAACAATTGAACAAAAAAAAATATATACCATATTATATTCATTGACATTTTGCCCATCATGCACAGCGAATTAAGATGCTTAAGTAACTCGAACACACCAAACAACCATTTAATAACAATACATTTGCTAATACGCAAAACTGATCGAATATCAATTTCATTGAGATCACATGTGACCATACATACTTGCCTTGATATTTATTATGTATCTTTTTGCCTCTTTCGTTTCACCGAACTCTCTCACTCTCACGCACGTATTTCAATTTCGCATGGATGTATTTATTTGTCGTTTTTTTCATTTATTCTTATTGTCATTAATTCACAGCACATCATGGGCTCCAGACAGTTATGACACAATCAATGGAGAATTTGGCAAAACAGAGAAATTGAGCTCTCTCCCAACGGCAAAGCCAAATAAAATGCGTATATGTGTTTCAAGTACGTTTGTTACTAAGTTCGTGGTCAAAATTTGAGCCAAAGTTTGCAGTTAAACTCTTAATACAACACACTGTGTGTGCGTGCCGAAATGAATGTTGTTCAACGTGTATATGATAATAATAATAAAAAAGGGTATAATATCGAATTAATGTTCAAAACTGAATGTAATGTTCTATTTTTGTTGTTGTTTTTGTCTTCTGAAAGAGAAAAATAATCAGCGGACAGTTTTTTTTCTCCTGAAATCCGTGCGAATCGACGTTGGCTCAAAACAACTCGTGATAATTGTATTTATAGAATAAAATATTTTGCAACGACATTTTCTTTGGGGGGTTCTTTTTTTCACTTGAATTTATCAGCGCTTAATTTTTTTTTTTTTTGATTATTGTCGCTTGTGTTTCGTTTCATGTTTTGTTTTTGTTTCCGAATGCGTTGTCAAAATTGTGATGTTTATAGCTACAATAACTGAGACAAAGTCATTTCTTCTTCGTTTTATTTTTCTCACATTTTTTCGGCGAAAATGCACTTGCTCACAAAACCGCAGAGTTTTCTCTTTTCTTTGATGCCCTTCAGATCACGTCTCTTTTACTTATCGTCATCACGATTCATTTTTCACTCTTTCAAACCATTCTCCATAACATTTTCACACTCTGTTGTAATCGGTTTTTTTTTGTTTTGTTAATTTAACTCGTTTTGCGACGAAATTTATTTGACTTTTCTCACACAATTTCACTTCGACGGTCGACTGTCATGTTGGAACCAGAAATATACAATAACTGAGTGAAAATGATAGCACAAAACTGACGAATGAATGAACAGAAATTTATTTATTATTAATTTTTTTTGCTCACTAATCGCTTAATATTGAGGCTGAGCAATTGTATCGTTTCATATTGTGAGCGATTCTACCAAAACATGTACATGTTTGTGGATTTATTTATTTTTATTTCTTGTTTTTTTATCGTTTCGAAGTTTGTATTGTGCAATGCAAATGTAGTGTGGAATACTAATGCGTACTGTACAGAAATTGTGTGTACGTAAATGAACACATATATCAAGTGCAAGCACACAAATGAACAAAATATGAAACAAAAATCATAACAACAACAGTCATTCGATCGAACTAAAATGACATTATATGTCGAATAGCCCTCTATTTGTGCCGATTGAAAACTACGTTTAAAACGCAACGGTTTCGGTTCAACGTTGATCATACGTCAACAAAATAAAATTCTCACTTACTGTCAAACAAAAAAATATACAACGAACGAAAGGCCGTGCCCAAAACATATATAACAGTGTGAAGTAAACGGTTTCGTCTACACGCACAATGTTTAGAACAGTTTTCGAAATTATTGTATTTTCAAATTTTCCCGGGCAAATTTTCTCCGTTCGACTTTTAAATCGCACGGGAAATAAAAATTAGTTCATTATTTTTTTTTAAATTAATTTTTTTTAATGGAAAAATTAAAAATATTAATTTTTAAATATTTAATAATATGTTCATTCGAAATGTTTCGCTTGAGATTTGTTTATTATTATTTTATTTTGTTCCTCGAATTTTAAATGATGAAATTTTAATGATCATTAATTTTAAATTTTAGTTTTTTATTTCGTATCCGTTCCGAAGTTCGGAACTGCTGAATTTTTTCTTTGGCAAAGATGATTAATTTTTTTAGGGTTGATTCGAATGTACGAATTCGAAGAAGAAAAAATGCAAAAAAATTATTAATATAAACATCAAAAAGGAAAGGAGAAGAAGGAGCGAAAAAAAATTTGTGCAGCAGCCGTGCCCATAAAATGTCAGAATGGATGATGGATGATGGGAAAAAATGCGTTTATATGCGGCGCTCACACTCCTACAATGCAATGTTTTTGCTCTTTCATTTTCATATACATATATTGTATGTAAGTATATGCACCTAGCATGCCATGAAAAATCGTGATTATAGCATAGCCGTTAAGCCACAAAGCATAAAGAATGCGATTTAAGACCGTCTCTAGTTGAAATTGAAGTGAGTATTTTATGCGCATACAGACGCATACATACATTCATCAAGAGCGCATACACACATATGGCCGTGCACGAAGTGACTATAAATCCAATATAGTTGATCATTGAAAACACGGTGCGAACATCAGAGACTGAACGCCGCATCTGTTCACTTCAATATAATAACAATTATGACATATGTAAACATTTCAGCATTGCCATTTACACATTGATTCCCCTTGGGATGTAATTCATACGCGATTATCAAAAGAGGGTTCAATTTTTAAATGCCTGACATTCATGCAATTTGTTGTTTATAATTAGCGGAGAGAATTTTATTCAAAATTAGTTTCGCTTTAAGTTAGTCTCTGTAGTGTACGGCGCCATTTGATTCAAAAGATGAAGGACCGAATTGCACACACAAATAGAATTTTCTTTTCTGAAATTTGTATATGTTTTCGTCTTCTTTTTTTTTTGCTTGGTTTCGTTCGAGTTCGATATCCGAAAGGTTTGTGAATGAGCGCTTTGGGTGTGAATGTATGTGTGTATGCTATTGTGCACAGAGCGCACGCACAACATTTTTCTTCAATGTTTTTTTTTTTTACATTCTACAGTGCATCGTTCGCTTGTTATTTGAACCATATCGACAGTATGCTGCACCACTACATCAATACGACCGTAATCATCTACACATGAAATACACAACCAATTCACTTCAGTGGTACTGATTGAGCCGAAGTAGAATCGTTGATGAATGCGAAAGGAAAAACAACTCACGAATACAGTGTTACCGTTGTTCGGATGATACTGCTGTTGTTCAATCGCGCATATACATACACAAGAGCAACATGGAAAATCAGTTGTATGTGTACGATATATGTATGGATGTATGTATGTGTGTGTGTATTTGGTTTTTGGGCAAATGAGAAAAAAAGAGAAATAATACCATTCCTAATATATATATCCAATTTTAAAATGGCCGCCACAGTCAATGTACAACACACATCAGCAGTGAGTGTCCATTTTCAAAACAGCCAACATAGTACCTATTCGAATATCGTCGACTCTGCAATACAACACAGAGAGTGCTGAGAGACAGTGAGTTCGAGTGTCTTTTTTTTAGTGTGTGTTGTTTCGTTGAATAAAAATTGTAAATTAAATCAAGATGGCATAATTATGTGCCATTCAAATCAATTGAAAAACAGTGCATTTAGTGCTTGTGTACAGTGTGAATTTTCATTCAAATTTACAGAAAATAAACTATATTAAATAGAATTTTTGTGATATGTGTATGAAGACAAGAGAAGTGAGAGAAAGAGTATCGACACAGAGCCAGTGAACGGAGGCTATTGTATGAAGAAGAAAAAAAAATAATAAGAACGAATCACTAGAAGTTGAAGAAGAAGACGAACGATCTTTGTGTATAGAAAATGGAACATTATAAATAGTTTGAAGCAAACATAAAGTAAGTGATGTGCATAAATCTCTGACCAAATACCCAAATTTAATCAATTACACAATATTGATTCTACTTCCTTCAATTTTTGTTATGGGTTGAATATTGCGATTGAGAGAATCGACCACAGAATATTATGTAGATTTATTTTTTGCTCTTCACTTCAAATCTTGACATCTTGCTATGCTAGAAATGGTAGAAGAAGAAAAAATGTTTCTTATTCGAGTGAAACTACTTCGACAGCCGCAACCAATCCAAAAGAAAGAAGAAATTTCGATATAAAGAAAATGTAAGACCGTCGTGATTTGAATTTTCTAGTTTGTGCTTGATTTTTAACCATTTTTTTTTTGCTGTAGTTGTTTTGTTTTGTTTTGAGCAAGCCCATGAAACCCAAGAAGGCCTCTAAAAATACCGTAGCGAATTTTATTGAAGAAAACAAATCGTAAAGTATAGTACAGTGTGTATTTTGAGCATATCGATTGAATTTTTGCGGATGGTCCTTTTGTGCTTTTTTGCTGTATGGATTCGGTATCTATAATTTTTATAGAATCGGCAGTTGAACTATCATTTTCTGTTGTAGACGATGAAACAGAGAGACAGATAGATAGAGAAAGAAAGAATGAAAGAACGATAGAAAGCGAATAATATAATATGATAATGCAAAATGCTAAGAAGCCATATCGATTTAAATCGTGCACTGATTTATATTGCTTTGGATTTATTTGCATCAATGAAATATGAAATTGTAATCATTCATTGTTTGATTTATATTATAAATACCAAATAGTGTGGTTGTTGTTGTTGTTGTTATTATTTTCGCCGAACCAAATAGCAATATACTCGAAAATCCTGTTCCGTCCATTTGGTTGTCCGTCCATCTATCCATAATTTAACGAACGTAAGTCGGTGCAATTTTGCAGGAATATAAACAGGGGGAGACTGTAAGATTTTCTCCTATCTTTCTACAGTCGTAAGTTTAACCGAAATTGATTGTTGTTGTGTCGTTCACTCCGTATTAAGCAATTTAGCTATTGTACTCTCTGTATATTTGCATATTATTTTGATAGAGAGACAGAGAGCGAGTCGACAGTTCATTAAATCAGTAGTGAGTATGTTTGCAACGTTTTCCCTGTATGTGACTCGAATTCGGAAAATGGCAAAACGCCATTCGGAAAATGAATATCCTCCTATTGATTGAAACAAACAGAGAGAGAGACAGACAGACAGAGATAGACAGAGCGAGCAAAAGAATAAGAGATGGATACCGTTGAGTATATGGTGTATGATTGTTGTGGGTACCGTTGCATGTTTAATTCATCACCATCATCGTCGTCAACCATTTGAATGTGAATCATGATGCAAAGTCGAGAGAAGAGATAAAGAGAAAAAATAGCAAGTAGATACAAAACAACAGGCGAAAAAAAACAATCAGTTTGGTATCGTTTGTATTTCAATGGATTTGGTTCATTGCTTTGGTTCAAGTATTTTTCGAGTGTGACTTTATAAACGTTCAGCGTATTACATTTTTTTTTCTATCAATTTCCACCGTCTCTTGTTTGACCTGAGATCTCTCTTAGTTCAACGTAAACAGAATGGAAAGAAAAAAAACGGTTACGGAACCCAGAAAAATATATAAAAAAACCGAAATAAATACTAAGATATACACACAAAATAAGCATGAAAACCAAATATTTAATCAATCGAATAGCAAAACCGAGACGGAGAGATTCGACTTGCAAAGATCATATTTGAAAGAAAACACATTATTTGATTTAGTCATCTGGAAGAGTTGTCATGGAATGGGGCGCGAGCGAGTGACTAGTATATGTTTATATAGAGAAAAAAAACATTCAAAACACAGAGTAGATATAGTAGCAGAAAAAAACGATTTAAGTCGCAACTCGAAACTGGCTAACGAATCAAGTTGACAAATAAGCCAATATTGATGCACTCATTGGTTCAATCTTGGAATTCGGGTTTTTCAATGAGGCGGCAATAGCAGCCGCAGCAACAGAGCAACAGCAGCACGGGCAACATTCTTAGCGATTCAACAAAAATATGCAATTGATTTGTGCAACATATACAACACAGCACATCACACAATTCCATAGCCATACAGAAAGGCAATACACGAAGCGAGGCTTTGTGCAATCTCTATGCATTCCGAATCATATAGTTTTTCGATTGTTTTTGCTGCCGCTGCTGCTGCTGCTCTATGTGTTGCAATCATCCATTCGGTTGAATTTCATTTACGATCGATTAATGTGAATCAACGTAACTATTAAAATAATAGGCCATTATGAATGCGATTTGAAGCAAAGTGAATGATCGAAGAGACATGCATATCTTCATAGGCGGTATTGAAAGACGTGCGCTCTCTTTAAACGCCGCCGCCGCCACCACCGCTGCTGCCGCCACTGATGCGTTTATTGTTTCTTATTTTCATTCTCTTTTAACATTTTTATTTTATTTTTCAATCATTCGTTCGCTCATCGGCGGTTAAAATATGTGTAAATGTAAGTCTGTGTATGGGTCTGTTTGTTTCAATTTTCCCTTTTTATTTTATTTCAATTCTCATCGATTGTAAAAGGAATTTACTGTTTGTGCGTTGTTGATTTTTAAATGAATATGTGCGATGATGATTGTATACATTAGAAATGTTTTCATCTTCTATTTTCAATTCCTTTGTTTTTCATGTTCATATGATATTTTGTGTTTGTGTATTGAAACAGAGTCTTTTTTGTTCATGTTCACTCTTGTTGCGTTTTCAGTTTCGGGCTTGTTGGTTTCATAGCTATATTTCTTTCTCTATCTAATTCGCTCAGTCTTGCTTGCACCGATCTGTATTCGCAATGCAATTGCTATACATGCCATCGTCGTCCAATTCATTTATATATTTTTATATATATATATATATATATATATATATATTCGAGATTTTGGAGGCTCCGTTCTGTGTGAGCCATCGAGCGGGCGAGATTCAGTAAGCGAATGTATGAATCTACAGGCATTGCAACCATTGCTAGCAGCGCACATAATCTTCGATAATTGCATACATGATTATCGTTCGAATAGCATTAAAATGCATGAATTCTGTTGTTGTTGTTTTATTCGTTTTTCGTCTGCACGAACAACAAAAAATTGTTTACATTTACACACTGGCTGCGTTCACTATTTTGCGGGTACGTCACAATCTCACTTTGGGAAACAACATTTATTTATATTCATTCTTCATGCGGTTACAAATGTGCGTAAATAAAACCAATTCAACCCAGACGTGGCACATAAATTTAAATACAACATTTTCGTTATCGCCTTGTCAAGAGGCACAAGAATTTTTAAGACGGAAAAAAAAATTGAAACAAATGTGAAGCCGAAACGAATCGATAGCAAGCAAATGACTCTGGAGTGCAATGGTCGAGAGATAAATAGATAGATAGATAAACGAGAAACGGAGAGATAGAGAAGAGAGAGAATAAGAGCATGCGGGGGAAAAAGGCAAACGAAAAAAATGAAATAAATGAGAAAAATGCTTAACTAAACAAACAACACATCATCCGAAACCATAGAAAATATAATTTTTCAATAATCTATCTAAACGGCATATCCACTTTATGGCTTATTTGGCTATATCCTTCAACATAATTTTCGTATCGACAGTATGTGTACATTCACTCTTCTTCAAGCTGCTTGCACAACATGCCATGAGGCAGAAGGAGATTGTGTTACGCAGTCGGTTTTTAACTGCACACAGAATTTCGAAGAAAAAAAAAACTTGAGTTTTTTTTAAACGAACACACACGTAAAAATGAAAATACAAACCATTGAAAAAGAGCACCACCGAAAACTAAATACCTCTATTTGTATGCTTTAACGTTCGTTTCATCGGTCTGCATTTCTATTTTTCCTTCGCATTTTTTTCCTTCTCGCTCTCCGTGTGTGTGTATGTTGGATGGTTTTCGGCTGTGTCTCTCGTTGATTATGTGTATATTATACAAACGTACGTATGCTGCTATACAATATCACATTTGGCCTACTCCCTTTTTCCGAAGCACTTAACCGAATGTTTCAACATGCATGAACGTTTCATAGATAAACAATATAAGAAAGTATTTTTCTCTGCCTGACTCTCAACACAAGAAAGAAGAAAGAAAATGTTCTGAATTGTATAAAAAGAAATAACAACCAAACACACGAAGAAAAACATCTTTTTCTTATAAAAAATGTGTGTGAGTGTTTTTTTTTTATTTTCGTCTGTTTTTCTTGATGAATCTGCGTGACACTGTTTGCGCTGACTGCGGTGGTGCTATTCTGTCACTTTGCTCAAATTTCGTTTTCCTCTCTTTTGCTGACTTTTCCTGTCATCGTTTTCCATCAAACGTAAAACGAAACACGAATAGAGAGAATGAAAAAAAGAACAAATTTATTCAAAGAAAAGAGTAAATTGTAATTTATTGCGCTTCATTTTTTTCCTGTTCTCTATTCCATTCATTTAAAGCTGTCGTTTCTCTTCGATTTCTATACATTATTACTTTTCGCGGTTGTTCGCTTTCACATTATATTAACGAAGGGTAGGAAATGGTCTTTTTTTTCCACAACGAAATCGCAAAAGCGCAATCATTGACACCATCATAAACATACAGACGATGGAAAACCACGCAATTTTACCCTGGCTTTCTTTCCTAATTAAAGCCCGTCGTCATCGTTGTCGGTTTTCTTTCCTGGACAAATGAACCGTCAATTCTCTCGCTCTCTTGACGGTCGTCGGTTCTCTTTTTCGCCGATAAGTTGATATTGCATTCTATTTCACTCTCGGCTTTTTCGTTTTTGTTCTTATTTTTACCACGGGACATATGCATAATTTAACATACCATGAGAAGTTCAGGAAATGACTCTATGAATAGCCATGCATCGAAATAATGCGTGCACATAAATTGTGTGTGTGCGCGCACATACAAGACTCGACAAAGAGAGAGAGAGAGAGAGAGAGAGAGAGAGAGAGAGAGAAATAACAATTTGAGAAAAATAGTGTAGGATATGTCGGACCATTGCCCATTCCCAAACTAATCAACATGGAATTGCCTTTCCTTTGAAATGCGAGTGAGTGAAAAAGTGGCCATAAAAATGGTCCGAATAACAAAAACACAACAAAACAATAACATAACATGCAGCAACAGCAATATAAGCGGAAAAGAAAAATAAACTAGATGACAATAACAATAATAATAATAACGAATTTAAGAATAACGATTTTGTTGACGAGTCCACGAGATGTAATAAAAGGCGCGTTATATTCGCTCATTCACGCGGACACATATTATTGAGAATTTCTCTCGGTTATAGAATTGAAGAACGAGGGCGATCATGAAAGAGAAGCGACAAAATGGACTAACGATAGAGAGTGGAATGAAAAATTCGATAACTTACCAATGAATCGAGAATGGTCATATATTCATCATCACAATCATAAGCAACAAAATGAACACGGTTAATCACCCAATTCATAGTAAATGTATGCAATGACAAAAAGTCTCTCTGTTGGGCTGCTTTTAAAGCTGTGAACATAAATGTACCACTCACTCACTCATTCGTTCGCGCAATCTAGCCATCGACGACAACAGCAACAATAACAAAAGCCATCAATCTATATCGGTAATATACCAAATGGAATATTAGGCAATTCAGAGTGAATAAAAACACACGCTTCGATAACCATTCAAAAAGGAACATAGAAAAATTAATCAAAATATTGTGTGCGTTGAATTAATAAGAAATTGGACAGCAGAAAAAAAATGTTTTTGAAGAAAACAAATCAATAAAAACTCCGAGAGAATGTCTGTCGCTTTTTTTTCATTCTGTGATTCCTCTCGATTTGTTCATATTGATTTTGGTCGCAACAGATAGAGCGTTAGCGTTAGCGATAGAGATAGAGAGAGAGAAAGAGGTTCGAGTTTAAACACATCAACGCATTGAGAACAACCGTTGAGGTACAATCATATAAATAAATATATTATTATGAAAGATGAATCGAAATTATTAAAAAGAATATTTATATATGTTTAATCCGCTGATTATTATAATTCGATATTTTTCTCTCTCGTGTCGCTCTTTATGTTCTGTGCCTTTGAAAATAAAGAAAGAATCAATCATCTACATTTATTATTCCTCTTTCTTTCTCGTTCGCTTTCGATTTTCTGTTATGTGCACATCTTCTCTATGTTCACAATGCCGCTGCCAAGCATTCAGAGTCGGTTTTTGCCTACTCAGTCCGTAGAAAATAACTAACGAGCTAATGAACGACATACAAAAACAGACAAACACACACACATCGTATTCATGCAGCAAACTCGGCATTAAGAGAAGAGCATAAGAGAAGGAATTGTGAACAGTGAGTGGCAACGTATGAACGAAAAGTAGAGGAGAAAAAAAAAAAGAACATTGAATCTCTGCTCACCTCTCGCTAACATACGGCAAACTCACTGATCGATGGAATTGAAAATCGATGCACACGCCATATGTATGCATGCACATTCTCATATCTCTCTTTTTATCTTTTTGTGGCAGTGCATTATTGCCAGACTGATATGCGTTAGTTTCATTGAAATTTTTTTTTTTTTGGACATAAATATGTTGCTATCGGCGGTGAAAAACCGAAATTCATCGATTTTCAATCCAGTTTCCCAAATCGATGTATTATTGCAGCGATTGTAGGATTTGTATATGAGCGTGCGGCTGCACACTGAATCATTGTTGATGAAAAAAAAAGAAGAATGAAAATGTGTTCGTTGCCATTCACTCGCATTGCGGCCCATTCACTTCCAATGGTCATCTCTCATTTTTTTTTCGCTCTATACTTTGGCTCTTTTTCCAACTCTCTGTACACTTCTCTTCGCCAAGTAATTTTTTTGTTCTCTCGTGTTTCATTCTCAGTGGGTTTTTTCTTTTCATTTAGTTAAATGCATGTTGTTCTCTCTGCGTTACTCTTTTACTCCACTGGCAGTTTTCTTGGATCTTTTTAAATTTGTATCCCATTTGCCATATATATATATTCTTTTTTTGAGGGAGTTTGGGTTGTATTATGCAGTTTTGCAACGCATGTACTATCAATACATATGCGCTTCGACACACTGACAATCCATGCGAATCCCGTACACATGCATACACACTCTGGAATAAAACATGCCATTCCAATTCCATTCTCCACTATGGCTTTGGCACTTCTTTTTTCTTCCTTTCAGAGCACTCCATTGCTATGCTGTACTGTGTGCGTGTGTGTGCCGTTTTCCTACAATGTACTCACTGAGAGAGATAATTTTTTATTGTGTTTTATGCGCTCTTTAGAAAATCTTATCTTTTCTGGTTGCTTCTTCTTCTTCTTATTATTATTTTTCTCGTTCAACCGTTCATTCGTCCGTTCTTTTTTTTGTTCCCTTTTTTCTCTTTTTTTTTCGAGCCAACAAACGGCTGTATTGTGCTTGGTTGCTGAAGCCGTTGTGTTTTGGTTTATTGTTGTTGGTGTTGCAGCCGTTCTTCGGATTCTCGGCATGTTCTCTCGTGTTTCGCATTATTTCTGTGTTTTACTCGAAAATTCACTTCTATTGCTAATTTGTTTGGTATGTGAAACTCATCCGCTCATCGATGTTATATATGCGCTTTTTCGGGATTGCTTTTCTCTTCCTTTATCTTATTTTTTTTTTTATTTTGGTTTTCTTTCGATATGCTTTTCATTTCTTTCTTGTTCTTCATGTGTTCGATATCCAAATGCAATGTAAGCATTCACACTCTACACACATGCATATATAGATATAGACACATCACTGAAACACAAATCGGCTCATATATCGAATGTACGGACAAGGCTATCAGGAAACAAAAACATAAAATTCCTTTCAATTCGATTATTTATTTAATGGCATGTCCCATAGATTTCGGTGTATTTTCAAAAAATAAAAACACACAACAGATATATAACACAAAGAGAGAACACAAGAAAAATTCTGACAAAAACACACATGCCCGAACATACACTAGGCGAAACAGATCGAACAAAAATGTTTACATTGTATTATGGCCAATTATCAGTTCACAGTGTGCATGCACATTTTGTGTCCTTTTAATCCATTTGCATGCTGCACAGGAACCTAGTGTGAAAAAAAAAATCATAGTTCAATTAACCGAAAAATGACGAACAACACAATACATTTATTTTTTCGTTCATCATGTTCGTTCATTGTTGGGTATTCATGTGTGTTTTGTATTGTTGAAAAGCTGAATTTGAGCCGTATCGCGTTGTTCCGATTATTCCAAACCATTTTCACAGAGACATTGAGAGACATTGAGAGACATTCATCAATTTGAAACAGTCAATTGAAATCATTTATCCAAACACATTTCGTACACTCGCATACGGCATGCACACACACACACACTTTAAACTTAATATGTTTTATTTTTTCTTTCTTCTCTTTTCTCGCCATACAACTATATAAGCCATTTGATTTCTCGTAAATTTTTATTATTGTTTTGCTTATTGTGTTGATTTCAATTTTTTCCAGTCTTGCATACATAAAATTACTCAAAATGAAATAGAATTTTTATTTCTTCATCATACAATTCATTCGATTCATGGCCTTATTTTTCTCATCGTCATCATCAACAGCAATAACAGCAACAGCAATACCAACAACAACAGCAACAACACCGAATATATCAATCCACATGCGCGAACGCCCCATCAACGTACTCACGAACACAAAATTCAAAATGACATTTTAATTGAGCATACGGATTCATGACGATTTTGTGTTTCTAATTTATAATTTCGTTGAGCGTGCGTTCTGCTTCTTTTGTATTCATTATTTGTTTTGTTTGTCGTGTTTTTGATTTGGCATAATTTCTTTTGGCTATTAACGTTGTTGACATTGGCTGAAAACGGTGGTAAGAGAGCGATAGCGCTTTCAAGATAGAAAGAAAATGAATAAAAAACCATAATATTCAATTTTGAATGCGAAGCCAAACCAATTTTATAATTTAGATATACGGTTTTTGTTCCGCCTTTGTTTGTTCACGCGCACCGTGCACAATGCATTGCGATGTCGTTGCTCTTGTTGTTGTTGGCCTTTCATTTTTTTCGCGTGTCAATTTAAGGTTGAATATATATATATTTTTTTTTTGAATACGGCAAAAGATCTTTTCATTATTAACGCTTGAATGCGCCAGGGTATGAGCGTATTATTTCTCGCTTATTCCATTTGATTACAATTCGATTTGAATTCCATTTCATTGCATGTACACAGAATTGCGATGGAGATTCATTGCCTCCCTACCTGTCCCATTCTCTTTCACGCTTCAAATCAATTGCCTATGTTTCGTATATTCTAGTGGTAGCAACGGTGGTGGTGGTGTAGTGATTCCCTTCTACCGACTGTGTATGAATTTAATTGATTCGAAATTCATATGATGAGTAGTATATATAAATGTGTGTGTATGTGCGTGTGTGCCAATTGAACGGTCGACAGTGGTGAGGACAATTTCAATTCAATCTCTAAACGCGAATCAATTTGGAATTTTGATTGCTCCTTTCAGTTGACGATATGCCAAGTATATCATCGCTGTCATTGTGAATGTGCGTCTATTTTTACATAACACTAAAAAACCCTATATGAAAAAAAGGCAGCAAAAAATATGAATACTTCGCGCTGAGAATTCAATTTGATTGAATAATGAGTGTTGTTACAAGTTGTGATCGATGGTTGTCGTCTCCTCCTCATCCTCCTCCTCCTCTTCACGACAGAAAAAAAATCATCTCAATTTCCATGTGCATATAGTTAATTTGACGAAGGAAGTATCTCTCAGCAGGCTCGAATCGAAAGAACTATTGAATAAAGAATAAGAGAAAACGAAGGAAACGAAAAAAAAAAAGAAAAATGTAAAAAAGTGTGATCATCGTTGAAACTGACATTCGGTTGAAATGAATAATAAATGCTAATGGTATTGATTCGAATGGATTGGAAATGCGGTATTTTCAGATTAAAAGGTTGCTCAAAATTCTCCGATAAATACTTTTTTTTGTCGGTTTGTTATTTTATGATCGCTATCTCGACATGATACCGAAATGCGTGGTTCGATATATTCTCGCCAACCATTTTACCCATATTTTATCGGTCTGATTATGTGAATGTTTTTTTTTTTATTTACAAAACAAACTACCTTTTTTGTAATGATAAAATGTCACCAATTTCTAATTTTATCTCAGCAATAATTTGTTCTCATTTTATTTTCTTTTTCTCTTTCTTCCCTTTAAAATAGCAGAGGTGCAAAATGCAAATCGTTTGGTACCGCACAAAAAAAGCGACCGCATTTCGATTGAACATTTATGAATTAGAGTGGAAACCAATTTGTTTGAAAGACTGATATCAAAATAAAAGACTTTTGTGTGGAAAACAAAAACAATCGAAAGAGAAAAAATATGAAGGATAAAGCCACAATGCGACTTCATTGACTTTAGTTGATTTAATAGCAAGAAAAAAAAGTTAGGGAAATAAATTGCAAAAAAAAAAAACATTTTTTTGGTGAATTAAGCATCATAATCAAGCGTATCTGAGACTGAAGACGGATCAAGTGCAAAGGCGCGTCACGCTGTGTGACAGCTCTGCAGGTGCAGTGCTCATTAGTTTAAATAAAAAAAAAAAACGTCTATTCGTTTGGAAAATCAAAACGGGCGCTCAATTGGCAAAACAATTTGCATCGACGCAATTTCATCAAAACTAAACTATTGTATATTACAATACATATAGATAATATATAATAAATTCTGGCTGATGCGCATTTATTCGGTGCCCAGCGTTCAGCTTCATCGAAATTGTCGATAACCTCGTTTTTTACTCGACGAGTGGCTTCAACAGCCATTTGTGAGTGAATAACATTCGCCATTTCAAGTATGAAATCCGCCTCGAAAATGACAAGCCTTCATAATGAACACAGTTACGACCTCATACACACCGATTGCCATCACACTACGACGACGACGACAGCATCAACAACAGCAGCACATCATGAGCATCGACATCGACAACACCAGGAGCATCATTATCACCATCGATCGATAAACCATCGAAGAAATGATGTACAAACACATTCAATTTCAACTGCCAAACATTCAAAATGCGCTTCACATGACAAATCGGTTGTCAAATGCGGTCGTACATTAGATAAATCATCAGACTTTTTCCGATGGCATAAAACGAAATTGAAAACAGCGTACCGCTGGCAAATGACTAAACGATATATTTTGGTGATAACAATTGTTCTATTTGCATCGCTGAGCGATATACTGATATGTGTAGCACATGCTGGCGACGTGACCAGTTTAATACGGGTCAGCGACGATGATAGAAGCAACAACCAAAAATTTGCTGCCGATTTGGCTATTACAACGGATCCATTGACACGTGATAGTGGTATGGCTGCATCATCGGCTAGCAATCGAAATCATCCAGGTCTATATAATTTGGATCGAATCGGCAGCAATCTGGAAATGAGCATTGCTGCGGTTTTCAATAAAGTTGCTTACGGCACCACAACTAAACGTAGCATTTCCGATAATGTATTTGTGCCGAATCTAACCACCGTTCCAACGCCGCAATTAACCACGTTCCGGTAATTTTCGCCCAATTTTCTTTTACAAAACTTTTATAATTACTTGTTTTATTTATTTTATATACACTTAATGTATGTAAAGTGAAGTCTAAGTATATACCAGTTTCTATCCACATAATCCACATTATCTACATTCGCATTTAGTTTAGTTTCGTTTAGTTTGTTATTAATTGGCTAATTTGTTATTTTTATTTCTTGTTATTCTATCCGGTTACGATATTTTCAATTGGTATTGGTGTGATATATCACATACACACAGGTATCGTGAAAAAGAAAAGGAATTCGATCCGAAACAACAGCAACCGCATCATCAGTATCAACAACATTTATCATATCAAAAACATGCGAATTTCAATAATAAATACTCATTGGATTTGGAACACGACCATGTATTACCAACGTCAGCGCCCAATGCGGATATTTTGAAAAGCAACAGCAATCCCACATATCCGAACCCCAATCGACATCATAATCATGGGCATCGTGCTCATTTAAATTCAACGCCATCACCCGCAGGTAATCATCTTCTTCATTTAAATTATTACCGCTGAAACAATCACATTCATTTTGATAACGAACATGAAAAAAAAATTGTTACAAGAAAGGGAAGACAAAAAAAAATCGGTTGATAAATAGTCAATAATACCGGTGTAAAAGTTTCAAAAAAGCATTTATAATTGCATATCATTAAAATGGTCGCCTTACGCCGCATTATACTTTCGTTCATAGGTCATTTAATGAAAGGTCAGGCGACTGCACCAATGTTTCAGTCTGAGTTACCATCATATTCACCGCCAAATCGTTCATTTTTAGCACCACGCGTGCCACCCGAATATCCACAAAATCCATTTGCCGAACAACCCACGTTACGCGGTACAAATAGCGAAAGTGGAATTGTCTCTGGTTTCAATATAAATCGACGTCCGATTCCACCACCAAGCCTAATGCCTGGTCATGAAAAAATTCCATACCTACCACCTGATCTTAATCCAAACAACAACAACAATAACAATAATAACAACATTGGGAATGAGCCAAAGAACAAAGCCCTCGTCACTGGTAAGCATTCTTTTTAAATGTCATGTTTTGGTCCTAAGTATGTTCTTTATTGAAATGATAAGTGTTTATTTAGTTTAGAAAAACCTCATTTCTATTTATTTATTTATTTTTGAATGTTCCCTTTTTCTTTTTTACGCACGTTCTTAGACCCGGAACGAAAAAAGGTGTTAAATACACCGGCTCAAAAACTAAATCTAAATCGAATAAATTCAAACCAAGCGGCATTGAATTCAACAAATTATTCGGCCAGTAAACCTGCTGGCATTCATTTTCCAAGCTTTTCGCGAATTCTCTCAGGTGTAGATGGTGGTATACCATATACACCAGATAATATATTGAAAGGTGTTACATCTCGACCAACTGAAGTGCAATCGGAGATGCCGACGCGCGAAAGTGGTGCAGAAAAGGCAGTATCGGAAAAGCCAGCAGAAATTGATGGTGATGACAATACAGACGAAGATACAAGCCCCGAAGAAGACTTTGATTCGACCACATTCAATGGTGAAGGGCCAAAAACACAACCGAAAATAAAACAAGGAACAACGATTACTGGACAAAAAAGTGCAACTACAAAGAAATCCGTCATCACCGAAAGTCCAGCACAAAGTGATATGGTGTATTCGACGCAAATCATTCAAAATTTGGAGGCCACAAATACAGAGAAAAAAGTAAAACAAATCACTGTATTGGGCAATAGTAAAATAACCAATGAACGATCAACATTGAACACGTGGACCGTGGCATGGAATATTCATGTTTATTTATCGGCCATTCTATTTACCATTTTGGCAGTGTATTCAATTTTTAAAATGATTTTCTACGACAAACTCACACATTTGGTGAATCAAAGTTATTTCATTTGCTTGCACTTGCTGTTGATCATCATATGTTTGGCGCGTATATTCTTCCTTTGCTACGATGCATACAACATTCATTTAAGTTTTCACATGTTCATATCGGAATTGTTGCTAAACTTACCGGCCACATTTTTGACGATTTCATTTTCGGTATTGATTTTATTTTTACTGTTGCGCAGCCTTAATCATAAAAACAACCGTTACTCAGCGTTAATGCGACCATTGACGGTGGTCGTTGGCAGTTCGGTGCATGTGTTTCTTTGCGTAACGTTACACTATGTGGAAAGCTATGGTCAACAACGAAATCAGCAAATTCAACAACAATTGCTGTTACGGAACGGTGATGGTTATCGTGGCAATCAAAACTACGTTTATCAACCACCCCCACGCGTTCTATCCCTCATTTGCCAACTCATTTACATATTCATTTGCCTAAGCTTGGGTTTCTTCTATCTTTACATTTACAAGGTGTTGAAACGTGTACTACAGAAAAAATCACAAAATTACATTCATGGCTATCAAAATCTTTCGTATGCCATTCACATTACAATTGCAACGGCATTGTTGTTCATTTTATTGGCGGCGCTACAAATCTATGGAGCTATTAGCATTTCGACCACACGACCGATTGTGTCATCGTTATCGGATAACGATTGGTTACAATGGGGTTATCAATTTTCATTGCGTTTGATTGAAATTGCCATTATTGCGTTGCTGTCATGGGTGACTGGGTTAAAAACGGGCACCACTAAGGTAATGCAACGTGACAAAGTCATGGAACAACATAATGTGTCCGGATTTGCGTTGTTCCCATGTACATCATCATCTAGTCAAGAGCATTTTGAAACCGATTACCCGGCCATTTGTAATGCAAATACCAATCTACATTCGTACACATTACGAACGGGTAAACCAATTTACGATGATACATTTGCACTGAATTCATTGGGAATGGAAAATCCCGTACCAATGGTTGGTGGTAATACACAGATTCAACAACATCATCATCATCATCATCCATCACATTTGAATACAGTCGGTAAAAATAATCAATATTCGAAAAATGGTCAAGAATATCAATTGAGTGGTCCACCAACATTGACAAATGAATCTGGCATTTATGAAGGACAAATGGGAACATTGTCAAAACAAAATAATCGCACCACACCAACTTATCCAGATCCAAGAGATTCAAGAGGCAGCGAAAATTTGAATGACAGCGGCACCATACCGGATCATTATGAAAATCCAAATTTTGAACTACATTCCAATTCGAATAGTAATTATCGAAAGCAACAACATCAACAAGCCTACATCGATCAATGTTATACGGAACCAATTAACGCCGAAATGATGTACAATTCAAAAGATGTGCCGAGCAATTATGATTTTCAGAATTTTGAACGTCCAAATTATACGGAACGAAATTTGTTGCCAGGCAGCAGTGCAACCGAATTTCGGGCATCGAAAAATTTAAAGGCATTGGTTAAAAGCAACAGTGGCAACTACGATCCACAAAATCAACAATTGAAACAAAACAATTTGAGCGTGGGCGGTGGCAAATCATCGCACTATAATCCACAAACACACAGTTACAATTCATTTGATCGACGGGGACAACGGAAAAGCGGTAAGTAATTTATAAAGTGATTTCGTTCATTTTTTTTTAAACATTCTCTTTATTCAATTTTGTTTTCTTTTCCATTGCGTGCCATTCATCGATCACTTACATAAACACGCACATTGAAACAGGTACACGAACATTGAATGCAGTGCGTTCATCACAGTATCAGCATGATTATCATCCGAATGGCCAGTGGCAACGAACTTCGGCTGGCCGATCGTCAAATAATTCGGGCACGTCAAAAGAGCGTAGCCATCATAATTTTTTAGCGACAACAGCAACGATGGCCAACGATAATAGCATTGTTGATAACAATATTGATGCGGCGGCCAATGAATTTGATACGGTAAGCAATGCGAGCAGCAGTGATGGTGTTCGTGCCGTTAACTACAATCCAGATATGGTACTATTCAAAGCCCAACGTGATCATCAAATTGATGCAAATGCACAAAATAGTGCGAGCAGCGGTGATTCATCGACGTCAATGCTTGTGGCCGAACACGGTTTTGTTCGCTTTCGACCGATGGAAAATATCGCAAAAGATAAGAAACCAGAAACAAAACCATCAAATAGTGATAACAATAATAAAAATAGTCCAGCCATAATGCAACGGCATCACAAACGATCATTAACAAATTCGTAGTGTTTAGAGAGCAAAGAAGTATAAATTAAATACAATTTAAATGAAATTAACATTTGAAAGACATGCAACAAAACAAACAGAAACATAAAAAATAAATAAATAAGATGCAAATTAAATTACTATTAAAATTATTATAATTATGGAAATTATTGTATGCAATTTTGACGAAAGAGAAAGGGAAATACACAGAGATAGAGAGTGAATGCAGCAAATAAAAGTTTGCAAATGAAAAAAAGGAAGAAAGAACAGAAACGGAACAAAAAAATTATAAACGAATAAAAACACAAATTCGAATCTGATGCAGAAGAAAGCAGAACGATGACGACGACGACGAAAAAAACATATTGCAACGCTAAAAATGAATTGCAGAGAAAAGCGAAAAATGGTTGAAAATGACTACTACATAGATATTTATCACGTAAGGGAATTTAAATGAAGTGACATAAAAAGCGTGTATCCGCCGAAATCCAAATACAAACTCACTCATTCACTCACTTGCTCGATAAAACATACTAAAATGATACATACACATACTCGGGGTATATATTTTATCCACGAAAGAATATTATTCACTGGATAGACAGAAAAAGTATTTACATTTTACCGTATGCACGAAACTGCATTACACGATAAGAAAACATATTTAATGAAAGGACACAGGAACAATATATATATATAAAATGCAAAATGGAAAACGAAGAAGAACGGAACTGAAGTTCATGAACAAAAATTATCTATTAAGTAATAAAAATGGTGTGATGGCGTAATAGTATACAAAAAACACACATATATAATAGTAGAATAGCTTTTTCTCTCTCATACTCACACACACACACTCACAAACTCTCACCAAAAAAAAAATCTATCCTCTTCTACACATTTAGTATATTTAAAACTTAAATTAAACGTTAGTTTTTTTTTCCTAAATACATTACAATTTAACATCATCATAAAGCCGTTGAGGTGTATGAGAGCAATAAAAAGATGAGACACAAAAAAATATCACACAGTCCACAACGTTGAAAAAGTTTCGGCAATGTCGCCCACTTACTTCTGGATAGGATATGCCTTAAATTATGTGGCAAACCGATGTTCCATTTTTGCTCAACACATACACACACATACGCACTCATTTACATTCCGTTGCTACTGCCAAAGTAGAAGCGCATTTGTAAAACTCCAAACTCGGGAACGAAAGAAAAAAGATAAAAAGAAATGCTTTGTAGACCATGAATATACATTGCCTTCCTACAATCATTTACTTATTCGCCAACATTCATATATCCATCCATATGTCTAACTGACATGTACGGCAATCATGTGAGTGTTTGCTTTTTTTCGTCTTCGCTTCAGCCAACTAACTAGACAATATGTCATTCATCTCGTATGCAATGTGAAACTATAAATAATGCACAGACCCAAAAAAGAAACTTTCAATCACCGCCTATAAATAACATGAAAGTACACATGTCGTCTTGTTTTCCATTTCATGGGAAAAAGATTGAAAATTTTCCATCCAAAAAACCAAAACGTCAACTTAGCCCCTGTATAATTAAATAAGCTGAATAATGTGGATAGATGCAAATTGTCTGAACACCGATAAATACTATGTTTAACTCATTACTAACAATGTAAGTGTGTTCATTAAATTATTTACGAGAAAGTAGATCGACCATTATTATTTCGGTTGACGGTTTGGTTTCGTGAAGCTTTTGTTTCATATACATATAGATGGAAATAGATGAAAAAAAAGAGTGCTGAAGGAAATGAAATACATAAAACTCTACACATAAATGATTGTTCACAATTTTCCATTTCATGTCATGTCACATTCCGGCCCAACAACCACCACACACACACACACACACACAAAAGCAAAATATATTCCAAAAATGCTTATTAATAAACCCCAAGCACACAACCAATTTCGAATATATATATATATCTATACACCCACACACATTATTATATATATATATATATATAATTTTGAACGATTGACCATGTGTATATCTCAATTAACTGTTGACAATTCATAAAAAATGCATGTGATTTTCTCGGGGGGTGTGTGTGTTTTCTTTCATCGTTTGGTTGGTTTATTGATTATTGGGAGGGGTGCATGAACGGATGAAAAAAAAATTAACGTCAATTTATGGCGTCTCATTTCAAATTACGCAATTTGACGACACAAAATGAATAGCGCCACTCGGTTTATTCCCGCATTCATTGTGATCACAAAATGTGGTCGCCACCACCATCACCACCAACCATCAAGGATCGTTAACCAAACACGAAGTAAATACACATTGAAAAATCTATTACATGAAAAACACACATTTATTATATGTAAAAGATGAAACAATGAACGCAACCGTATACTTATACATTTATAGTGCATTTAATAATCTGTAAAACATATAAATAATTTCTCTCGCCCTCTTTCGATGATGCAAAATGCTAAATGATTAAGTGCAAAAACTCGAGAGCAGCAACACAAAGATGAAAAGTAACAAAATTATATGAACATATTCATAAAAAAAAAGAAAAGAAAGGAAAAAAGTTCAACTGAAAATAGAAAAAAACCAAAATTATATGGTTATATATATACACACAATATTATTTAATGTATATTTATATATATGATGCTCACGTTCACCACTTAAGCCCACTGTCAACTAAACAAAAAAACTAAGACATTCATAATTATCGTTATGCACGAAAAAAAAAATGATAAGCGAGGACACAACATAACACGTATCTTCTACCCAATTACTCCTCCGATTTGAATCTCACTCATACACTACACAGTCTGTATTGTGTTTTCTACTGTCGGTATTTGTCTCTAGTATTGTTTGTAACCGCATTCGCGGTTTTTTTGCTCTCTCTCTCGATTATTTATATGTGTGTGTGTATGTGCTGCAGCTGTATCAGCAGCATTGTTATATGTTTCGATTGTGAGCATGCATCAAAAGAGCTGAATTGCATAAAAATGTTGTGCTGTAAAGCTTGCAAATCATCATAAAGCATGCGATATACGACCCCATCAAATAAACCCCGGGTATTATTATTTGCGTCTCATTTTTTTTCGTTCACTCTTGTCGTTTGAATATAAAAAGACGATACCCGTGACACATCTCGGGTGCAATATCCCGTTATATTCTTGTTGTTATGCAACGCGTTAACAATGCAATGCGATTGTGCTTTTTTGTGTGTGTTCTACACAGTCAGAGAAAGATAGAGATGTCTTGTTAGATCATTTGCAACTTCATTTCATTGCAAAAGTTTCGAGGTGAGCTCTAGCGCTATTAAAATCGCACCATACTGTGTGTCACCTCTGGCGGTGTTTTCTCTTTCGCATATAAAAGGATTTTCCAACTAAAGACAAACTTGTACAAAAAAGAAGAACGAAAATATTCAGCTCTATCGGAGGATTATCTTGTATACACACACACACACCACGAGAAAAAAAAAAAACGAGTAGCAAAACATACATGAACACAACAAACAATCATAATTTGTCGTTTGATGTTAAATCCTAGAGATACTACAGAACAAACAAACATTTAAACAATATAAAACAAAAAAACGTCCCTCCTTTTTGTGCACTCTTGTATCTTTCATAAATTTCATTTCACTTGGGCTTGGTAGCAGTTTGCACGCGTTTATTTCTCTATTTGGATTAAAAAAAATCAGGGAAATCATAAAATACTCAATTTTCAATTTGTTTTTTTGTCCATCTCTTTGTAATAACGACACAATCATAATCATAATCTTATACTCGTTTCTGTAACATACGCATGTGTTCATAAAGGAAAGGAAGAAGTTGAAGAAAACTGGAAATTTTCCGACATTTGATTTTTTCTCTCTTCTTGCTTAACAGCCGACTGATTTTCGTTATTAAATCATTTTTATGCTCGAAAAAGAAAGCAAAAGAAATGAAAAGAATATTAAAAGAAAGCTTTTTACCGCGCCTTCCATTGAATAGGGAATTGAAACTGAATAATTATTTTTTTCTTTCTTTCAATGGAACTTAAATTTATGGAATACAATTTATCGCTGTATTTATTTCATTTGTTTGTCCTTTTTTTGTAATGTCCTTTTGTTTTTGAAAATATTTTTTTTGTTGTGAATCAGTTATCGTGCATTTTTGTACACCATTTTTTTGATAGAACAATATTTTCGTCATCGTGCATTTCACACGTGTAAAAGTTGTCTGATTAACTTTAAGAACACATTCGAAATTATGTTTACTTTTATTTCTCGTGCGATAAATCCGAATTTTATTTTTTTGATGATTTTATGTCAAAAGACATACATATATAAAATTAAGCGCGGTGTCACGCACATGGAAATTTAGAAGAAAAAAAAAAGTTTTTTTCAATCGAATTTCAATCAAATTAGAAAAAATTATATATACATATTTTGGGGATATTGAGCAAGAAAAAAAATTCCCCTTCTAATTCTTCATTGTATTTTCTAATCACTTCATTGACATACATATTTATGACTTGTAGCCAACATCATATATGAACTATGTTTTGTTTCCTTCGTTTCGAATTGCTGTGCTGTACTGCAGCATATTTTCAAAAAAAAAAAAAAAAAAAAAACACGTGGAAAAAAGAGATAAATAAAAGTAATCAAAGAAATAAACAAATACCATATGAAACTACCACGTCACATGCCAATGCTTAAATTGCGTAAGACTTACATAACGACATAAATGATATTAAATATTTAATATGAGGCAGCAACAGACACGCAATTCCACACTCTCTCTTCGTTTAGTGTGTTTTTTTTTTTAATTCGTTCGTTTGTTCCTTGAAATGATAGATTCTTTGGTTCACGCGATTTTATTTTTTCATTTCGACGTCGAAGAACATGAACGAAAAGCAGGAAAATATAATTTTTTTTCTTTGAAAACTGTTCTTTTTTTAAAAAAACTATTATTTTATATTAAGTCTATTCATATATAATTAAAACAAAAAACAAATTTATATAATATTTTTTTCTCTTCTACCTTTTTAGAGAGAAAATAAAGTAATAGACTTTTTTCTTTGTACAAATATCTTTACGGCTCGCCCTTTCTTTTTAAGTAAAATTATCTTAGAGACATTTTTATGCATATACAAATTAGGATGACACAATTTTATGGCAAATTCGAGAAAAATTAAAAAAAAACCTGAAAAAAAAACAATTTAAAAATGACACACTGAAAAATATGGAAACGATTAAAATATTTAAATATGTTTACATTTATCACGCTTAAGTTCAAAAGAATTTTGATAAAAATTCGAATCTCAAACAGTATTTTAAAATGCCAGTTTTTACTCACAAACCGCTCTTGCGGCGTATAGAATTCCATTGTTCGATGATTGTTGATGACCTTTTCGTTTTTATTGTCTCTCTTTTCGTGCATATAGCGTGCATTGTATATGGATTGCATTGATTTAATTGGGGTTATTTATTGAATTTTTAGCCCATATGACAACGAACGAATGATTATTCGTTTGTGCACCATCGTTCAAAAGTTCCTAGAAATCAGCCATTCATAATAAATAAAGAAAAAAGCCATTGTATTTTGAATTTAGCTTAAAATTAGCATTTAAACAAAAAAAACACACATTTTTACCATTTTCTCACCTAAATACCAATACCTTGAATAATACTCAAGTTTTGTGGACGATCGAAACGATTGCCCGGATTGAATTGCTAATTTTTGTGTAGTGTTCCGAAATGAATTTTTTTTTTTAAATTTCATGAATTCTTACAATGTTAGCAATTCGACATGCAATCGTTTTTTCAATGTTTCAATCACATAAAATTGCAAAAATGTGCGACGAAATCATGAGACATCATTAACATGTCATCGAACATATTTGTGCCGTTAACTTTATTTACAATTGAACTCTATTTCTTCGTTGTAATTTAAATGAAAAAAAATTATAATATCGATATTAAGAGATACATTGAAACGAATTATAAAACAAATGGAAAATTGCATAGGCATAGCCAGACAACACAAACACATATATAATATTAAGTACTCATACACTCCAATGACAAAAATAAATAAATAATTAAAAGAACCGATAATTATCGTAAAACCATCCGAAAACCACACATAATCGCAAAGTCGAACACACTATTTTTCAGTTGTTGTCTAATGTAAATAAATAAAAATTATTGAATTAGAATTCATAAAATGGAGATAAAGAAAATAAATCTGTGAAATGCGTTGTAGCCCACGCTGGATAATAGAAAAAAAAACAACAAATAATAATGTAACACATAAAAATGAATGAACAAAAACAAAAGCACAGGACAAATTTATTTAGTAAATACGAAAAGTATAATTTGATGACAACAAAATGATACGACCATTGAAATAAATAGAATTTTATTTTCAAAAAAGTATTGAAATGTTCGTGAATATACAAACAAACAAATAAAAAAAATCCACAACCAATACATAGAGTTGATACAATAAATACACAGACGATATACAAATTTATTAAATCGAAAAACAAGCGAAATCAGCATATACATACAGTTTACAATTGACATCGTATTTGAACAAAATAAAAACAAAAATAAGCATAAACAAATGTCAACAACACACACACACAGTAACAGTACTTACTTAAAATACTATAATCGCTGTACATAATTAAATCACAAACGTATTCAAAAATGAAATGGCTCTGTTGTCTTTTTTATTATTTTTATTTTCATCTATTGTATGGTCATTTATCATGTTCGATTACATCAGCATGTAAATGTTAAAGGTCATATTTGAGTCGTGAGGTAAGGCTACATACTTCATTTATTACTGTTCCAGCTGACATGAAATGAACGAAAAATGCAAACAAACGAACTGTGAAGACTATATTATGCACGATCATGCAGACACGATGATGGCCATTTGGTACTCGATTCAAACGTATTTCAGATACATCTAATGGCAATTCAATACAAAATTATTGCCCCGGTTGTTGTTTTTATGTCTTTTCATTGCCGGTTTTCCTTTTTCTCTACCGTTCACTCTTATTTTCACTGTCTATGTTATACATTGGGTACCCATTGAATGGTGCAATCGTCACTTCTGGCACATACACAAAACTATAAATAAATGCGTTCATCTGCAGTAAATCGTATCGAAAAATGGACACACGTAAGCATAAAATACAATATACTAGATAGCGAAAAGACAACAAAAATACATTATCATGTACTTGAAAATGCAAACGAATTAATAACATTATTTAGAATCGAGCGAAGAAAAAAAACCACCAAACACCAATACAAAAACGCAGCGAGTACACATCGGGTTTGTATCGAGATCATTTCCAAAGATGATGATGATTTTATTCATGCTTACGACTACTATTTGAACACGTTTTCGCTATTAATTTTATTTATGTATGCTCAATGTTAGTGGAGTTGCATGCATGCGGAATGATGCGTATGATAATAAATAGACGCTTTTATTTTTCGGGCGGTTTTAACTTTGGCCAATGTAAGTATATATTCAAAATAAAAATAAAATAATATGCACTCAAACCCATGAAAATGAAAAGAAAAAAACTGCTCTATCGCTTCGAAAAATGCCATTTGCCGAGAAGGAAAAAAAAACGTTATTTGTAAAGAAACCCGAAACACAACCCAAATGAAAAATGAAAATAAAACAAAATACTCGACCCATGCCAGAGAAGGAAGTTGTGCAGAGAAAAAAAATTATGGCAAAAACAGCTCACAAGTGGAAAAAAGCCGCTGAAAAGGAAAAATTATTATATTCATATGAGTATTTTCTATAATATACACAATCGCGCACTCACTAGACACCTCAACCACACACACACACTTACAAATAAAGCAAATAAATCCGCAAATATTTATTTTCACGAAATTTATCTGGCAACGATAGAAACGGCAATGCATTGAAGCACACGGTGGCAAACAGAGCTAATGTGGTAATAATGTAACATTAAAGTTTGCATGTAAGTTTAAATCGGTCTATATATAGTCTAGTACTATAGTCAACACATGCTCGAAATCAACAAATGCTGAAAGTCAATGGGTAGCAAATCGAAAATCCATTTTACTGTGCAACATACGCGATTTATTGGCGATAAGATGTTTGTCCCTCTTTTTTTCAATATCAACATCACCATCATCATCATATTCATAACATTTTTCTTTTTTGTATAAACTGCTATTCGCGAAAATGAACCGCAATATTCTTGATTTTCGTCGTCGATAGATGAGAAAATCACTTCAATTTCGTTTATTTGTTTGCATACAAAATGGCCAATTATCTTAAGCAGCACAAAATTAAAATTTATACATATATGCATGTCTCGGTATGCGTTTTGTCTAATAATAAATACATCAAGTACGTGGTTGTGTTATTTATTGAACTATTCGTTATTGCCAACATTTTTTCTCGTGACTTTTCTTTCGCAAATATAAAAAAAATCATATTCGCGCACGGTAAAAAAAGTCGCCGGATCATTTTATTATTATTGCTTTTTCATGTGAATATCGTGTGCCGAAAAGAGAGAGAGAGAATGATATAAAGAGGGTGAGAATGTGCTCTTCTTTATGTGGATTGAATACATGAATTATTATTATGGCTTTTACCGAAAAAAATTCCAACCAAACAAAACATCATCAGCAATAACAACAACAACAACAACAATGAAAGTGAGCGTCTTTGAAATTTGCTTGCTAGTGGGCACCATTTGAATTCGAGGCAACTACATACACATGCTCCAAACATATATTATACGTAAAAAATGACAATAGTGTGCAATATCAAGATAAAAACGCATAACGCACCGCATATTTTAAATGCAATAATTTTCCGCCGCATGTGGGAAAATAAAAAGTATGACATTATAATGGCCTTTTAACAATGTGCACCCGGCATAAGTGTGGCTGAAAAGATGAGTATTCTTCATACAACATTTATTTCAAGACTATTCATTTATTTTCAAACCAAAAAAGGTAAACCATGGTTTTGCAATTTAAAAACAAAAAAAAAATAACCAGAATCTTAAACGTTTGATAAATGAGTGTGATGACTTTTCGATGATTCAAAGTATAACACGTGCATGAGAAATTCTCACAATACCACATTAAAATGAGTCAGTTCATCGAATCGATTTGATTTGATGTTTTCTTTATTTACCACAAAAGACCATATAGACATGATGAGCATCATTAATAAGTGGACATTTATATTCAAACACGAAATTTCGTCTAAATTAAGTAAAATATAAAGTGGACAAAAAAGAAAACCGGACCGCAAACGCATTAGTGCCAATGACTAAGATACGTTATTCGTATTCATTTGATAAAAATCGCAAATCGATTAATGAGTAAATTATGCGAATAACGTCAGTCTATAAGTTGTATCGTTGTTCAATTAATCTCAAGTAGCATGTGTCACATGGCAGTATATTATGTGCGTTACATTGCTTGGAAATCAAAAGCGTTGAATTGATTGAATTAGTGATGGGTCATGTGATAACCATTTCACTTTAATACTAAAGTACATTGTGTGTCATTTTGAGCACTTCTGAATAACAAAGGTGTTTTGAAATGCAACATTTACCACATCCAAACAATGCACCCTGTTTATTGTGTATTGTATAATCAATACGCAGGCAATTTACAGTGTTAATGTGATGAATAGCATTCACCGTCATACAATTCCAAATAGAATCGTTAACAACGTATAATCATTCATTCGCTTACACAGTGAGTGCGAAGTACTGCTTGCACACCGTACAAATCACTTGAGATGTATTGCAGAGAGACAAATGCCACATGCACCATAGTACGGAGAGTGTAGAAAGAGTGTTGAGCGTCCCTTTGAAATACGCTTGACTTGTGCTCGTTTGTGAAAATGCCAGACATCAGCAGAAATAACATTCCTACCTTCTCTTACCACACGCATTGTCAACATGATGTGCATAGAACCATACACAACATACTTTAAATGTATATCTATTCTGTTGTGTCGTTTCATCCCTTGCCAGCAGTTAATCGGTGCTTGGTTCGTAATCAAATTATATTGTCTACTTTTCGTTTCATGATTTCAATTGATGCAGCTCAAAACACATGCAGCCATTATACAAGCACTTATGATCCATATATTTTGCTCTCATCTCATCTTCTTCACTGACAACGACTACGAGAATGCTGCTCAATGCGTGTCGCATGTCGTATTTTTGTTTCTCGTTAATATTCAACCAGCGAGAAAAATCACATTCCGACTTTTGTCTGCTTTTTTTTGCTCATTTCAATGTTGTGATTATGTTTTTATGCTATGTTTCTGCTTTCTCATTCTGACATAGTCGTTAAAAACTAAAAACTGCGAATTGGTTGGCATTGAATAATCACAAAAAGATACAACAAAAATGGGCTAATCGTTGCGGATGTTAAAAATACCAACAACGATAAGCTACGCAACAACTCTTTTGGCTACGATTCTTTTTAATTACTGCAGATGAATTTATCCAAAACGAAAACAACACTAAATTAACCAATTCATTGTAAATGATTTATGCAAAAATGCAAAGAGTAGCTATATCGCAAAAACTCTTTATCACAACGACTCCTTTTAAAGGTTTTGCTGTGAAAAAGGCGTTGGTTTAAATTAATAATACTTTTACACAATTTTGTATTTACAGTGCACCATACAACATATATATATTTTACAAATTTCCACATTTTTAATTCGAGAAGTAATTTTGGATAGTTCATCTTTTCCTTTTTGTAGTTTTATGTTCCAATGAAAACACTTTCAAAATATTCGGCAAACATTTTGTAACCTTTGTTACTGGTTTCTTATGATTCGAATTCGATTCTTCCAAATTATAATTAATATCTGCCCACGTCGAATGAGGTATACGTTCAAGTGAGTTACCAATTCTTCAAGATACTCAATCAATGGCATCAACGATTTTTGTTGCGTGGGGAGCAATATTTGTTTTTAATTCATCGTGCTTCTTCATCAGGATCAGTTGTTTTTGAAAGTTTATCGCAGATGGAGTTACTTGTAGCATTATCCCTTTCCGTTCTCTTGATGAAATCTTTTGAAATACGGTTCTTGGTTAGCTACATTTTCTTTAACTATTTGTACGTTTTTCTCTTCTTTTCATATCTCAAACGATTCACAAAATATTAAGTCGTTTACAGCAGGTACTTTTCTTGTAACTTCTCTCAAAAAAAATTTATTCAATTTTTTTTAATTGAATGACTAGGTGAATATACAATGCTTTCTTTCAAATCCAAACAAAGATCTTTTTATCATCAGAATAACTACTTATATGACTAGTTCAATTTAAAAAAAAATTTTTATTTATATGAATGAACATGAACCTATTTTCAAATTTCCCCGAAAATTAAGAGCCAACACTGGCTCAACTAATCATACAAAATGACAAAGAATTGGTCGAGTAAATAAAGATTTTTCTAACAACTCATTTACTTGAAATGTTCAAGCTGAAAATCAATCAGAGGATTTGAAAAATTCAAATGATCTAAACTTGATCACCCTTTTTTCAAATAGTTTGTTCGAAAGACAAACACAAATGATCAATTAACATTTAGAACACAAAAACATTTATTGTCCGATACATGTAAGCCAAAAAAAGGTCTCAAACTCTGAAAATGATGAAAACTGTCCAAATGTCTGGCATGTTCTCATATTTGTTATTGGAAATTTTAAATTTTATCTTAAACATTTCCTTAAAATTCAACCAATTGTCTAACGAACTGAAAACAAAGCCGTTTACAATTTTAATATATCGTCAATTTTATTATACGGTTTGTTTTCAATGTGTTCAAACATTCAAAAGACAAACACATATCCGTTAAATGTTCAACCCTATCAAATATTCGCGGGCGTATTTGCTCATGTAAAGAGTGAGGGTGTTCGAAATACATCCAAGTAAAAATGTTAAGAAATAAACTAGAATGGGTAAAGAAAGCATGATGGCAACAATACGATAGAACCATTCTCGCGGATGCCATTGAGAGACATCGAGCACAGTCAACAAAACAAATTCCCAACAAAAAGTTTTAAATTAAAAAGAACAATATAACAGCAATATCATAAAACAAATTAAACTTATACCAAGCGAAACGATATTAAAGAGAAGGAGAGAGGTAGATAGAGAGAGAGAATGAGATCGAAAGATGGGAAAAATCCGTGAAATGAGATCAAAAATGAAATGGATTCAAACATACACTAGGCAATCTCATATAAATAGATACATGCGTAGAATGTGTGTATATTTATTGTTATTTCTTTTACAAAGACAATGCGTATGTGTCGATGCGACCGAAGAAAAATATCATTAAAAAATAACAACAAAACATTTTTGCCGCGTTACAAATAAGAGCCATAAAAACATAAACAACAGACACATTAAAATGGTAATCATAAATTCAGTTCTCCACATCGAATGGCTCGGATGCATAAATGCATATGTGTACTGTCAAATCGATTCGAAAGAGTTTACGAAAATTAAAAATGAATCTTGTATGAAACTGAAAGGCAGCTGAAATTTTAAAATGCCATTTAACTTCTTGTTATTTAGTTCTGGTTATTTGTTCCCCTTCAATTACTACACTGGCTGATGCCGCTCTATTAACCATCTCTCACTATGCCAAACCTACCAAACAGAAGCATCTCAAAAAGCAAGCACGACGTTTTCTCATCGTTTTTCTTCTGTGTACACAATGACATTATCGATGTGTGCAAAGAGAGTGTGTGTGGTGTGCTCAAAACGGAGAAAATTTACAAAATTAAATTTTCTCAACAACATCGTTATTGGCATGCTATTTATATGTGTTTTATGGTAAATTCACATATGCTTCATCAATTTGTCGGTTGGTTTGAGCGTTGTACCGAGCTCACCGTCGCAAGTATGGCAAATTTGAAATTAAACTTGAACAATGTTTTGTGTCAATGGGAAATTTGATGGTTTTGGAACTTTAACGAATATACCTGCTTTTGTTGATGGTACAACCATAACATATAATTTGATTTGATGTTCAATTTTTGATGCCGTATACATTTAATGGACGTGACGCGTGTTTATGAAAACAAGCAAATCACCAACTAATTGTTGCGCATCTACATGTCATCTGAATGCTTTTCATTTAAAACGGCAACGACATCAACTCATTTTTTACATTAAAACATATACACTGACACGGTGAGGGCGATTTAATTTAAAGAAATAGAAAAATACCTACATCAAATGGAGTCTGGTTTGTGTTTCACTGAAATTGTTCCGCATCTTCGAAAGGTAAAAAAGATTGCGCCGAAAAATGGTTAAAAATTAAACAAGTTGCTCGGGAAAGATTGCACGCAAAAAGGTATTGCAAGAAGAAAACTATTTGATAGATACCTGACTAGGGTGGTCCAAACGTCTCAGTCATGATGGAAAATCGTCATTTTTTTGGCTTTCAAGAAAAATTGACACACAATTGCCACAATTTTTCACAATTTTCCGCCAAAAATTTATTTTAAATAACCGCCGTTTGTATTTTCTGAAATACTCCCGGCGGCATGCATTTCATTCTCCAATCTAACAACGTCAATAAGTTAACTTGAGCCCATAATTTATTTTATGCATCGGGGAGAAATTCTTATTCAATATTTGAGCCACCCTACTCGACACATCGAATCCCACGTATTTAAATACAACTCGATTTTCATTAAGCGTGAGAGACTTTATCTCATAAAATAATTTAATTAAAATGTAAGAAATATACTTGAAAAAACATATGCATATAGTACCTGTCGCCTTAAGTTTGAATAAATAAAAAAAGGAACGTGAATAACTGCACGCACGATTCAAGAAAAGACGACAAAGAGACAGGAAGCATACAATTTAAATAAAAATTACTATTCACTTATCAAAAGCAGTAACGAAAAAAAAGGTGAAAGAACGTGCAGAGAAAAATCTACGCGCGTCATTGCAAATCACCGAAACAATGTGTGCGATTGTCATGTGAAAAATGTGTACATTTCAGCATTTTAAATTCAGTGGAATGCAAATATGCGCGAAAGAGGAAATTAAGGCACATAAAGAAAATAGAAAATCTTATTAATTTTCAGCAACATTTTTAGTGTCGTCTTATATTAATCTGAACTGGATGATGCCTTTTCTCGTTATTTCAACATTCTTTTTCCTTTAAAAAACAACTTTGTTTCTTTCACTATTTCATATGTTTCAAACTCTCGCATTGTCATATGGCAATCTTTCAATTGAAACATTATACACGTTGATGTGTGAAGAGTCCTAAGTGGGGTGTTTTCAAAATGTGATTTTAAATCAAAATAGCAAATCAAATAAATTAATGATGGCTTGAAAATTTCCAAATAAAAACAGTCCTCAGCCGTTTTACATACAACGTTTACACGGTGTATTACAACGCGGTCACCTTGCGGCAGAGCTACGCGTCGGTCGTATATATTCTTTATGTATAGAGCGATGACCATAGCTCTGCCGCATACAAGTGTGAGCGGGTCGAGTCTCGCATAGTATACATAAATAATACATACGACTGACGCGTAGCTCTGCCGCAAGGTGACCGCGTTGTAATACACCGTGTAAACGTTGTATGTAGAACGGCTGAGTCAAATGCTGGGGGACGGACACAAAATCTAGTAAAATCTAGTTTCATAGTTTACTGCTAATTTTGCTAATATTTTTCTAATATTAATAAAAAAATCTACTATTATACAGACATACTAATATTGCTAATATTGCTAATATTAGTTCACTAGTATAAACGTCAAACGTCAAATAGCTGATCTCAAAGTGAAATCATGTATGAATTCTTCATAAATTCTTAGATGAACATTTAACATTTTTATTATTTTTCCTGGTTTAGAAAAAATAAAATTTATTTCTATTAAATACTAAAACATTTAAAGTAACAAAAAAAGTTTTCGGTGAGCAAAGTGCGCAATTCTCTAACAAGCAATGGTGAAGCAAAACAAACTAATTTTTGCTAATATTCTAATATTTATAATGGTGTCCGTCCCCTAGGTCAAATGAAGTGATGATTTGAAGTGTCATATGTTTCGAACGATTAGAACATTTAAATTTGAGAAAAATTCAAATCAAATCAATTTATTTGATTTTAACATTGATTTCAATTGAATATGTATTTATTATTTTACTAAAAAATATACAAAATATATTGTGAATTGAATTTTTTTAATGTTTTGTTCCGATTTTTCAAATCATTTTCAAATCAGAGAACTATGAATCCTAACTCATATTCATTTATGAGGAAAAAACTGAAATATGAAATCAAGCCCGTTTGTTTTATTTTTACTCCCGTTTACTTTTTCGACACACGCGTGCTCAAAATATACGTAGCTACTGAAATTATGAGTGAAACGTATATGTTCTGTACTATAAACGAATATATTTTGGTATGCTGCTTAAAACTTTGTTTCTTAAATTAAATTGTTTTCAATCTTTCTTATTTCTAAATAAACGTCAAAGGTGTCTACACTTTTATATTAGATCAAATGAATTTTCAGCTTCTTAATTAAGTGATTGATAAGATGGTGAAGAAGACAGAACTACACGTCAGTAATTGTGGTTTTAATCATGATTTGGTTGATTCGTTTGTTACATCGCAATGGCAGTCGAAGTCCAGAAACACATTTTATTTAATATACCGCTGGTGCTTTGCGGCATTTGTGACGTGTGTATTCGTCATTTCACTCTATGCACATGTTCAGGGAACAAATAATTTTGGAAAGTTTTTTATTTATATAACGCGATGGGGCCTAATGATTAATTTGATAGTCGGGATCTATGGCGCTTTATTGGTTACATTGTGGCATTTTTGCGATGAGTATAGAGGTGACTAAAGAGCATACAAAAAATATTATGATAAAATAAAAATTGTGCCTTTTTACTTTTTGCAGATGGTATTCAAACCAAACAAACGATTCCAAGGAAATTTCAAGTCTACTGGGCATTGCACACCGTTGCATTGGAATTATCTTTTGTAATAACAATAGTCTATTGGTCAATTCTATACGATCATGGTGGGTCATCAAATTTTGTTCATATTATTGAACTTATAAATTTATAAGCTAAACGTGATGATGATAAACATCAAATCCATTTATATATTTTTCTGATTGCAGATGATTCTATAGACTTACCGAACATCTTAGCACACATAATGAACTCAGTTATCATGTTTCTGGACTTTCTAATTATAGGATTTCCAATGAGGTTGTACCACGTCATTCAACTGATTTTCTTTGGAGTTTGCTACGCAATATTTTCATATATTTATTATATTTGCGGTGGACATAATGCGTGAGTATATTGCAATCGACAACAATTATGACAATTTAAGAATATCTCTTCATTTCAGGAAAGGGAAACCGTACATATACCGTGTATTGTATTGGAAAGACATAGGCAAAGCATCAACAACTGTATTTGGTGTAATTACTCTAGGTATTATTATTCATTTTGTTCTGTTTTGGATATACAAACTACGTGTATTCATTCGTCGGCGATTCTTCACTGCTGAACTTAAATAGCTGAACAATCTTTAAATTATTCCAGCAAAACGATACTATTATGAAATTACAATATTAGCCAATCAAATTAAGTTTAATTCTCAATAAAATTCCATCAAACACTCTGATGTTATAATTATTCTCTTTAACTCTTAAATATTCCAATCGGAGGAGGTAATTTAATATATTATTTGAAAATACTTACGATCAACAAAATCATGAAATACGAGATGACTGCACACAGAAAAATGAATTAAACATTTTATTAGATATATCATATCTATTGAATATATCGATAGGAGAGTATGTTTTTAATAAACTTTTTATTATGCCATTAGACATTATAGCTATAGATATATTCAATAGATATGTGTCCATGGGAATAATAGTGGCAATACAGATGTTTAATTTGAAATACGTACGCTCAAAAAGTGAATTCTAAAAAAATCAAAGCGCGACAATGACAAGCAACGTTGACCGTAGTGCCATGGTGCGGTTGCCAGCGAAACTAAAAAATGACATAAATTTCGATCGCCTGAATCAAAAATGGTACAAATTTGTGCCACCCAACATAAACAGTGACAATAATAATGAACTTGCTGCGTTGCCCAGCTGTCATTGTCGTCGTGCTTTGAAAAAAATGTAGCATAGATGTATTCTATTCAATAAATATTACTTAAAATGTTGATGTCAATCGTTTTATTACGCTTCATTATATTCACAGCGCACAATCTCTGCTTTATTTTTTAGAATTCATTATTTTAAAGATTGTTTACTGTATACTACGTTTAAACCAAAGAGTGCGAATAGTACACAGAAAGAAAAAATGTGGTATTTTTAATTCAATTTTGGTAGATTTAATATAAAATCAACCAACAACGAATTAAATTTACCATTTTTGACATCTCTGAGGCATATTTCTCAAAAGAGACTATCAGTTTAATAAGTTTTACCAATTGCTTCATTTCATTCACCAAATTCATGGGTTAGCGTCATCTGTGGTTTCGAAAAGTTGGTAAATGTAATGAGGAAGTTTGTAAAACTTATTCAACAAATAGTCACTTTTGAAAAATATGCCTCAGAGATGTCAAAAATGCTAAATTTAATTCGTTGTTGGTTAATTTTATATTAAATCTACGAAAATTGAATTAAGAATACCACATTTTTTCTTTCTGTGTACATAAGAGAAAATATAAATGAAATTGGATCTGCAGAAGTGCTGCCAACTCTAAAATTAACAGGTTCAGCTCCATAAGAACATGTACGAATAAAAATGGTTGAGAAATGAGGTAACAGCGTGTTTATATGAAAAGCCGCCAATTACGGCTAGATAGCACATCTGCAGTTCGCAAAGTATTACTACACTTTGGTTTAAACATACACATATACACACTGTTACCTCCGAATGTTGTGTGTAAGATATAAAGAGAATGAAAATTCTTGAGAGAGAATGTATTTTGGCCATCGCTTTCAGTTTTGCGTTGACAATGAACAATCAAAATATTGAGCAAACATTTAATGTGATCGATACTGAAGGTACCGTTGTTGTGAAAACAGATGCGGCAAACCAAACCGATGAACAAACGATGGAACAATTGCAGCCATTGACAAATCAAAATGTGAATCAGATTGATATCACGGGGGACGGCAGTCCCCCAAGTGACGCAATACCAACATACATATGAAATATGTATATTTTGCGTCACTCTATATATATTATATATACTCTAAAGAAATGAAAATCGAAACCGCTGACTTTTGGAAAAGGGTTTTTGCATATTTTAGTAGTGCTCGGGCACCAAATTAAGAATCCGCAAAAAAAATAAAAAATTTCAAAATTTGACCGCTAGGCGGCGTTTCAAAAAAAAAGGTAAATTTTTGGTTTTGTCCATTTTTGACCACCCAAACCAGAAACAAATTTCCGAAAAATGGCATATTCGGAAACTGGAGTTCGGGTAGATAGTGTTGAAAAAAAAAATTGTTGGAGTCGATCGAAAAGTGTCCGAGATATGAGCATGTCAAAAAATCTTACGAAAAACACGAAATTGTTGAAATGATATGTTTGTTTGTCGGCAAATTTTTTTCCGTACTTTTTGATAAATCGCCGGAGACCGATTTTATTCGAAAGTAGATGGAAAACTGAGCATACATGTCTCTTCGAATTTTTCGATTTCGTCACGCAAGTGTCTGAGGTCTAGGTTCGAAAAAAAGTGGAATGCACTTTTTCAGTTTTTCATCGAATGGCCTACTTTCTGTGCATATGAAAGGTGGGGTAATGATCTATATGTCGTTGGAAAGCTACGAACCTCAGCTATCCAGATCTGACGTCAGATTGGAAAAAATTTCGAAAATGATCGCTAGATGGCATGTGTTGTTTTTTTGGAAAAATGACAATGACTTTTTTCACACCGACCAAAATTAAAAAAACTGCACTCATTTTTTTTTCGTGAAAAACTGAGCGTTTGTTGGGGACTAAATTTGTGATGTTTTGGTGTATGTGTCATATCTGGGAAAATTCGTTCCAAAAAAAATTTTCGGTTCCAAAATTAAAAAAAAAATTCGAAAATTTTTGATTTTTGGAGAATTTCTAGATTATGGTACACGGGGTGTTTTTCAACAAAGATACGTCATTTTTGGCTCTTTGGCAAGATATTGAGCTCCTCTAGAGCACACAGCGAAGAAATTTTGAAAAAATTCAGTGGAGATGGTTCAATCCATTTATGACCATACTATTAAAAAATGGGGAAAAATCGATGAAAATCGTAATTTTGTTTAAAAAAATGTGTGAAAAACTTTTTTTTTAATCATACATCGAAAGAGCACTCAATTTTGAACCAATGTGCACATTTTTTAAAACCAACATTTTTCAAAATTGGTCAAAATTCGAAAAAACGTGTATTTGGCGGACCACATTTTTAAGATTTTTTAAATAACCAGGAAACTACACCTTGAAATGATGTTTTGAGGGCTTTATTCAATTGAAAAAAATGAATTGAAACATCGCTGCAATTGGTTTTGAATAGATTTGGTAACCATACATACTACAAATTCACCGTAGAAATGTCACCTTTTGTTTCGAAATTTTACAAAAACAATTAAAGATGCAAAAAAAAAATCGAGAGCAAACATTAAACTCTAATTCAATGTAAAAACAAATGATGGCAGAAAGCAAAACAAAATTGGCGTGCATTGCAAGAAATCGATTAATATAAATATTCTTGATTTCCAATGTGATGAATATCAATATATGAATAAAATAAAAGAATATATGACATGATGAGAGTAAAAAGCAAATAAGTTGGGTTAGAATGCTGTGCAAATTTGAACCTTATTGTGTATAACAATAAGATTCATATTTGTATAGAATTCTAACCTCACTTATTTGTTTTTTACTCTCAGCCTCTCATATAAAATAAAGGCGAGCGTAGCGACTAGCGAGGCAAATTTTTTTGTAGATTTCAAACAGAAAAATTAAATTTAATGTTAAAACAAATGATATAAGTAAAAAACACTTCTTTGGAAGTTCTCACTGTGACGCAATACTGCACATCAAATCTGAAAATGATCTGATATAAATTTTCAGTGACGCTTGCAATCAAATACACAAACAATTTTTATATTGCGTTGCCTCTACCATTTTTAGAAAAATAAAAATGAAAATTTCATTGTGATAATGTCCAAGAGGAACTTTCCCTTTAAGGTAATCGCTCAAATGACCATTACTTTGCGCTTCGCTTGGCGCATGAACAAGTGATTTAATATGCAAAATGCGTTTTTGCATACGTATTTATAACGTCACTTTGCCCACCTCTCTAAGCGTGAAGTTGAAGAGGAAGCGAGTAGCGCTAAGATTTGAATAAAACTAAATGAGGTCTTAATCTAGTGAGTAATTATAATGAATTTTAAATATACAAAAATCTTAAAACTAATTTAAATTATGTTCAATTTGAAACAGTGGTTTTTTCCGCCAGTGCGGCTGATATCAAATCGAATTACAGCTAATTAAATCTATTCTCCTGCTCTAAAATTAAACTTTCCATGAATGACGCATCCGGCTCCAAGTGACACAGACCTTAAATTATAAAATACGCGTGCCAAGAACTGGATAAATTTATGTATTTTTCAAGGCTTTCTTTGCTGCATTTTCCAAGCATTCCAACAAATGCTTCAATCTCTGCTCGTTTGACAGCTCATCGTTGCGGTGTATCAGCACTTCAAAATCTTCCTTCCATCGCGGTCAGTCTTGTGGACTGCATATTCTGCGTACAACGGACCATTTTGTATTTCATTCCGACGAACTGCATGTTTAGAAGTCTTTGCTTCACCGTCATATTTTTGCATATCTTCATCGGTAGATTCACTTCATCTGTTGCATTTTCCGATTCATCAGACGCTTCTTTTGCCAAAGCGTATGCTCCATCATCCTTTGATTCCTCCAATCGGGACGATTTACTGGCTGCTCCTTTTCGTTTCCTGAATCATCAATCGTGATGACTTCGCTTTGCTTCGAGGTTCCAGCATTTTGAAAAAAATGAGTTTAATTTCGATTTCTGTGATTGCTAAATTCCAAGATGGCGGCATACAAACGCATTGAACTACTCAAAGTCAAAGAAATTCCGCACAAAAGAGAATAAAAAATCCATGCAAAATGTGGCCTACTAGTCGATTTTCGGCATAATATTCAAAAATTAGTACTGCGTGCACTTGTGAACAGCGCACATGTATACTAATACAAATATGATACATGTTATTTTGGATGTACATTGCGTATGTATTTTTGAAAATAGTAAAATGAAGAATATTTCAATATCACTATTCGGAGATTACGAATAAATGTGTGTACCCCCTAGTTATTTGTACAGCAACTCTGTAAAAAGAAACTCTGTGTTCCACTTTTATAGACTTTGCGTACAAGTCGGATTTTTATTCTTACCCATTCAAATAAATCAATATATAAAATAACATTTTACATGAATACGTATCATTTTAAAATTTCAAGAAGTATATAAGGCATAAGACCAATTTGCTGATAAAAACTTTTTTCTGTACTTATTGATGGAAAAAAAATTGTGACATTAAAGAAAATCATAGACCTTTGCACAGAGTGATAATCATTAAAAGATATTTTTTTTAAATAAAACTTTTAAATTCTTTACAATGAACGTTTTTACAGTTAAATTGATGGGTTTGAAGAAATTGTTTGTAGGATGCCTGCTTATTTGATATAGGCGTCGATGTTGAATCAATCATTCCTCTTCTATTTGCGCCATTGATTCCATTTTTCGCCAACACGATAGACCTTTTGTTGTCTTCATTCAAAATGTGAATATGATCTCCAGGATGTAAAGTACTAAGAATACTTGCGCCAAACAATCCTTTCCTGTGAAAAAAGTTGTTTTCAATGCAAAAGAATTATACGCATGAAGAAAATAATTTAAAAAAATATTGTACCTGAATCTGTAAGTCCGCATGTTGATGGATTTGCCGTTCATGGCATTTTTTCCCTCGCTTCCTATTCCATCGGGTCCTCTATTTCCATCCGCCCCCGAACATTTTATGTTCGCGGATCCTAAGATCATACATTCTCCTTTTTTACCACCGTAGCCACCAGCACCGCCATCATGTCCATCTTCAGCTGTACCCTTTTTACCATCTATGGTGTATATACGGAAATTTTCCATTCTGGATCTTTTGTATTCCGTCCAAAACCATCCATATTGCCCATAATAATCTTCCCTGACATATTTGTCCATTTCATCACCGGTCATAGGTCTCCACCCAAATGCAAAACCACGATTTTGCAATTCATCAACTCCTGCTGCCAAGTCATTGGTATTTGGAAAATATGCATCAGCTCCATTTTGGGCGAAACTTACAAGTTGTCCGTTGCAGCCAGAGCCGCCGTTTCCACCATTCTGAGTTATTTCAAGATTTTGATCGTTGACAAATGTTTTTCCCCATGCAAAGAAATTTCCGCCACAATTGCCGGGCAAACCAGGCTGTCCATAGCCCTGCCAATAAGATGATGGCGCGCTCCCGTCTAAATTAATGCGCCTCTTACCGATGATTTCCCAGATTGGAGCAACGATGGATAATTGTTGCAAATATCCGTTTGATTTAATGTCGACGTCAATGAAAATTTTCGTTATCGCAAAGATCTCTGCATAACGTATGTCCTTGTTCGCCATATAGCTATTTAAAGCACTCAATTTTACAATGTTTCCAGTAATTCTTAATGTTTGCGATATGACCGTAGCTTCGATGTTCGAATTCAATATGTTCGCCAGCCAATTATTCAATGCATTCATCTTCAATGCATTTCGTTTTACGTTTGGAATATTTAAACCGATTGCGCCACAGAAACGTTCCACGTTGTTGTAATTTATTTGATGTGTACTGTATTGAACGTTGTACGAACTCAAAAGGTCGAAATTGTTGTACAAAAAGTTGTACCATACTATTGTCTCATTCACATAGTCAGTAATGTCATGAAAATCAATATGATTCACGTCTTGAGACTTGTGGTATATTTCTTTTAAAAAATTAGAAAAAGCTATATTAGTCTCGTCAAACGAAAATGCCATCTGACTTTTAGTAAACAATTCTCGCAGATATAAAATCACTTCGGTGTACGTGGCAAATGCATGTCGGTTGTCTCTCAGTAACATTTGCAATATCGATTCGAAGAATTTTAAATCGTTAACACTTTCGATGGCTCTTTCGATATTCTCAACATTTGTTCTAAATACACGCAATGCTCGATCAATTGTTTCGTTCATTATTTGTCGCGATTGTTTTACGATTGCATCCAAATCGCTTGTCGACACATCAATTTCACGCATATCGTTCGAATTCTCTCTAGCACCTCGTACGAAATTCTTATCACCACCGCCAACTATATTTAAAGTGTTTTTACCATTTTCTGTCAAACGGAATATACCTTCGAATCGATCTCCAGTGTGCGTCATATTCAAATCGCCACTGGACCATTTCCATTTACCAATTATTTCGAAATACGGTGCGACGAGTTTTATGTTCACATCACGGTTTAAATTTGCATCCAAGAAAATCTTGGAATTAGCATTTATTTCTACAAATTTAACATCTGAATTGCATTGACGCAGCACGTCGCTTAATCGAATAAAATTTCCCGTTATTTTTACGACATTGGACGGCAAATATTTGAATTCGTGTTTGTCGTCAAACAATGTCTGTAGTATCGATAGTAAATTATTACGACCTACCAAAGTTAGTGTGAAATTTGAAATTTTGGCTGCAGTTTCCTCCCCGATGAAATGCCCGAATAACCGGAGCAAGTCCGTGCTGTTCACTTCACAAGTTTTCGAAAATTGTTCTTTGATATTGATAAAAGCTTTACTTGAATCGATTGCTTTGTATTCGTACAGCGACTTACGCAACTCGTTCAAATAATAATACCAACTGTATAAACGATCGACGTTTGTTCGACACGTATCAAGCATACTCGACAAATGAACGGGAACTTCTTCTGTTGTTTTATTCGCCAAATTCAAAAGATACATAAAATCTCCGACGTTTTCTTTAAAATTTCGTACGATCGCACTGTCCGAGAGATTTTTCTGTGGCAACAGTTGCAAAATATGAGATAAAAACTTTTCCGGATGTGTATGTCGATTCTGGCCCAAACTGTATAATTCGTCGTGGTAATATTTTTTTTGTGTCAAAATATCGATGGTTCGGTTTTCGAAATCGAAGTAATAAGTTTCCAAATTAGAACCAATTTCTTTGACATTAGCGAATAATTGGCTCTTGATCGTTTCGAGGGCTTCATTTATAGCCACTTTTGCTTCTGCAGATAAACTCATGCCTATCTTTAGATCTTTTGCTGGAATAAATTCCAGTTTTTCCTTAATCACATTTGCGATAAAATTTCTTTCGTTTGAGATGTTTTCGTCGTGCATTGTCGGTCCAGCTTGGCTCGGTCTTCGCACTATCGCAATATTATTGTGCTTTAAAAGTGCATTCACAATACTTGTCATTCTACTATCGTAGTTCTTGTACTTCGGCAAGCGAGGCAAAGCGTCCCTCAGAAACTTCAAGACTTTTTCAATTTCTTTATCGTCGTCTGTAGTGCTTTGAACTTTGTTGGCAATCAGCATAAAGCTGTTTTCGAATCTGTCCAAATTGGGCAACAGACTTACAACATATTCTAAAAAATTTGGAAATTTCTTTCGATCGCCAGTGGGCTTTACTGACTCTTGTTCAATGACAAAAGCAAATTTCACAAAATTTACAGCTCGCATAATCCGATTTATCGCGTACGAAATAGCTAGGTCATACTCAACCTGTCTTGTGTCATCGAATCCCGGACAGTCATAAAAGGACAAATTATTTTCGGGATCGTACAAAAATTCCGGAATAGTGGTATGCGACTCAGTGGTTTCACTGACATCTGAAATTTTATTAGAGGCATCTTTTATTGCGTATTCTTGCCCACCGGACACATATTCCGATGAATTCAATTGCGTGTCGTTGATCAAAATTCGAGCCACCGTACTCTTTCCATGACCAGTTATACCGATCAATATTGTGACGTTCGTTTTTTCACCAATCCATGGATTGCTTTCTAATTTATATTCAAATTCTTTGAAGAACTTTGTAAATTGATTTTCACAATGAATCCCACACAGGAGTACAAATAAAATCGCAACGTTTAATTTCCACATCTTCACTTTCATTCGATCAAAATTAAACTGTGCTGGTAGACAACCAAATTGCTCATTTTATACCAAATTTAATAGCAAAAAAGGATCGTACGTTTTAATCGTAATATATTATTAACATTATAACATTGTTTATATGTATTGAAGTTACAGTATGTTTCATTATAGAGAGAGGTTGATTTAACTACCACAAATTTCAAATATCCTAAAAATGTTTTTGGTGTTGCCATATGAGACTCTAAGCTACTACGCCAATTAACAATGACAGCTCTCAAATCAGTACAGTGTTTGTTGTGCAACGAAAACATTATTTCCGAACATTTTCATTCACGGTTTGAAGCCGTTTTTCTGCATTTGCATCCAAAAGGACAAAGAATGTCGATCACATCGACTGCTAAATACATTAAAAAGTCAAAAGGGTTCGTAATAAAGTGAATCCAGCAGTATAAGCATGAAAAAAAAGTGAACGACCAGCCCAATCTGAAGCCAAACTGAGCCTCCTCGCAACAGGAAGATAAACGGAGAGTCAAGTTGTTCGATAAAAATTTAGGTATGTTGTTGAGCCAAGGTGTTGAACGGCTACGCCGTCTTAAAATAGAGGTCTCGCGCTCTACTATCAGGAGAAGATTAGATGTTGCCGGTGTTTGTTATCGCAGTAAATTGAAGAAACCGCTTTTGACAGAAAACCAGAAGAAAAAGGCACTGACGGGGCAAAGCAAAATTCAACAAGAGATTGGAGCGAAGTTATATACACTGACGAGTCATTCTTTTGGCTGGTGAATAGCACTACCCATGCCTAGTCTAGAGCCCAAAAGAGAATGGTCGTTCGCACGGTAAAGTATCCGAAAAAGGTGCATGCTTATGGTTGCTTTTGTGAAGCTGGTTTTGGAAAGTTGACCATATTCACGGGGATTCCAAGCGCCGTGAGGATGAACCAACATTATTCATCGACACAGTTACCCATCGCTAAGAAGTTCTATGGCAACCACAATTCGAATTGGCTTCTATTAGAAGACAACGATCCAAAACACAAAAGTCGTCTATGCAATGCTTGGAAAGAGGAAAATGACATTAAACAAATGGACTGGCCGCCACAGTCACCCGATTGCAATCCGAACGAAAATTTTTGGGCTATTATTAAGGCATGGCTTCGTGGTAAAACATACCGCAATTTGAAGCAGCTCAGTTCATTCATTCAGCGCCAGTGGAAAGGTTTTCAAAGCGAATATGCTGAAAATTTGAGCAAAAGTATGCCGAATAGATGTGCCTGTGTGATCGAGAAGGCAGGAGAATGGATTAAATATTAATTTGTGGCGCCGTAGCTTAGATACTAAATAGAATGTATATAAAATAATTTTGTAAAACTCTTGAGTTTTATTATAAAAAATCAACCTCTCTCTATAATGAAACATACTGTATATTATAATATTAGATTATATTATCTTTTATATAAAACGAATGCTTATTGTCTTCAGTTTCAAAACCTAAATTATCAGACGAATTTGGTTATTTTTCACTCTGTTGCATACATTGTTTTTTTTTGGATAGGATAGATCCGTAAGATCTCCGCAAGAGATGGATCTTAGCGTGCGTACATAGCCGTATGATACGTGCATCGTTATAATATTGGTTGCATGCAATGAACACATACAATATATTCGCGTGTCGACGCACGATTAATTCCAGCTTTTGTTTTTTATGGATCTATCCTATCTTAAAAAAACAACGGCTTATCAATTTTTGCAATTTGGGTTTTTTTGAAATATGAATCATTTTCTACGAATTTTGATTCTCTTTCGCTTTGTATGAGGCTATTTTTGATTACATTCTGGGTTTTTTTAATTACAAGCCATAATTTGAATTTATCATGCTAAGGACACAAATAATCTATTATCAGTGAATGTATTGTGGCTGCCACTGTAGGAGTGCTATTTTCGAATAGACAGTCGAATGTAGACCCATTGATTTGTTTATATAAGGAATATCTAGGGGAGAGAAATCAATGCTAGTTTTTCTAGTTTATAGCTAATTTACTAGTTTATTGCTTGAATAATCTAACAATGCTAATATTCCTTTATGAAATTGCCAGTCATTACGTTTCGCCTATGGATATAGCTGCTGCTATATAGCTGCTGGATATTAAGTAGGCGCTGTGAATAGGAGCTATGTGACGCATGTGCGCTCGCCGCACGTCGCGTATGTTTTCCGTTTCTCCTTCACACCAATACACAACGACGTGCACAAACGCAAGCAGATGAATGACGTTTTCGTTGAAAAACATTATCGCTTGTGATGTGTTGAGCGAAAATTTTTAATCGCACTGCCAAATTCATAGGATTATTTATCTTTTAATGTTTTTTTAACTTTAATTTTAAAGATGTTCAAATTCACTCGTCAAATGATAATGTTGTGATGACGTGCGTTTGATTTTATTGGTATTGGTGATTCGATTGGTACTAATAAAGTGATATTTTTGTTACAGATTGTATCATAGCCACACATATTTTCACAAGATGAAATTGAGTGAACTATGTATGAGACGACAAACTAAATACACTATAACAAACCAAAAGACGACAAACGTCTTGTTCAAGGGGCAAACTACTTCACTTTCGTAATTCTTATAATTCAATCTAGTACTCCGATAATTCCAAAAAATTCTATATAATTCCATACAATGCCACATAATTCCAAACAGTTTTTGAAGTATTTTAAATAGTCGTTTATTTACACAGAATTTTTGTATGAATAATATTATTTCAACGATAATATTTTTCGATATTTTTTTAATTTTCATAAATATATTTTTATGCAAGTATATACAACCGAAACCAAACTATTTTATTGGCTTCATTTACTGAACGAATCGTTTCGAAAATTGTTTGCACTGCGATGTGTTGTACAATTTGCATAGCAGCGAAGTTGTATACTCATACATTCAAAGCATCGCTCTTCACGTACACACACATTGTCGTACAAATCATTTTCGGAACGTTCCCTTCGTTTCAATCACATACAAATGAAACCAATTCAAAATAACTCTCCGAAATCTGTAATAATAAGGGTTAACAGAAAAAAGGAAAAATGTAATTTCAAGCAAAAAAACGTCATTTCAAGCAGAGGCTGTTTCTCAGATCAATATATGTGAGGAGGAGCGCTCAGAGGAGCTGGGGAAGCACTGGAGAGTAGAGCTCCTCCTTACTAAGGACTCCTTACTGAAGAGCAAAATATTTAAAGTTAAAAAAAAATGATTCAAATTGATAGTATCATGATTTTAGAACGCCATGTTAATTACACACAATCGCACACAATTAAATCATACAAAAGTAAACAATTGAGCTTATAAATGACTAAATTAAAATTATATTAAAAGTGATAGGTGTCACGAATTATAACACAATTTCTAAAAAATATTGTGAATAAGATAACAATATGACGCAAAAACATATTTGAATGAGGTAGAAAAACTACTTCTCAAAAAATTCAAAATAGAAACGATACAAAACATTAGGTCATGACCATACAATGTTGCTAGCTAGCTTTTTATATCAGCTATTGCTATAGCGATATAAAAATAGCTGCTATTTATTTTATGTTAAACATTTCAAATCTAGCAACATTGTATGGTCATGATGGTTGATTGCAAAAAATGAAAAAATTTCATGTTCATAATATGATGTAACATGTAACTTATCAATGAAACTCGTTGTCATTATCAGTAAACCATTGATTTAATTCGCTTCAACACATTGACTAAAAAATTTGATTTATAAGTAATTATAAGGATTAGTTGAAAGAAAAGAGAAAAAACAAACAAACAAATCAACTCATTCACATTGATTGTTAATAACTTTTACTGTTATAATTTCCAAAAAAAGTATATTTTATGAGTAAAAAGCATCAAATACGTGATATACGTCACGTTTGTTCGCTATCAATTATACAATTTTGTATAGATCTACGATTTGGTTTTCACTCAAATTTTAAACAAGTAATATTCATACAAATTCGAATCTCCTGCTGAATCTGATTTTCTTCTAATAACCGTATGTTCGCTTTCATTGTAGTACATGGCATGTGAAAATGATCCGATCGCTGGAACATCCCAATAGATTTTGATTGTACTCTTAGTGAAATCTGAATTTTCGGTTAAAACGATTGAAGCCTCAGTGCCGGAAGGTACAAATGCTCTTCCCGACGAGCAAACACGCACTGTTTGTAATTCATTGACTGCCTTATTTGTTGGTGCTGAAATTTCATCCGACGTACCTATTGATTTATAATTTGGTCATTACATGCTAATTATATGCAATAAGCAATCAATTTTAAAATCAAACATTACCAGCGCCTTCCGTCCATTTTCCATACAAAATCTCACTACCGACAATTTTGTAATTTCCTCGCATCGACTTTATATCTGCACAATAATTTAGCGATTCAAGACGTGGCTGAATTTCTCGACATTTTACGAATGAACTAACACAAATGAATACCACTAGACAAAATATTCCGTTTGTAATGCGAAACATTTTCGATATTTTTTTCAAAAAATGTGATGAACAGAAATAAACGTAGATTTAAACCTTAACGTTATCGATTGTTACTGAACATTTTAAAGAATTCGACTGTCGACTTATATAAACGATACATATCTCTACTAACCACTCGAACTTCAACTTGTCGATTTCAAGTGGTTCGATCACTTGCCAGTAAAGCTTGGCAAGTTAGTAAAAATTTTTTTTCATTTCCAGATGTATGTGTATGTGATACAATATTATGAGGGATTTGATTCCTGCCATGGACCATATTTAAGCCTCATAATAATAATTATTATTAATTTCCTACCATTTTTTCCCCTATATCACATACAACAATAATTTTGGCATGAAAATTGTGACTGACACCAAGGTATCCTCACTGGTTAGCTGTTATATTTTGGCCCGATTCATCGTAATTACTTTACGTCATATTTCTAATTAATAGCGATAACTTCAAAATATTTTGTGACTCATACTCTATCTTGGAATTAAATAAGTCACAATATTTTTGATTCAATAGAAATTGATTTTTCTCTGCATTTTGGATAAATTTTAAAAATCAATTTGATACAAATATTGGATCGATGTTTAGTTGATCTGTGCTCTTTTCATGACACTCAAGTTCATTATTTTTGTCATTTTCTCATTGAAAATGTGTGAAAAATTGAAATGTGGTTTTCTACTTTGTGTTTCATTTCTTATTTATCATCGAAAAAAAAAACATCTCATTTCCACAAATAGTGATTTCAGTGAAAATGTCGCACATTTTTCAAATTTCAATTTGATTACATATATCTCGTATTTTTTCCTCTTTTTCTTCATTATTTTCTCCAGTTGTACGTTAAACAAAGAGAAAATGTATAAATCCAATAATAATTCAGTGTCAACGAATAAACTAATTAAAAAAGTTGTTTTGTTCATTGCAATGTCGCAAGAGCTGTATGTTACGTCATGCAGTAACTTATTCTGTTTCCATTGGTGAATTCATCGCTAATTTCAAAGAAATAAGGGGAGGTGAGGTAACAGCTTAGTCATAAATAAAGTGACAATTAAATTAAAACGAAAGCACAAAATATGAGTGTTTGCCAGTTGGAAACATTTTCTCACGTAGTTACACGAAGAAGAGTAGCAATAGCACGTTTGTTTCTCCAATTTTACCGAAAACAGAAGAAGAATAAAAACGAATCCATCGAATGACACACAAGAGGTAAAGAAAATGAAGATTTGAGAATAAAACTAATTACTTACCTCTAACCCTATTTTGAACACATATACTTACATTGCGAGCGCCGTTGACGCCACCCTTTTTAAAATGTGAATTTATTCATTTCTTTAAGACTTTATTCGTTTGAAATGGAAAGAACTTTGTATAAAAAAAAACTCTCAAATTGTTTTTTTTTTCTCTAATTTATTATCGTCCACATTGATTATATATATTGTGGGCGCGAGTTGTTTCTTTACAATCAATATTTATGATACATTCATATATGTGAGTGTGTGTGTGTGAAATGTGACTTAATTGTAACAAAGTTTTGTTTACTTATTTTGATAAAATTGTTAATATGAATGTTGCGTTACATTTTTTTGTTTAAATTATATTTTCGTTCACATTGCAATTGCATCGTTTTAACTAATTTTAACATATCTCGCTTTCAAATCCAATTGAAATGATTTATTATAACAAATTTGCAAAATATTTTTCACAGAGACGTCCAATTAATTGCTAACTAAAAAAATAAAACATATAGCTCTTTCTCTTCTCATAATTCTGTCATTGTGGTCGTCGTTTTAAACTGAAAATCGTAGTGGATGCGCTTAATGTACGTCAAGATTTTCTTCAGCTCAATTCTCTGCTTTAAGCTAAACATTCAATAAATTCTTTTAGTACGTTTTTTTTTGTGTTCAAATAAAGCGATTCAATATGTCATTTTTTTTCATCAAATTTCGTTACTTTTGATTTTTGTCCATGAAAAAATTCGGTAATTTTCAAATGATTAAGCCAAAAAAAGAACGTTACTACTTTTATAAATTTGATAATTAGGCAATTAATTTACGTTTTAAAGAAATGCATCCGATGATTGTGTCTGTTTATTAGCGGAAACACAGAAATCGTGTCATTCGTTTTCAGTCGACAATCGCGACACAGTTTCACAGTTTCTTAGCGAGGAAGTAATTGCAAATGAGCGTTTTCTTGACAAAGCCTACTGATTCGTTTATTATTCACCATTTATTTTCTTCTTACAATTAAAGAGACTTTTGATGTATGATCTTCTAAATGTATTTTGTTAAGTTGGTAAATGTACATACTGGAAATAGAGTCGAAATGTAACATATATAGCAATGCATGATTTGATCCGCTGATTCACAGAGAGAAATGATCGGAAAATCAACATTTTCTCTTTTAATTTATGATTTACCATTGATATGCTTGTTTTTGTCAAATTTGTTGCATTCCACACAAAATGTTGTCGTTACACAAACATTTTGCTTTCATCCATGCCATTCTATTTGTTTCGATCGCCTTTTTTTTCTCTTTTTGTTATGCATTTCATGTAGAATACTGAGAATACATGTATATTTTGTTTAAATAACGAGATTCATGACTAATAACTTTAATACTTTTTTTTACAATTACATTCAGTTCAAGCCGTTGAATCGAAAATTTGTTGGACATTTCACACGGTTTCCATTGCATTTTTTTCGTCGGTGTATTTTGTTTTATATGGATAAATATTTGCTGAGAAATATGATCTTTTTTTTGTTCTTTTTTAATATGTTTTCTCCATTTACATATTTCTTCTTTTTTTTGTATGATTTATTTTGAAATGTGAACTTATTCAAAATAGGAACAATTCACATTGAAAGAAATAACTCCTCTATGTTATTACCTATTTATCTCGTAAATGTTTGAATATGATTTTTGTATTAACTTTCGAAAATCTGCAGAAAAATATTGAACAAAATAAAATTCCAAATGAATCTGAAGTATTCATAAATCATTTAACCAAGTATTTATATGATGATTAAAAAGACAATGAATGTTTTTCAAAAAAAAAAGAAGTCCATTGATGTAACAAAATATTGATTTTAAGTTATTAAATTACAAAAAATAACATATTAATAGTTACATTCTTGGCATTTATAAAAAGAAAGCCCAGAAAAGTACGAAAAAATAGAATCGATGAATATATGGACTTGACTCTATGTGCAAATAAAATCGACCGATCAACTTCCGAACTAAACGGATGACTAAAGTCACCAATCGACGATCATTTTGACTACAATAAGTTCGAGTTGATAATATTATAATTTCATGAATGGGGGGATGGTATTTAAAAGCGCATACATCAAACATTTGAATTTTATTCATCGAAGAAGTTGCCCAGTCACTTTTGTTTTTCAGTGCTCATTTCTGGCTAAATATCTATTTTTATCTGACTATCCTCAAACATTCGTTTACATTGCTCGGTCACCGTGATGGTACAGATACATGTAACTACTTGTTGTTTCATGTAGTAGTAAAAAAAACTCAATGTCAAACACACCAAAGTGACTGTTGTTTTGTATGACATTAATACTAAAATACTATCGACTTTTATTTTCCGGGGTATTAGTAATTTGTGACTTCAATATTAGACGGGGATTAGGTGTTGAATTTACAAATGTGTATGTTCTTTTGCATTCTTGAATATGTTGCCAGGAATGAGCACTGTTTTTCTCACAAGAGTATCTCATGATTTTGGGTAGACATGGAATATGGCTCTACTTAATAAGATTGTGTATGTTTTTTTTTTAATTAATACGTTTATACCATAAATTGCCATTAACTATAACATTAATTATTTTTTTTCTTTCTTTTTAATATGTATAATATGTGTGGATTGTGTCGTATAATTTTATAGACTAAATAGATTAATTACGTTTTAAATGGTTTCAGAAAAAAAAAAACGAAACATTTTTCGTGCGTGCCGGAAATACGTATGCGATTCATACAAACTTTGAGTCTTTTTCAATCCATATAACCATTTGACTGAAGTTTTTTTTTTCATTTCTAACTCCTTCTTCATATGCACACACCTTTTCACATTTTATATCTTTTATTTTAGTAATAATAATATTAAATTTATTTTGATTTCAAATTTCTAAATTCTAAAATCTATTCTCATATGCGTTTGATATGAAACAGTTACCCTCAGATATATAGTTATTAAACCTTACGTAAATCTAACAAAAAATGAACCTACCAAATTTTATGTCCGATTCTCATATTTCGTTCTCCGTTTAATTTAAAAGAAAAAACGACCATTTTACGATACAAAATACACTCCAAATAAAATATCGATCTAACGAACTAAAACGCTTACACTTCAATCAATTCGAAACAAATTTAAAATGAACATCCCGCCGAATTGTCAATTTTGACTAGAAATTATACAATGACATAAATGAAAATTCTACACATTTTTTTTTCGTGAATCAATTTGGCCGTGAAAACTCTTGAGTGAGCTTGATTTCGAATATTATTTGTTTACAGCTCATTTAAGAAATGGAAATTCGCTTTTTCCTCTTAATTAGAAAAACCAAACTTATGATTATTTGAATGACATTCTATAAACGCAAAATTACAGTTTGACGAATTTTCCCAGTTTTTGTTTCGGTTTCACTTTACTTTACATTACATTTTCAAATAAATCGAAATATTCCACAGATCGTATCAGATTGTTTAATGAAATTTAATTTTATTTTTCCCTCAATAAAATGATTGCAATTGAAAATGAACATTTCAGTTTCAAATAAATAAGCATCGTCAAACTGTGCAAATGCCATCAATATTCAAATATTCATTGATCTATTATGTTGAACATTGTATTTTCAAATTGTTCGTTTCGTACATTTCATTCTAAATATGTATCGTTAAATGTTTGATCCTTTGTAGCTTGCATAATGCACTGCGTAATTCATAATGCATTTTGCATTCGGTGGCAAAAATTTTTTGTTGCGAAACAAATGGAATCAATTGAGTGTATGTGTAGTTCTTTGATTCGATATATATGGTTTATTGTTATGCCGCAATTTGGTGTGTGTGTGTGTGTGTTTTTCCCACAGAACTAACTGCTGTCATCGATGTCGGTGGAGAGTATGCATATGGAGTAAGGCGAGAGCCGAAATGCGCATGATGAAAATTAACCGGATTAGCAGTGCACAAGAAGCGATTGATCGATCCGATTTCTTATCGAGCAGTCTCATCATTTTCTTTATCTAGTTACTTTTTATGGCTTTGCCGTGATGTGTATGCGCTACATCAATTGCGTTTATAATACACGAACGCACCAGTATCTACTCTTCTGTCGATGTTTTACAATTGCTCACATTGTTTCAAAGCGATGGTGCGTCGCTTCTGCACATCACACATATTACTTACGCTAAAATGATTTTGATTCAGAGACAGTTTTTTCCGCTGTGCCGATAATCGGCCCAAGATACAAATGGTGATTTTGGGATGAGATTGTTTTATTTCGATTTACTCCCCCATCGCAAATAGAAATCACATTGGCCAATGCAAAGAAAATGACAATATTTAACGACATTTGTAAATACTTACAATACTTTCATTGTCTTGGTTTTTTTTTTTTTTTTGCATCAATTTTAAATTTATCGGGGTTTTTTTTTTTTAAATTTTTTTTTTTTTTTTAGCTTCATAAATATAGTTTGTGATAAATTCACATTTTATATACACACAGGCAACCTCTCTCTCATTCTCCGTGTGCATTTTGAACGCTGCTCTCCTTTTTATCGCAACACACAAACACCAACAATCAAATTATTTCGATTTCTGGGGTTTCACACGGTGTGTGAGTCATCGTTTTAAGTACGTGTTGATGCATTGACGCCACTTTGGTTTGATGTGATGGTTTGATTTAATTGGCGTCTCGTTTAAATAAATTTGATATAATTTGCTGATGTTTATGCATTTGTTGCTCGTACTGCTGTGGTGTCAATTGTGGACTGAATGGATGCTCATTCATATCCATCGATCCCATTGGTAGTGATTCCATTTTAACGCCAGACGAAGCAATCGCACCATTTAAAGTTGAGCTACATTAAAAAATGTGTACGGAATAGGAAATTTTGCATTCGATTTTTATTAAATCATCAATAATGCATCACTTTTGAAAAAAAAAAAAATTGTTTTGGTTTTTGCTTTGTGATAAAAGATGAGTTGAACAATTGTTGTCTAATTGAAACATCATGTTCATCTTTATTTCATCGCAAACATACTCTTGATCTGCCAATTCTTAATCTCGTTGAGTAAAAAAAATCATTAAACTTACATAAAATCAAAGCGATTCAGATGTGGTATTGGTGATCGTCTTGGGCTGGCCGAATGGCATCTCATTTTGTCCGATCTCAAATGTTGATGATGATTTGCGAGAAAAGTCTCATCCAATAATCTCGGTGGGCATGGCCAAAAATTCTAATTTTGGTTTTGATTTGGAAGATTTTGTTTTGCTTAACAACCAAATTCGCTTTTGATAGTACATATCGAATCAACTTACCTGTAAATTCGTTTGGAATGCATCCTTTGGATACAATGCTGACGATGGATTTGGCAACCTAAATAAATAATTACCAACAACAGAAACAAAAAAATCAGACTTTTTCAACGAAGTTTTTTTTTCTTTCATTTTTGTTTATATATAATAAAACTAAGTATAAGATAAATCGTATAAATGAGAAAAACTGATGTCAATCCAGTGAATTACATATCGTTGTCGGTGTATTTCAATGGATATTTATCAGCATATGAAAGGAGTATTAAATTGAAAGTTGAAAAAAAAAAACAATTGAAAGCGAGTTAAAAATAGAACTTTTGAAAAGTTTAAGTTTTTAAATAGAAACTAGTTATAATAAAAACTAGATTAAACGGAATTGTAAAAAGTTAAGCAAATAGGAAAAACTGTTTAAAAAGTTTAAAAAAAAGTTTAAAAAATTCAATGAAGAAAAATGTTAGAAGAAAAATACAAAAAATTGATTAAGAAGAAAACGTAGACACTTAGATTGTTTTGAGAGAAAAAAAAAACATGCAGAAGAATTAAGAATTCGAAGAAGATTTTGAAAGAGTTTATTAGAAAATGTGGAACAGGACAAAAAACTACTTCGGTTGTTAATAAAAACATCAAAACGACAAGAAATAAGAAACGACAACAATGACATGCAAGAAATTCGAACAATTGCTTTTTGATGGAAAGGCTAAAAAGTGAGTAATATTTGATTTACTCATCGTTCATGTGACGGAACGATTTGGCCAGCCAGATACAAGAAACATGTAATTAAAACAAACAACTCTACGAAACAACAACAACAACAAAAATGAATACGTCAATCAAATGGCTCTTGAGAACAGCGCTTTTAGAAAATGCGGGTGAACAGCATGCATCACAAACATGTCAAATTTTCATCAACAAAATTGAATTATGATTAGAATCGTGCATGTGAATGAAGAAAATAAGCGATGTACGAATGTGGGTAATTCTTTTTTTATAATAATAATTATGAGAAACTTTGGACCGAGTTTTCAGTTGTAGACTTTAATATCGATTTTTCTTTAAATATAATAATACATGTGTTTTGTTCATCAGTACTTTCACTGAGTCTCAAGCCTAGAACTACAAATAGAACTAGAAACAGGACACTTTATATAACAAAATGCTATTTGTTTCAAATGAATTTTAACTTAGAAGCCAATTATCAATTAACATCGTCGATTGCTTATTCATTTAATTCCATTTTTTCGTCTGTTTATTAATAACAATTTGCCAAAGATGCTTTCTTTATAGTTTTTTTCCTATGTATTTTGAACTACAAAGAATGACTTAATTTATCTAGAATAATTTTTATTTGTTAGACACTTTTTGATTTGACTCGACCCCAAAGTTGCATGACCTACCTAAAAAAATTAAAATTGAACAAAACGAAAACGATGTCTAGCCAAAATGAGTCTTGAAGCGAATTTTGATGGTGATGATGAAATTTCATAAACTGTTTTCAGTGTTTTTTTTTTAGAAACAATTTTAGTTTTGCGTTTAACATAGAGCTGCATATTCTGATGTTGTTATTTGTTCAGGGGCTAAATGTCGATAATATGGAACATTTTATGTGATCTCATCAAACAATGGTAATGTAATATGAGTGAACAAAGAAAATGAGCACTTAAACAATCTAGAGCAAAAATTATTCGTATGAAACGAAGTGCTGTGTATTTGTAACATGAACATTAAAAACTACACTAAACATTAAACAATGATTAAAATTGCTTGAATTTTTTTATTGAATGCAAAGTATATAACTTGAACGAATGGACGAAAATGCGACAAAAAATGTATTGATTGTTCGGAGAAAACCAAATATGTCATCCCATTTATGAAATAAGATCAATTTACAAAAAGATAATTAAAATACAATTCGATTTGATTTTAGTTTTTTTTTTTGACGATTCGACGATTTCGTGTATTGTTCAACGAATCATCATCGTCATCAAAGTAATATGCGCAAACAAACCAATGAAACCTTATTAGAATTAAAAAAAAAAATCAAACAAGAAACTAGCTGTTTTTACCACTAAACTGCTGTCGAGTATTTTATTTGACATACAAAATGATTGCGAACGTTGCAATTTACAGAATCAACAAATCATAAATAAAATAGTAACAATTAGATTATTTTGTATAGCAAGCTTACGTAAGGCTCTAATTTTGATTTTGTTCATATTCATTCAAATTTGTGGAGATTTTTTGTGTTTTTTTTTGTATTTGTACAGTTGTAGCCAATTGAATTACTCAGTTCGGGCACAAGCGAATTGACGAAATGAATAGAAGAAAAGCCTTGTGCAAAAACTGTTCTGAATGCTTTTGAAATTTCTGATTGCCCCCATAAAAATGGGAACGTTTCATTTTGTTCGTAAAGTTTTACGAAAATATTCGTCGGGTGTTCGCGATGTTTATGTAGTTGTGCGTTTTCTCAAAGTATGTTTTTTTTTTTAATCGATCGACACGCGCGATGTCGATCAAACCAAAAATTAAATAAAATATTGAGACAAATGACAATTTAGTGTGTGATTTTGTTTGATTTTGCTTACTGTGTAGGAGGCACCGGACTTGAAAAATAATGATGATTGATGCCATTGCTCGGTTGTCCTAAATTCGTTGTTACATTTTGCATGAGATGTGTTGCATTTTGTTGCATTGCATTCGAATGATCGTTATATTTTGACGATGCCGACGATGATGATGCACCATGCGAACCAGACGGCACTTTTGTGTGGTGCTGTTGTTGCTGTTGCTGCTGCTGCTGTTGATGATGTTGTTGCTGTTGTTGTTGTTGCTGCTGTTGTTGATTTGGATTTGATGACGATTGATTTGGCGATTGTTGTGATTGTGACTGGGCTGATGAATGATCTTCCGCTGTTGATGGATCATATTTGCGTGGTCGACCCCTGGACAAATGGCGCCGCTTCACAAATTCATTATCGTCCACCTTTTTATGTTGAATGTATAGTTACGCCATTGCAATATATTTGGTGGTTCGATAAGTCTTTGACCTGACATCAGGTGATGGCGACACCGATCAAAAATTCTCTTCGTTTTTGAAAAGTATCATCTGTTTTTAAAGTACTGAAGACATTTCAGGTGAATCTGTTCACGAACACATGAGTTACAGCGATTGCAAGAGACCGACCTCAAAATATACCTTAATTGATGATTTTTCCGCCATGTTTCCGCCATATTTAGAATTTGTTTACTTTTTGGGGCTATGTCGACTTTTGATAGCCGTATAGCCCTACATTGATTTATAGATGGGATAGATCCGTAAGATCTCCGTAAGAGCTAGATAGAGCGGAGTACACCGCCTTTGGGTGCTCCTCTTAAGTATTCACTTGAGAGTCATAATCTTTCAGCGCGAATTTGTGATTTAGTCGTATCAAGGTGTTCACTTTTCTTTTGATTGTTCAACCATGTACAAAACGAATAGAGAACATAATAAACAGCTCCAGTAGACAGGAGAGAGTTCAAACAATACCACCAAACTTAGCTTTAGCTTCGTTGGCGGATTTATCATATAAAAATTGAAGTTTATTCAAGGGATGAAATTCGATTTTTCCCTCTCTCAGAAAAAAGTGAAAGGAGGTCTCTTTCAAGGGCCGTGAACTTGTGGGTCCGTGAACGGATTCACCTTATATTTCTTCAGTAGTCTACGTGTAGAGTGTGTTCACAGATGGCGCTTGTCAAAAACTATGTGAATTTTTGATTTGTGCACACAGAGAAGTAATACAATGAAAACTAGATGACTTGTCGTATAAAATGTGGAACTAGTTGACACTCCGTATAAAATTGTATTTTTCCATCTAATTTCATACCAAACATCGTTTTTGTGTATTCTCTTTTATGCGGATCTTCTTCAAAGCATAAACGGAGAAGAACCGCACAAAAGAGAATACACAAAAACGATGTTTGGTATGAAATTAGATGGAAAAATACAATTTTATACGGAGTGTCAACTAGTTCCACATTTTATACGACAAGTCATCTAGTTTTCATTGTATTACTTCTCTGTGTGTGAAGAGATCAGACATTCAAATACTTTGTCAGATCAAGACTTGGTGAACCACCGAATAGATTTCGATATAGAGTCTATAAAAGGTCCAAAAAAGTCAACTTTCCATCCAAAATGAGCCAAAATCGTCTTCATATCGTACGAAGCATTTATGCAGCGACAGGTTCGTCCGGATCGCATTCTACGGTTATTCAATCAGTTTTAGCATTGATTTTCTATGTGTTAAAGATTCATTTGCCATTTCATGTTGACTGTACAAGCCATTTATATGAAATAGAAACGTTATTCGCAAATATTTCCCTCAAATGTCAAAAGCTCAACACATCTGCTTCAGCTGAAACTCATTTCTATTGTACACTCTCTAAATACAGCAACTGCTCCTATTCATCGCGTAATTCTTTATCATTTGAGATTGCTTCCATTTAAACAAAGAGAAATTTATACTGAAAAATCGCCTATAATAACAAAGATAACCCCAACAAAATAATTCCTGTCAAACCATATCGCCCAATCATCGACAATCTTGTGTGAAAACTTTGGCTACTCGATACACACACATCGTTCAAACAAATCAAAATTGACAAATTTGTCTTCAATTCAGATTATTATTCATTTTGGAATGCAATTTGTGAATTTGTGCGTATTAGTTCTAAATAATTGTGTGTCAGTGAAAATTACAAGAGACGTTTGAACGAAAAAAAATCAAAAATATCAAATGAAGTCAGTGTAAACCAAAGGCAAAATATTTATCCATAAAATCACACTCACATACACTTTCACATCAATCAACTGCCATGAACAAAAGAAATAACGAAATGAAAAAAGAGAATACTTTAATTACTGAAATCACGTTTAGTTCAAAAGAAACCACTCGTTTATCATTGAGTTATCAGAGTTAGTTAGAGAAAACTAAATGTTGTTAGAAAAGATATGTCAGTTTCAAATATATTGTGTAAGCACTAAGGAAAATAAAGAACGAAAAAGCTACGGTGAAAATTTAAAATACATTTCATCTAATTTAACTTACTTCTAGAATAGTACAATTAATTTAAAATGTAAAAATCGTAGCAAACTCGAATGAATAAAATAGCTAAGAAAGTCGAAAATGTAAAAAAGAAACCAAGCTTAGAATTATAAAAATGAGATTTAGAAATGTCTATGGAAAATCGAAAAAAGTGAATAAAAAAATCCACAAAAATGAATGTATTCAAAAAAAAACTATTCAATGCGAAGTTTTTTCTAGAAAAATTGGAAGAGAACATGAATCATGATGAATGAAATAATCGTTTATTTAACTTGAGATATAAGGTTTACTCATGTACATATCGAATACTAGTAGTGTTTTGTATGTACGGGAATGATCATTGGAAGCTTTAAACATCTATCATCGGTTGAGAAAAATATTCATCGAAGAATAAATATAATACTGATCAAGAAAGGAAAACAAAAGGAAACTGTAATACTTCGCATTGATTTAATTTAACTACGAAAACTAAAAAGATGGACAAGTTCAAAAGATTTGAAAGTTAGAGTTTAAAAGAAGTTAAATTGAAAGAAGAAAAGAGAAAGGAGGATATACTAGAATGTATCAGACTATTCGATATTGTTCAAATTTCTACAAAATAGCAAAATTTGCTATTTACACTCTGCTATAAGTGTAAAAAGAAAATATGTCTATTTAGTATTTACACGGTGAGTATATTTTCGATTGACGTTTCTTATGTGTTCAGTTCAGTTTGGTGTCAACTATCACAAGATCAAGTCATGCCATAATCAGTCTAATTTAAAATTATGAATCAATTTTTGTGAAATTAATGAACAAACGAATAACAAAAATAATTTTGACAACGTGTTTTGATTGTGACGTTTTAATAACCTCACTTTATTCATATGGCGTTTATCTGAAGTTTTATGATGCTATGATGTATTTGCAGCGCTCGATCCTCGGATCCTTTACACCAAAATGAACTGAACAGATGCAAAACAGAAAGTCCTTTCAGTTGACGTTTTTTGGAGAAAAGTTTAAAAAAATTGGACCAACCAACACGTTAGGCGACGCCACTGACGAAAAAATATTTCTTTTCGCCTTGTAAGTAAAAGTATAGGAATAAGGTCCTATTGATGCAAACCGTCAATCTATATCATATAAAATATATGTATGCCGGGTAATTATCGGGAAATTTAGTGAAAATAGCAAAATATGCAATGTTGGAAGAATTTAAGTGTAAATAGCCATGTATTTTCCCAATCGAATTGATAAATCGTTTCAAATACTTGAAAAATCAATTGGTAAGTTCTAAAGCATTCAGCTTTTAAAGCAAACTAGGCCAAAAAACCAATATCTTGGAATAAACCAACATTAATTTTGCTTATTTTTTTCTCAAAGTCTGATAGATTCGCTCAAAAAAGTAGAATTTGGAGATAAGCAAACGACACTTGACAAGTCTTATACTTAAAAAGAAGTTTTCTTACAAAAATACCAGAAAAAGCTCCTTATATTCACTCGGTGCCAGACATTCTACTGAGATATTTTCAGCCAGCTGTGTAACCATACAAATCCCTAGGGAAAGCTTTCATTGTTTTCATTCCATTTCCGCACCTGGCGTTAGCTTCTTCAGCTGGCTGAAAATATCTCAATATAATGTCTAAAAATACAGCTGCACTTCGCGTGAACTTTATGTAAAATTACAATTTCACCTGACTTTCAAGTATCGTTTGTATAAAAATACATTTAGATGAAGTAAAAAGATGTTATTTTGAATTTCGAATAAAATGTAAAGTTTAATGAACTGAACCAATAGTATGAGTATCGAAACATGCATAAAAAATTCTAAATGAAAAATAAGATATAAAAAATAGGTGTCAATTCAGCTGGAAAGTGTAGTTTTTATTGTGGCAATATTTTTATCGCAACAAAAAAAACGCAACAGAACCCAATTGAATTTCTTGTAAAAGGAGAATATATTTTGAATAGTTGAGTATACCAGAAGATAAGAAATATAACTTTTTTTTAAAAGTGAAATGAAAAAAGGATTTAATATATATCAGTTGAATATTAAGAGATTTTGCTTATATCCAGAAATGGAAAAGATTTTGAAGGTATTGCTACGAATATGAAAGATTTTTAAAAATGAATCGTCATGAATAAAGTTAGTTGTGAGTCTAATGGATGGCTAATCTAAGACGTTGACAAAATAGTAAATATATATATATATATATATATATTTGTGAGTGTGTAGTATATTATTTGGTTGGTTAGTCATTAGTTGTATATAGTTTGTGTAATTTATAAAATGAGTGAAGGTGTTAATATGAAAAAAGTTCATTAAATTTCAGTAAAGTAGGTTTTAGAAATAAAATTATCGAAACATAAACGATTTTAGTTAAAAATGTTCGAAAAAGAGAAAATAGATTGAAAGTTCTTTGGAAAAAAACCCGAATAATTATAAAAAATGATAATTTTTGCGACCACAAAAAATATGTCATCACATTTTTGTAGGTCGAAAGTCATCATTCGTCATAACAAAGTAAAGTTTGAACAGTACGTTTTTTTAAATAAATTGTATTTCGAGTAACTGGAATAGTTGTTACGAAAAAATAGAGATTGAAATAGAAGTAAAGTAAATAAGTGTCGCACCTCTGATATCCGCCGGTCGTTTTCAAATGTAGTGCTGCGGCAGCAGCAACTGCCGACGATAGGGCCGCATTGGTGGATACTTTTTGATTTGATTGAAATGCAGCAGCGGCCGCTGCGGAAATCGGAACTTTACCAAAATTTGTGCTCGAATCGATTGGTCGTTGAAAATTTTGGACCATTAAATTGGCCGACGATGATGCATTTAATGTTGAGTTGCTGCTGCCGCCGCCGCCACCACCTCCACTGCCACCACCCACGTTGTTCATCTGATTGCTGTGACTTCCGACACTTTGACTATTTGCCGACGAAGACGAACTACTCGCCCCGCCAGCACATCGTTGCGGACGACGTTTATAAAACTCAATTTCATCGACAGTCCAAACGGCTCCCTTCACATTTTCCACTCTCATAAAGCATTTATGCAACGACAAATTATGCCTAACTGCATTCTACTCAATTCAGATCGGGTTTTTATGTTTACAAATCAATTGATTAAGATTTGTTTGTTTTTTTTTGCCAGAGGACATTTCCAATTTTAGATTGAGATTTTTTTTTTTGTTTCGTTTAAATTCGATTTTGAATAAACAGAAAATAATAGTTAAAATGTGTGCTTTTAAAATGTTAAATCGATTTCGTTCGATTAAATTAAATCAAAATTTATTGTTAAAAAAAGTATCAACTGAAAGTCACTAATGCAAAACCATCAACTCTGATGTTCATGAAACACTGCCTTTGATAACTACTCAAGAACTATTTATCTTATTTGCTTTCCGCTCAGATTTTCTTCTAATTCATCTTCTTTTTAATGACTATTAATTTGCCTATTTTAAGTTGAAAATTTGAAACTATCTATTTGAACTATCTTTGAATTGAATTAGAAAACTAGATAATGGAAATTAACAGCAGCAACAGCTTTGTGTCGTTGGCATTTTGTGCCGCATTAATTTTTTTTGTCTCCTATTTGAGAAATGTTTTTAAACCCCACGAATTTTTGTATCCTCTTTTAAATACCGTTCTTTTTCTTAAAGAAAAAATATATCTTGAATTTTATGCAAAATGTTCTCCTATTCGCACAGAAATTTCTCGTTTTTGATCGATATAATCGCATTTCCCCTATTTAATGACCACACCTAAATAATGGTATCCCTAATCTAGACCCATCTCTAATCTCGTAATCTCGACATTGACGTTTTTTTTTTCATCGTTACAAGTAATTTTCGCAAAAGTGAGTGAACATTTTGAAATGTCCAAAAGAGAGTGTATAAATGGAGCATTATAAATACCTTCCATGTGGCTGCATTTCGTCGAAAGTAGCAAAACGTGTTTTGAAACCAATTGTAAATTTCATTTAGCGTCAATTGTTTGTCCGGTGACTCGATGATTGACTGGAATGAAATTGCAAGAGAATGCAAACAAATTTTGCGCAATCGCTTTTGATTAGTTGGACGGCATTTTAAACATACTAAGTATTGTCATTTTACTAATATGTCAAACAAAATGTTTCGCCAAAGAAATCTGTGATAGAAAGCATTCTAATGTATTATGACAATTGATCCATTTGGCTTTATTCAACTGACAAAAAATTCAGCTGGAGATGGAAAATTATCGTTTTCCAAATGAAGTTGGACATTTTACGAAATGATTTGAACATTTTTGTTTTGTTTTGATGACATTTGCAGATAATGTTAAAATCGGTCCAACAACTTTTGGACAAACGACAATTATCAATATCATGCTGAACTTTTTATAGATGTATTTTTCTTAAGCGGCAAAGTGTTCGAAGAGAAAAAAAATTGAAAAAGTGTTGGAAATTGAATTGTAAAAATGTGCAAACGACTTATTTTCAAATGAAAGTGTTTCAATGTTTATCAAATTCTGTGTCTATGCTCTATCAAGCCTGCATCAATCTTTAAAACTATAATTTACCTGACGAATCAGCGATGCATAGGTGAATGGAGGTCTGACATCTGCATTTTTGTAGAATTCTCGGTTTCGTTGTATTTCTGTTATTGTTTTTTTTTTTTTGGTAAATAAATGGCATTCAAAAAGAAATATTCAACATAAAATAAGTAAGTGACTAATAGTAATAACAATTACAAATAAAAATGAATTCAACAACATTCAAAAAGAAATTAAAAGCCAAATAAAATGATAAGAAGAGATATGTGTGTTTTTCTTTCGTGAATTTGTTTTCCGCATCATTATTCGCTAGCATACAATTCGCGAATGCATTTACTTGCCCCGTGAGGGAGTGGTCAATGATAATGTATTACTTTCAAGGCGTAAACTATGTGCGATAACTGACAGTCTGACTGCAAGAAAATTTCACTTGAAAATTCAATCGCTTCCAATATTTTATCGAGCAAAGTGCATGTTCACGATATGAATGCTAGAGTCAAAAAATTGTTCGAATGTTTATTTTTATCTTCAACCAATAGCGGAAGCAAACGGAAAGATTAGTTTGATCAAAGTTCGAAAGTTATTGATTTGTTGAGTAACGAAAAAAAAAAAATGAAGAAGAAAGAAGTGATGTAATAAAATGCGTATAGTTTTTCAGCTTCATAGATTCTGACCTTGTTGAACGTCAAGGCCGGCTCGTTCAAGCATATATGGTAATCCTTTTCGATGTGTAAGTATCAAAAATGTACGAAAAGAGAACAAAAATAAATTGGCATAAAGATTAGTACATTACTATATGTTTAAGAGAGAAAATTGGTTTGGTATGTAGGTTAGTTGGCAATGAAATGAAGAAAAAGAATAAGTTCTTAAGAAAATTGATTGCACTGATTGAAAGTGAATGTGATTTTGAAAGTGAAACGAAAAAAAAACAAAAAACGAAGACGAAAAAAAATTTAAACGAAAAATAAATTCTATACCAAACGCACCACCTGCTAATGAAAGTGACGATTTATTGCTCATTTGACGGCGTAATGGGATGTTTGTGCCGAGAATACCAGGCGAATGGCTCAACGACGATGTTAATTTTGACGTTGGACTCAAATATGGTGACATGCTCATTTTTCTACTGCTAAACTCTCTATTGCTTGTACTGTTTTGATGATGATGATGGTGATGATGATGATGATGACGAGACATTTGTGATGCATCCAACTGATCGAAAATGCAATTTTCATTGTTGGCATTATTTGGTGAATCATGTTGCTGTGACGGCGGCTGTAATGTATTCGACAAACTTGCCAAATCACCAACACCTATAAATAAAACAGTCGATTTTCGATTTGGTCTTGGTTTTCGTTTCAATTCTTTATGTTGATCCAACTGTTTTAAGAGTGTAAAGCTAAAGAAAATGTTGATGGTGTGTTACTTACCATTGTCCTGCGGTTGTCGCGTCGAATCTAAATGCTGTTTTGATAGGTACAAATGATGCATCATCGCTTGAAGTCTGTCTCTCTCCTTTTGCAATTGTAATTCTAATTGTGATACAACTTGCATTTGAACGCGTGCCTGTGCAATCGAACGATCGTCCAAATTGTGTTCGCCATTTAAATGTTTGACGAACGATTGTTGCTCATCAAAAATGGCTTCACAACCAGGCCACTTGCAAATACCATTGCCATACAATGGATGCTCGGTCACCGAAACCGGTGACATCGATGACGCCGATAATACCGGCGACTTGTCCACATTACCATCATCCATATCGTTGTAATTCATCGAAAAACCGTTGCTATTACCCAGACCCAATATCGAATCGGCTATCGTAGTACAATCTTGTTGAGAGAATTATTGAAAGAAAATACAGATTCATCATCTTGGCTAACATTTCAAGTAGTCAACATTTGGCAGTAATTCGATTTTTCAAATGTTTGTCGTTGTATTATGTATTTTGTGACACGTTTTTTTTCTCACACAGATATTCAAATTGAAATAACTTAACGGCAATTTCTGATTTGAAATTAATAAAAAAAGATTCTAACTAACCTTCAGTTTTTATAACTTCACTATTGTTATGGCTATTGTTACTCCCGCTAACATTATTATTGTGGTTACTGCTATTGTTGTTAGTGTCATTGTTGTTCTCATTTTCTGCCACTGAAATTATACGTTTTCCAAATTTAAAATTATATACATAAATAATTGGTCCAACCCACAAATTAAAAAAAAAATCGAGTTTCTTTTTGAATGCCAAATAAAAAATCACAGCATCAATGGTCATTAATATATGAAACATGTATTAGGCAAATCGACACAATATTTAAATAGCTCCAAAATACTTTAATTTTTTTATTAGAGCTTATTTTGAAAATTTAATGAAGGTCAATTTCACTTTGAATGATCAAGTACAGTGCTAATTATAACTATAATCTAGTTTTCACTATTAAAACAAAAAAAGCTCTATAAACTAACCGTTTTGTGCTGAAGTCGTAGCGGGCGCTAAATAGCAAAATAATGAAAAAATTGAAAAAATCGATTTTGATACAATTACTAGTATTCATTGAATTGTCATTTCAATGTTTGAAAGATAATTTGAATTGAAATGAAACTCTTACCTAATTTACTATCACTATCATCTCTATCGTTTGCATCAGTTTCATTTAAATTCGTATCATTTTCACCGGTTGCGCAAATATCGTCGTTGCTATCTCTACGCTTTTTGCCCACATTAACATTTGCATTTGCCGCATCACCACTATCAACATTTGTGGAAATGCTATTGAGGCTACCTAAAATTATTGGTTTACTATCAATTGCTTCTTTATCGGTATCGTCGATATTGCCATTCTCAATGGATCCATCATCGTCCTTGTAGTTAATCGCTGCTTCGGACCTTGTTTCAACGTCATGATAATCTTGATCTTCATCAATTGGTTCAACTTTGCTCATATTAGTGCCATTGAAATCAACTTTTGCATTTATTTGATTATCATCTGTTTTGAACATAACATATAAAAGTTGGTTTGAAAAAGTTTATTAGATAAATAATAGTGAAATGCATACTTAGATAAATCAAATCATGCAATGACGTATTTTCGATGCAATTATTGCCTAAGCCATCTAGTGCACCAATTTTGATAAGGCTCAATGCATTATCCACTTGAAAGAGATCTATGAGCGAAAAAAAATAATAATTTTTGTTGATTCTTTTTTCTTACTTCAATTCCAAATGTTTGTTTTGCTACTAAAGAAACCTACCGCCGTTTAACTGTTGAGATTTTTGTTTGTGACCGAGAAATTGCTGTTGCAAATTGATACCATGATGCATCAAATATTGATGATGTAACAACTGCAATTGTTGTAATAATTCTTGTTGTTGTTGTGATAATTGTTGCTGTAGTTGCATCTTTGATGTGTTTGTTGATTCGATATCTCCATTGATTCTTGGCTCATCTAGAAATGTTGCATTTTAACGAAAAAAAGACCGGACTTTATTAGCATTCACATCAAATACACGACGAATTATATTATTTTAAATACCAGTGTCCGGCTAAATTAATAGCAAAATGAAGAATAAAAATAGCAAATAAAAAAATCGAAACTAACCGCATTGTTGTTTTGATGCGTGCAAACGTTTTAGATGGCGTTTGTGTGATTTTTGTTTGTAAATTGATGATTGTAGCAGATTTGTATTGTGTCGATCTTGTGAATTTTGCATATTTTTCTCGCGCACAACCACCATACGACGGCGACGACGCCTTTTCACTGTTTGTTTCGCCACCGCTTAAAAATTGATGTGGTTAGATGTGGCTTAAATGTGTCCGTTTAGCCAGTGTTTTGGAGTTGTATTTGATTTTTAAATTTTATTTTGAACTAAGCCACTACTTGAAAATAAATGTTCACGTCTTTTTTTTTAATTTATATTTTATGGTTTTTCTCCTCTCTTTTGGTTCTTTATAAATTTTCGTTTTCCCTTTTCAATTTTTTTTACAAATGGAAGCACATTGTTTTTATTGTTAGTTTTATTTTACACGCACGTTTGTTTACACTATTCACTGGACACCGAGTATCGTTACCAGCAGACAAAGTGAATGATTTGGGGTTTGGTAATTGAATCTAAATGGTCTATAAACGGTATTGTTGAAATTCGATTTTCGGTCCATTTCCACATTAAATTGTCATGCAATCACCGTGTGTGTGTACTTCTCAATCACGAACATATAGCCTGCAATGCAAACAAAATAAACAAACATTGTGCATGAATACGAATGCCTATATCGAGTTCTCGATACTTTGATTTTGGTTAAAATTACAACGAATCCCATTTGCAATAAGAGACGGTTTTACATCGTGCTGCTACACATTGGTTTCATTTTCTATTCAAGATTTTTTTTTTCAATTGAAATAGAACAATTGACCGCAATTCAACATTTTACATAGAATCAAATAGCAAATGATACTAAGTCAATGTGCGCGAGTCAATCAATATTCCGACGAATGTATTCTCGTAAAATAACAGTATTTAGTGCGAATAAAATTTCGTTTCACACATTTTTGGATGGCATGTTTACTCCGCAACTTCTTTTTTAACGTAAAATATTGTCAAAAACCATGACCAATGTGAAGACGCATCAAGTGCAAAAAAAAAAAAAAAAACAAATCGAATACATAAAAAAGAGAAATTCACTTAAAATGTGATATTCAATCATGCTAACCGATCAAGCTCACAATTCATACACATATGAAGTCACAATCCATCGTTATCACTTGTCATCGAGAAAGAGTGCTCTTTCCATTCATTGGTCAATGCCAATTTGGAATTCATGTCACTTTGTTGACACTTTGCACTGCCTGTTTTGCGTGCACTGTATGCTGTTTTTCATTAAGCATGATAAAATTTTCAAATTGACCGTCATTCCGTGCACCAGTATCGATGACCGGCTGTATTTTATATCTGGGTAATATCGTTTGTCTTCTGATTTTCACGCTGTTTTAGTAATTCCATATTGTGTTCGATTCGATTGGCCATAAAAAATGGCATGATCTTTTTTTCTTCTTCATCTCTTCAAATGATTTGACTCAGCTTAAAATATGAACATCGAAACCCGAATCACTTGCCAAATACAAAAGCATTTTGCCAGCACAATTGTAACCAAACAATAATAACAGTGAATAGTAGTAGCACCGCGAAACAATACTGGCCATATGTATACGGATATACCATAAATAACTGTTGGGTCGATGATGCCCATGGTCGGTCGGTAGGCGGAAATATTTCACTCATAACATCTTAAGAGCATACGGTTTTTTCAATACACAATGGGAAAATGGTTTCTTTCACATTTTTATTTCGAGACGCTGTTCAGTCCAGTCTACATTATATTACTGCATTGCCTAGTCAATATATTTACTGAAATTGAGAATAATAAATTTGTTTGTCGTATTTCGATCCACAATATATGTTTGTGTGATTGGCCAGTTTTTTCGGGTTTTTTTTCCCTATGATTATGCTCAAGTGCTTATTGTAATTTTTTATTTGTTTAACAATTTCAATCCCAAAAAAGGTGGTGTCATTTTTTATAGAAAAAAAAAGAACAACCCTTCCCTTTGTTAAAATCGTTAAAAGAGATGAAGTGAGTTTTATTTTTTTAAAAACGTTTGTCGTCATTTCATTCTATGTGAATGCATTTGGAGAGTTGGTGAAAAATATTTCGGAAGATACGGGTTGAAAGTAAAATCAAGAGGAGAGTGTATCTGTGAAGAGGCTATCGGTTTGAAAGTAACACAAAAAAAACCATATAAACCAAAATGCACCCAAAAGAAGCAAGTGGCACCTTCATTCATCTTAACCACCATTAAAAATGCTCTTGAAAGTCAAAAATCTCATCCCCCTAAGAGTTTCAGGATTTTTCATAAAGCATTCCGGATTTTCTTTCGTCAACGCCATGAAAAATGCTAATTTCAAGCGATACCGAAAAATCTCATCACATCTTAACACGATGGACGACGGGTTGAACATTTTAAGCACTTATCCCACTGAAATCCGATTTATCTTAAAATTAATGTTAAGTGACCATTAGATTAAAACAAATGTGCACAATTTACCGAAGCGCATTCACACCCCTTTCTGTTTCACGCCACCGACAATCGAACGTATATCTCAAGTGAAGCAAACTGAAGAATGTCGACGTGAACAGTAGTAGGGTTCAAAAGTGACCGAAATAAACAACAATAACAACAAGAGAAGAAAAAAAGTGCACATAAAAAGGATTTGGTGTAACTTTGTCTCGCCAATTGATACAACAATCCCATACAACAACAGTCGGAAAGTATAATCATCAACATACTGTGAACATGTAACCAAATCATCTTTTTCTGTCACTTTGCACTCATTATTAATTACAGTAATTAACTTTTGAACGGAACCACATGTTCTTGAATGTTCCAATGTTTGGGGGATTTTAAAAGAAAAATGACTTGAACACAATAAAAAAAAACATGTAATGTCGAATAAATGCCAAAAATCAAAACAATGTGTGTGTTTTTTAATTTCTTTTGCTTGCGAACGTTTGTGTATATAGACAAGAAAAACTTATTGAAGTGCAAGTGCGAGGTAGATTAAAAAACACCATGACAACTCGACTATTTTGTTGCTTAGTTTTGCAATTTGCCAGCGTTTTTTTTTTCAGCTATTTAATAGAAAATTTCGGCAAACATTTGATATTCGGGCATGGGTGTTGTAATGCTGCATGTTTTTTGATAATTAAAATGCTTTTTCGAGTCATTAGTTTCTTTCGAATAAGAAACACTTGAATAAAATCATCAAACGAGTGTTAAATGAAAAACAAAATCGTCATTCGATTTCATTTGAATAAAAAAAAATTAAAACCAAATCAAGTCTAATCTGTACAGTCGAAAGAAAAAAAAACTAAAAGTCAAAATATCGGCGGTTATATTTGAATGAAAATGTGAAAAAGGAACTCTCCTTCAGGAATACTTTTAGCGAGTTTTGTATGTGCGAATGAGTGAATCGGAGGCTTGGAATGGTAATTAATGTGATGTGGTGCGTCCTACTTGAAGGGAGAATCAATTTTGAATTTAATGTGAGAAATTTCTTTTTGGCGATGATTATCTTATGCCAGTTAGTTGACTGCGGGTGGGTGGGTGGTTGTGTGTGTGTGTTTCATTATTTTCGGCAATTTCTTCTCGGCATGGCATGGGAATTATTCGACAAAGTTATATTCGAGGCAGATAGAAAGACACACATTATAAACAGCGAGATGGTACAAGCGAACCAAAGACAATACAACGGAAATCGTTTATCTTTTAATTGATATTTTTCCCATTGAAAAGCTTTCATTGCATTTCTCATTTGAATTGCTTGACATAAATAGAGACGACACAGTCAACCGTTGTGTTTCGGTTGTCATGAAGGGGGGCAATCATTTTCATTTATGCCACAAATTTCCTGTGTTGCGGTTAATTTCTTTTCTCAACACTCATACAAAACACACACACACACACAGTCGAATCGAGTGTCAAGAATGCACAGTAATAAAAATCACGCAAAGTTACCAAATTAAAAATGGAAAGTTAATCGAAAGGAAAGCCGAAAATGAAAACACACACACACAATCACCAAATTTGAATGTTACTATAATAAAAAGTCGTTCAGGTTACTTTTCCGTCATTTTATTTTAATTATTATTCAAAGTCATGTTTAATGATCGCATAGAACGATACACCTTGCGCGATTCATTAGCAACATTGGAATATATCAGTCACAAGTGACGCTTCATGATTTTTTCGCACTTTTTTTAAAGCAGTAAATAAATTGTTTTCATTTCGGAAAATGTGTAAAAGAAAAAGATAGAAAAGTGTTCGTGTTTAATGCAAGCGAATTTAATTGACACATTTTAATTCCAGGTATTTTCTTTTCTTCTAATTTCAAGCGATTGAAAGATAAGCCAGTTTTAATAGTGTACAAGTCTAATCTAAATCACTTTCTATTTAGTGCAGGATGATTTTCTTACCCACAAAAATGATTTCCACTTGAAAATTTATTTACTCTAACAAAAATTAAAAAAAATTTCATTTCGGGATATCTACACTAGAAACGATTTCACAAATTTATTATTACACTCTACTGAAACTGCTTTTGTTTTTTATTTCAATGTAAAATGTCACCAAAAAAATCTATTTCTTTTGTATAAATAATTGGTAGGAAGGTGGTTTTTTCTTCATAAAGCACATATCAATTAGACAAATTATTCAAAATAAACAGCAGCATCAATGTCCAATTTGCATTGCAAATTAATTTGTGATGACCTATGAATTTTTTTTACCCAAAATTCATCACTGAAAAGATTATTTTTTTTATTAATATTTCATTTTTTTATTGCCATTATTCCTTGCATTTTTTGCCTCTTAAACAAAAACAACTTCGTTTTGGCCGAAAATAGTACTACAGTAAAAAAAAGTTTGATGTACATAAGTCAGATCGTATTGGGGCTTTTCATTCACACTTGATCACGCGTAACTTAAAAGCTAGTTTCAAAATTCACTCACTTGTAATATTCACAATGTACGAGCTTTTTTATTGGACATTCTTACATTTCGATTGAATTTAAATTGTTTATTTGTTTTTTTTTAATTGGAGTTCGATGGGCTGATTTTTCTGATCTATTTATGCAAATCTCAGTGCACCACGGTGAAAGGTAAAAATTGGCTAATCTATATTCCAAGAGTATCCTTGTGATAGTGTAAAAAAAACTGAGGTGCTAGCCAAAAGTCTTTCAACTCTTCCAGTCGTCCGAACTGCATCCAACAGCACTGTAAGCACGAAAATGAATCGGCATTTGGAGGAGCAATGAATTTGTATGGTAATACTGTGTGCTGCTACTGCAAACGGTGCTGCGTGGTATTTTGTTATTATTTTGTTTATTTTGTTGTGTGCACATCAATGCAGTCAACTTGGTACTAGAACTGGTTGCTTGAATCTTACTTCAAGAGTTATACACAATTCGGCCGAACACACACACTATATTTAGCGCTGGTGCTTTATTTTGGTATGCGATGGTAGCTAACAATATAGTATCGAGTTTGCCGAGCACTCCGAAAAACCAAGAGGAGTGGCGCATTCATACACGGTACACAGTGTGTACACGAGACGACGGCGATAGAAAAACATAACACAGCAGACGCATAACACACAACAGAAATAGTTGTACACACTCATCGTCGCACTCTTACTCTCTGTTTGGGCGCAATGATGCACGGGGGAAGCGAAATGTGGAGAGAATAAGTGAATGCACACAACCACCGAGAGAATGCATAAGACGACTCGGTAGCATTGCAAAAAAAGGAGGCAATATGTGTGCTAAGAATGAGAAAAACAACAAAGAATTGGACTGCTGCTGGTGCTATTGATTTCGTTGTCGGGGTGAATGGAAAATGGGTGATTTTTTGAAATAATAACAACAACGCGACTGTATGTAAGCAAATTAAAATGCGCACGAAACGCTGAGAATGAGCGAAAGAGAATGAAGAATGAAAATGAAAGAACAACATTAAAAACAAGCAGCCAGTGGGAAGATGAAAATTCAAGCGCACAACAAAAGAAACGACACAGATACGATGTAAGGATGATAAGGAGCAAAATGGTACACACACACACACATACATTCAATTCAACAACGAAAATTTGAAGAAAACAACAGTTTCGCGTCATTTATGTTTCTATTTTGCTCGTTCTGCATTGGAGCGCTTGCTAAGTATGCAACCATCGTTATATCGAATCGAAAACATCACATTCAGTTTTGAGTACACAAACGCATACATTCAACACGAACAATTTTCTCTCTTATTTTCTTCAAATATGTATATAAATGAACGTTTGTGCTGTTGAATGAGCATGCATCCATCTCAAAAGCAACGATTCGGATAAAACATGCAAAGAACATGCACATAGAAACAGAGTAATACACAGAGAGAAGCAACATCATACACCGTATCATCATATCAAGAAACAGAAGATGCAATAACAACATTGAATTAAAACAACTTTCAACTCCACCAACTGCATCCTCAACTTACTCAGGCTCTTTTGCTTTGAAGCCAAAACGAATCATTCTAACCATGGAATACACATCAACAGACATAATTACGTTAGATATTACTAATCATGGGGAGTATGTTCAATGTATTACAATTTCAACAACAATGATGCACTTAATACATTTAAGCTTACTTCTTTTTTGTTCGTTTGTTTGTCCGAGAACAATGTTTGAAAGTAAAAAAAGTGGTCATATATACTCAATACAAGTAATAATAAGATTTTACAATAAAAAATAGTTTAACCATAATTATTATGATTGATATTTTATGTGAAAGCAAATGTCACCTATTTCGGAATCATTTTCATGAATTCATCGCTTGAAATTTCGATTTATTGTAATAAGAAACAAATTTTGCATCCATGATTCATTACTTTTACCCCGCCATTTTAAACTCTATCAACGGTTCAGCCAGTACTTGGCGCTAAATAAATAAATAAACATTGTCAATTTTCAGTAAATTAAAAACACGACCTTCGATCGAACAATCCCATTTATTAATCAAGTCTTATCATCAAAAAGTATTCGAAAGATGGTTTGCAAAAACTGAAATTGGAACCATTGGTTTAAGTTTTGACACATTTTAACATTCAAAAGCTTTGAGTCCACATTACATTTATACATAAAATGTAAATTGTTAGAAAACTCCCCCACACACAAAAGGCCGATTCCAACTTCAAGTTTTGCAGGATGTATCCTGTAATTTAACAATTTTTATATATAGAAAATGTATTTCGTTCACAAATAATGTGAATTCGGTGTAGATGGAGAGAAGGATAGAGAATATGGTGGTAAAAAAAGAGAAAAATCAGTAACACACAGCATGAGAACCTGAAACTATGTTGCAAATCATGAAAGATAAACTAAAACGATGCTGTGTGGTGCCCTGTTTTTCGTTCGTTGCATTGTGCATACAAAATATTTCAAAAAAAAAAAAAAAAAAAATTATCAACATGCGAACGTATTGCAATCGTCGAAAGTATTTATGAAAACAAAAGCCCACCAGCGCAAAATCGAGTACATAAAATAAGAAAGAAAATCGTTGGAGTGTTGTATATAAAATATAATTTGTGCTACGTTGCAAAAGCTCCAACTCTCGTATCGTTCGTTTCTTCGGTCGTTTTCTCTCTGTCACACCGACACATTCGCTCCAGCTCAAAGTTGTGCTTTCGATTTTATTTACTTGACAGTAGCTTGCAATTCCGAGATCCTGTGTAAAGAAATTTGCAATACGAAAATTGGTGCTGGCATTCGTTCATTTCGTTTGGTGTGTGTTTTTTTTTTTTGTTGCTGTCTCTTTGGTTGCCTTGTTGTTTTCCATTGCATGTTTTTCCCTCTCCTTCAACATACACGGGAAACATAAACCGAGCATTGCCGAAACAGCTCAAATTTTCTGTATGTGTGATAAAATTATTTACTTTTTTCTCTATACATACACGCTCACAAAACTACACCTGATGGTGTAATGTTTATTTAAAATGGAAAACACGGCAAATGGAAATAAATGCAGGGTGTAAGTATAAAAAACACACCCAAAATTGCAATTTTACAATGCACACACTTCATTTTTCAATCAATAATAATTTATTTAAATAATAAAAAAAAGAGATTCATTTTTAATGTCATGTAAAGTATTAAAATGATGTCAATTTTTTTTGGTAATTATCATACATTGATCGTTGGCATAAATAGCATTCAATACGATGGCAGAAAGCGAACGAAGTTCAGACATGTCAAAAGATACAAAATTTGCAAGCAAGTAAAATGCAGGACGCAGTGCATGGATGTTGTTCTCGCATCTCGCATTGCTTTTTCCGTTTATAAATATTGCGTGTACATGATAGTGAAGCCTCGTGTGCATGTATATATATACATTTCTCGATAATGTTGTGCATATAAAGAGATTCGTTTTTCGGATGCGCTGCACATTTTATGTATATTAAAGAGGCAGGTCAAAACATTTATAAAGCTTGCGTTCTAAGCAAATAGCAGCACAGCATTTGTGTATACACACACGTGCTCTTCTTCTCTGCACAACCGACACTGTGCGATGATTTTTGATGCGTCTTCCACATTTTCTCTACACGAGAGAAAAGCGATTCGTTGAAAATCCAATCCCTTTGACAGCCACACTTAATAAACAACAATCGTTTTGCAATTTTTTCTTCTCTGTCTTCTTTTTTTTTTTTGATAGCAAACAAGATTTCTTCAAGAAATTTTAATAAGACTTAAAAAAAAATACTTCACAGAAGAGCAGATCAACAGTTTAATTGGAAAGCATGGGTAAATGTGATTTTTCTGAATATGTGAATGCAATCGATTTAATTTGAGCAATTAACAAAAGAATTTTATAGGATCACAAAAAATATAGAGGACTAATAATTATGCGGAAAAGTCTCTTTGTCCTTTATCATATCGATTGCGTTAAATGTTTTACATGCTTTTGGCATTATGATGGTTTTTTATGAAAATATGAAAAAGTCACATATTATTTGCATTCAGAATGTCAGTGATTTGATGTTTTTGGAGTGTTGCTTTTAAATTATTCCATGAAAAATACCATGAAAATAACGGTTTATTGAAAATGGCTCTTTTTACGCTTATGTCTTGCCAAAAGGATGATTATTTGATGTTGTCTTCAAAATGAATGAAAAAATGTAAAAATTAAATTAAAAATTTTTGAAACCATCGAGCAGTAAATATGAATCGTTCGTACATTTTTACAAGTATTACTTTCTTTGTGAAAAACAAATTTGGTCTCATTTTGTTAAATTGCTAAATCGTTGTGAACTTTGAAAAATAATTGAAAATATTGTAATTTTCATTAATTTGTTTCTTTTTATTACTTTCGTCCAATTATTATTGAGCATATCCAATTTAAAAAGAAATTAAAATGTGTAAATCTTTCATTGATTGGTTATCAAATATTCTTTTCGATGAATTTCGATTTCGTCTGTATAAAATGAAAACAAGACAAGCAATTTACAAAATGTTTGAAATTTATTAGTTGGAAATTGTACAAAAGTCAATTGGGATGCCGTATATTACCATCGATATATTTATTTCATTAGATAGAAAATGCATTTTCATATAAAATCGAACGGAAATTGCTGTTCCGAAATGGCGAATTAATAATAGCATAGCATTCGTCGTCGTATTACTTTTTAACTGAAAAAGATAAAGGTGTGCGTGCATTTAACAATGCTTTTGGTAAAAGAAATGTATCTCCGATGTCGTATTTTTCATTTGCGCCAAACACAATATAAGTGTGTACGTGTGCATGCTGAAAATGAAAGAAATCGCATAAAATTTATGCGTCTTAAATGCACGAATAAATTTCCCCTGTCTCTCGTTTGCATTGGGTTGAATTTATTCATTTACGTTGTGTCCGACCATACGGAAATCTAAATCATTTTCTATTTTCTTCATTCAATCGTTCGATGCCATCGTTGCCGTAACGGCACAGTAGCAACAACACCACACTACCAGCATTATCATCAACAGCAATACTAGTAGCAATTGCAATGTTGCAAAATGTACGCGCTCGTATCGTATTCCATTTTGCAACAAAATCACGGGATACCAAAAAAAAATTGCAATTTTGTATTATTACATTTGCACAGAGGATTGTCTGTTTTTCACGCTCGTCGTTGTCGTCGTCGTCATCGTCATCGTCGTGGCTGTGTGTGCTGTGTGTTACATTAGCATCCCGTTTTTCGAATGCAATAGAGATGGTGTAGATGCCGCTTCGCCTGTGAAAGTTGTATATGTGCTTGTGCAACACGGCACTTCAATGTGATTGGATGCCTGGATGCAGTGCAATAATGCACATTTATTGGTAAACTATTTATCTTTTCCGTTGCTCGTCTCTCATCCTCGTGTCTCATCATTTTGTCTCGCTTTCACCGTACAGTCACTATGCAAAAGGATTTACTTTTATGTTGTACGCGCTCTCTCAAGCGCCTTTTCTTATGTGCAGATATCGGTATGTCGGTATGTCTATGTGTATTTGTATATGTATTAGTGACGTAAAGATAAATTTACGAAAATAAAATTAAATTAGTTTGTGCACCGAGTATTCGAAAGTACTCGATATTGTTATAGCCATTTCGGATGCTTTTCTGTTTTTCTCGTTCTTTCGCGATTGTATTGTGTTACTATTGCTTGCGCACTATGTGCTATTCCAACGTTACTGCTACACACCGTATACATAAAATAATGTTGTAAAATTTTGTTATTTGTTGTTTTTCGGCACGGTATAAATGTTTTGGCATTGGGTGTTACCGAGACACACTCACTTCGTTTCGTGCATTGAGCTTCTCTCTTTCTCTGCATATATTGCACCACTGATCTTCCCTGGACTATTGCATATTGCCGAATATCATCGGGCTTGCTACATACATTTCTATAATGCCATTGCATAAAACATACACCATTGTGTGCACACAGCAAAGCATACAAAAAAAAAATATTTTAAAAAATAAAAGAAACTGCATGGGGATAGGGAGTGAGGGAGAGAGAGAGAGAAAATATCGTTGTGTACAAAAATAGAATATAAAATGTATATAGTTTGTTCATTTGTGTTGTGCTGCCATGCTGTGTATATTGCTCCGCCCTGCATTCGGTTGGTGTCGAGCGTACGACAAGAAGAACTACAAAAAACAACACAAAGACTTTGCAAGCATACAAAAAAAGACAAAAACAAAATTGCCAAGAATGTTATTTGATGGAAAAGGAAATATATACATATATATGTAGAATGAGAGCCACAGCAAGGGAGAAGGAAGGCAAGGGAATAAATAAAAGTATAGCTGTATTTTGGCTCAGCACAGCAAAGCACAGCACATAGTCACAACGCTTAGTCCCGATCCAATCGATGGAATCAAATGCAGCGCAGTACAACAATATACTGCGACGATGCACATTACACAGCCTCTCATAAAAACTAAAATAAAAACAAACAAAAGAAAATAAAAGCTCCACACACACACACACACTGCATCGCAAAATTCAACAAAAACATGAACTAACGAATGAGCGAGCAAAAGAGAGGAAAATATCACAAGAGCAAAACAAATGAAAGAGATGGAGTGCTATGTACGGAAAGGAGGTGTAGTGTTATTACTGCTTCTGTTTGCAAAAACATAAGCAATATGCATTTGTTGGCTTGCAACCAATTGCACAAGAAAATGCTCTGATTCGCCTGCCATATCATCGCACAGTTAGTTCTATACATTGACTTACATGCATCCAGAGCCAAATACATACATACATGCTGCGATTCACATGGCTTCTTGAGCTTGAGCGTCGATCTCTTTACATTACGCTTTTGCATGCATTCTTTACAAAATCCAAGCACACAATATTGTTTGCCATTTTATCCACCAAAAAAAAAAAAACTATTACACACTATCTACGAATTTTCACTTCAATTCACCATAAATTTTCACACTGCCGTCACAGAGAATTACGAAGAATTTCGATTTTTTTTTCTACTCGTTAGCCGCATAAATTCTTTTATTCAAACCAAAGCGCTTATTGTTCCACTCAAAAATCAATGACGGCTTTTTTGAAAAATTGCGCCAAGAAGACTTACATTCAAAATATATAGTGTATGGTCATCGCATTATAAATTGCAGCGGAAAACAACAGACAAAAATGCACATATAAGGATAAATTATGGTACATTATATCCGAAAATGATACGCAATGTTAAATGAATATCAAAAAAAAATGTTCGCCAAACACTTTCAACAATGCGACTATTTGAAATATATTGAAGTATGGAACATTGATTTCTATACAAAAAGCATTCTGATTGTGTAAAATATGTTTAAATTCTTCATCGTGTGTGAGAGGAAGACGAAGAGAGGGACAGAGTTCAAAGTTTTTAATTTGTCGATCGAAGGCCGTCAAAATAAATATAACTTTTTTTTTGTTGATTTTATTCTGGGTCGATTCTATTCAGGGCGCGTGCATCATTTTCAATTAAATGCCCATCAAAATGAGTTTGCTTCGTCGTTCAATACCACTCGATTTTTACCTGCATCGAAAATTAAAATTGATTGTCTTTCACAATCAATGCGTACAAAAACATGGTAATTTTTTCGAATAGACCGAGAGCGGTTAATGAGAAAAGATGTGGACCACTTGTCTTATCTCTTCCCAATTCGTCAAACTTCATCTCAGAATAAATCGAAAATGCGCATTTAAATTGACAATCTTCCCATCGGCGAAATGATAATTTGTGGACTTTTTTTTTTTTAAATGTGTTGTTGCTGTTGCTTTTTGTACGAAAAATATCGTTATGTTTTTAATATAAGAAACCCATTTCTATGCATATATAGCATCGTCATTGTTCTATTGATCGCGTCACCAATTTTTCAACATTTATCAATAATTAAATGTCATTGGAGTGTGAAATAGAGCATATTCCGATGACACTTCTTTATTTGCATTGCTGTATCTGTCGGTTGGCTGAAGTGAATCAAGATTATCAGTAAGGGTTTGTCAATCAGAGCTTTTTATCTTCGTCCTCAAGAGCACACAGTTCACTCACATTTGAAGTTGCGATGTCGTTGCTTCTTCGATGAAACGAAAAGGGAGAAGCATATATTTTTTTTACTTTCAATTATGACAAACTGTTTATGTTACTTTATTTGCTGTGTTTCTTTTTCTCGCCCCAAAGCAGTACACGAAAGCTTATGAAGAAGATGAAGAACTACTGTCGCTGATTTCTCGAGAGTGACAATTAATAACGACCATTTTTTTCTCTTTCTTTATTTTTGAATTTATTGAAACAGAACACACCTTTTGGAGTACCGGTGAGAAAATTATATTGCATTGTTATGAAAAGAAAATTGCTTCGAAAAGCGTACAGAGAAAATGAAAAAAGGTGTCGTACGGAGAATTCATCAGAATGTATTCAAATGAATGAAAAATGATGTTGAAAAATGTACTAAACAGTGACCAGATGTTCGTTAATTTTGCCTAGAAGTTTTTTTTCGCTTTTCATTCCATTCGGCGTGCTCTTTTTTTTCATTGTTGACTCGTGGATCAACTGAAACAACCAACGCAAACAATACCAATCGAAATAAATACACAAAAGAAAATTCAAGATTAATTAGACCCTTTATTTGTGCGTATGGCTGCGGATGTCTCTGGCTGTGACCGTTTATTTCAATTGAAATTCGTTCGAGTTTTTTTTTTGTTCTTTGTATTTGAATTGAGCAGCGCATATAATTTGTCCAAAATTAAAATTGCCAACTGTCAAACAAATTTTACTTCTTGGCCACATTTCTTTTCGGTTTTTCTGTGCTTTCTTCAAATATCTATATATTCAGAAGAAGTGAAAAAAGCAGATCGTTGCCAACAAAAAGTCCTTTTAATAAACTTGGTTTTTTTCGTTAGAATTTCTGTATGGCAATATGTTCATGGCTTTTACTTACAGTCTGCATTTGGTTAGCCAAATTAAATTATAAAGTTGTTACAATTTTCATTTTTCAAAATCAACCTCGAAAAATTGACTTATTAAAATTTAATTTGGGCTTTTTGCGATATTTTTGGTCTATTCAACCGAAGAACCCATCAATTTGATATGACATCAAATCATGCGTTACTACCAACACTTCATTCAAGTATTGAATTTACATTTGATCTCTCAAGAAATGGAAAATTATTTTTGTTTTATTTCCTTCCTCGAAACATTGGTAATGGCTAGGTAGACACCAATTCAAAATGAACAATCTATGTTAAAATACTCAATTGAATAATTTCATTGATTCCAACGATTCCATTAGAATTATAATAAAAAACACAAAACTCACAAATCCGAAGAATCCGAAGGATCCGAAGAATCTCATGAATCATAGGGACTTTGACAAAGTCACTTTGTCAATAATATAAAATGTGTTGATTGTTGAGTTAAATTTTATTCCATTGTTAAAAGCCGGTAAAAATGAAATCATTGCATAAACAAAAATAATTGAATTTTTTTTTATTTATATTTGCTAGCATATTTATTTTCTATAAAATCAACATACCTTTGTACGTCAAAAGAAAAAACACAAAAATGTGAATATTTAATGAATCTGTGGATCTTTACGAATCTGTGAATCTGTGCAAATCATTGGAATTATAGTAATTTAAATCAAAAATTGAATCGAATGTGAATCTTTGTAAAATTTTGTAACCATACTAATCGTACAAATCCGACACAAAAGGTGAATGGATTCGTTGATGTCTCCCCCTAGAGTAATGGACTATTTAAATGGAGCTTTTTGTAAATTAAAATTGAAGTATATCATTTTTTACAATTATTAATTCGCTTTTTCAACCACAATTAAATTGAATGGGTGAGATTAAAAATCCGACTTGTACGCAGAGTCTATAAAAGTGGAACACAGAGTTTTTTTACATAGTTTATCTGTTGTAATACATCAACAATTCTATGTGAAAAAAACTCTGTGTTCCACTTTTATAGACTCTACGTACAGTCGGATTTTTATTCTTACCCATTCAATTAGCCTCCAACTCAATCTAGATGAAGAAACTATTTAAATTCTTACATTCTTTTGACCATATGAAAAGGTTAAACTTGATACAATATCATTCGAGTGAAAATGAAATCATCGAAAAAACACACACATTTTAGACACCGCAATGTGTAATTTTTTAATATTTCCATTAAATGAAATATTAAAATTTTGGTATACTGTATAAATCCAAAATTTAAACACTTCGATGTCTAAAACTTTCTAGGGGGAGACAAGGATCTAATTTTGCTAATTTTTCCTAGTTTTTTTTAGTAAGTCGCATATAACGTGTACATTTGACAGGAACTAATAAGTCCTGATTTTTTTCAGTTTTTCTAGTTTTCGAGTTTGTGTCCACCGCTAAGAAAAATTATAATGTATATTATCTGCTTCCTATTCACAAATCTCAATCAGTTTAAATTTTCAATAATGTCTCTTTTGATCGCTAATTATTACTGATATCAAATCTCCTTCTTTCGAAGGTGCTAAATTTCATTAATTCAATGTAAATATTGCGAGAAAACATATTTGGTTCGAAATTAATCCGATTCGTGAGAGCGCAAAACCCCTTTAAATGATTTTCATTAAATCCGAATGGTTTCCATTATTGTGGTACGAATTTGTCATACATACAAAATGTTTCGGTGTTTGCTAGACATACGTTTAATTACGCATATTATTTTGTCGCCGAGGTGCTATGCAATGTGCCAATCAAATGTTTGTTTAAAAGTTATGCATGAATGTTTTTGTTTCAAACTACATAGAAAATAGCCATAAACAGGTATTGTGAATGTGATTATCGATGTGAACAATTACATCAATGAAAAGTTTAATGGTTGATAATTTGTTTGTCGTTGTTGTTTTCATTAAATCATTTGAGGATATGGCATATACAATAACAACAACAACAATAACCAAAACATTTCAATAATTAATATGCCGATATATGCCAATAAAAGTTGTTTTTGTTCTCACTTGAATATCGATCTCAGTATGTTGAAGGGATAACGTTTCGATGATGCTTAAATTGAATATATATTTGTTGTGAAGATGGACGTTCGCCCGCATATTTTGTGAAATTATAAGTGAACACGTAAAAAAAACTGGTCGAAAGTGAAAAGGAATAGCATGGCACACATCATCCGAAAAAATTGTCGACAGGCATTATCGGTCCGTGCGTTATTCCCATCCTCTTAACATGTTCGAGTGGGATAAATTTAAATGAATTTTAGAGAATGTTTTTAACTGTTGTAACATACATAAAAACATTGTCCGATATAAAGTGAAATTGAATGCGGCATTGTAAATGCAAAAGTTTTATTCGTAAAATGTTTGCAATTTGTTTGCTAAAAATGTTTGTTCCTACTTGTTGTTTTAGCATCGCCTCGGTGTTTTTTTTTTTTCGTTGGACTGTTTTTCTTTGTTAATTGCGAATAAAATCAGTGTCTCGGCGCCATAAGCATACCAAACCAATGCAGCAACCGAGCACCAAATCGACTCTTTTGGATATATATTTTATAAATTTATGCAATAAATGTATGGTGAAGCGATAAACGAACCCGGCTACCGGAGAAATAAAAAGTGAGTTAAGAGAAATAGAGAGAGAGAGAGAGAGAGAGAAAGAGTGAAAAAAGACTGCGTGCATACGATGAATGGGGCGATTCATGTGAAAAGATTGCTCGAGTTTTTAATGGGTGCAAGTTCGTTGTTTTATGGTGTAGCGTGTGAAGTCATCACCAATTAAATCTATGTGTTGGCATTCGACGCGCCAGTCGTAACACTTTCATTCTTTTCTCGTATTATGAACGATGTCGAAAGATACAAATGGATCCATAGTATGAGAATGGGAGTTTCTTTACTTCATCCACATTTGCAAAGCCATAAACATGATAAACAATCGGTGCACAAGCATTTTCACCAATTCAATCCAACGAAAATCATATTAATCGCAACAATACGGTAACAAGAGGGTGCACATTTCCCAAAACAGAAAAAAAAAACTCTTGGCACTTTGCATTGAATGAACAAAATAGATGAAAGCGATGATGACAACACAACAGAATTCAACTAGAAAAAAGCGCAATATCAGCACCAAGCAAAGAGTTGTGGATGGTCGTCGTCGTTGTCATCGTTGGCGGCAACAAGCAAAAAATGAATTTGAAAATTGATTTAGCATGGTTTTTAATTTAAATAAACTGCATGCATAAACAAGAGACACACATACTTTGCTCAATTCCAATGTTTTACCCCTTTCGTCGCGTGTCGTGGAATTCAACTCCAAAAATGCTGTATCATTGCTACACTTTTTACAACAACAACAACAACAACAACAAAAACAAAAAATAGGAGTCAAAAACAAGCGGCAAATGTTACCATCAACTCCACTGAGACACACACACAAAAAAAAAACCACCAAAGAAATCGGAATGAGCAAGCAAAAGCAAGGAACACCATAAAACATAATACCTTATCGGCGGCTTGCGCTTCTCCCTTGTCCAACACAACGAGAGAGAAAAAAACCACCCATAGGAAAAGTGATACACATTGGTGCTAGTTAACAATGGCATAAAGCATCACACTTTTGCTCACATTAACGGCTTTTCGAATAACCAAGCATTTAAACCATTTGCGAGGATACTTTGCGAATGTAGAACGGATCTCATCGAGCCGGCAATCACACAGTGACATTGTATGTCTATGCATTGGTACGTAAAGTTTCGAAACGCTTTTCTCATACTTGTTCTTCCTTGTTAGTGCAAACCGAATCGTTGAGTGAGTGGCTAGCGCCCCATGGCCATTCACGAAAATCGAGAATAACTTAGTAGACAGTCGACACGCGGATGATTGTTCTCGCTTTTTTATGTATTCCATTTTTTTTTTAATTCGTCTTGATTTCGACTATCGACATTCGTTGTGTTGGAAACAACAGCACAACAAAACACTCTCACAATCATTCATTGAGGTATTTTTGTTTTGCATTCACATCCGAGTCTCTCCTATCCTTCTAGCTAACATACGCGAATTCCGTTTTTTTTCAACTCTCGTTCCACACACTTATCTCAACGAGTAAAGCTGTTGCGTTATTTCTTCTATTATTCAAAACGAACGAAAAATCAAATAGAAAAAAGTGAAACACGGCTGGTTCCATCTGGCTTATAAGCAAATCCGCATACACAGCACATCAAAAGAGCCAAATATGGTATATCAAAAGGATTCAGGCGTTAGCATGCTGGCACTTATCAGTAATATTTGCTACGTAGATCTCTGTGAGTGTGTTGGAGGGAGAGAGAAATTTGAGAAAAAATGACTGTACATTTGAGAGAGAAAGCCATTTAAACGTAAAGATGCTGCAATGAAAAGGTAGATCTGATACAAACGACCGAATCGAATAAGAAAAAGTGAAAAACAAAATATCCAAAAATGTAGCTATATACATCGTTTAACGGCCAAACTCAAGTATAGGCACAGTCGTGGTCGATGCTTTTGCTGATGTGTCAACACTGCTCCCTCTCTCTTTCTCTATATCTTTTTTTCTCTTACTCTTTGCCTCACTGTGACATTTCATGTAATACAGAGCATCAATAACCGTAACTTTGAAATACACAAAATGCACCCTCATACCAATCACAAAACTATTGCGCTGACTAAGCAAAATAAAAACAACAACAGCAACACCACCACTACCACATTACGACACATGAACGAATCTCTAATCGGCAAAAAGAAAGCAACCGCACACAAAACAACGGCAATAACAAAATTCAACAATTCTCAAAATGTCCAACTGAGAGCGAAAAAAGACCAAGACAATTCTTGCCACGCGAACACATATATGCAATAATGCGAATGTATCCACATGCATATACCCTATTTACGGCTATTATACGGTTTCGATGCGGGGCCAAACAATACAACAATTGTATTTGAGTTCGGTTATCGCCACATTTTGCCACTTTTTATCCGAACCATTGTTACCAATGCTGGCACACAAACTGAATATATTGGCCATTTTACGGTATGTAAGCAGTAATTTTTTGACACATTTCGATACATTGGATACACTTTCATTTTTCTTCATTACTGCGAATTCAATTTCGAAATGATCAAAAATCGTTTGGATTTTCAAATTTTTTTGCCCCTAACAAAATAAGGGACCTACGTGGAGCTTCTTGTCATTTTAACTTTTTTCATCCTCCAATCTCATTTAGTTTCTTTTAAGAAGACAAAAGTGAAGGCCAATAACGCAAGTGGAGAATGATACCAAATATCCCAGGAAATTTATGTGTTTTTTTTTTTAAATAAAGAGGGATTTTTTTCATGGCTACCTTTAAGGAGAATAAAGACCAAAGAATACCCTTTAGGCATTTAAAAACGAAGAATATTTAATTCTTACAAGTTAAAAGTATAAACCGTGCAATTTGTAAATATTCAATTAATGTTGGAGGTCAATTGGTTAAAAATCTCTCATACGTATGTTGTTTAGTTGATGCAATTTAATTTATTGCTTGTCCACCCTGAACTAAACTGTCGAATTTTACATTCAATATCTGATTGTTTGAATTAATTTCGTGTTCACTTTGGTAGTTTTTTCCTTCCTGCGCTTCATTCGATCTGTCATTGCCAATAGTCTGGTTGAAAAAAGAAAAAAAAAACGCTAGGTTTTTTCGATTTTGTGTGGAAAAATTATTAGCTTCAGCCTCAGTCAACACGTATATCGTAACATTTATATGTGTTTGCATGTGAATGGTTGGTTTTTTGCTTCGAAACTCTAAACGTGTATTTATGTGATTGCTGACGTTTGTATTGTTTGGTCAAAGAATCGAAAATGGTACTAATTCACTTTGTTGTTGCATGCATTTTTCCTTTCTCTCCCCTTTGCTCTTTCTCTCACCCGTTTTTTTTTCTTGGTCAAAAGAACATGTTGTCCGGTTTCGCAGCAAATCGTTTGGTTGCGTGCTTCTTTTCACAGAGCGGTAAAGTGTATGGTATCGTATAATAGTTTATAGTATTGTGTGTTAACACATTCAGAATTGGGCACATTGCATTAGACAATCGCATATTGTGGTGCTTAAATGGTTTCGAACGGACAATATGGCTGGCTATCGCTAATATCGATCACACACATACAACCACTAGAGTGAAAAAAAAACAGAAAAGATATTCGATATCTATTGGCAGTGGCAAAGAAACGAACAAATGAAATGGCCAATATTCGAATTGAGAGAGGATGAGAAAGATACGCAAAAGAAAGAAGCAGAAAATCCACTGCACACCATTTACATGGTTTTATGCTCATCCAATTCGATTCGGTTCAATCCGATTGAACAATCACCATAACAAGTAAAACTAAGTAAGAAGAGACAATCGTACAGTGAAGAAACCAACGACGACAATAACAACGATAAAGGGAATAGAATACGAAAAATCATCAACAAACGAACAAACAAAATGCAGCAGTGAGACTAAACAATTCGATTTCAACGAAAAGACACCGAGACTAAAAGTAAAAGTCGGTGATGGTATCATGCGTTGCGATCAAATATCGACCAATTGCCCGTAATATGCGTAATCGATTTTTGCAAACGGTTTTATCGATGGTTTGTGTTTCTTTTGTCTATATCTGTGATTTCTCTCATGCATATCAAATGTGATCGTGTAATTGTCGTTGGCCGAAATAAAGGAAGGATAGACGAAACGAAAAAAAAAACTCATTAAAATTTTGCTTGTCGCTGTGTTCCATTTCATTAATTATCGGGTTCTTTTGACATTTAACGTATATTTTTCCGACACACAATATAAAACGATTTGCTGACGTGAATCGTCTTTTACTTATACGTCGCAAATGGCGCGAACACACAAAATTACACAAACAAATAAAAACGCAAAAAAAAATCATAAATAAAATCCTTGCCGTTTTTCTATCGTTCTCACTCTCTGATACAACTTAACTTTGAATGTCGTAAAAAAAAAGATGCGTATACGCGTGATATGATGGGATATGTGGACGATACTCCATTTATAGCCCGACTATGGATATAGAGCATTGAACATTTTCAGTCAGTCAATTTGAAATCAACCACAAACGATTGTATGAATTATAAATGACGGCAAAAGCACATCAATGAATCAATGCGGTGGTGGTGTTGTTGTATTTGTGCTAACATTTTATTGACAAGTATATCACACAAAATACATATCATAGACGGGAGTTGCGTGTTATGTTTGGTGTAATATCTGTGATTTGTTATATGCTATTCCATTGATGATGTGAACTTAACCAGCGTGATAGCGTTGAACTGATTGAAGATGATTTGACGCTTCCGACACACTCAACGTACTCACTCTCTTTTATTACGAATGATGGAGTCACCAACAACCGGCATGCAGTTTTGGTTTGGCACACTGGCACCCATTTACAAAGACACAGACACTGGTGATCACTTGGCGTACAAACGATAAGACCGGATTAAATTGTCATATCATACGAATGAACGGTGTTTCAAGCCTTAAACACTCTTCGAACCGGATTTTATATGCAGCTCCTCTTTTAAATCTCATTCGATCTGTCTCTTTTACTCTACATTTTCTCTCTTTTCCATTTGATGTATCGCATTTTCGCTTGAAAAAGAAGACCATCGTTCGACAAACGCACATTCATTCATCGAAGAAGCAACATTCAATGTTATAGCGGTCAATTCTCATTGCACATTTATTTCGAATTGGCAAAACCTACACAGTTCTAATCGGTATAAATGAGCGAAATAATTTATCTAGGGTTGATCAGACCTTCGGAAAATATTTTGACTAATTTGGAATCAAGTACATTTGATTTATATCATAAATAATCCAACCAAATGATAATAATAAAATTTCACTTCTTCATTTCAGTTCTTGTTGGTAAACTTTAGATTTCTATAGAAATGATTGAATTTTGATCATAGGTCTGGACCAAATGAAAGTCTATTCGAAAAAGTAAAAACGTAAAATGAAAGGAAAAACCGGTGTAACTAGGAAAAAACCATGAAAAAGAGTACTAACCAAAAATCGAAATAGAAGACCATAAAAGTGATGAGCAAAAATGGCAAAACAAGAAAAACAGCAGCATTGGCAAAAGCAAACCATCGAATAAGAAAAAGAAAAAAAAAAGAAAACAAGAACTCTAATGGAATTGAATTTGTTTAACGATTTTATGAGTCGATCGACAACTCTTATGCATCGAAAGCGCAAAAGTTTTGTGCCAAAGCAATAAAATTAAGCCATAGCCATTCAAATTGTCTTTCCATCACCGCCACCGCATCTAGCCCAAAATATGACAGAGAAAACTAAACGGTTGGAAGTTTCACAAGATATTCAGATATCGAATATTGCATGTAAAAATCGATGCAGTCGAATAGATTATATTTATGTTGAAAATTGTTTTGTTTTTAGGAATAAAACTTAAAGAAATAAAACGAACATAGAAATGAAACACACAACCAGAAGCAAGTAATGTGATTTTTGAAACCAATGAATTTTTGGTGACTCAGTCAGTTGTCGAGTGTGAGGCGAAAACATAGAGAGAAAGTGATTGTAAGTGCAAATAAAAAGTTCGCACTGTAACAAAAAGAAAACTTACAACGGAAATGTGTTCTTGAGATACACACACACACATACCAACCTCCGTTGGGAAAAGAAGAGTCGGTTGAAGGCAAGAAACCTTTTCATCAAAACACGTTACACGTTAAAATCGTTTTTCTCACAGAGGCTGTATGTGAATACGACGAATATGGGATGGGGTGCTTTTCTCACAGTGATTCGATTGATACACGTTCTGACATCATCCCAAAGCGAGCATATCGCGGAATCGTGAAAGTGTTTCATGATGTACACGCACAATCGGAAGAGAGAGAGAAACACGGAGCCAGACGCATGACGTGCAGCCAAGCCAAAGTACGGTTATAACAATATCGTTTTATGACTTGTACAAAACTCGGTTTATTGAACCATATTTATTTATTTTCCACATACACACACACACATACGATACAGAACAAAACAATCACAGCGCAAGCACTAATGTAAACCGCATAAAAACGAGCAAAATTTGCGTGCGGAAAATGTTCAGAGCAAAAAAAAGACATTTCAGTCATCTCGCAATCCGATGAACAGATGAGCTTTTGGTTCATCCATTTTCAAACAAACAAATCGAAGAGAATGAGTACACAAGCGCGCGCGGCAATTTCGGTTTGTATGGTAATATCAAATTGTCATTCGTGGTATTGCGAATATTCCATAAATATTGTTGATTGTCAATTTTACCGAAATTCATGGTTCAATAATTTGCATTACTTTGTGATTTATTTGGCAAAAATAATAACGGTGCTTTGCTCACGCATGCAATGTTTACAAACTAATTATCCGTTGTTGTGTATGACTAGATGTTGTTGAGCACTTCATATTCAAAACCTTTTCAATCTCGAGTAATCGACGAAGAAATGGAAAACAAAATCGATCCGTTGGATATAATCGTGAAATATATTTTAATGCATTCGCGTCCTTGCCAAGAGGAGGAGAGGGCAAGAGAACACAATGCGCACCATTGCAATAAAACGTAAATATTCAAGTTTTTGAACGAGCTCGCCGAATGTTTACAAACAATCGTTTATTCATGGAATACATTTTACACAATTGAAAGTCGTTTTATTCGATGATTTGCTGTGTTTTGTATGTGTACGCGTTTATTTATAAATCGTATTGTATTCCCCGGTGTATTCTTGGGAAGATTGCCCTGCGGCACACACTCAATGCGCCTACGACCAATGTAAAGTCGTTTGAAAAAGCTATTTTGTGGGTTTGTTGTGTGTGTGTGTATGCTCAACAATCAAGTGAAGTGCATGCGGTTAAAATATCAAAAGTTCGCAGCATTCACAAACATTTAAACAACCATTTCGGCTACTTTTGTGACCACTTTTATTATTTTTGATGATTTATAATTAGGTTTAATGATAATTATGCCTATTTGGAGCGGAAAAATCGACGGTTTTTGCACGATTTTACGTTTGTTTTGGAGGGTGATGCCATGATGTCATTTTATTATGCGTATTTTCAACGGTCTTTATATTAATTTTTCATTTTTCATTCTGAAGAAAATTTCTTCTTCGGTTGTAAAAGTTTTGTTTAAAGAAAAACATGTTCAAAAATAATGAAATGTATGAGATTTGTCTAGTTTTAAAATTGTCTGCCTCAAAATTGCTGAAGATTATCTAGCTCCAGAATATCACTGTGCTTGCTTTGCACAGGAAAAAAAATGTGTACAACAAAAACGATGAATATTGAAATGTAATGCGGGAAATCAAAATCCGGTTTTATAATGAAGCGCGCTGGTTTTTCAACGTAGCCGCTTCGACAAAAAGTCATTTAATTAATTCTCATCACTTTCCATAAATCGTTTTGAACTGGCTTTTTGGTTGGAATGTTCGTCCGAAATTGGCAGCACACAAGCGAGATAAAAAGAGGTAAATCGAGCATGTTTAAAGCGGTTAGAACAACAAAATCGAGATTTAAAAAAAGTGGAGTAAAACGTTTACAACTGTTTTGTATGTGTGTATGGACCATGAAAACCGTGCATGGTTTTAACGTTCATACTGCTACTGGTTCCGTTTCTTTCTTTATAAGATTCCATAACGGGGTTAATGTTGTTTAAAGGCGCACATCGAAAGTCCAAAAACTTGCTAAAGAGTTAAAAGTCGTTTTATGTTTTGTTATTATTCATTGTGTTGTGTTAGGAGAGACAGTGTAGCCATGATATCAAATTGCCGCGGAACAAATTACATCTTTAACGTCAAGATTGGAAGGCAAAACTTGCGGACGCACATTTCCTCAATCTAAATTTTGTGTTTGTTTTTGTTTTCCACTTTTTTTGCTGCTGCTGTTTTTGTTTCTTTTTATTATTGCTTTGATTTGATAGCGTTTTAGACGAGGCAAAGTTTTGCTGGAAGTTTGATTTTTTTTTAAATTCCATCAATAACGATTGTATGAGCAAAGCGAAGCGCTCGGATTTTGTTTGTATTCGGTTTGTTTTCTCACCAATATACACATTGTGTCATTGAAAATGCACAAGAAAAATATGATGTACAGAAAAAACAATCTTATCTCCTTGTCTCTTCTTGCGAAAAATGTGACATAAGTGTCTCAAGTCTGTTGTTAGATGGATGTGGTTCAACAACAAATATTGCCGCATCATCGACGAAGACAAATTGAACAACAAACTCTGCGCTCACTATTTTATGGTTGTTTGTGCGCTTTTTATTTATTTATTTACTTATTTTTCTCCTTATTTACGTATTTCGTCTTCTTGTTTCATTTTTCCTCGTTTTTATTGATGCGGTGCCGTCGCCGCCGCCGTAGTTATTGTTGTTATTATTATTGAAAATAAAATGAGTGTGTTTGTATTTGATTCGAATCGAATGCAATGCTACTTTGTATCAACCATGAACATTGTATGCGAATTTTCTTTTTTGCATTCGACGGTGGCTGGCAACTGATAAAAATGGATTTCGGTTTATATGTGTTGACTTAAGAGGAATGTTAAGGTTTGTTGTTTTTTTTTTTCTTCTTTCGTTATTTTTGTTATCATTTCTAGTTGTGGCTGGATTGTTGTTGTTCCTGCTTACTTTTTTCGGCGAGGATTTTATGTATGTATTTATTTTTGTGTTCAATGCCATTTCTCATCCCTTGAAGTACAGTTGCTGTCTATTTATATGTTTGGTCAACAGTAACAAGGTACACACGAATCCGAATGGAGGAATAAAAAAAATATATATATGAATGTATCCCTACAGTTTATAAAGTGCTGATGCGGTACCCAACACGCTTCATACATTTATTTGAGATAAATGAAGCAATCGCAAATCTTTTCTCGGTACACATGCATACGCCAAAAACCCCAAAATGGATAATCTAAATTGAATATGAGAAAGTGAATGTATGCAAACCGCATAAGGCGCGTATTTAATTCCACACACCACATCGTTCATATATCTCACTCGACGACGACGAGTATTACTATACACTAAACATAATCACACCAAATACGGTGAAATTTTTGGTGTAAGAGTGTGGTTAAGTATTTTTTGGACAAATTTTTTTTTATCCAAAGTACGAAATTTCAAACAAAATTGTCAATCAATAATAATTCGATTGCTTCAGTGCTTATGATTTTTTTTTGGGTTGAAAAGTACTTAACCACACTTTTATACCATAATGTTATAGTGAAAATATTTTGTGTGTACCATTCACATTATTTAACTGGTCATTTTTTTCAGTGCCAAACCACTCAGTAAGACCAATACAAATAAACCACCATCGCATATGAATTATGAGACAAAGATACACAAGGTCTCGACAACAGAAAAATGCTCGTTAAACATGTTATATTTCATAAAGATTGTTATTATTGATTTGCCGGCTACAGACACGATGATACATTATTTGGATTCTTTGGAATGTTTGCACAAGATTTAAAGTAGTTTTGAAAGCTTCAAAAATGGAGCACGTTTTCAATTTAAACAAAGAAAAAAACGTTCACCATTGAATTGTTCTTTGTCGATGAGCGCAAACTGTTGGGGCCTTTTCAACTACAGAACTACTTAAACTGTTTTTTTTTTTGGGTATGCGTTTCACGATAAAACAACATTTAAATGTATTAATTCAATCAAAAATCGATTTGTTTGCAATGTATTTGACGAAAAGAATAGAGAGTAATTTTACGAAATTGAAAGAGATTGTGTTAAAAAAAAAAAAATAATTTGTGTGCTTTGCTAGATCCTTGCTAATTTATGCCATTTCAGTGAACCCAGTGACAACGACTGGTTGTTTTACATATGTGCCGTTAAGCAGACTCTCAAGTGATTTGAAATATATACACGCATACCCATGACATCAATAAATGGTGCACCTTTTCACGATGGCATCATTAGTCGTATAAAGTTTTATTGTTGTGCGTATACAAAAGCGAATATATTCAACACCGTAATCGAAAGATTGTGTCATAACAGTGTGGAGAAAGGAATGAGCCATTGGGCCAATTCGCAAGTGAATCAGCCAACATTACAAAAACAATCCGAATCGTCTATTGTCGTGTTGTTGCCGACGATGGCGGCGATGACGATTCCATTGCTCATTTGCATGGAGCATGTGAGAGTGAATATAGTATATTTTGTCGAAAAAGTGGCTGATAATAATCATATCGCATAAATACAGGCATTTTCCCATTCCCGATGTACGGCGGCATCCACGAATTCACATACGCCACACACACACACAAAACACACCATATTGCCGCTAAATTGAATTGTTTATCGTAATGGTATGCCCAGCAAAGTGAAAGAAAGAGATTTATTTGTGCCGAATAACAACCTGCCCAACTTCACTTTGCTCAAAAATCTCCGTCTCTATCATTGTTGTAAGAGCGAGAAATGTGAACGCAGCCACGCAATAAAACAACAGAAAGCAGAATGCAAACGAGCAACTGTTTAAATTTTTGATGGAATAAACGAAAGAGCATAGTAGGACCCCATTCGTTGCTATTTATGACGATAAATATCCATATTGAAAGGCAAACGAGTGAAAAACGGAATGAATGAAATGCAAAATGTAGAACAAAACACAACACCAACGACTATGGTAATGGTGGCAAAGAAAAGGACGATGATGATGTTGAATTCGGAGAAAATATTATACACACACAAGCGTGCGCGTTTATCAATAGAAAAGAACGAAGAAGCAAATATCTTTGCACATATGTTTTCATTAAATCAAAAACTTTATGCGATGATTTGAAATTGAAAACAATTTTCTACTTATACGTGCCTCGTGTTCATAAACCGTCTCATGATTGGTCTCAACACGCACCGATTTGTCTGTATTGATTCAAACAACACCAATAATAACAACAACAACGAAAAAAGAAATCAGCTTTTCTTGGTCAGTAGAATGAGCGGCATTCATACAAAAACACACACACACCAAATCAAGTGCAACGTGATAAAGGGAATTTTTCAATAAAAATTCACCGCTTTTCAACCGGTTATAAAACTTGCAAAATGTGTTCAAGTGGCGAGATGCCGATATGCTTCAGCGCCAAAAAAAAAAACAACAACATCCACAATCCAGATGACGGGAGTGGGACGAATGTGGCCAGAAAAATAATAAATTGAATTCTTCATACGGAAGTGATCGGTCTATTGGTCAATTTTATTCTCGGGAAATTGGTAGATTATCGCTCCGTCGGTATTTGCACCTAGTTCATTTGGTCAATGCATCTTCATTCGTTCGATTGTACCGGCTACCTTTTGACACTCTTTCTCATTCTATTTCGTTCTCTTCATATTTTCCTTCTCATCTCTAACTCTCTCTCCCCGTTCTCTCTCACGAAATACAATACGGCGAGGCGAAATTCGATGAACATATTTTCGTAGTGGAAGGCGAATATCTGTTTTCGAACCGTTTAAATTTAATAACAAGGAGCAAACCGTTTTAATATGATGTATACGCTCATATTTGTCTTGCCATTCCCCCCATTTCACATCATATATCTCACACCGTCCGTTTTCTCTTGCCGTCGGTTTTGGTTCTATTGGTTTCGGTTAGGCTGCTTTTTTCTCTCCGTGTGTACTAGTTTGAGGCGGTGTGTGTGTGTGTGTCAGACAACATTGTAAAGCATTTTCCGTTAAGCGATAACGGAAACATTAATTGACTCTAAAAATATTTAGGTTGTTGGTGATGGGTAAGAGGTTGAGGTGATACAAGCCAGCTATATAATATTTTATTGTCACACTCGGCAACATCGATATTTTGTTCTATCGAAAATGGGAAATAACGCGAATTTCTTTTAGCGCTTCACAAGAAGAATAAAAAAAAAAACACTCCGTCAAATTCAAGGTACAAGACAAAAACACAACACCACATCAAATGATTAATTGCGTTAACCAAGAATAACTGTTTCAGAGAGCTGTGTGAATCCTTTTCTTAACACCAGCATTCACATTTTCGTTGAAATCGTCATCAAAGCTATTTGGCAATGTTCTTTTGTGGGTTTTTCACACTATCGTCGAGATGAATGAACGAACGAACGACAACGGATTTTTCCCAACATTTTCTTCGATAATATATGACATCGATTCATCTCGGTCGCTTTTGCAACGGCGTCTCATGACCAATGAATCCCCTCCGCCAAATGCTTATACAACACGGTGACGACGGTTTACGGATAATCGAGATAGACAGTACACAGAGAAAACAACCGAACCAAATGCTAAAATGAATTTAAATCAAATGTTTTTTTTTTTACTTTTTTGGATGAGAGAATGCACTTGCCAGCAATCCGTATACTATTATTTTTTGAAGTATCTTTAAAAAAAAAAACATGTTTTATTTGTTTTGGAGACTTTACGAAGTGAATTTGAAATACATTGCCATTTCGATCAGTCACAATAGAGATAGAAAAAAAAGAGAACAATAAGAAAACAGATGGAATTAAAGAAAAATATCCGAATGAATGAATTAAAAATGTAGACCAAACTATATGTACGACCATGATTTGGAGGTAGACACTGACTGAATTGAATTGGTAAAGGTAGCCATTGTAAATGAAAGGGGGAAATACATAAACAGACACCGACTGTCAAAATAAATAAATATACACGGAAGTGCACATGGCTTCGGGCAATCGCCTTCTACCACCAAGACAATTCACACCGTTCAGAATCAGAATGTATATACCAACAAATATTCAATTTTAACGAGACATTTTTAATTCATCGAAACAAAACAGCATTTGTTTCTCTAGGAAACATGTTTTTGATCTTATTTTTTTCCCATCAAAAAGAGAAAGTTTTTTCTTCTTCCATCAAATGTGTGACAGTGATGTTAACCGCAGTTGAATGTAAAAACGAGAAAAAAAACGAATTAGCACGGTAAGGTTCTAATATAAATATCCAGGTTTCGAGTTTCGGTCTTATTTATACAATCGTGTCAAACCACGAAAAAGTGACTCGATATATCGACAACTGAATAGAGAACGTGGCACTCATATGATAGGCATCAATTTCATAAAACGTTTGTTTTCACATTTTTTTTACATTTGTATTCTTTCTTCACGATAATTGTTTAATTAGATCCTGAGAATCTGTATGATGTCGATTAAGCTTGTGTACCGATCTATTGCTTCGACTGATACTATCGCCATCATATGACGTAAAAAAAAAAACAGAATGTTACACAGTGTGTGACGTGAGTGGAGATTTGTTTGCATCGAGCGAGCGAATGACGATGATCGGTATAATTGTGTTTGCACATACATAATTCAGTACTTGTCAATAGACTCGTTGACGAACTGTTGAAATGCCCGGTTAAAATATTGGTGTGGACTCGTTGACGTCAAAAGAAAAGTGCCTGTATCGTAAAAAAATCTCTATCGAAACACCGAACGATTGAAAAAATACAAACATACACGTAACTAAAAATTCCATTGAATCAAAAGTTGTATGCAGTTCGAATCATCGATGATTCGTTAACAGTGGTCCGAAATTTTCGGTGAGTCTATACCTTTTCTGGTGTTCAGTGTGTGTGTTTTTTTTATTTTTACTTTAGGTCCAGTGTATGGGGTGTGGAAAACTCTTTCATTTGTTTCTATTCGGTTTGTGTTTGTTTTTCAAATGTTCCACACCAGAATGAGAAAAAAAAGGAACTAGATAACAAATAATTCACTTTCATTGAAGAATGTTTAGTTTCGATAGGCGAATTTGGAACAACTCTTCGCAAAATGAAGCGATTGAAAACAATACCAAGCTAAAGAAGAAGAATGAACAAAAATGGAATAAAATACATTTTTTGTTTGTTTGCTATTGATGGAGTAACGTTCACCGGAGTGCTTAGCTTCTTTTCGCCAATGAATACACGCGCATTCATCTGTGCACATGTTATGAGAGAGATAGAGAAATTCTGTGAGAAATGCTTTCTGAGCATGGACTGAACGAGTTAGAATATTTTTTTTCAATGGCACAAAACATCTCACCGAGTGCTTCAGTGCCGAATGTGTGTTTGTGTTTGAGCTGGCAAACAAAGAGTAAAGATAACTTTAAAAGCAGCAATAGCCTCAAGTACATAATGTATTTTAATGCGTATTATTTTTGAATTTCTCATTCCATGGCTCTTTATTGTCTTGGTGCTGCTTTCGATCTTCGAAATGTGTGCAGAAGTGAGAATGATATAACTGCATACGAAAAATGTGTGTGTGTGTGTGTGTGTTTTTTTTCTCGATTTTTGGTCAGAGTTTGTTAGTAGTTAAAACTCTTTTCAAATAATTAAAACTGACTTAAAATTCTCTCAATTCAATACGCTTAGATTGCCATTTTCATTCGAAATCAAACCAAAAACCGAACATGAGAATCTCCATGCAATGCATTGGATTATATTTGTTGTTGAAGTGGTGAAATGTAAAATAATGTTAATGCGGTACTAGATATACATTTTTCGGCTCCCTCTTCACTTTGTTTCGTTATTCTTTACATGCAATATAGTTGAGCTGAACAGCCCATTTACTTGGGAAAGAGAGAGAGTGTGTGTGTTGAGCTTTTTGTTTGCTTTGCGAAAATGTGCTGATGATAGCATAAATTGCATGCCTTCTGTCATTGATGGTTTTACAATACAACGCTTATTATTTTAATCATTGTTTTGTGTGGTAAAATCTTGGCTTGAATCGTCCTTTCTTCCTCTCAGGTATTTTAAAATAATACAATGCATTACAAAACCAATGCTTGTGTACGGACAAATGTGTGACAATGAAGAGAAGAAAGAAAAAACCAACTGAAAAATGGACATAAACGATAATGGTCTAACCATTAAACCATGCTTGTTCGTTTATTCATTCACTCTGTCTTTAGATGTGAATTGGACATTGGAACATTTACAAACAACAGAATGATGCGATGCAAGCCGATTTTATTTTGGTAAATCGAATGAGAAATTCAAAAGTATTTAAAATAAATGGTTGAAAAGTTTTGAAAAACCGTTTAAAATGACAAATTTGGTGTGTGTGTTTTTTTTTTTTGAACAAATCGGGTTTTTGATCCCGGTTGCTATTGGCAATGGTGTTACTTACAACAGATTTTCCACTTTTTTGGCTCTGGTTGAAATGTTGCCGATTCCTAAATACATTCATCTTAACAATGTCTATCGACATTGACCCCGCATCCGAATTTTTCACAACACAATTTCTAGTTCAGCATAGATTTTGTCGCGCTCATCGATATTTTGGATCACATTCCGATCGATGTGAAATTAATGCTCGCCACTTAGGTTGTATCGGGGCAAAAAAAAATCCACTTTGAATGTTGGCCGATTGCCAAAGAAAGTTTTTTTTCCCAAAAATGCAGAGGACTTGCTGAAAGGTGAGCTTTGAAGTTTTTCTTTTTCAAGTTAATTTAAAGCGATGAGTTTTGCTTGAAAATTGGATTGAAATATTTAATCTTTGAAATAATCAATATTTATCGATAATCAATACAACACATTAGAAAATAAAGAAAACAGCAGAAGAGACACTACACTTTTAGCCTTCCTCTTCGGTTTCATATTTATTATAATAATTCAGTGTTGTTTTCGTAGAAATATGAATTTATTGTTGCAAATGACTGTATATTTTTATGTTGAATAAAAGCTTAAGCTGAGAAAAAAGACTGTCATTTTTTACTCATAATGTTTTGTGGAATATTCGTAGTGTTCCGAAAACAATAAATTTTCGATAAAATAAATGTCGCCTCAACCCTTTTCAATTGTCGCTGAAGTTCAGTCAACTCATTCACACAAATCATGTGGCAGCAGTCAAGTGAAAATATGTGAGCACGTTGGGAAACTTTAAAATCAATGTGAACATTCTATGTGTGTGAGTTTTTTCGTTTCTGGCTACAGCAACAGTCAACCGTTTGTAATGCCAAAAAGGGGGTTTTCAGTGCGGATTAGATAGTATGTGATGATATGGCGTCACTTATTCCAGGTGGTATATCCAACATTGAGCATAAACAAAACAAAGAGTGTCGAGGACGATGTCTGCGTTAATCCTAGAAAAATATTCATTGAAACATGATGCGAATCACACACACAAACACAGTTCGAACACATCGAAATGACAAATGGAAGGACATTTGGTTTTCCTCTAAGACTTTATAGTAGTCTCAACTTTTTTCTATATCCCTCTCTCTCTCTCTCTCACACAATCGCTCGTCTTGAACTGAGACGAATAGAAGACCGATGGATTAGAAAATTGTTTCGATGAGGAATAAAAATAATAAATAAAAAGAAGGAGAAAATTGATTTCTGATTTGTATGTAATAACCAACAGCTGTGTGTTGATTTTACATTCTCCATCTTGTATGTATATGTGTAGACTTTTATCGGTTATGATCGTCAACGTGTGATCGGAATATGTTTATGATATTAAATATAACAACATTTCAATGCGTGAATCTTAAAATGTTCAGCACTTTTTTTGTTCACCATTCCATCCAATCAGTGCCTGCAAGTGGTGTGTAAGTTTTTGAGCTGTTCAAGCACTAACTGCATACTTTGTACAATATATCGTTGTGGATGTGGCAGCAGTTTCGTTGTGATATCGATATTATTGCGCTTTCATAAGGCAACACACATATTTTGTTTATGCCAGCATTTTGTGTTTATTATGTGAATGGAGAACATTTTCTGCAATGGCAAAAAAGAATGAGAATATCTAATATTATTTATGTAATAGATTGTTTTAGCCATTTCGATTTTTCCATTTGTGAATGAGACGCACAACATCAGCAGAAGCATATATGAAATGGCTAAACATTAACACGAGTAACCAGTATCAATGTGATGTGATCAAACAAAAATCGCAAACGATGCATATCCTAGTTCATTCACATTCACATTCACGCATATCATCCAGCCCATCATCATCATCACCATACCCTCCGTATAACCAAAACGACGTTTCGATGTGTAAGATGAAGAAAATGATTTGAGATATTAGCCCATATCAAATACCTTAGGCTTTACCAATATCACCGCAAATAAAATCAGTCCTTGAAGACTTTGATTTTATTTACATAGATCGATTGAAAGGCGTTTGCATTTCACAGCTCATTATTTGCATATGCCAATGTTGAACCATTTTCAACTGGCCAACATATTTGTCATGTTTGCTTTCTACTTAAGTCGTCATCCGTGGCAATAATGATATTTTCCAACAACAATCCAATGACCTAGTCATTTGGAAATATTTCTGGTAATTTCATTTTTTTTTTCTCGACAATATCGAATTTTGTGAACAGTATTTTGAAGATATCAGAAAGACGAATTTCAAAACAACTGTCTTCCATTTACATCTTCTTTTCTTCTATTTTTCATCTGATGACTCTAAAATCCATCAAAAGATTTGAAGTAAATTGCACCTTGCACTGCAATCCATTGACAAATTGTCGGGGTGCTTTTTTTCTCTTTTTTCCTCGCATTTAGTTTCGGGTGTCGGTGAATTTTCCAGCAGTCTGCACAATCAATCACGCATATCAACCATCATCATCACTAGCTGACTTTTCTGGAATCCATTTTTATTGCTCATTCAGTTGTGTGGTAGTTTTTTCTTTGCGCATTTCTTGACATTCTGCTGTATGCTCTTTGTTATGAGCAGCTTAAATATACAAATAAGTAAATATTGGAAGATAGACTCAAAATCGGGTATATTTGCGTAACGGATAAATAGAAGTAGCAAAAAAAGGTGTACAAACTCTTGACTCCATGGATGGAGATGAATGTCATTGACTTTTTTTGAATGGCCAAAGTTGCATGAAAAAGAGATATGAAGCTGGATAAAAAATCACAAAGGGCCATTTTTCTTCAACCAAAAAAAAAAAACAACTCAATATAAACAATATGATTTGAGAACACACGTTACTAAAACGAAAGGGAAACCGAAGAAAATCAAACTAAAACTATGTGTAAATAAAGTCGCCTTTTGAATTCTAAATCGCCTTTGCACCGTTTTCATTCGCAACAATTCGCAAATGAATGCAGAATATAGTGCAAGGTGTGGCATCGAGATCGATGGCATTTTGCAATGTCGTGATGAAAATCAATGGATTGACATTGAAAAGTACAAAGCCGTACTATGAAACACTGCACTCGTCACACGCCGGTGACAATTTAATACAAAAAATACGTTATTGCCGACAAGTTATGCTACAAACACACGTTCTCATGTCAACTTCAGAGAGCATGAAGACGATAAGATATGTACACACACAAGAGATTTGATTTTCCGTAGAGAAGAAAAATGCTTGGTTTGAAATGGTTTATGTGATGATAGTCCTTTTGTTTTCTCTGATGAATGAGCATCACGTGTGTTGTCGTGCTGCATGTGTGCGAAAGTGAGTTTGTGTATTTTTGACATTATTATGTCACCATATCGTGTTTGGCGCCTCAACTCATACCATCGTCAAAACAATCTCTGCTTGTCGTCACATTCGACTCTTGCTCTCTATTTTTTTTTATTGCAAATTCAAGCATGACATATTTCAAGAATCGGTGAATTGATTTGTTTTCCTTTTTTGAATATCGGGTGAAGTAGCACAAATGCAATTTCACATGATTTCTGAAGTGAACACAAAAAAAAAATACAACCAATAAAATGGTAAATACACTTAGAGGATGTTTAGTTCATTGAATGGTGACTAACATTTTCGGGACAAAAATTAAAAGTTTACAAGATTAGTTAGTGTTTTTATATATCTCTCTCTCCAAAATCGCGAGATTTGTCTCAGAAAAAAATCTTAATAACTGAACCAAAACTTATTTCGTATTAGTTGTTGTTCATCATTTGTGATATGATTGTGTCTCTCATATTGAATTTCGTCGCGATTGTTTTATGTCGACCATAAAAATCGATTTGAATAAAAATGCGGCGACAGTCGACGAAGAAAAAAAAATGCAATGTATATTTATTGTGCATTGATCGGCAAAACGCCTCGTCAATATATTATTCTTCAATCTTCGTTTGGAATTCGTTATTTCTAGTTAACTACATCTCGTTGTACGTTTCGATTTCATTGTTGGTTGCGTGCGAATCGATTTGGCGTGAATTGGTGCGTTCGAAAGACTCAACATTTTGAGAGAACGTAAAAAGGGCAGAGAACACGAGAGACGGAAGATTCCGTATGGAAAACTTAACAAAAACAACGACATATTTTGCATCGTTACACCATACACTTTAGTTTCATTTCATTGGAAAATCAGTAATTTTTCGTCGAAATAAAGAGGGGTTTGTGAATGAATAAAAAAAAAACACCGAAATCGAACACCAAATTTACTTATAGCATCATCAATACGTAGTGCGATCAAATGTAATGGCGACAAGCTCTTCTCTTATGTCTCGCTCAGTTTGCCTATTTTGCTGCGAAACAGGGCACAAAGATACGAGCAATAAGAAAATATTGTCAATAGTCAACGTGTTCGATACTCATTCACATAAATTCGAGGTGAGGGTGTGTGTGTGTATTGCCATTTGGCAGCCACCACACCGCATACCACACATACAAACGTCACATTAAGAAAATTTTAAAATATATATCTTAACATTGGAATTTCCCTTCCAACTTGCACATTCAAAATGTTCGTCGTTTTTTTCTTCTTTTGTTTCGTTATTTTATTTTTCTTGGTTCATGTTGTGTTCACTTTTGCTTGATTTGTTTGTTAGCCTGCTTCACCCTGATTTTCCTATCAATACATTGCGATAGAATCTGGAATAGCGCACAGCCGAAGAAAAAGACAGTCGAAAAGAATCTTTATACAATAAACGAGAGAGAGAAAAAAGCGCGCTAACCAAATGGCACAGAGCATTGAGAAGACAGAGATGAAGCAGAGCCGATTTGCGATGAAAACAAGAGGGAGCAAGCGAAGAAATGAAGAATGAACGAAAAACAGAGAGCTAAAGGTAAATATCTAATAGTAATATCTGTGGGTTGGCAGAAAACTTTTTAATGTAATGCCAAGAATATAAATGCCGAATGCTGAATTGCACACCATGTGAAATGGTGAAGTGGCAGCGCGCACAACAACGACAACACCGAACACAATTTTTTTTCTTCAATGGGGACATAGGGAACTGTTCATGCGAACAACGGAATATACATACACCCAGCACAATTTCAAAGAACTCAAGCTGAAGAGTATTATAATACTTAACTTAATACTATACCACACCATCCGTCACCTTCAGTACATGAAACGAAAAGAGCATGCAAGAAGTAAAAAAAAAACTGGTGAACGCATCAAAAGAAGAGAAAGAAAAATCGCGCCAAGTACATTGTACGTCTGTCGATGGAAAACAGAGAAGACATGAGCAACGAGCGCGTGAACGTGCCGTTGTAATACAACGCAGAGGTCGAGGTGTCTCATCTCTCACTTCGTCGGTTTTTGCATACGCACACTGTGCGTTAAAACCAGTACGATTTATATTGTTGTTGTAGTTGCTGTTACTGTTGTTTTTATTCAGCTTTTTTTGTCGACTGTTTTTCCAATGATTTTTCATTCTTTGCTAGAACTTTTTTTTTATTCAACTCTATACCAAATCATGCCAACCGTTCGCGTTCCAAACCATACCGCCCCGACATGAGATTTACTTATTATTGCCGATTCTTTATTCTCATTTCTTTTTTTTTATTCTATTCCTCTCAAATTTAGTCGTGTATATGACAATGATCAGTATTTTAAACACACGGTCATGTTAATATGGTGTGTGTGTTTTGTTTGTTTGCTTATATTGTTTTCGATATTTCGTTCGACTTTTTTTTCAAAGTCCAATACATTTACATTTTTTTGCTATTGTTTTGTCGATATTGTCGTCTCCTTATTCATTTACACCCTCAATTTTTGGCATTGATGTCTTCATCGTGCGCGCTTACCGAATGACAATGATTATAATAACATTGAAAACAGCAGCAATCACCATATACTTCTGCCAGGGGAAATATACGTTCGATTGACTTTCCTTCATACTCGATATCTCTTGCACTCAACCACTCTCCAACTCTCTCTCTCTCTCTCTCTCTCTCTCACTCTCACTCATACCTTCGCTTTCACATTCTAATTCTTTTTTATTATAGGTATTCTCAATTTTCTGCTTTCGCTCCACCAAACCAATGAAGATTATTTATAATATTTATAGGTTTTACGTAGCCGAAATGTGAACGTCTTTAGACAACAATCTTTTCAGTTTGTTTGGTTCGTCTTGCGATTTTCATTGTCTCTCTATTTTCATCCTCGTTTTCTTTTCAACATGCATTTTTTACATTGGTTTATTGGTCGATATTTTATTTTACTTTTACATTGGTTGTTTTTTTTTTACCTGGCCCATTCTTGCGCGCATTTTCACTGATACGAATTGGTGACGGCGATGGCCTGTCGGTTTTGGTATTCGTGCGATGCGATGCCATTGTTATTTCGGTTTTCCACTTTAAATTTATTTCTTCATTTTGTGCGTGTGATGTATGTTTGTTTTGTTTTCACTCTTCGGCGAGAGCATGGAAATGAGAAGTTGAAGAGAGTGGTGATGGTGGAATTTTTAAGCGTTATATTTTTTTTCTTGTTGTTATTTTAGCCCCATTTGAATGGATTTAACTGTAATTGCATTCAATGCGGTATTTTGAATAGTTATTCTAAGAAACATGCAGATAGCCACCGATTCAAATGAATGAGAGCCGCACCGAAGAGCAAACGAACATAACGATGAATAAACAATCATTATACTGATCTCAGTGCACACGCATCAAATCAGACTATAGTATCAACAACACAATAGAAATCGTACGAATTCACTGAAATTACACATTGAATTACCGTTTATGCCATTAAATTGAAGCCACCATTAAATTATGAATGAGAGAGAAGCATACATATACAGACAAACGAATAAGAGACGATCAATTCTTTCCCTCATGCTGCGCTTTCCAATATCGATTGCTTTCATTCATTTCGGCCACTTGATAGTTGGAAAAAGTTTTCTTTTTCAAACGAGAAAAAAAAAGGTAAACGATATACACGCAATCGCACACAATTTATCTTCGATTTTTGATTTCTTTTCTTCGTTGATTTTCAAGCGATTTTTTATATTGAGGATTTGAACTTGGCCTTTGGCTTACACGAACAATCTGGACAGACGAATATTGATCAAAGTTTAGTTGGCTGATCAATAAAAGAATAATAATAATGAATCGATTTTGGAATTAACAGAACAGCTTAAAATCAAATAAAAAACACTTTCATCTGCATTGTCACCGAGCTTTCGTGGGTTCCAATTATCCTCCTCTATAAAAACTGCAAACGGGACCCCCTAAGTGATTTTGATGATATTTTTTTGATTTGAATTTGTTTTCGATATTTTGCTAGAGTTTTTTTTTACTAAAATTGCCCACTTTACGAGTGGAATCAGAAATCCCTTTTCTATTTTTTCTATAATAGATATAATCGAGTTTCGCCGGGATCCTCTCAAAATTTTTCCCGAAACCCTCTTTGATTTTTTCATTAACACTTTTAAAATCTTTAGCATCACCAGCGATGGCATGACTTTAATCTTATTCAAGATAAAAGCTGACGCGGTATGCTTGCGTAAAACTAATAAATATCGAAATATGTACATTTACTGCAAAAAAATTAGCACGATTACAATACTTCTTATAGATTTCAATGACTTTTTTCTCACAGTACTTAATCAAAGTGCCAGACATTTGTGTATGTGTGTGTATTCAATTGAGTGTTGAGATTAGCTATATCAATACTGTATTGTGTGAAAGATGATAAAATTGTGGCTTAATTTAAATCAAATACATCAGCATTTTGCTTGATTGTTGGATTTCATTTCTATTCCATTCTTTAACCGTTGAATTGCTTTTTTCTAGTTGATTTGTTATTTTCATTACTGTTTATGCTTATATACACATCTCCGCAAAAATTTCTTTTCCAATGTCGTATGTTAATATTTTTCTGCAGTCTCTATACTCAAATTTTCTTCGCTGTGCGTATGAACGTAGCCACGTCGGGTGGAGAAAAAAAAATTAAATGTTGCGTGAATTGGTTAGATATGGCATGTCAAGAATTTAAGAATTTGATTGTTATTTGGTTAAGGAACGCGCAAGTGTGTCGATATTATTCGAAATGGGAATTGAATGTGTACACAATGGTATTAGTGCGAATGCGAGCACGCCCGCTTCAAGATCCCTCACTCCCATTGTGGTCCGCATTAAAATCTGTGCCTATGTCTCATGCGTACACACACAGTCGTCGCGATTGTACAGTATACATATATTTATTATAAATTTACATTTTACTCTTTTTCATTTTTGTTGTTTATTTATTTTTATTTCCTTTTCTTCTTATTTTTCTGCGGTGGTGAACACACACACAAACATTTCCCTTAACAAGCATTCTCGTCGGTGGTAAAATCGTCATTTTTTCTCTTTTTTTCCTTCTATCTCTCTTCTTTGCATTCTTTCTTTCTGACTCACTTGGTAAATTTTTATTGTCATATGGCATTGCTGAAGCGCAAAAAAGCATTCCGTGTAACCGTGAACTGAGAATGAAAATTTCTTTGCCTTCTTTTTAGTTGTTTCGTTTGCTTCACATTTGGCGGCAATATTTAAATAACAAATAAACAGGCGCAACGTGCCTCGAAGAATATTAATTGTACGGTTGAATGGTACATGATTATTATTGCTGTTTGCTCTCATCTCCCTCTACCTACCTCCCTCCCTCCCTCTCTCTCTCTCTCTTTGTATGTGTTCTTATTGAGTGAGCGCAAAATTTGGGATATATATGTATATTCTTGGGTTGCTAAATGCATTTGTTTAACATTTTTCCGTTGTGTAAACACAGCAGCCGAAGAATGCATGTGTTTGAACAGCGAATAATATTTTTTTTTAATGAGGACAAATGATGGCAGGACTAAACATGTAGAAATATTCAATGAATTCGGCAGAACAAAAAATAAAAACCAGAAATTTTCCAACAGACATCTCCAAGTTTTGGCCGATCATCTCAATGCTCCAGAATGAAATTTCAACAGCTTAAGTGTCATTTTATTGTCATGCAAATGAAACTATGGCTTCGCTTGAACACCATCCTTCGAAATAAAAATTATTGCTCATTCACTTGAGTCAATCACATAAAATTGACAAGTCTGCCATTTGGTGACTTTTGAAGCATATAAAGAATATCCGGTCGCTTATTGTTTTTTTTTTGTCACTCCGACAAAAACCAAAACCAATAAATTTACTTTTGTCAAAAACAAAAAAAAAAAACACATAAACGAATAATGCCAAAGAAAGCGATGAACAATACAATAGAACGAGAATATCTAGTGCACTTGATTGCAATTACAATCGCTCCAGAACGATTACTTGGACTGAAGAGAATAGCAATAAGACGCGGGTTAAGTATGAAGAAGAAAAAAAAATAGAAGGACACAAGATAAACAATGCCAAAATGAATTTAAAAACAGATCTCAACAAAAGTAATTTTTTTTTTGTTTCGCAATTGAATCTGACGGAGAAAAAGGAAGGCGGTGTCAATTCGAATAAACCGTTTTTCCCTTCATTTTCGAGTTGAATGGAATTGAAAACACAAGATGAATCAAAAACGTTGCAAAGACCGAAAGCCCAGAAAGAAACTGAAATTATAATGGCGTTGACAGAGTGGAGGAGGCTGCGGTGCGTCAGGTGAATCACATTTAACGTATGTATATTCGTTTCAAATTGAAAAGTGTATCGTTGATTATTCAGTGCATGGATTCTTTATTACGATGAGCACTCACACAGCATTATTATCAATGCAAGCCGCTGATGTGTACCGCTTTTTAATTAATTATTTAAATAGGTGATAATGCAATTATGATGAAAATAAAAAAAATTCTATTTATTTCGGAACATAAACCAACTTTGTCACTCTCTGGGATGATGCGGCTTTTATACATGCAGCGTCTTTCGTTATTTTTGCTGATTTTTGGGTGACAAATTTGCACAGTATATTTAAAATCATTTTTTTCTCCACTCCTATTGTTTGTTTGAATAGGAAAATTTTATCAAAATTGTGCAAATCACAAAACGCACGGTGTTCGTGTTTACGTTCTATCTTTTAAAAATATTCCCCCGCCAATTGTCTATGCACAATAAGGTGGCCCAAATTCCTTAGTAGTTTTTTATTGTTGCTCTCTGATGATAATTAATAAGCAAAAGTTCACAAAAAATCAATTTCCTTACAATTTTGTAAAATGTTGATTAAAAAATGAAATTTTTGGCGCGACAATCCAAAATGACCAAGATATTTTGGCCACCCTATTACATACTCTGGAAACCCCTGTCGTTTCATTATTACGACTGAATATAATTAACAATAAATTCATTAGGCTCGTTTTCTGTTTGCTAATATCGTTTACAATTTGTCGCCTACCAAAGAAAAGCTCACCTGGGCAGATTACACGAGCATGCATAGAAGCCTTTTTGGATTTCAAACAAACTTTTTAACTCAAATTTACGATATAATCCGAATTTCGATCAATGACACATCATTTTACGTGCTATGTAAGCATCAAGATATTGTAAAATTACTCATTTCTTAAATTCACAGTTTTGAGTAATTGAAAAGAAGAAAGTATATATTTAAAATAAAAAATAGTCAAGATTTCAAACTGGATTAAAAGTTTGTTTCATATTTAATAAGAAATTCTCTTTGCTCGTGTCTGTTCTTTAATCAATCATAATTAGTTCGAATATTCACCGGATTTAGTTTTCGATATAATCCCGGATTTAAATTTGATTCATCAACATTTTGACGTTCACTATATGGATTAAGTTGAAATAACCATTTGCACTCAAAAATGATGAAAAAATGAACTATTTCATAAATATAAGGTTTATGAAAATGATTCAAAAGGTAGAATAAGAGCAAAAAGAGAGACAACAAAGAACGACAGGTACTGGTTGAAAGTGTGACTTGAGTGTTACGTTGACTAACGTTGAATTAATGTATATAATTGTGTATGTGTGACATGGAAAAATGATTGTATTGCAAAAAAAGGAACGATATGCAAAGAATCGTTGGAATAATGGTAAACGTCAGACGCTTTGATACGGAAATTTCGGGACGTACAATGAGCATAAATATGATTTTATTTGTAGTCGCCGTTAGCTGACGTGGCATGGGCGTAAAAATGGTCGTTTACCGGTTCATATTATGAGCGTTTACATTAGACGAGAGACCAGCAGCTATTCACAAAAATGCCAACATTATACCACGTGGGAGCTTTCATTTCACAATTCATATTCACTTCGCTCAAACAACTAGATTATAACGGTGTACGTGCTGTGTGCTCTGGCGATCGTACGTCACACCATGTGAGCAGCAACAACAAAAACAACGAAAAAAAAGTGTGTAAGCATACCGCATTTGTATAATGTGTTAACACCACGTTTTTTTATTTCATTTAGTCTCACTCGTGCGCCTCATTCATTTGCAACCCAAAGAGGGTGGGAGAGAAAAAATGTGTGTTCATTTTTATTGTGTGTGATTTTTTAACAGGTTCCTTGTTGACAATCTTTTGCCACTTGTCGAAAGCATTTTCTAATTTTTTCCTCTCTACTGTGTCTCCATCCCTTTTCATTTTTTTTTGTTTGTTACTTCTTACCGTGTATCGGATGGGATGCGGTGTATATTATTGTCCATTTACAGTGATGCTCAATGTTCTGAATAAGTGTGACAATTGAAATGTACGGTCGGTACGTGTATTCAAACCGTTTGCTGCAATGACCCAACACAAAATCAAATAGAAAACCGTTGAAAACGAGACATTCGGCTTTCCCGCGTTGACATTTTATGATACTCAACTTTTGATACACTCACCAAATTGTTTCACGTGGCACTCATAAAAAGACACACTCAAAATCATTATATACACCCAACATGCCTGCATCTTAAAATTAGGTTCACGAAACAGACCTGGCCACTAACAATGGGGCGGATGGATATTGTTCACCAAAAATCAGCCTTTTCTGGCAATTAGACAAATGAGAAAATATAAAGTCGATTACATTTTTGGACGTTGCGCCTGAATTAGTTGTGTGTATGTTGCTTATTAGATTGCTAATTGCATTTCAGTTTTTACTACTTATATTGTATAAGTAAGAGTTTATACATTTTAACAAACTCCACTTTTCTCGATGCAATTGACCGAAACAATGTGGGTTACGATACAAGACAAGTTCATTTGAAAATGCACCAACACATAATGTTCCATTTGTGTTAATCCTGTGTAAATGACCGTACATTTCTTAACCAATTTTTGCATTTATGGGCGAAACACTTCAATGTTAGTAGAAAAAAAGTGCAACGACATACATATGCCGGGTGAGAGAAAGATTCACGAAATTTTAAATGTCTTGAAAGAAGTTCAATTAGAATGGCAATGAATGTATTTTTTATAATGTGCAGTGTTATTTCAGAAAAGTTTTCAAGACTTCCATTAAAAAGCTTACTTCAGACGTTTGCAATTTTTGTATCTATTTGACCAGTTGATTACCGTATTCGAAAAACAGATTCATCGTCAATTTTCATATTTAAATTAAATTGTATACAACCAAAAATTATCAGCATGGAAAATAATTTGTATAATTAAAATACGACTGAATTTATTTCTTACCTGGCCACATTAACCATGCGTCATTGACGACATCCAATTCAACCAAAATCTGTGCATGTTGTTCGCACAACTACTCTTGCTCGAATTTGTTGCGTTCAAGTTTCTTGCAAACACCTGTAAATATTAATAAAATAGAAATAAAATTGTAATTAAAGATGGAGAGAGAGAAAGTCGGATTAAATCGGAGAATGCCTAGCCAAATAATAATAATAATAATAAAATCGTTTACATGTAATGTTACACGAAATTTTATACATTTTGGAGAGCGTAGAATTTTTGCGCATTTGGTGACAATGAAATTAACTGTATGAATATGATTTCTTTCGGCAAAGAAGAGATACAACGGAAAATGCTTTTTCATAAAAAGACTTAATCGTATATTGTGTAAATTCTGGAACAAAAACGACACAAAAACATCAACAAAGTGCGTCGACAACTATAACGATAAAGTGGAATGTTGCAAAAACGCGTATTTCATTGAAATGGATTGTATAAACAAGCATTCGTAGTTAAGTTCGGTCCGGACTCGAAAAATGCCGAAACGAGCCAGAGATAAATGCGTCTCGGTGTTCATGTTCATTTGCGTTGAATAGCATTGGCTGACTGCCACCTTAATTGTTATCAATTATCACGAATAAGCAATCTAGCATTGTAATGATACATACACACACACACACACACACCGTGCTCAGTCGTTTTCCCTTCGTTGTATCATTTTTCATGTGTATTGTTGTATGTGGCTTGCCAGTGAATAGAGAATGTGGTACGGTATTTAGTCAAAAGTTAAATAGGAAAACAATGGCGTGTAGCGGCAGCATCAACATCAGGGTTGAATGTTTGAAGAAAAGATGAAAGATGTTTCCAACTTAAGACAAGTTAAGTAGTATGTCATTTAGACTGCACACAAACAATAAAACGAAAAACGCAAGACTTGTTCTTCCGAGACCGCATCTCTGTTACGAAGTTTTCCAGCCAACGCAGATATGAAATATGGAATTTTTGGTTGGCGTGCTTATGCCAGTTACTTTAAGAGAGATTCAGAGAGATTCGAGAGAGAGAGAGAGAGCAGGAGAGAAACATGAGATAGGGGCAGACTATTGCAACAACAGACAGGTACACGTTAATCACAATGTAAATAGAAATTTGATTGTTTGGCACACGAGGCAACTGTCGGCTTGATAACAACATCGTAACAGATACACACGCACCGCACACACACAGCACGCAATAACAAACAGAAGGCGCCATAAGTCAGTGGATTGTAAGTAGCGATTATTGGTTAATTAGCTCAACGAAAGGTGGATTACACAAGCCAAAATACTCGCGCTAATAAATAAAATCAGAAACAAGTGCTGCTTGAAAAAGGGTGCGTGTGTGTGCTCATGATGCAGAGATTTTCCATACTGTGAATCGAAATAATTGTTGTGGCTTTGGCAGCATGAGCACTGCATGACAATTACAAACGGCCAGGGATTTTAACTGTATCAAAAGTTTTGCATTGAACTTTTCGGTGATGATCTTTCTATTGCGCCTTTCTTCAATTTGACACGTCAAATGAGATCTTTTGTTAACTCCGACCGGCCACAATAACCACAATTACAGCATCCAAATGCTGAAACGATTAAAGGAACAATTCTACATTTACCACAAACATCTTTGACCAAATTCACTAAATTCACCATGACCAATTCAAATTCTCTGTCTCGTTCTCCCTTTTTTGCAATTTCTCATACCAAACAATTTGGATGTTTAACCAAAATTCGGAACTTTGACGTAGATCCATTTAATTTCTTTTCTCTCGTTGCAAAAATAACCCTTTTTTTATTGTGTTGGCATAAGATACATACTCTGCACCATATCGTTGTTAACATATTATGATTTTGACTCTTTGTGTATGCCAATTATTATTTGTGTGTGGACGCGGGTTCCCCAGCAAAAATAATAACGAGAAAGAAGCAAGACATGAAAAAACAATGATTGCTAGAGAAAGAGAAAATTTGTCGACTACAGCGATTTTAGCCATTTTCTCATTATAATTTTATAATGTAAATGTTGCCATTGTTGAAATGAGAAGCACAATTTTAAAAGAGTTGAATACATCACCAAAAAAAATATACATGCAAAGATGCTTCGCGAAATGGGGTGGGTGGTCGAAAATTACAGCATTATACCAAAAAAAAAATTCATGATATAGAAGGAAAAAAATGAAAACAATGCCGAATTATTCCACATAATTTTCGCCTTATAAAACGTGACAAACTTTCAATGCAGCCGCTGTTTTTTTTATATAACGTTCTTTTTTCTTCGTTCCTTCTCTTGACAATGTCATGGCGGGATTTTCTCTGTCCTTCTCTCTCTCTCGCTCGGATGCGTTGTTTTCGTTTTCACTTTACATTCGCCTTGTGTCATCATGACATGGATGCTTTATCTGCCAACCGTTGAATCAATGAATATAATCGTGTGTAATTTTTGTCTACTGCTGCGCCCGCAATTATTCGCATTCATAATGTTTTTTTTTTGTCATCATTGGTGCTGAATACTTTTTTATAAACGATTTTTGATTGGGCATTATTTTTTCGGCAACGAATACAACAACTGGGACGGAGACATCGCGAAAGAATAACACAATTTTCTCCGTCAGCGACAACGAAAAACAAAATCATTTTCATATGATTTTTATCACTACGTTTTATTTTCTCATTTTGTAATGGTTTTAATAGGAGATCGCTCGAAATTATCACGCAAAGAATTCTAACAGTTTTTTATATTTTTCTTCTTGGTTTTTTTTTTGTTGGAATTTTAAATTCATCTCACAGCATTTCTCGCATGCGGTATATTTTGTTCATCAAAGGAAAAACACTTAGAAACGTTGCGATGGTAAACATTGATCACGTTTTCCATGCACACAATACGTTGTTGTGGCCAGATTGTTGAGTGGTTGTGTGTGCCATTTAAGTTCATATTAATGTTGTTTACTTTTGTTTTTTGATTCTTTTCTCGTAATGATTATTTACCGATAAATATAATATTGATTAGTCTGAATTGCGAGAATAAATAGGCAATCGGTTTGGAAGGGATTTGTTATGTCTTGTGTATGTTTTTTTTTACTGTCTTTTTCGGTGATTGAATGGAACACTCACCCGAAGAGAGAAATAACAAAAAAAAAAGAAACTGACGATAGAGAGACTGATCGAAACAAAAGAGAAAATTGTTGAGAAGCGAAAAGTGAAGTTCTCCGAATGTCGTCCTTTTCTGCGGGTGAAATTTTCTGTTGACTATTGCCGAAAAGATGGGTAAAAAAATGAAATGAAAATACGTAAAATACAATAGACTCAATGTGTGCACGAAATTTTTTGGAATTTCTTTTTCTTATGGTGCACACAACAGATCGACATTGATATAAAATGGATTTTTTTTTTTATATTCTCCTTCAGCTCTTCAATTTGTACAGTAGATTAGGGTGGCGGTGGTTGTAGTCGTCGTTCGAAAGTAAATCATTGAGTGATTTTTACAAATGGAAACTTTAGACACTGTGTAAATAATTCTCTCAAAATGAAATGCGAAAGCAAGAGTAGCATTGATATTGGTGAATAAATTGCGAGACAATGTACCGCGCCACTAGAGTAAGCAGGAAGAAGTGGTAGAAGAAAAAAGAGAGTGAGAGAAAAACAAAAAAAATGAAGAAGAAATGAATTGTTTTCTTTTCAAATTTTATTCGTTTTTCTTTTTTCGCCATTTGAAATGGTTGGCTGTCACTGTGTGTCTCGATGATCTTCTGCCGGCTGGTCTATTAATTCATTGTTGGCTGGGCATGAGTGTCTTATTTTATTTTGCATGTCATTTGAAACGAAAAAAAGAAATCAGTTCACCCTCCGCAACAACGGTGGTCGATGAACGAGCGAGACACACACATCGTTCGAATGCAGGAGAGACAAAGATTGTTGAACATTCGGTGTCTCGTTTATATTCCGTTATTTTAATTAATGTTTGGATTTGGATAAACCATGAACGCGTGAAAATCGCTCATCTAAATTTTATTCGTCATTTGTTGGTCGCGGTTGCTTTCAATACACACAATTGAAATTTAACATTGCGTGATTTTTCAATAGTCGTGGCTAACATTATGCACAACAAAATTATTTCCACCGGCTCAATGCTCTCCGAAGAATGTTCGTCTTTTAATTTCTCCGACGCATGCATATAGATTCTTTAAAAACGTTCGCTTCTTTTCATTCCGTTTTGAAAGCACTGTATAATAGTCTCTTCTTTGTGAAATTGCGGCATTTACCAAAATCTGTGTTTGTGTCAAATGTCTCAAATGTTTTACACGCAAAAAAGTCGCAAAAGATTCCGCATATATTTTGAGAGAAATTTGTACGCTAGCCGATTTAAGCAGGAGGGACGTACATGAGTATAAAATTTCAAATCACAAGAAGATTGAGAGGATGAGCCGAGAGGGGAAAAAAAGAAGAAGACAGAAATCAAGGCGATTGAGTAGCTATTTATATAAACAGGGGATTTTATTCTTAAAGACTCGAGATAACACATTTGATGGTTGATGCCAACGAGAAATTCTTTGCATTCACACTCATTCCAAGCATTTTTTTTCCTCTTGTCGCTTTGGATTTTTTTTGTTCGTCGTATTATGTGTCATTGCTAACTTCTTTTTGTATTCATTCAAGTCTTCGTTCGCATCATTTCTAGTGTAAAATGGGGAAAGTAGCAACCAACATTTGCGGTGTCATTGAAGTACATTTAGATCAATTGATAAAGCAATTTACCGTAATTATTCACTTCCTATGATCTCTTTTTAAACGCGTTATTGCGAGTAAAAAAGGCACAATCATTTTTTTTATGGAGACGAAAATCGGTATTGCATCAAATGCAATCAATATCAAAAATGTTGAAGTCTTTCGTTTGTTCTTTGATTGCATTTGAATTCTTGGTTCACCACCAACTGAAAACGCAATATCAAACGGATTGCTTCATCCTATTTTCCACCTAGGAGTGTGCACAACATTCAGAATTTATTAAAACATAAAACATAAAAATGAAAAATGGAAAGGAAGTGGGTGTTCGGTTTGAATGACGAGTGAAAAACAAAATTGTTATCCAAAAATGAAATCAAGTATTTAATTTTATTGGCAACAATTTTTTTTATGTGGCCATAACACATTTTGGTTCGTCATGCCTTGAAATTGGCTCGAAGAATCGTTTGTTCCTCTTTGGTGACTTTTTGCTTTTATTGCACGTTTGAACTCACATCACATTTCATCACACATCATTGACTGAAATAACGATACAGCCGGTGAAAGTTAAAAGGGATACAGCATACTCGAAATTGTGCGTGTGCCTCTATTTATATTGGAGGGGTATTGCGAATGGGACGCAACGTGCCACAGTTTAATGGAATCGAAGGTAGGAAAATAGTGTCAGAAATATATGTGTGTGTGTGTGTGTGTGCATGTGGGTCTTGAGGTGAAATGAAGACATTCGGTGAATACAAAGTAATAGCTTAGCAAAACGTCTCATTCTCATTCAAGATCAGGGTTTATCATCCCCATTGCACGAACAAAAAAATGACGGTGAATCACTGAAATGATGCGAATGAATAATAAATACAAATAACAGGAATATTACGTAATCATTATTTGTTAAAGTTCAACACTCGTTCGGTTCGTGTGTGAACAATTTACATATCGTCTATCTTTCCTCTCACACACACATACTTCTGGTTAGTCTACTAAAAACCTTTCTTTACTCTGTAAGTTTTATTTTGAAAATTATTTGCACAACAAGATCTGCGTATTTCAAAATGCAAGGCATTTCTTGCCATTTTTTATTATTTAATAAGTCACTTTAAATTGAAACACATTCAACTGAGAGTCATCAAAATCTTTTGGGCAAACAAAAATGCGAGTCAAATATTTCAGTGGTATTTAGAAGCAATGTTTTCCATCTATATTATTTATACCTTTCGTATGAAAAGCTCAATTTTTTCATGCTTTTAAATAATACGTGAAATGACTGCATTTTTTGTTGCTTCAGTCTTTGCACGGTCCGGATACCAACCATACAAATTACGCTCTCATATTGCAGCTATTTTCTATAACCATTCAAGACACATAAATAACTATAGCTCCCCCGAAAAGTGAAGAAAACGCACAAAAAAGTGAGCATGAACGCGTTACGTTTGTGAAGTAGCAGCAGACGCTGCTTTGAAAACGTACTTCAGGAATGCCGTGTGCCACAATTTTCTCACCCAAAGGAAAAATACGCACACAGGCGAACAGCCTTTGTCGACGATTTTCTGTTTGCCCATTTTCCGCTTTAATATCATAAAAAATCATAAAGACTAGGTAATTGTTCAATAAATCTTTATCCTTTTCGCTTATTTTCTTTTCGGACTCGTTCACATTCTTCTTTTTTTTAAATAGGAAAGAGATTGGATCATATTCCATAGAAATTTTTTTTACCGCGTACTTTTCTTCAGTTAGTTGAATGGTACACAGTTTTTTTTCAGTTTTCGATAAAAAAAAAAAACGTTTTTTTTCCTGAAGATTGAAAACATTTGAATGTTTTGTCACTCTTGAAGACAATCGTTAATATGAATTTTACTGGAGTTAATGAATTTGACATATAATCTTGTAATTCTTTCTTAGAATTGGAAAATTTAAGTGAAACATCAGTGATATTGTTATTATTTTTTCATCAAAAAATTAAAGTACATAAATAGAAAAAGGGAGACAGCAACTTTTAATTTTCTTTTTTTAATTCCAGAATTTATGAAAAAAATCGGTAAAGATACCATTTTGTTCTAATTTCAATAAATGCGAATAATTTCTCATATGTATAACGAGCGTTTTATTCAATTACAGTGGATGCGTTTTGTTATGTGTGAAAATGCAGATCATCGTTTGTTCTTGTCAAAATCGGTATTTGCGAGTGAATTGTTTTGGTGTGAAAGTGAAGTTATCACATTATCTAATAGGCTGCCAGTGAATGTATGCTTGTTATTATCGTTCCGTTTGATTTCGTTGAGTATATGGTGTGCGTGTGTGGCGCACGCCAGTCACTGCTAACAAAAGTGCTGCTGTTCAATTACAGTATCACATTCATTTCTTTGTCGTCGTCTGTTTTTGGCGAACCTTTATTTTTTCTCGATTTTGTCGCTGTTGTTGTTCTGTGCCATCGTTTTTCGACTGGTGTAATCACAGCGATTGCCTGCTGTGTGTCTGAGTGTGTGTGTGTGTGTGTCTTTTTTCGTTAACGATGCCGAGAGAATGACGGACGGTCTACTTGTTTATTGTGTTAAAATGTGGTGACAAGATGATGACATGATTAGCTCTCTAACATGTAACATATTGATGGTGTGTATTGTGTTTCATCGCTGCCAGCGATGTCTCATGAATAAAATTAAGTTTCTTCAATCTGTCAGATTAGCGTCTTTTATGTGTATTTTGTATGTTTTTCCGATGGGATGAGCACCAGATTTGGCACTCACTGTGCATAGTATGAGACAAGACTTCTTATCACAATGTTAAAATACTTTAGCGACGACCAAAACTGAACCATACATTGGAATACAATGCACACTTGTTGTGTGAACATATACACATCGAAATGGGAGACTCTGTCTTCGACGATTCTTGTACAATGTTACGCACATTTGGTTGATATATATTAAAGAGAATGAGACATATTCCTTTTGTACGTTTAACTCATTTCCGACTTCGGCTTAAGGAAAACAAACACATTCATTTAAACAGTAAACATTTGAATTAGACCAAAAACGTAGCCAAAAACTGTAATATCACCATGATCCCAAAGCACAGCACTAAACGGTGGAATTCGATAGATTTTATGGTAAAGGAAAAAAAGGACAACTACAATAGAGAAAATCAAGCGAATCGAATTAATTTCGCATGTAGTCAGCAAATAAGATGCGATGAGTAAAATCGAGAATTCCATAAATACAATGCATATTCTAAAAATTCATTCCACTATAAGTTTGAGCAAATGAATCGAAATGAGCGCATCGAACTCGAAACCATATGAGAGATACCGGATTTTTGTGTAATTTCAATGCAATCGTGTGTATGTGTATGTATTTGGTTTGGGCTGTAAACTGATATGTCGGATAATACGCAAGCAAAATATTCAGAATCAATCGATTTGCGGCAAGGCATCTCTTCTCTTTTTGCTCATTGACATTAGCCGAAGAAGAATATGTAAAGTTTAACACACTCCGGGGGGAGTGGAGACATTATAAGACGATGGTGTCGCGTGATTCGCGTACACACAAGTACCAAATTTCCATTCTCACAAAATTTTATTTTATATTATTTATTTAATGGCAAATAATATTTGCCATTCACATAAAACGATTTGCTTGCTTGGTTTTGCAAATAGATGCAAGATAGACGCGTATATCGATACGTAGAGACAGTGAAAACGAGCATTGACTTCGATGGCCATATATCCGTGTCATGTATCTATTACCTCTTGTAAATCCATTGTCTTGCTTTCCTGTTCGATAAAATGCCACGTTTGGCATTTTCGTTGCTTGTGTGTTCCACTACACATCTTGGCTTGCCTTGTCTCGTCGTTGTGTTTTTTCTTCTCGTTCTTCTACGTACGAAGAGAGTCGCTGCTCTCCAAAATTGTTGTAAAACCGAAAATAGAGACAAGACTTTTCACAATGGCGGCACCGCCACATCTACACAATCTATAGAAGATTTATTTTAAATTTCCACATGTCGTGATGAAATTAATTCGTGTTTTCTTGTCATGTCGGATATAAATATTGTATAAATCAAGCAAGAATCTTGTTAAAATTTCCCTATAACATCACCGAACTTTCTGCTCTCATTCTCATCTCCATTGTCGTTCTTATTTTGGATAAATTAGCGGCCTCATAATTTCAGTGTTTTGCACTTCCATTCTCGCAATTTGTCTATCGAAACGAACAAGAATCGGTTGTGTGTAGTACAAATAAATGTTTGGTAAAGTTTATGGCGGATGTCGATGCTGAATCATGAAAGCGATAAAAAAATGCTTTTGCCACATTTTAATATGGACCCTTTCTGCACAAGTATAATCCCCGAATCCATCGTGACATCGAATTAACAATGGATCGGGTAAAAATGTCGAGCGTTCGTTCATTCGCTGGCTTGCTTGCAATTATGCATATTTAGTTGCGATAAACACAAACAAGCGATGTCGAAGCAAACGGCTATGGTAGGGGATGGTATCGCATTTTCTTTATAGAATATGTGTAAATATATGCACATGTAATTCACTCTTTTATTATTTGATATAATGGCAAACAATGCCATGTTCGATGTGTCTGAATTCGGAAATACAGGACATGAACAAAGAAATATCATTCAATCTGATCCACATTCCGATCAGATTAAAGACAATTTTTGGTGTGTTTGTCGTATTTTCAGGCTCTACTTTATGTCATCGTTTTTATGTTATGAGAAACAAGGAAATCATAACAGCCCCACGTATGGAGTTGCCATAATGAATTCGATTTCCCGCTTCCTTGTCACACCACGCGGCATATAATGTGAGAAAACATTTGTAATATTTTCTGCAAAAAAAAAAACAACATAAAAAACCACAAAGTAACAAGAGAAATGTTCAGTTTGAATGCAAACCTAATACCTTTTGTAATGAAATCGCAGATCGATTATCACACATACATGATGTGATCACAGCTTCTTCTTTGAAGTTTAAATATCTAGATATTTCGAAAAATCAGCGGATGAATATCATATACTGGCTGGTAATGCTCATTTGCATTGGAAAAATGCTGTGTCTTCGGATGTTAAGATAGGTGTGTTCAGTTTTCAGCCATGTTTTGCATAATACTAATGAATTTCAATGTTTTTAAGCTGAGTTTTACATAAAAATATCAGATAAAACCATTATTATAAATATTGTGCAACGGTTAGATATTCGCTCATGATTTTGCAGCTTTGTGTGAATTTTTGAGTTGTTGTCAGAACTTTTAACCCAAACGATTCTTCTATTGAATAATTTAGTGTGTTCGATGTGGTATACACGATACGACATGCTTTGAAGAGCAGTATCGTATTGCAGGAGTATCGTTCAGTTTCACTTGACAATTTGACACGTTAAGATGGTTGGGCTGAGCAAAATCGTGTAAATTATATTATTTATGTTGGTTTTTGTTGATCGATTTATATGCTTGTGATTTAGCCATGTTTAAAGTAAATCAAGATAAAAACAAGAAAAGTGTATGCAGCTTAAATAGATATCTGTCAGAAGAAAACTCGTTTTGGTTTTTTTTTTGAATTTTTGAATTACATTCCATTTGTTTCGAGGGGTTGAATCGTATTCGCATAAAATCGACAACGAAAAAAGTCACATTCAACTGAAATAATATTTTACACTCGGCAAAGTAGACTCGACAACAAATCTAAATGGTGTATGGGTGGTGAGTATCAGGAAACGAATAAAAAAATAGCAAAAGCAAAGAATCCTTGTCTTGTAAATGCTCACTTTCACACGCATTGAATTTTAATGGTCGAAAAAAGCCCACAATTCAATGGAAAATCGAAGACAGTCTTATTTATTTCATGTTTATCCATACTGCGAATGATGATGAGAATTAGTCGGTGTTTAGTAAACATTGTTTATATGAAATGATGGAAAGGAAAGTGAGAACGAGTAGAATCAACGCAAAATTGTTGCAAATATACAGAAAATGACCCCCGCAAAATCGATTCGTATAGATTTGTTTGGGGAGTTATCTCAAGCAAACCAGGAGGTAGACGCAAATAAATCACCGACTATAATCACTGGGTGCAAAGAGAAGAACGACCCGATTGAGCGAAAGAGAGAAAAAGAGAGGAAAAATCGCTTGGTCGGCGATCAAAATAAATGTAAATGCTTGCACACATCGATTTTGAGCAAACTTACAATGCGAAAAGAATACAGTTAAAATGGTTTGGTGAATGCTGAAAGAAAGAATCTTTTGCGCCGATAATATCTTACGAACAGAGAAAATAACAAATAAAATTTGTGGCCAAAACTAACACGCACATCGCAAAGACATTGTCGTGGCCATCGTATTTTGCACTTAATGCGCTCCAATGAATCATTTGCTGCCATTCAACTTTTTCCACTTTCTTTTTTCACAACTAGTTTTTTACGACGAGGTTTTCCGCCGCTTAAGCGAACACAAATACGAGACGGAGATGATAAAGACGAAATTCGAATGGAAGAATGGGGGCAAAATGTTTATGCTCACGTCAATGGGTTCATTTAGTCACTGGCATAGCCAAAATACATAATAACACCAAACAAAAACAACAATACCAATTCAAATGAATTGAGTCAAACTGATGTAACTTAGTTCAATTTTTTTTTTATTCCGATACATTTGGACGATTTGAGCTTATCACTTCCATTTAATCCACAGATTGAGTCAATTATAACATAAAACTACTTCATTAGAATGAATCGATGTTTTTACTTTGAGTGAGCAGAAAACTTTCGATAGAATTGGAATGAGAACCGATCTTTTCGATTTTGAATGGGGAAAACGTCATTTTTATAACAAAATTCTTTCATATTATATGGTTTTGAAGTTTTTTCTTTACAAGAAAGTGTTTGGTAAAGTTGAGCTTTTCGTTTCGAAAAATGTGAAGAGTCCATCAAAATCCTACGTTCTACTTCAATGGATAGAGGTCTTAGGTGTTGACGGTAATTTTTTGGAGGCAGCTATGGCAAATTTGCGTCGGGCAGCAAATTAAAAGGTTTTCTTACGAAAAAACCTTTGGCAAAAAGGAATTGATGTTAACCTCAGGAACCCTCACCAACACACATGGGTACATATGCGTACTTCTAATTACAATAAGATTTTTGGCCAAAAAAACCCACCAAGTCTGAATCTTATCAATCCGTTCAATCCAAATTATCCGTTCACAGACTTTTTTTTAAAGTGGCATTCGGGGGCTGTGTCAATGATACCTATGTTTACTTCAGTGGATAGATGTCGTGCTTCTAACTATCATTGTCAGGAAGGAGAATTCAAAGAGCGAACTCACTTTACAGAAAACGATTCGGTGATATTGAATCAATATCCAAACGGTGAACGAAAATGTACAGTTCAGTTACCTTTGGTGTGTAAATTTTTAAAATGCCTTTGAATCGGCTCATTGCATTTGATCTCATCTTCTTTTTTTGAATATTCCGATATAAATCATACACACTTTTTTTATTTCAATTTGTTGAAAACGCACGTATATTCTCGCAATATTATTTGAAGAAAAAAATGGTTCATGTTGAAGAGGTCGTTTTAAATTCTCAAGTAAACTAATAATGAATAAAAAGTTTGTTTTTTCTCTCTTATATTTAATAATGTCATTTTCAATGCATTCAAATGGAAATTAAATGTTGGTCGTTGCGCAAACCAATGGTATTTGTGTGTGTGTGTGTGAGTTTTACATTTCACAGCGTTTATCTTGGTTGCAATTAATCACATTTTGCTTTTTAATGAAATCGTCTTTTCTTATTTATTTCTAGATTTGAAGAAGAAACTCTTAAGATTTTCCTTCATTCCTACATATACTTTTTCGACTTATGCATTGGAACAATGCAATTATAATACGTGTTTTCCCCTTATAACTACTCTGTTTTCCACAATGAATGAACAACAGACGGCGTAAAAAGAATGTCGAGTAAAATATTAAGAAAAATAATTAAACAGCCACTCCTAATTCATATTCAAACGATTTTTTTTCTCTATTTGTTTCATTCCATAAGCAGCATCATGGTTTACAGCGTGTTATGATGAACTCTTGATACTTGAATTTAAGTAACAAATAGATGAATTGTATGACCCTCTAAAACCGAAGACGAAATGATAATGGAACAAATAAAAAAAATATGAGACACTTGCACACACAATACGTTGAACAAATAATTCCTAACTTAATGAAAACAATAAGCAATTCATTTTTGCGTTTTCCTTCCTGCCCCTTGTTTCTTAACTTTTTTAAACCAACATTTTGTGACACCGTATCGCCAACTTTTTTCATTTCAAACGTGAAGATAGCACAGATCTGGTTAAGAATTAAACTGTTTTTTTTTTTTAAATCATTATTTGATCCCATTTTGTTGTTATTAAATAAAATCGAAATATTTATAGCAAATACGAGAGAAACGAAAATCACGTTTCGAACGGTCGCCCACATTTTTAATTGACATTTTTTTCTCTGACCTTTTGCTTCATTTCATTCGTTCAAACTTTTTTTTTTCGTGTACGGTAATTTTCATCGTTTTTTTTTTTGAATCGAAGAAAATGATGATGGCGAGTGAAAAGAGAAAAAAGAGCGTTGTTTATATTTGCACATTTCAACCCAATACTTTAAGCCAACATTCTAAACCCAATCTTATGAATTGGCGTAAATGCATTGAACTTTTCTCAACGGTCGATGAAAATTAGATTTATTTTGGCAGCAAAAAGACGCCAAAGAAAATTAATTAGAGCAAAAGGAGATGTGGCTATGCAATTCAATTGAGGAAAAATCAACTCTCATTCCATCGATCTGGATGCCGTCGCACATATAGATCAACTCGTCTCACTCAGAATAGCGAGTAACAGAAAAATTCGGAGCCAACGTTCCGAACAATCATTTCGTACGTAAGCACGTAGACAAAGTTTAAAATTTAAATCCGATTCCCTCCTTCCAACTCTTGGTGAATCTCACACTTCTATTCTTTGTTCGGTTATGAAAAGTTGGTGTTATCTTTGTTGCCTTCCTTTTTTTGCTCCGGCACACAATATACCGTCATAATAAATTCACCGTCAATCCACTCAAATCAATTTCATGCATTTGATTATATTGGCATTTTTGAAGCGGACCCCCGAATTCAATGACTAAGATGGTTCATCGTTCGACATTCTTTATCACAAATCGGTATGATTTTTTGCCCGGAAATTACTTGTTTGTTGGCTAAAATAAATGTCAGAGAGAAAGTGCCGGGAACAAAAAGAAAGAGTAACCGAACACATAATGAGAGACACAGAGAGAGAGAGAAAATTGTGTGATTTCAAACAAAAAGGGTCTGATGCCTTCATTGCTAATGGCTCATGGATGATGGCTGACTTTTTATTACATACCATGAAAATCACAATAAATAAACTTTATTGTTTGGCAAAAGTTTTTGGCGGCAGCTATTTTATTTTTGATTTATGAGACACTTACGAAAAACGATCTTCATCTGTCACTCACCAGCGACTCAAGAGAGAACTAGAACGTTTGATATTGCAAATAAAATGAAGTCGAAATCAATCACATCACCTTGTAAATTTATTTAACATTTTCCCAATCATTTTATGATTAAACAAACGATTTTCTATCAAGTTGATGGCGATTTTAAAATGAAATTCTGATAAGAATTTTTTTTTTATGTTGATTCTTCTGAAAAACTTGAGAGTAATTTTTTTATTGAATGAAAATATGTCACTTTGAAATCGTAAAATACAAATGAAATCCATATTATGTAATTGAATTTGGGGTGTCTTCTTAAAATAAAAATGTTTCTCTGTTTGTATTTTCAAAAGAAATGCATTTAAGGATTTACGTCGAAATTTCATTAAATATTGTTTCGAAACATTTCTGCATTATTCGCCAAAATAGTCTGCATTTAATATCAATAATTCGAAAATAAATGTAAAATGGTATGTCATGTGCATAAATTGAAGTAAAACGACACAAATCAAATAAAAGTTGGTTAATTTTCGGTTGGTTTTATGTGTATTTATGTAACAATCATACTCAACGCCGTATATGATGTTCATTCAGTACTTATTGACTGTATGCATGTGTATGCATGCATGCGAGGGGGTGTTGTATTTGAGCGTGAAAAACGGCTGTTTGAGAAAATTCAAGTGGAGTTTATGCGTTTACAGTGTTTCTATATACCGATTCCGAATGCATAATAAACACATAAATCAAGCTGTGCACATCACAAGTAAAAACGAATGAGAAAGAGCAAGATTATGTCGGTTGTTGGAAGTCAGCGGTAAAAGTGCGACACAAACAAGACTCATTGCGGTGTTAGTTAGTGGCTCGATTTGATAAAATTTGCAAAATTTCCTCCTGTGTATGATTGCTGTGTTTTTCTTGTTATTGTGTTGCAGTGAATACATCATCTTGTGCCGAGATTCAACTATCGTCGGCCCATATATCCATGTACGTACGCCATTCATCCCATTAAAAGTGTACACACAATATTAAAAACGACAACGAAAAATTGCCACACATTGATATTTTTATTCAAATGAGGTTTTTTCGTTGCCCAGACGGTTTGTGTTGATATGGTTGTTGTTGCTGGTGTTGCCACTGTTACAAGTGCTAAGTACTCGAAAAGACGTAGAGTGAATCAAATGAACGAAGACAGAACAGCGCTTATAAACCGTTTAAGCGAGTAATCATTGCACAGTTGAATATTGTATTACTTTAACAATCTCTCTTAGCTTTGCATTTCTTCTCTCTCTTTCTCGGCTCTCTCTTTCTTTTTGTGTGACGCACCACTTTTTGACTATGAGCATGTAAAAGACAACCAATAATGATGATTATGATTACGATGATGGCATGCAATTGTAAGTATAATGTTCTTTGAACTGAACCACCACATTCAGATGCACAGAAGCAGACACAAGCGCACGCATCCTTTATAAATATTGTTCTTTAAAGTTGCTAAAAAATATTGCTGATCACACGGAATAGATAATTCAATTATCGTTGAAAATGCTTAATTTTTGCAATGGAGCTGAAAGTGCTTGCCATATAAATTATTGGTTGCTCGGTTCCTTTGTATCCATTTCATCAAATTTTCCATATATTTGATGTGCATGGTGGATTATATGGTTCTTTTTTTTCTCTCTTTTGCTTTGTATTTTACGCTCACAAGTTAATCTCCCTCTTCTGTATGGCTTTTATCTTAATTTATTCAATTTTGATATTGTCTTCCTCTTTCTTTGGATTTAGTTGCAGCAATGGTTTTTTTGCCATTATATTTTCTCTTATTTTTTTTTCTCAGCGCACACACACTTATTTAAACGTGTTTACATGTGAATCATTCCCAACCTACATAGTTATATGTTGAAATCAGTTTCATTCGGTTGGAAATGATTCACATGCAAGATTTGTTTTTCCCCTTTTTCGAGTCAAGAATAATGCAAAACATACTCCAACTTGAAGACTCCAAGATCAACATATGTATTCATGGAAATAGTTCACATATCGATCAAATTAGAATGTGGGATGAATTTTTGTATTTTTTTTTTAAACAATTTTAATTTCGATTAGTTTTTTTCTTTAATTTATGTCTAGAGTTTATCATAATTTCAACTTAAAATATCGTCAATTTTCCATTTTTCTGACTATAATTCAAATACATCATATCATAGGTTTTGACATAGAGGTCGGATTGACAGCCCCTTGTCGATTCAGAACCCACCAGCAAATTTACTCTCAATGATAGTCGTATTGAATTTAAAACATTCATCCAAACTAAATGAAGCAAAATTTCGAAGACAATTGTGTAATTTATTTTTAGTTAAATGAACAAAACGAGATGCCGATCAAAGTAAAATAAACGATTTTGAAATGTTTATTTTTTTTGCATTATTCGATTGAAGTGGTGCGATAAAATGCGTTCATGTATGTACGTAATCACACACACACAAACATATACAATGTTTTGAATTTACATGTATTCAGAAAATGCCATTTGTAGTGATCATTTTTAGTGGTTGGCATTCGAACGGTGTTGTATATTTGTTTATTGACTACATTTTCATGTGTTTGATTGTTGTTGCCGTCGATGGACGGGTTCAATTGTGCAATAAACATTTGGTGATGTGTTCGATTCAGCATGTGGTTGTGTAAGTGTGAGAATCAGTGAATTTTGGAAGAGAATGAATAACTTGTAAATGCCGAGAAACTGAGAAAGATAGATAATAGTGAGAGTGAGAAAGCGAGAAAGGTCCACAATCGATGCTCCGAATCATCAGTTCCCTTCATCGGTTTTATATTTATTTTGCACTCGAGCCGAAATTTAGCTTTTGTACCGACTTAATGCTTGTACTGTTTCTAGGTGTTTATTTGCGTTCTCTTTGCTTGTTGTTTATTTACCAATATTTTTGTTTGCAATACGTTTGCGTAAGCATTTTTCTTTGAAACATTGGTAAATTCGGAGAGAGAGAAAAAAAGCGTGAGACAAAGTAAGGTGCGATTTTGCGATTTCGATTGTCCATTTGCATTTTGATGGTGAAACACATTCGGCCAATATTGACAGTAATATCGATATTTCGCTTTTACAAAACTATTGCTATTATTATTATATAATTTTATCGTTGTTCAAAAATCGAATTGTCTGTTTACACGCGTGTGTGTACACACATACACCGAATTTATCTCATCTTTTGTGTGGCTTTTTTTGTTTATTTTTTCCGACTCTTTTCTTTTTTATATACATTCACAAAATCTAACTTCTAAGATATTTGAGTAAATGTTGTCTGGTAATGGCAATTGTACAAACACACACATACATACATCGAAAACATTGTCACTTGTTTTTGTGTATCTGTTGGCAGTTCTGCATATAACATCAAACTACGTACAGAATTTTTATGTAAACAAGATTCATCCAACAGTATGAGTTAAATTATATGTTTTAAAACGGCAGTTAAAAGAGGAATGACAAAAACCAAATAAAACAATTAAACAGCAAAAGCACTTTGCATATGATTCGGCACTTGAATATCATCACTCGGTTTTTTTATTCATCTCCATTTTCATTTTCTTCTTTTTTTAAAAGATCATCAGATGCTAAAATACGTTGTTGAAGCTATTTTTTCTCACTTACAGAATGATACAATCCGTTTGGCAAATTAAAGTGGATACCATTTTTATGGCTATAATAATTGAGCGTTCAGTGACTTTAGTCATCACAAGACTTTTTACATTTGGCAGTCTCGAGCAGCAGATGTGTCAGACTCTGACGTATAATCGCCGTCTCCTAATTGGATAGCAACCCGCGCTAAAGTTTCACGTATAAAATTATCGCATGTTACTATTTGCTTACACATAATATATATTCACAATATGTATCCCCCGAAAACAAAAAAAAAAAGAAGAAGAAGAAGAATTCACCAAAACTGAAAATGAGCACGGAGAACGACGAGCGGAGAGGCGAAGAGAGCTTGAACGCATTTACATGCACACATACGGGATGCCGAATCATTTCTAAAGGCAAATGTGTTAAAATAATAAACAAAATTGTTTTCATAAGAAAAATAAACAACAAACTACACACATTACACATATTTCGCAAGTATCGTTGCACGTTGTTTACAAATAATCTCTTCTTCGTCCGCGCGCACATCTCTCTCTCTCTTTTTCTCGCTTCGTTTTTGCTCGCCGCGTTTTTACGAGGGAAAAAAGAGTACAACACGCAAGTAAATTACATGGACATGGAACGAATTGTTGAATATATATTTTATGTGATTATTCTCTAAAAATAAATCGAGCCAATTATCAAATTCACGTTTCGGAACAATTTGCTAACAATCTGAAAAACAATACAAATGGATTGGAGACAACGACAGCTAATGACTTTGCAAAAAAAACAACCGACAATTATCGCATGACATTCGTACGCAATTCAGTGTGAATCATCATCATCTTTATATCGCATATCGTAGAAACTTCTATTATCTTCCAAGATTTGGAGCTATAAATAACGTGAAAGAAATGTCGATAAAGGTATGCGAATAGCACTATTAGCTAAAAACCATATGGTTAACAGAGTGGATGGAAACAATGGTTGGTATTAAAAATACATACTTTTATAATAAAATTCAAATGACATTAAAAACTGATAAGCTTTTTTACATCAAAATCGGTAACACATTTTCTCAAACATCTCTCGTGAAAACAAAGTAGACACGCTCGAAATTGAGGTAGATACATTTTTGGAATTTTTTTTTGCCAAATTAAGCTGAGAATGTAATTCAAAATACAGAAAAAACGGCTGAATTACCAATATAATACGGATAGATTCTTCTGACGGTATTCCCTTTTAAAAAATGTACATTCATTGTGTTGAACGTCAAAAAATATTTTTTTTTATTTAAAGGAAAATTTTCATCGATTTTATTCGGTTTTCCTCATTTAAGTCACGTCATTTTACGCTTCGACACATGCGCATCTAAGTTTAGCTAAAAACATGCATGCTTCTACCATGTTTACATTTCGATCCAAACAAATATCTTCGTGCGTGCGTGTGCGATGCACGCGTTCGCCTGTCTGTTAACTTTTAAAAAACGATTCGAAAATTCTTGAAGCGCAACAGTAAAATGTCGTACTATCGCATCCGAAGAAAGACGAGGACAGAGGGGAGCAAATCGATTGAATTTCGATAACGGTAAAAATGACATCCGACAAACCGTTTTCGGAAATGGTCTCTCTCAAAATTTGACAAATGACCGGGAATATAGTCGAAAATTTGTCATTTTGTGCACTGTTTAAAAAATGATTTATAAACTCTTACCTTGAATTTATTTGACAGTTGTGAACTTTAACTAGAAGTGAGCATATCTTCAGCCCTTCGAATGATTAATGTAAGTCTATCAAACGGCAAGAAATTAAAGAACAACGTCCCCTTAAATTATTACGGTCTCCTCTTGTTTTCTTCTTACACTTTCAAATTATGCGAGAAAAATCCCAGTTTCATTTTTTTTTTCACTTTGAAAAACTGTTTTTTTTTTCAAACACTTGGTTTATGAATTAAATCTCTGTGCAAAAAAGAAACATATTTTACTCCCGCAATTTTGAAAAAATTCTTTCGATGATAAATTCATGTGATGTACATGAGCGTTTGCAGGACCAAAAAAAAACCAGCAAAAATACAAATATTATTTACACGTTGCAATTATGCACAAGTTTTGAGAGCGAGAGTTGGTTTTGTTGCTTGTTATTGTTATTACTTTGGAAAATTTTGTGCATGAAAATGCTTTTGGAGTATGGAAACAAGAACAATAATAAATATTGTATTGCGCACGCCCTTTCGTTCGACTGCAATCGCCAAAGAAAGAGAGAAAATGTGTTGAACCGAAAAAATGAACGAGAAAAATTGCGCTTCTCACAAGAATTGCACTACGTGCTTTTCACTATGCATGGCATGGAAGACAATGTGGAAATACCGACACATATACAACCACCATCACTACTACCCGGGTTTAACAGTAGCAGCAACAGAAGCCGCAAAGAAAGGGACAACCAATTCTGCCACAACCTCACATTTACTTATGTGCAATAAACACGAGTAAGGCGGATCATCGAAAGAAAGATTCAATTTTGCGGGCTTTTCTTCGGTATGGAAACGATGTTTTTATAGTTATTTCATACACACTTAAAACTACTAGTCGTCGAGTCGGGATGATAATATCCGCCTGCTTTTGCATCATTTTTTTTTTTTTTGCTTTCTCTCTTTATATTCATCTTCTTGTTGTTTTTTCTATTTACTACCCTCTCTGATCACCACTCAACCACTGCATTTACGTTGTTTGAGTTGTCTTACAATCCGATCACCAAACCACACACTCATACAAACTGAACGAATGAACATACCATACACTCTATCGAAACCGTCACCGAACACGACATGATCAAATGATCAAAGCTTTTTCATTTAAAAGAAAATGCAAAAAAAAAAATATTTCCTTTCTATTCTTCATAGAAAATACATACGCACTCACCAAAAAATTTGAATCAAATATTTAATATGGAGAAAAAAAATTATATTTATCGACTGTAATCGGTTTGCGGCTTACAACCGACAGATCAACACCACGAATAATACAATATGAAAACTTAAATAGTATTCAATGCATGAAAAAATCGACCGCATGTACATAGTACGAAACGTATATATATATAGAGACACGTTCAAATCTACCACATCACACACATATGTATATCATACATACACAATATCGAATGAGAGCTATAATCGCACGCGTACGGGCCAACATTCATACACATTCAATGCGATGATAGAACAAGACGCATTTGTCTAAGTGATTGAATTAAGGTGCCCGAATACATGCACAACCGAAATGGGAAAGGACGACATGTGTATTTGATATGCCGTTAATGTGTTGAGATTCCGTTGAATGCTATAGCGGCCTATTAGCGGCCATTTACGAAAACGTTGTTCATTCACTTTTTCGATAGCTTTGAACTTGATTTTATTCTTTTATCATTTGTTTAGTTTTAACTTTGCATTTTTCCTAGGGGGCAGACACGTGGAATAGGTTTAGACTTTTAGTGTAAAGATTCGAGAAATTGCAATGAAATAGCAACGCCTGTGAATGAATTCGCGTGGAATAGCGAAACAGTGCATGGAATAGCAAAAATTGTTTCACTTCAAATCCATTTGACATTTCTTTTGACGTTTATTGATGGATTAGTGGAATAGTGCGGAATAGCAGAATTAACATTTTTGACGGAAACAGTGCATGGAATAGGAAAAATAGTTTCGATTTCACATTTGTGTTTTTGGATTAGTGGAATAGCTGAATTAGTAATTTATATAGTCGATTCGGAATTTATTCTTAGTGTCTCCCCCCTAGCATTTTCCAAAACAAATTTTGGACTTGAAAAAGAAGAAGGAGAATAAATCTTTTGTTTTATTAATGTGCTTTGATAAAATTATGCCAAGAGGAATAATTAACGGAATTATAAAACTTTTTCTGAAATATTATTGAAATGATAAAATATCCAGTTTCGGAGACGACACACCGAAAATACAAAACAATCAGTATGCTTGTTGTAACAACAAGTGCTAAGCCATTGTTTACATTTAATAAACACCAGGCGATTCCGATGAAACAATCTACAACACACATTCGAAATCGTATTTTGGATATAAATGAGTATAGCAAAACGAAGAAAAAAACCAAATTGAATACAAAAATTACAATTTACATAATTCACCTAGTAGTCACGTAGTGTTATGAGCAAAATAGGAAAAGAGAGAGAGAAACGTTCAGTTTCATCAACACCAATTTTTTTAGTAAGAGAATTTACAACAATAGAGATGTTTGCTTCACCAGAATTTTACTTAATATTTTTATAAAAGTATAACAAAAATATAGCATACATGCAAAAAATAAAATGCAAAATGAATGGATTTCACGAAAATTCGTTTTAAATGAACATTTTGTGTTTTAAATTGGTCAAATCTTGAATGTGCGTCCGTTGAACATAAGTAAATAGATTGGTTGACCGGTGTGTATGTTACATACAGATAGCATTTGCCACACTATGCAACTGTTCGGGGCATATGTTATGTGTAAATTTCTTTGGTTTGAGCATAAAAATATATCACACATCGAAATGCGAATGAATTAAAACGTTTTGTGTTTGTTGGCGATATATTCAAAATAAAAAAAAGTGTATGTGTGTGTGTGTGCGGTTTGTTATTTTTTGATGTTATTGTTGTTTTCCAAAGCGATTGAGTTTTTCTTTCCATCCAATTCTCGAACAGAGAGACGGTGAGATGGTGCCGAAGTGAGAAAGAAAGAATGAGTAAGTGAATAAGAGACGCGCACATTCGGTTTGCTGCACAATGCATACAGCAATAACAAACATAAACAATTATCGCTTGTTTGTATTACCAAAAATAAAAAAATAAACAACTAACGACGAAATATCGACGGAACACAAATGGGAAAGCAACAAACGACTAACAAAATATAACAACGCGAATCTATAGAATGACTCGGTCGTAAGCAAACGCGCCAACAAATGAGAATAGGGCAGAAGAGTCGAATGCACAATTGAGCAAAAAATAACAACAGCATAACATCGACAGAAAGATCTGAGTACACACAAAGCACACACACACACACACACCAAAAACAAAACAAAACAACACATACATCACACTCGGCAATCGTAATCGCACGAAATACAGAGCAAACAAAAAAAGAAGACGAAAGAACCATGTATGAACCACGAAAACCAATTGTGGATCTTCGACATTGACTGAGTAATGTTTTTTTTTTCGTTTTTTTTTATTGGGTTTTCAGTATGGCAAGTACAGTCACATGCTATTACAAGTTATTTTCCTTGAATATGTTCAAATCTTCGGAGTCGATGGGGAGAGCGAGAGACAAAAAAAGAGAGAAAACAAACGGATTTGAAAGACGGTGTTCGATATCTTCCGAAACGTCAAAACCGAGATGACGACCAAGACAGTGCGAACCATTATTTATATAAATAATTTGTATACACACAGTCACACACTAGTTTTTATTTTCATAAACAACCCATAGGTAACAAATACCGAAAACAAACAAAACAAAACAAAAACAAAATAAATAAATGAAAAACAACATTTTTAATTTTATACGCTTTCGCTCCTCTGTTTATTTCTATGGCTGGGCGTAATGCTCCGCTTTCTTTCTCATGCCAACTAACATCGCTCGTTTACCGAATTAAAGGAACAAAAAAAATACGATTTTTTCCTGCGTTCAACTGAGCTCATTGTCAGTGTTGTTGTTGTTGTTGTTGTTTATTTGTTTATTCGTTTCTTTGGATTTACTTATTTTTTTCGTGTTGTTGTCATGCGTTTGCTCGTAAGAGGTTTTATTCTTCCTATTCAAATCTACGTATGTTGATTCTATATGCTTTAGCACTTCTTCATTATATATTGTTGACGTTTTTTTTCGGACGCGCTGTTTTATTTCACCAGAATTTTGCTTAATATATTTTTATAAAATTATAACGAAAATGAATGGTTTTCATGAAATATTCGTTTTAAATGTGCATTTTGGCATGTGCGTTGTGTATACATGACGGATGACATGGCTGTTTTATATCATATTTTAGTATGAACTCCTGGAATCTTCCCAATAATATCATTGGCAAATTTGAGTTCAAAAAATTCATTTCTTGATAAACGAAAATTCAATCATTCATGTTTTAAATTTCGTAAACCCTGATCAATTCGTATTAACGAAACAATTAAATCCAATATACTCGATACAGTGAAATATTCTCGATAGTGGGACAAAAAAAAACAACAACAACTTCGTGAAATCGACAATTGCACGAATACACTGCGACAAACAAAACAAAAATGGTATAATAAACAAATAAACAAAAGAATATCGCCTTATTTCTTTCAATTCTTTGTCCATCTACCATTTACAATGTTCACATTTAAAAATTGAATATGTTGCTGCTGTGTTTCGCTATCTCACGTTGCCCATTTCAATCGACCAAAACAAACCAAAATTGGATTTTTACTGAATCAATTTGCATAATTCATTCTAATGAGCATCAACAGATTGACGTTGTTCGTCAGTAATTTCAATCGCACGAATCTATTGAATCAATCCACTTTGAATATGAAATTATCTATTGTCAAGGATATTACGGTGACATTTCGGATCGTATTCACATTTTATTTCCAATGGCAAAACCATGAAAAATGGAATATCCGCTGTAACGAAAAACACAATGTGTATCATAGATGTAGAGTTATTGACAATCGACCATTGAAAATGATTTTATCACAATTCAGACACAAACAATACAATAAATATTGAAATAATACACATAAGACACATATGTATGGTTAAATAAATGATTTTTTTCTTTCATTTTATTCATCAGCTGGCTAAACAATGCACAACCATTATCGAATTCGGGAATGGAATGATTTGAGAGGAAATGAGAGAGGTTTTTTTTTCTTTAAATTATTACTTTAATATTGTAAATGTTTCTTCGGTCGATTTTTTTAAAATTATGTCGCGTCATTGTGCCTATGGCCTCTGCTCTAAGTTATTGTCAAACATTTTTCAAAGTTACCTTTGCATTCGATTTAAAGTCATAAAAGGAAACGCTTTTGTTACTTTAGCGATAACTCCCAAAAATATTAAACCAAAATTTCGTTGGTAAAATATACATGTAACCGATTAGAATGATAAAAATGTCTGCATTTTTGCGCAAACAAATGCCAGTCGTCAGTAAAACTAGGAATTCTTCTGAATTATTTCAAAATTTTAAATGAATGAGCGACTATCATCGATGAAAAGACTTTCGAAAAGCAAGTGTACGTTCAATTGCCTCAATCGACGAAAAATTAAAAACCATTTAACACGGTTAAATGTTTGTGGCATTTTCTTTGGTGGCAACTTCGAACAAACAACATCGAACCTTGACTCAAACATATAAATTATTATAAAATACCATCGCCGAATAAAAGTGGCACGTACCTGGAAAAACTTGAGTTGCCACTCTTGAATGTGACGCACAACAAAACACAGAAAAAGGGATGTGAACATAGAGAGTGTACGGCATTTATTTTCTAATTTACATCCAACGCAATTTTGATTTCAAACGCTTGATAGGCTTAATCGACAGTGATTATATTTTATGAGTAAATAAAAATGAGAGAAACTTTTTGTCAGTGGAACGTATAACCGAGAGGAAGAGAGAGAGAGAGAGTATGTAGAGCATTTAAATTGACGACGCGAATACAAAAACCAGCACGATTCACGTTTGAGGGTGGCAAAGATCGGGCGAGAGAAATTGAGAAAATGTACCAGAGAAATGCGAAACATTTTCGAGTGTGAAAAGGCTTATTATAACACAGGTAAACTGAGCTCGTGCACTCACGCACACACAGCTACCAAATAGTAGTCACAAAAGCCAAAATACTTCCATAACTTTACACATTTTACATTTCGCCGAAAAATTAATAGCCATTCTTTTAGATATAAATAAGATATACAACAACTTGAAAATTAAGATGCGTGTTGTCTACATTACCAACGTTATCTTCAAGAAATGGTAATAATGAAACGAACCGATGCCGAAGTCAAATATAACCGTTTGTCTTTTCCTTCCAAAACTAATTTTTGATTTTTAATGTTTAAAACCTGTCGATTAATTGAAAAGTCGATTGAAATCAATAAATAAAAGAAATATTTTATCAAAAGTAGTAAAAAAATGAAGAGTCAAATATTCAATTTAAAAAAAAATGTCTCATTACGAATTGGTCTATAGATAAACCAAAAATGCCTCTTGTAAGATTATGATATTTTCCGTCCAGACATCAAATCATTTGTATGAAAAGTGAGGTCGTGCTAATTCAACGACATTGGAGTACTGTCGTCCGTCCATTCTCGATATGAAAAAGATCCAAAAGAAGAAAAAGATGAGAAAAAAGACCGAAGACACAATAAAACTAATAGCATCCTATAAAGACTAACAACTTTACTGTGTGAGAATGTGATTGTAATGGAGGTGAGTATCGTTGTTGAAACGAGTCCCTTGAGATTCATTTACTAACTTCACTTCTTATTATTTGTTTGTTAGCTAGTTTTTCATCGTGATCAACATGCTCTTCACCATGTTTCGCTTGTATTTTCCTCCTTATGTGCCGCATGTATATTCAACATTTGTAACTTTTTCCACTTGGATCCTTTTGCACCATTCAATTGCCACATTTTCGTTTGCATTTTTTTTTTTTGGTTTATTTTCGTTCATTTTGTATAATTCGGGGGTAAAAATTCCACATGGAAGTGTGGAGTGCATGGTGCATGATAATCTAAGAAAAGTTGAAGATGACAGAAATTTTTTTTATACATATATTCAAAGTAAAAGTTGAACAAATAAAAAATAAACATGGTGCTAAAACGATGTGTATTAATATAGTTGGCCGAACGAAAACATTTTTTTTTCTTTCTCTCTTTTTCATTCGTAGATTCGTTGTCATTATTCATGGATTCATGTTTATAACTCTTGGTATGACTACATTTTGTGCTTCTTCTTGGTGAGTCAATCCGAAACGTATTTGATCAGTATAACGATGCACAAATAAATGCTCATGAATTGGTCAACTGAATGTGTTGAATGTGTGAACGCACCCATATAAGAGCATAAAAAAATATACATGTGCCAAGATCCATCACTTGACTATACACCAACGATATGGTGAACAAAAAAAATTAAATATGCTTCGCACGTAACAAGAAAAATATCCATAGGTTGTTATAAAACATCTCTCAATATATAATACAGACGCACATAAATATCTAAACTAAACTGTATCACATTTGCACGTCAAACCATCAGAAGGCAATCTACACCACGTATGCGTCCTGTCTCCCGTTTGCCATTCGTTCATGCTTCGTCCAAATGTTTTTTTATTTTTTCCCCACCCCCATCACGCTCACATCTTATTCTAATAATTTTGTTTTTGTGTCGCCAACTTTTCACAATGTTTTCGGTGGCTTTCTTTTCGTACGAACAAAAATGAAATCGACACACTCCAAAGAAGCGGAAAGCATGCTAAACACTACAATTTATTTTGAATGAGCTTATGCGAAACGAGCGCACACTGATTTTAAAGAGAATGGCTAGCCAATTTAAAGAGAATGAGAAACACAGACACACACACACACAGAGAGAGAGAGAGAGAGAGAGAGAGAGAGAGAGAGAGAGAGAGAGAGTGAGAGGACATAGAAAACTCGCAAATTCAACTTAAATTGTGGCGGTGTAATGATGATGATTGGGAAGAATAGAGCGTCATGTCGCTAAATCGTGCACATGACGCCCGCATACTCCACAGACTGTCTTTTCTCATTCTTTTTTCAGGACATTTTTTTTTATTCAGTTCACCTTGAGCAGTGTCATTAGTGTTCAAAGCCTCAAGGTGAAAAGTAACTGATATTATATGCTGTCAGTCTATTGGTTTCGATGGTGGCGATACTCACACTCCATGTGCACGTATTATAATAATAATAAATCTCCGACGATGCACACAACATTTTATTGACACATAAATTGTCTTTATTTGAAATTTTTTTCGACCGCTTTTCATCCCAATAATGTTTGTTTGTTTGTTTTTGACCAAATTGCCTCTTTTAAAGGTGAAAATAATCTAAAAGTGCAACCAATTAGAAAATGTCATTTGTAATCGTTGTGTATACTTTTTTGTAAACGGCGCTTGAATGCACTTTGTTAAACCGCAATAACAGCATTAAATGCTTGTTTAGTCAAGTGCAACGATGATGCATATTGGCGCAATCAACATGTGTCACGTGCATTGTATTGTGTGTGCATGTAAATTACGCGTTTGATTGCCATCGATTCAGTACCCCATGCAATTCTGGTTACCGGTCGTTTTTTTTTTCACACCATAAATCACCATGGAACAGTGCATATAGAGAGAGCGAATACAAACTGCAAAGTGCATACCTCATACAAGATTCGCACATCGTTCATCAAATCGGGCATGATTGTGCAGTATGCACATTGCATGTGTTACGATGATGTTGTTATTACACTTTGTGTTGATAAACACATACTCGATTACACACGCATGCAATAGCCGAACGTCCCACTTTTAACTCCTACGCAATATTGCAGTGCACGCAAATATCAATGGCACGAGAGAAGGGAAAAAACAACGAGACTGCTACACAACCATACAATGCACCCTCGATGCCAACAATTCACTTTTTGTAGAACGATGCACACACGCAAAAGCTGATTAACACATTGAACGTTCACGTCCACGGCGAAAAAGTGTTGAAATAATCCGATTTTTTGGAACAGTTTTATTAGTGTCCACCGATCGACTAACAATGACGCAATCAATAAGCTAAAGTCATGCCATACATGTATTTTTCCAAATATTTTAACAATTGCAGTGGATACACTTACGTACACACGCGCCGGCAAACCAGGAGGTCCATCGAAGCTAAAGTGGTTTTACAAGCCGATTGAATTTGGAGCTCAAGAATTGACATAAAAAATGTATACAACGTTGAAAATTAAAAAAAAACATGGAATAGTTTAAACAGAGAAAAAATAACACAAATTAAAAGGATCAAAAAAATCGAATCGTGCAAATAATCTTGATAATACCAATAAAATTATAATGTTTCGTTGAAAAATGTATGCAAAAAAAAAACAAGCCACATGTTTGCATCTCAATTCTAGATCGAACATTTTTGATTTTTGGCCATTTTTCGTTTGTTTGGTGCGCTCATGTCAAGCGACTATCATTTTTCATTAGTAATTAGCTGTGAAATCATATCGCCCGCGTGTTTGAATAATTGCGAGCTCATGTTATGTTTTTTTTTATTATTTCAAGCATTGTATTCAATTGCCATTGACGTGCTGTCTGTTTACATGGTGCTCGGATATTTATTTTTTAATTTGTCAAATCAATCATCATTCACGAAATCGAACAATGTGTTACAGTGATTTGACTTGTGTTTTTTTATTATTTTTTCGTTTCGCGTATTCGCAGAAATACGAAGAGAGTGTTGTTGTTTTTATTGTTGATTGGCGGGCAAACGTGCACTTCTGTGTAACGAATCGAAATAAATCAATTTTTTCTCTCTCTCTCTCTCTCTCTCTCTCTCTCTCTCTCTCGTCGATGAAAAATCGAATGGGCTCAAATGCGTGAGAGGCAGAGATAGAAAATGATAGAGGGGGTATGTATGTTTGATTGACAATAACGGCATTTGTGATCGAAAAACGGTAAATTGGTGAAAATTGTTCACAAGAAATATGTTAAATGATAAATCCATGTAAAACAAACAACAAACACCAATAAATGTCTGTACACACAATGTGTACAATAAGAAGAACAAAGCTAAACAAACAGTTCGAACCGAGCATAGCGGCGCAATGTACGGTTCAAATGAAGAATTCATATTCATAACGAGTCAGAGAGAGAGAATGAAAAAAAAGGCAACACACACACACACCATGCAACAACAACGAATGCAAACGAAATGAAAATCATAGATATTGAATTTGCTTATGGAATATTTATTTGCTTTATTAACGGGCTCGCATACACAGTGGCTCTCTTGTTATAAAATAGCTTGATTCGACCTGTGCGAATAATGTAACAAATGGCCCGCATGCCATTCAACCGAATCCGAATGCTGATTCTGAAAATTCAACGCTCGACTCTTGCATATTGAATGTTCTATTTCTCCAGCTTTCTGTCTCTCGGTGTGTGTGCAAATCAAGCAAATACATACCAGAATCTAAAACGAAGGTGTCTTCTAATTTGGTTAAGTTTTGCAAAACAGCATCGATGATGATGGCACTTTTTCTACACTGGGTTCGATGCTGAATAATTTAAATCGACTCGATCTCATTCGAATTCGTAAACCGTGTTTATGATAAGAATATGATGAGAAATATTCAGTGTGAAATGTTTGGATTGTTGATTATCAAGAAAATAAGCATTCGAATGGAATATTTATAAATAAAATGAAACCAAACGAGAAAAAAAATGAATCTCCTGCTCATCAGCGACTGTATTTTTTTTTGCAGATGCACTAAATAACAAAATATGCACGTAATTTTGATTTCGCATGCCCCAGCATGTTTATGAAGTTCATAATTTTAAAATGAATCGCATTCGGCCGAAACGCTAGAAAAGTCATGAAATAAAGTAAATACTTTCCGATGCAAGCATTTGTGCGCGTTTTATAGTTTCGAAAATCGACAGACGCGCCACAATGCAGCGCAAATTATTAGTTCCTTGACAGATCGACAAACATTTAAATAAAGATATTGTTTACATCTACGGTAAAATGCTCAATTTTAAGTTGAACGTCACATGCAAATTATCACATTTTTCCGTTGAACAGCGAGCAATGAAGCAGCAACCGGAAACAGTATGTGAGAGTAACATGTTTGCAACAAACGAATGCTAGCGCAATATTTTCAGTTAGTTTGTCTTTTGTTTTGTTTAGATATCAAATCAAGAACAAATCAATTCATATGAATTTCTCACAAAATCGCTCATAAATTCTGTAAATTTCATAAATTACAAATGATAATGAATGAATGAAGACATTCCCATCATTTTTTTATTTGCGGATTGAGATGACTTTCTCTGTTAAATTGTCATCATTTCTCTAGAGCTATATTGTTGCTTTGTTCAAATTAATTTTCAATTTTAAAATGAGAATGGTAAATAGTGACGTATGCGTTTGGCAATGCGTGCGGCCAGCATATCTTTGACTCAATTTAAAAGGCATTTGCTGTGCGAGATGAACGATGCTATGTCCGAAACTGTGTATTTTGCCACAATGCATAATGGATTTGAATCGTCCCCACGAGATTTGAACCAATTCAATGCATTCAACAAATATATTTTAATGGATACGGGTCTAATCAGATTTTTTCCCCAAATCATAAATTTTATGGTAAACGCCAGAAACCCCTCTTTTATTGTTTAAACGACCCAGGTCAATCGCTAACATACTATGTATGAATATACACATATTGTGTACACACACTGGGTAACTATTTATCGACTTTATGATATAAATAAAAATTTGGAATTTACCACACATGTATGAAACAAAAACAAAGGATATCCTTTTTGCAGACAGTAATAAATTGAGATGCAAGTCTACATTTGTAATGAACAAATAAGCTCAACTGTGATATTTACGTCGATGTTTCTTTTTATTCCCAGGATCTATTGAAAAACTAGCACTTCTCTGTCTGCTTTTGACTCAGAGTAAGATCCATCTGACGGTATTCCGTGTTAAAAAAAGGTAATAACAAAAAGAATTGTATGTTTAATTTCTAATTGTGAATACGAGAAAATATTCGGGACTATATTCAATACGAAATTATTTGTAAAAGTCTATATTATTTAGTGTTTATTAAGGCTATATGAAATTATCATTTGCATAAACCCGTAAATCGGTTAATTATGGCGATAGCTCTATATGGGGCGATAATACTTATACGAGATTCATTGATGTGGAAAATCGGATTGAATTGAAATATTCATTTAAATAATAAATGTTACATACTTTTCGAGTCAGACGAAGAGAGAGAGAGAGAATGAAAGAAATGAAAAAGACTTGTTTATCTTGGAGCTTAAAATGGACCAATTTTCAAAATAACAATGAAAAGAAAATCGATTTAAATTCAGTCATTAATTATCAATTTTAATTTTTCGTCGTATGCAAATCTTGATCGAAAACTTGTTCATCTTCGTCGTCGTCATCGATGTCTTCATATACTTCCGTGTAAACGAAACAGTTATTCGCAATCGATGCACACCAAATGAGTCCGATTTTGCAATTTATTACAAACTTGTTGTGTGCTACAGTCGCAATAGAATTGCCGTCGCGCCAGTACTTATTATGCCCGACAATAATGAAATAATTGATTCGATAAATTAATTAGAATAGTGATTATCTACGGAAAATCTTTGGTTAAACAAGAGAACATTATGTGAATGGTTGTGTGCATCACAGTAAACGGAATATCTTTCGGTTCGGGAAAGAAGGAAAATTCACACGTACGCAAACGATTGAAATTTGCAAATTAAACAACAATTCCATTAAGAAATGTTTGTTACCAGAGAAAACGACAACGTCAATAGTTTTCAAAAAGCAAACAAACACATAGGCACATACGTACGGACATCATACACAAACACATAACCTAGGGGATAGGCACCAACTGCTCATCGAATGAATCAATAAAAAAGTAATTAAATTGTCTATTTTCTGTTTTTATAATAAATCTATTTAAAATATGGCTAGTAAATTGAGAGTTTTAAATCATTATGAATCATGTCACCGTAACATTGATATATTAACAATTTAAAAAAACTCATCAGTGATTTATCAACAATTAAAAAAAAATCAATGTCTTAAAACAGTCAAAATATCTATCAAATCGATTCAAATATCGATCCAAATGACAATGTATCGTCCCCTAATACACTACATTTGAATCACTCTATAACCCTGAATACTTTTCACTCGCCACGTTTCACACATTGGCCATTCAATTTCCATCTGAATTTAAACTTTATTTTGCTCGAAAATGAGTCATACACGGCTGCCGTTACTGCTGGTGAGCATTTTAAACATATATCGGTCTTGCATATGCATTCAATGTACATGAATTTCCTCTGTTGCGACTGAAAAATTGGTGTTTCCTTGGGTTAGTTTGTGTAAACCCGTTGATTATGATTATTTCATAAATACGTGTTTGTTTGAAACATTCAAATCTATTTCTCTTTCTCTCTCTCTCTTTTCATTTTTCTCACTCTCAATTCGATTGTTGTTTAAATGTTGATGTCAGTAGCTTCCTGTCGGGAATTATTTATACCATACCATGATTTAGATAATTGTGCATGCGTACACTTTGACTTTGCCTATTGCTCATTCTATATTGTGTATGGACTTTTGGTGTCTGTTTGCCAGGAAACTTCTAATCATTAAAACGATGGAATGTGCTAATGTTCAATGTGGTACTGACGACGACGTGCTCTTTCAATGGTATTGTCATAACAATTTACTAAACGGTTTTCTTTCTCGCGGCTCAAAGTGAGAAGCCCAGAGAAAAAAACAGAAGAAATATGAACGATACGAACTGATAAACAAAATAGAAATATTTGAATAAAGTGAACGAACGATATTGATCGATCACAAACGGTGAAAATAAAAATCAAAAAATGAAATTAAAAAGAGTTTTTTGTGTTCCATATTTGCTTGTTACATTATAAATTCCAGAAATTGTTTCAATCTCTGGCAATAGTTTGAGAAGAAATAACGGCGTCACGTTGTGAACAAGTGAAATGATGATTGAAAAACGTTTCCATATATAGCCTATAGGCCGATAAGTTACAAACCGACCGATTGTTGGTCACAAAACTAAAATGAACGACGCATGTGACCAGCGTAAGATTTTAGCATTCCACATTTATTCACATATGTGCAATAACAAAGGGTGTTTCTTACTTAAGAGAAGATTTGCAACAACAGCAAATATTGAGCAATCTGGACGTTCGCTATCAAAATACGATAGCAAAAAGATAAAGACATACCGAAAATTGAAGTACATGTGCCCAATTTAGTTTGTAGTTTAGAAGCGATTCGCACTCAGTGTGAATGCTGTGTGTGTATGTATTGTTGTCATTGTTGTTCGGCAAATAAAACCGAATCGATGCACAAATATCACCAATTCACCATACCATTTTCATTTTCCACCGATTCGATCCCATGCATATTCATATGCATGCATTGTGTGCTGATTATTTTTATGGCTTGATCGTCGTCGACATCAGTAGCAATCATTTAGCATCTCTTAGCTATATCTAGTCTATTGTTTTTCCAACGCATTTGATTTTCGGTTGATAGAGTTGGCCATGCAAATACCGTACATCCCCCTCAAATAAATGAATTTATTATTTTCTTTTGTACACTTGCTGAAAAGCAGTTTGGCCATTCAAGCTAATAGATAAATTTACAATATTTTGTAAAGGAACTAGGAACTCGACGGTTTTAAATGCTCGATGTGAGGCATAAAATCACAGTATGTTTCTAATCCATACTTTACCGTTGTGCATTAAAAAAGGTTCACTCAACAACATTTGCATTTATTCGGTTCATGCAACTCTTTAACTGCTCAAGAGTGAGAAGTTCTTCCCTCTCTCTAGAAGTGGTGCATGGTTGTTGTTTTTTTTTTTGTAAAATATCGAGAATGGTACATTTGTTTTGGCAAAGCCCTTTCGCTAGATAAATTTAAGTAAATAAAAATAATAATTGACCGAAAGTAGTTTTAAAGCAGTCAATTTTACGAAGAGTTGAAATCGATGTAATAATATCATGATTCGAATTAGTTATGCGATAGAATCTATGACAAAGTGTGACACAGTGTGTGCTCCAGACACAGAAATTGACTGTGTTAACTCTTTCGTATCGCTACAGGATACGGTTTCCATTTGATAAAATAAGAATATATGTGCACTGTTTACAAAATCGGTGTTCTCCGTCATTCGGCCATATTCGTCATTATTAAAATCATCTCGTCTCGATCTCGGTTGAGAACAATGCATGAAGGCGGCAAAATCCAGCATTCGTTTCCTTCTTAAAAACTGATACCAAAGCGCCCATATATCTCGTTTTATTATCGTTTTCACCATCAACATTGTCTATGTTTATTTAGGTCCGGCCAATTTATATTCCATTATTATTATTATTTCATTTCATTTATTCATTTATATTTTATATTACATTCTATACATCAAACACTTCATCGCAATGCTTTCGTCTCTCATCTCATCGTCTTAGGCGATGAAGCTTGCGAATCATCCGCAAATGATATGCAGTGTATATGCAGCAATGGTCATCTCATCAGTATATCATGTGTGTGTATGTTTGTTTGCGCAAATTTTATTTTGAAGAAGAAAAAAAAAAGGAAAATATTCGTGGAATGAGTGTGAGTATGTATGTGTTTCTATGTGGTGTTTTAATAACAACCGTTTCGGCATGTGAATTGAAAATTTCAGCATATTATGTCTAACGATGAAACCATATGATATTAGATCTCTTCCTTAAACTACCATGATAATGTATCAGTAGCAAAGCGTTTTCTTTCTCTTCTTCTCATCCACACATTCATCGCTGTCTCATTTCACGTATGTTTTATCATCTTTCCGTTGCCTTTTTTCCGGTCGAATATAATTTGTGTGTATGTGTGTTTTTTTTTTTTTGAACATTTACCGGCCACACCAATAAACGCTATATTTTCGCTTGATTTTTTTTTCCTCATTGTTTGTTTGCACTAAGCATATTTTGATACACATAATTTCAATATTTTCTGGATCACATAAGCTAAACGAATGAAGACGAAAATGTAGAGTAGAGTGTTTCCCATATCTATAATTAAAAAAATGGTATTTTTCAATTTAAAGAGCATAAAATTCTGTTTTAAGTCGTACCATTAATGTAAAGCACCGATTGATATTGACACTTCCCGAAGCAAAAAACTCTTTAAAGCAAAAATTGTCTAAGGTCTTAATATTGAATTAGTATTATTGATGTGAACCGAGCCTTATGACATTTGACGATCATTTCATTGGTTTTCGAAATGTCATAAACGCCGCTTCATTCATACCGAGAACACATTATTTTCGATATACGTGCATTTTGTATCGATTTGATCCGAACTTTCCAAACTTGATCAATCGATTGACAAATTGTTGAATTCAAGTCACCAGTGTGAGTAAACTTAATCATTTTATTACCGTGAAAAATATTGGTTAATTCATCAATAAAAAATATTATTTTTAATGAAAAATCAAAAATTGAATTACGTGCTTACGTGCAGTTATTCCTCTTGTTCTTATTGTGAAATTGATTTTTATTTCATAGCACGTAATATAAGCCATCTATAACGTGAAATATATTTAAGTAGTCTAATAATCATTTAACGTTGAACATATAGTATCATTTCATGAAAAAAAGTAATGAATTTCACAATTATTCTGCAGTACATAATTCTGTTGCGTGAGGTGGTGAAATTCATTTCAAGCGGTGATACCCATTTTGAATTGGTTCCATTGTTCAGAGAAGAAAAACAGTTATTGTTTGGGCTCAAATTGAATCTGAATACTCAATAGTATGCGTTACATTGTTTTCTTCTCTAAATCACTGCCATTGTTATCAATCCAAAGATTTTTGTCATTTTTGTGTGCTGCATCATTTTGTGTGTGTACCAAAAAAGGAGATAGATTCTTGTTCTGTTGTCGCTCGAAAAAATTGAATTTAAAACATGTGTGTGCGTGTGTGCATATTTGTGCAGGAGATTTATTCATTCGTAAATTTCTATAAAAAAATCTCGATATGGATTAATGAAAATGTCTAAATATCGCCAATTCAATAGTATTCGTTTTTAAACTAAATCGAATGTGTGTGTTTTTTTCAATAGAAAAATGGCAAATCGTTACAAGCCGTCTCTACCAGCTGAGGGAGAAAAGAAAGATGAAATAACGACGATCAAATGTGCACTAAAATCAATAATTCGGCCGCCATACCAGCAGGAACTGATCGGCAAAATAACTGATCTAAGTCTACAGGCTACAATGATTTGCAATTTGGGTTCGTTGCTGTTCTTATTAGAGGTGCAAAAGGCATATGAACGTAGGCATCAACAATGGTGACTTCAGCTTCTTTGCCAATAGCGGGGAAGAAAAGATCAACACATGCTTCAGTCAAGTGCTAGCAAAGCACAACCCAACAAATGTAATTATACACTAAAATCAACTATGGATAACATGGATTTTACAGTTCTATTTTAATTAATATATTGATTTCAATCCAAAATTCATTTTATTTTCGCATCCATTCTAACTGATTTTTTTTTCTTTTTTCATTCCATTGTAATTTACAATTGTAAATTAATTTACTACCGAAGCCGAAGCCGAAAAAAACACCAAAGCCGAAGCCAAAGCCAGAGCCAAAGCCGGAGCCAGAGCAACCATCAAAGACTAAACGGAAACCCCGTGGACCAGCAAAAGAAATTCCACCAATCGATCCAGAATTCAAGGCAATTGTGGAAGGTCTTGATGAGGTCCATCGCTTTGATTGGCCTAGCAACAAAGATTTCGGTAATGGCCTCAAACATCTATGCAATCAATACATAGACAACAATGTCACCAATTCGCAAACACATGCTGATAAACACATAACTCAATATCTGAAGATGAAAGTGTTTCAGATGAACACAAATGAAGCCATTGAAGAGAAATACCTGCCAAGTGACATCGACTGTGTGGTGAAACTCATTCTCAAGGAAAAGGTATGTTGAAAATGTTTATTCAAATCATGAAAAGAACTGAGTTTTCAATGGTTCATATTGTTTAAGCTTACAATGGTTTTTTTTTGACTCGTTGACATATTTTTTTAAAAATGAATTTATTCTATTTCCCTTGTTTCATTGAAAAAGGTCATCAAAGTGCCAGCTAGTGACCCAAATAAACTTTATCGGTGCGGAGTTTTGTATGACATCGTCAATAAGTTGAATGTGTTCCCGGAAATCGACCTACATGATCTCACGACCAATTCAAAAAATTGGTTCAAAGCTGTGCCGATGTATCTATCTATGCAACGCGAGATAGAAGAATTTAATTTGCTGCGAGCACATCAAGAGCCACCGAAGAAACGCAAAAAGAGAAAGCGCAGAAGACCGAAGGGTAAGAAACGACAGTGGATCATCAAACGAAAACAAATGCTCGACGATTTAGAATATCTACCGTGCATTCGCAATTTGGTGGTAGTTCCGATGTGTGATTTTCGGCGTACGCATTTCAGAATCGACTGTTCGAGTATGTATCAGATCTTGTCTTCTCAAAAATTGATTCCGAAACAGTTAACTGAAGACGGAAAACCAAGTGACAAAAATATTTCACAAAAGGTTTTCAACGAGAATAAAGATTACATATGGAATCAGTATTTTTATATGCGTAAAATTCGGTGGTTTGTTCGCCGCAAAAAGAAATTTGACTTTTCGATAAACAGCGATGGAATTGCTGTGTCTCTGCAGTATTCCACCAAAAAGAAGAAGACCAGCAACACACAATCGGGCACCAGTCGATTGGACATCATTGACATGTTGAAGGCGGGCAGATTCAAAAGATTGGGAGGTACAGATTCAGGCATGCGGAACTGGAATACCACAACAATACATGAAATCGATACTTGCAAAGAAGTATGTGTAGTATACTAAAATACAATGATGCACATTGTGTTTAAGTTCACTAATTATTTTTGTTTTTTTTTTTTTCGATTTATTCGCAGATCAACTTTGTTAAAAAGAGCAAGCAGTTCCATTGGGAGACACATCAAAACGTACGAAACGCAAAAGCGAAGCGATTCACGAAAAATTTCATCGAAAAAGAAAGACAGGATCGAGAGAATCGTGAGCTGTACGCAATCATGCCATCACCAAAAGGTTCACAGTGGCTGAGCTATATTAAACATCGAGTTAAGATGACCAAACATGGAATCGAAGCTTACTCGACTGCAAAGTACACTAGACTCGCCTTAGACAAATACATTGGGAGCAACAAAGTTATCGACGGATTTGTGAACAAGATCACCAATAAGGAACCGACTCTGTTATTCCATGGTGCTGATGGCGAAGTACCACCTGATTGCCCGATAAGAATTAAAAAACACGTGCGATGTCCGGGTGTACGCAAACTGATGCAGGCATATAAGAAGCGACCATACATTGTTGTCGTGCCGGTGGACGAATGGGGAACATCTCAAACAGACGCAAGATGTATGTGCCGATTCCAAAACCAACCCAAATCGGCCAAATTCAAGATGTGTCGGTGCATACCCAACGCCATAACACTGCTGCCAACCAAAATTGTGTCTAAGTTTGGCAAGACAGATACATCTACATATCGACAGTTACAACGCACATTGAACGGAGCATTTGAAATAGAAGAGGAGCTAATGTCAAGAGTAAAACCTTACTACAAAAAATGGCAATTAGACCTCGAATGCACCGTGACTTGGCATCGTGACGTCGTGGCTGCTAAGAACATTCTACTGAAAGGTAAGGATATTGATACACAATGTGATTGAATGATCGCAAAAAAAGATTCATTTTTTCGATTAATCAGGACTATGGACATTGCTTGGACTTCCAATACCTGCTGCAATCAACCGATATTGGAATCAAATCAACGCCGATGCCGCCGTCTTCGACGACGATAACGACGTGGACATATCCGAGCCCGAGTTCGAATAGCAGCCAACTAATCATCACAATACCATACAATAAAATAAAATAAATCATAAGTAACATTTGTTACGTAACTGCTATCCCGAATATGTGGGTTAGTTATGCACAAAAAAAGTCATTTCCCATTTGGTTGAGATGGCTGTGCGGGAGTACAAACAGAGCGTTTTTCCATTGTAAGTATCATTAGATTTTGAAAACAGTTTTTTGCTTCGGGAAGTGCTAACATCAATCGCTTCGTTGTATAAATGCCATTAACTAACATAGAGATTTGCCTACTTTAAATTAATAAATACCATTTTTCTATTTACAGATATGGGAAACACCCTAATGTAGAGGCAAGAAAGGAGAGAAAACATTGCACCGACCAAACCCAGGGATAAACCAAATAATGGATCGTAAACAATTGCTATAGCTGCACAAAAATAGAAAACACAATAATAATAATAATAGAAACAGCAACAACAATAAGGGTGGAACCATTGAAGAACTCATCCGAAAATCTAAACAATAAACCATCGCACGAACGTTTGTTTCTCGTTCTCTTCCACGCTGTTTGTTTATGTTTGTAAAAATTTAAATTGATACGAATGACTACTAGCCGGTTGCTATTTTTTTGCAAACCGCATTTCCGCCGAACATTCATAGCATGACCCCTATCCTTTTTGTTTCTCATCGCTTACAAAAGGCACATTGGCCGTGAAATTCTCTTTTTTGCCGTGAAACTGTTTCTGTTTAGAAAAGATAACTGGATTTCACCAAACCTGTTATTATTTTTAAGTTTTCATTTCGGTCCCTTATGTTCGCCACATACTCACAGTTAAATTGTAGATGGTCGGGTAAGCTTCATTTTTGAAACACATATCGTCGTTTACCAACTTCAGGCGCTTACAAATTAACCAATATACGATTGTAAGTAAATTGATGCCGCACCTTAGTTTTTTGCATTCAAACACAAATAATCGGTGTGCATATTATCATTTTGCTTGCAGTGAAATCACATAAAATGTCCGATTATTTTATTTAAATCCATTTAATATGGTTACCACATTATGCTAATCATTTTATATCAGGTTTTTTTTTCTCGTAATTTGGTGGTGAGTATGTACGAATACGGAAGAGCATTTTTTTTAATCATATAAAATGGATTAAAAGTTCCACTCAAGTAATTTCGTGTAGATTGAGATTTAATTTTCTTTGAAATTCGAGACTTTTTTTTTTCTAAAAACACTTTAAGCAAATATTCGACCATATTGGTTCGTTTTCTCCTTGAAAATGCACTATAAGTAGAAATTTCATATTTCATTGGGTCTTTGGACGATAAATTTCAAGTTCAAATAAAAGATTTGGAATTTACTCATTCGTTTTAGTTTTTAGTTTTATATTCTTTTGCATCACACATTTCTACATATATTGACTATCATTTTGCATACAAAGTTTATGCTCCTTTATTGGGCTGTAAGATGTGTTATGTGTGTAAAAATGAGGAAGACGTTGAGCAAATATCTTTTTGTTTTCGACACCGACCAACCGGAGAAAGAAACTTTGGCAAAATATCCGTTTGCCAAAATGTTCAACGCCAAAGTGACAAGATATGAATATGAAAGTGTGTGTGTGTGTGTATGTTTTCTCAATGGCTAAAAAGGTCGTCATCATTGATGGTAATCCGAATGCTACACGTAACGTACTCAATAAAATCGAAAGCTAAAGATTAAACACATTTTCGTCTTATAAGTTGGAAAAAAGAACGGTGGACGACAACGTAGAAAGTGGGATGTATGTAAGCATATATTGGTTTGTTTGGACGATATCAATGCTCGTTTCAATGATCATATTTTAAGACCGAAAATTATTAACATCATTTTAAGCCTCGGCAAAATTAAGCTACTAGAAACTGGTTATTTGTTTGACTTTCCCAATTTATGGCCTGTTATTGAAGATTATTACTTTGAAAAATAATAATAATCAATGCACGGTTTTGATTATTACACACCAAACGAAAAACTATCCAGGTCTTAAGTGTTTGACATTTGCAAGGAACTTATGGCCTTGTCTTAACATGTGGATATTCAATTTTTCAACATGAAATGAGGAAGACGGAACATAAAACTATCGTAGATGACAACTGACCGTTCAACAAACCATTGTCCATTATCCGTTTTGATTGAGGTAAAAGTGAGTGATGTCATTATAAAATAAACTGATTCGACAACATTTCGAAAAGTGAAGGAGAACAACATAGATGAAAAAATAAAAGAGCAGACAAACGGAACATCCAAACAATAAGATAAGAAAACTTGTTATTTTTTTTCTTCTTCTTCATATTCATAAGAAATGTGCTAATTTTTTTAGTTACGATACCGTGTGTCGTCGGTTGCAACGACATAAAATCTTGGTTGTAAGTTTGTTGAACATATCATGTTCTTAAGATTGTGAAATTCATTTTGTTTGTACGAACTTTTGTTCTTTATACTAAACATACACACGTACACAAATTGAAATCAAAACTTGCATTTGAATAACGGATTGTCCCCGTCGTCTGTGTCCCATTTTCACCATAAGGCATTGAAAACAATGAATGTAATATGTTTTGCCCGTTGATTATTGTCGGCGCTTAAGTTTTCATATTGCCTTGCGCACCTCTTGTATGCACGAATTTCTAATTCGATTTTGCCGTAAAACTAAAGATGTTTTGATAGAGACATATTGCCTCTCTCATCGGCACAAAAACAAAAACTCAGCGAAACCAACATAAAACACATACGTACACATACTACGTATACATATATAGATTTCGGTCGTTTCGGTTTCTTCGCTGGTGAAAACGAATCGAGAAAATTTGAATGGTACAACATTTACCCGGTTCGAATATTAAAACTTATTCATTAGTTTAAGTTTTCTTACGCAGTCAAATGGGAGTAATGGCAATGGACTTTTTTGACGATGGCATGCATTGTATGTTTTTCAACGAAAATACAATACGTTTATTTGTTTTGTGAAAAATCTTTCCGCCGCCGTCATTGAGCCCCCCTCAACTCACACAGCACCATCGATAAAATACTTACAATACAGAGTGCAGACGACCGCCGCGCAATGTGTATTTACAAATGCACGATGTCAAGCAAACCATACTAATTGATTAAAATCATTTTAGATAAACTAAAAACTGGTTTGCGGAGTGTGAGTGTCTTGAATGTTTTATACATTTGACAAACTGCTTTGTTAGCATATTGACTTTTACTGCCGCTTTTCTTCATATTCACATATTCTGCTTTTCCGCGTGATAGACACACATGCGAGAGGGAAGGGCGGTGGTGAATGGAAGAAGAGGAAGAGAAAAAACAAAAACCTCAAAGACATTTGCAATAAATGTTTAACTAACTCTCCCGATATCGGTGATCGACTAACGATGACGATATGTGGAAATGTGGATGCATTTCATTCGGTGAATTATCGCGCTCATAGCTTCAAGGTATAACATTTTTTTCTCTATTTGTGATTCATTTGTTATGTTTTTTGTTAGTATTTCTTTTGTTTATTGAGAATCGAATAATTTCGGGAGAACTATTTTAAATTTATAAATAATAAGCGATCTAAACAGCATTTTCGAATGATACATAGATTAATCATTAATTTTGTGACATTTTTTTTGCGTCAACTACAGTTATACCTGAAAAATCAATTTTTCATTGACTCAAACAAGTTTAGCTATCAGTGAAAATATAAAATTAAATACATGGGTCCAAATTGATCAAATTCAATTTGGAAAAGAAAACTGCAATGTTTCAAAAGTTTTTCCTTTTCACATTTTTTTTTTGAAAATATAGCAAATTTCTGCAAAGAAGCCTAAATCAACCCTTTTGGTGAGAAAAGATTTAAGGACGACTGAAAGAATAACATTTTTCTCACGAAATGGGCAACTTTTCTTAAGACGACAAGAAAAATGTGAATAAAAAATCTCAATAAATTACAGAAAAATAATAGTAATAAAAATGACGAAAAATGGCGGCTGCAGAATTGGAAAGACGAAAGGGGAAAATTTAAATTATGTCTAGACTAAAGACTGGCACAACGTGTGAGTGAGTATTTTTTTGTTACTCTGTTGTAACTTTTGCGTTAACCTCATCTTCTTTTCAAAATGAACATGGATTGGGCCGTGCCTTTATCATAGTGTGTTGTCATTGTAAAACATGGATTTTTTCGTAATTCTTCGACGGATTATCGAATCCAATGACGCGACAGCCGCCAACGTCACCTTAAACATAAGCCGTCATTGACTAGAATATATATATACATTGTTGTTGTTGCTGCGATCACAATTCGAGGTGTGTACAATGTACATCCACCTTCTGGCATTTTTTTCTTTCGCAAGCAAATAAAGAATTAATAACATCCACGCACGTTATGTTAATTTAAAGGACTTTATTCGTGCTTTTAAGCAGAGCTTTTTGTCTTCAGCTAGCGTCATGGTCAAGTTTCTGTGGAAACTATTGACAATTTATTTAAACAAATAACAATTTGTGTTTGGGCAAAAGACAAACAATTCGTTTGACAGAACTTGAATGTGTTGTCGCATGGTGCGGTGTCGATGCGTGGCATTTATCCATCCAGCACACTGAATACCATTTAAGCGCATCGAAATTCGTTTCTAGATGCTCGCCAACATCGAATGTGTGAGCTCAGCAATTCAACGCTGTTATCTCTTTTTCTTCGTGCTTGTTCAATGTTATTTTTCTTTCGATTCGAATTTTATTTTTCTTTTATATATATTTATATATGTGTGTGTCCATGTACACGTTTATTCGTATATTTTCTGGTGATTTGTTTCAATGGATTTTCGACGGTTGTTTCTAATGTACACACAGTAGCTCCTTATTCTTCTGCAGCACTCACTGATGGTGCTTCTGTTACAGCTACTTGGTATTATTGTTATTTTTCTTTTATTATTATTATTTTATATATGTATATATTTTTGTGCTGTTGTTGCTCATTCGTTTGTATGTTTATATGATACAAAAACGTGCTTTTTGGAAAAGAGGCTGGAAAGCGCATGGAAGTTCGGAATGTTGGGCGTGAACAATGTTTATACTCTTGCTCTCTCTGCTCGGTACATTCTCATCGTTACTTTCATCGTCGTCGTTGTGTAATCGTCGTTCGTTCGTTCATTCGTTAATTTATTAAGTTGTATTTGAGCGTTCGGTGTCGGTATGCGCTGTGCATTTTTCGCAACATACCAAACAACAATTCGGAGCCAATGCTTTTTTAGCAAATGAATACCACACAAACGATGATTTTGCTGTGTTATGATGTACTTTTGCTCGCTCACTCTTTTCTATGTACAAGCCAATATGTTTCGATTTTGTTGTATTTAAAACAATGACATAAAGCTCAAACACCAAGACGAACAACATGAATAAATAGGTGTATTTATTCAACAAAATATAGAAATGATTACGATTTCGAAATATACGACAGAAATTGTGTTTATAGCCGTGCCGGAGAAATATGAATATGCCCATGTCATTTTCAACAGCTCTACAACACACTTCCCTTTTTTTAGCAAATCATAATGTTTTGTGAGTTGTTTTTCTTATACTCTGCATTTGTTGTTTCAAATTATTTGAAACAAGTTTATTCTTAATTTTTCTTTTTAATAAGAAATAATGAAAAAATGTCTGATTCTTCCCCATAAAAAAAAATATCGTTTTATAGGGAACGCAGACGTTTTCGCATCAGTATTTCGAGAACACTCCCATCGATTCGAAACTGATTTTTTTCCTTTAATTTTTTATTCAACAATAATATCGTTTGTTTTGTTTCAAAATATGTGCTGATTTCGATATTCAAGTTTCGAATTTCAGGATAGTTGAAATTGAAATATAAAATATCGACACAAATGATACACTTCTTATAAAGAAAATTATCTGAGAAATGTATTGATAGTAGTAAAAATATTTTTAACAATATTTATTTTACTAATATAAAATGAAAATAATGTTCAAATAAAAGGTTATTGGGGTTGCATTAGCTTTTTTGGTGTAATATTTTTTTTAATTTCATCATAATTTTCTTATTAGAGCGCTCAATATGACTGTAAAATAGAATGTTTTGGTTTAAATATGATCTCCTGAATCGATTTCGTGACTCTTTTGTCCAATGCCATAATTTGATATTTTTGTGGATTTTAACTTCAAAAACCAAAATTATGGATGCAGGTGTCAGTTTTACTTTGACTGTAGAATGGAATGTTGTTCCAATTTTTTTGTTTCAAAATATATATAACGAATTTTTTTGTTGAAACAAAATTTACCGAGTACAAAAATTATTATTATTAGCTTCTGACGGTCGCGTTCCAAAGGGGGAGGGGTTAATTTCAAAAAAAATTCAAAATTATAAAGAGCAAGTTTCTAATTTTTTGTCATTCTATCCGAATCCCAGGGTTTTTCCGTTTTTTTGCTCTTCACTTTTTTTACGAAAATCCCTAGCAAATCGGAAGATATTTTTTCTCAATTTATAAAGGAGTAATTTTTACAGTTATTGCTGTGATTTTTAACTCCGTAGTATCAGTAACTTATTGAGAGATATTTGAAAAGCTACTTCATCAAAGCTGCTTTGACAAAGCATAAGTGGAATATTATCACTTCAATTCCTAGCAAACTATTTCTTCTACGATGATGTCACAATTGTAAATGGATATGTCAATAATGTCTCGTTATACAATTTATAAGATTTCAGTTAGACTCTCATCGACCTCAAAGTCTTAATTCTTCAAGAGCACATACATCATCATTTATTATAAAGCCGTTGCGCAGAAAGCATCTTCAGCTTTCGTCGTTACGTGTACTGATCATTTGTGCCAAAAGTATTCTGTTGTGATCGAAGTTTTCATTTCACATACATTTCGCTCTGATTCGAATTCTTTTTATTAAAAACTATTAAATTTATTTAAAAAAAAACTTATTGATATAAAGAAATTATATATATTATATTCACTTGTCTCTTTACTCACCGTTCACGCATTGCATTCTTTTGTCTTCACTTCATAAATATTCAAATAGAAATCAATTTAATTTAATACATTTTTTAATTAATCTTCTTGATAATTTAAAAACAATTTCAGATCTGATTTTATATTTGAAGCAATTTTGAAAATCTATTTTAACACACTTTTGATACAATTTATTGAACAATTTCACTGTTTTTTTACTTTAAATTTTAAAATCGAATAAAAATAATACCAATCATGATGATCATGCGGAAATTTAAAAAGTGTGAAACCAAAAGCTATACTTCAAAATCTAATAAAAAATTAAAATGGATTGAAGTTATCGTTTTTCTTTTCCATGTCAACTTTCTTATTTAAGCGCAAAAATAGTCAAAACGTCACTTTGTTTGCAGTTTCATTGACATTGGCACATTTTAAGGGAAAACCCCCACCATAATTGGATGTAATGAAAATTGAGTAGTTTTAATTAAACTGAGAATGCCAACTGACAGGCTTATTCCTGAAGTATTTTCATGTTGCACGGGATTTTTAAAATTTTCAATGAAAAACAATATGTCACGGGGAGAAGTATTATTAATTCTTTTTTTTTATTATCATCAGTAGATACCAATCACAATACAATTTTTCCGATGATAATTTGTTTGATTGTCTTCGTTTCTTGTTCGAGTCCAACACAAAAACTGCCGGCAAATCAAATGGTGTCGATGCGCGCGTTATACATGTCATACTTTGATCCTGCATAGAAAAAGACATGAATTTGTACGTATCGTGTTGTCGATAACATCATTGCCGATATCGAATGACGGGCAAAATAAAATGTTACGTATTTTGTGTGTGAATAAAATAAACAACCGTACCTTAACAATGTATACATTTAACTGACTGACTACTGATGAAATGTGTTTATTTCACCCCCTGATTTTTGCCGTGCTCAGCGGCTCGACAACGAACGCCATCAACAACAACAACAGCAGCAGTAGCAGCAACAGCAATAATAACAACAATGCGAAACTTTTCGGTCGGCGTGTGGCAAAATATGCCCCATTACAACATACGCACAACGGTACACAGTCGAAAATAAATGGGGGAGAATGAGAGAAAGAGTAAGGGATACATCCAACGTATGATTTGCCGTACGCACAGCCTCACGCATCATCGTTCTCAATCTCAATACCAACAGTAGTAAAGATGTAAACGCGCTTCCTGTGGCAATGAAAAATTGTGCGTTCCACAAAAGTCAATGGATACGCAAGACACACTCAAATTCAAGTCAATACATCGTCAAGACTGTCATCATTGAATGGCCTTTGTGCCAATCCAAACAGTCGATGGCAAACCTCTTGACGATTTGAAAAAAAAAAAATATGGTGCCATACAAAAAATACCAACAAAGGAAAGAAAAACTAAAAAGATTTCTTTCACGTTCGATTCGAATTAGGCAGTGGTAAAAAGCCGGTTTCTTTCTATACGATCAACTCTGAGTTGAACGATGCGACATGTAGCATTGTCAAATATACGAGTAGACAGAGGTGGACGAGACAATGAAATTTTCAATAACAAAAAAAAAAATCCAAAAAAACATTTGCAAACAAACTTATCCATAAACATTCGGCTAAAATCACTTCGTAGTTGGTTGAAAGTGCTATGAAAACGTTCGAGATAAATACGCTATGTCCGCCTGATGAAAAATGCAAAAAGACAAATGGAAACCGTCGAACAAACAAATAAAATCGAAACAAACGAAGCCGTTTTGCTACTGGCTTTTTACTAAACGTCGCCGAGTTTTTCATCCCAAGCTATAAGATCGAACTTTTCATAAAAAAACACACAAACACACATAAAAACACCGTTCCATTTTAAACATGAAACATTGCGAGTGAGTTACAGCGACCACCGTCCAATCGACACTATCTGACACATTCCGATATCGCTTGCATAATTCAATCTCCGAAAGCACACATATATACATTTGACGGCTCTCTTCCACATTTTTTCTTTTGCATCAAATGCAATCACAGTGCAAATCTACAAACATCCCCTCAAATTAACCGCTATGTGCAACGATGATTCCACTCAATGAACACATTACGGAAGAGTGTTTTTTTTTTCAAAGCCAACATGCTTGTGAAATAAAGCATTTCGCCGAAATGAATTTTTGATTCTTGTCATAGTTTTGGACTCGATTGTAACTCTTTTTTTTTCTCTTGTTCTCTTTGTTTACTTTCGTGATATTGCAATTTGACAACTAATGGTAATGGTATTTTTGCACTAATTCGCAACACTACATTAGCAAGAGTCTAATATATCAAAGTAATAATGTGAAATTTGAAAAGAAGCGACAAAAAATTACGGCACAAATTAGCGGCGAAATAAGCGTGTCAAATTTACAGTTAATTTGCAGTCAAAATGTGGAAAGCGAGTATTAAACTGATTTTATTCTTTATCTTCTTATTTTAAAATCAATTGAAACCATTTTTGGATATATTTTGTGTTTTTTACCAATATAAAATTGAATTTTCGTTTACGTCATTTAATTCGTCTTCATTGTCTAGAAATTTCAGACGGAATCATGAAAATGTGTCGTTAATTGCATATGAGAGAGTCAGACTCTTTCGGAGATACAGGTTCCAGCTCGGGTTTGAACATAAAATCAAAAACAAAGATGCTTCTCTTGACACAGAGTTTATACTAAAAATATTGCTACGCCAATGTGTTTTTCGGCTATAAAATGTTGTACGTCAGTAATCATGGCGCATCAAACAAACGTTTTTTCAAATTTTGCAAAACAAACACACGCACGCACAATGAATCTGTACAATAAAAGTCAGTAGTTATGAATAAAAAATTATAATCATCATGAAAGATTAATAAATAAAGCAGTTTTGGTTGGAAATGGATCTTGAATGCGTGTGCCTTGCGGCTGTAAATCGTGTTTTCTTTGTATATCTCATCCTCCATTTTTGTTCCATAGACGTTAAAACATTCGGTGCAAAATGTTCGCGTTAATGCGTACAAATAAAAGGGCGACCCATACAGTCGCTAACAATAATAACATGCTTGCGCCACAATGCCAAAGAATTGAAAGAAAATAAAATTGAAGAGAGAGAAAGATTTTTACAACATTCAAAGTGTTTATGTTATCGCTCTCATGTATATACAATTTAGCTCATTACAGCTATTCAGTGGAAAGATTTTCTTATAAAGTTTCGGTCTTGCAGACAGTAAAAATTTTGTTAAGAAAATATCACAATCAATATATATGTCTTCTTTCTTCTGCTAAAAAGTTATTTGGAAATTCATGCAAAATATACTAAAGATCATACCATTTTTGTGCACACCTTGTTGGTGTTAATTTTGTGTTTGTACAACTATATCTCATTCAAAATTTAATCATTAATAATTTGAAATACACATTTTTCTCATCAAATAATGATGATGGATAAATTTATCAAGAGTCTTGTCGTACCTGTCATATAGACAGCATTCGTTTTGGAAAACGTTTTTATATCAATTAAATTGCTAATTCACATGCCGAATTGAGTAGAATTTCTTTCGTTGGTATTTTTTTACATAGCCGATCCTGTTTATCTTTTATTTCACTTCAAAAATTCAAGAACTTGATTTCCAAACTATTCATTTGTTTGCGTCCAACATGAAATATTTTTTTGCATTAAGATTAAATGTGATCTGAACTCTTTTGATTTGAAGCTAAATGTGTTATGTAAAATGAAGACATTTAATTTTTTTTTTTCAAATCATCGGAATAAAAAAATATTTGCATTATATCGAAGGAGAAAAGTTTGCTGAATTCAAATCTTGGCAAATTTAAACTGGTTAAAAAAATTACAAGCAAAAGCTCTGACTAAAGCTCAAACCTTATAAATGTATGCTGATGAAATATTGGTTGAATTCCATGGTAAGGACTGATTCAATTTTTGAAAATGTTCAATACACAAACACTTTTGTAAATTAATTCATATCGCAAATTTGTATCGTGGCGGATACGTAAAAATTCGTCATCCATGGGGGCAATAATACCCCGTATTGAAAAAATGGACTAAGCCAATATTAACTGTAAGTGACCATAGTTGATTAAATTCATTAATTTTGATTTTTTTTTTGTTGGAAAATAATTGACTATAGTCACTGAGTCAGTAGATTATTTATGGACATTTTGACTGTCGGACGACTATGGTTATTGTCGACTAAAGTTAACTGCAACAGTGAACCATAGCTCAATAGACGGTTAACTAAAGTTGCTTAAGTTAACATTCAATAGTCAGCCAATTTGTCCCAAAACAGCCAGTCACTTTACACAGTTGTTGGAAAAGCAGTTACGTTTAAGCTTAAAACCTTACAAGTGACGTTTTATTGAGCTTACCAAAAAGCTCTCTTCAATATCCTGTAATATTTTTCAATCGATTACACATGAGGAAAAATGCTTTTCGAAAGATGTCACCAACTTACCCAAAATGATTTACTTTACACTAATTCATGAAAAAATGTATGTGAGGCGCTTTTCATATGAAAAGCACAAGTTGTTGGGATTGAGTTTTCATCTGAACTTGGGGCTTTATTAAAATTTTATAAGATAGGGCTTTGAATAAAAGTCACACTTTAACTTCGTTTCTTGGCGATTGGACAGCTTTTATTTTTTTAAATAGCAGTTGCTTCTATGAACTGTTCAAGCTTTATTATTTTCCACTTCAATAAAAAGAATAAATTGCATACATTCAAGGCAAGCATTCTAAGCCATAGCGATGCATTTGATGATAAATAATATGTGCAATGGATTGCAATTTATGAGATACAAGAATGGTTAAATTGAATCAAATATAATTAATTATTGCTAATTGCTCTATGTTGTGCACGCTAGTGGTCATTTCAATTGTGGTAATTGTTTACGTCTGAGTTGTGGCAATATGTTTGGAATGTGCAATTAAATAATCTAAGCTCAAACTATTTAACCCTTGATTTTATTCAAGTCGTACGATGACGATGAAAGACGTCAGTGAAGGGACGGAGAAGAGATATTGCAAAACAATAAATGTGTATACGGAAAAAATGGTATCAAGTAAGATGGAATTCGAAATGTTGGGGGAAACAAACGACTAAAAAATGGAAAATCACATGAAAAATAGTTTCCTTGTAAATTAACTGTCCAACATTTTTCGTTGTCTCTTATCTGAGAGAAAAATGTGGTATTTTTTTATAACTTTTTTAGTTGCTATGAGCTATTATACTCTTTTCTCCAATTTCAATCTAATTATAATGTGGAACAATATATACAAAAAAGCATCAAAACAACAATTTTAGAAGACCAGCTGAAGTAAACATATATAAATAAAGCGACACATTAAAAAATGAAATATGAAAGAAACCACGAAATCATCACAATCTTTATGGTTACGTTACGCTACGTATTTTATAGTATCATATTTTCATTTTTTTTATCGAAAAACTTTTCATCATTCTGATGGTGTAAACAACAACAAATAAACTATTCATAAAAAACTTTATGTTGCAGTATTATTTGGAGGAAAATAAGAGCTACTCTTTCGCTGCAACGATTCATATTTAGTTCTTAAAAATAGTTTCAGAAAATGATTCTACGGTACGCTACGCTACTTTACCGTAAAATCTTTAAAAAGTCTTTACGATACGTTACTTTTCCCAATTTGAAATTTTAAAATACCATATTTTCGAAAAAAAAAACATCGAAAAATTCTCCTTGATTCGGAAAAAAGTCGGTGTGTGTCATAGGCCTTAGATAGAATGAAATTTTGCAGGAAATTCTTTCGATTTGCAAGAGTTTTTGAAGGTCTGAATCAAAAACCCCATATCAATTTTTGTATCGGAATCTTTTACACTAGATAGACTGAGATCCCCCGTCATTTATAGTCCATGTTCCTCTGGACTTACCAATGTGGAAACCTATGATTTCAAAAGCTCCAGATCAGCATAGAATAAAGATTTTTCTTGACTATCGATTCTTTTCACTTTTCCGAAATTTATTGATTACCGATAAACAAAACAAACAAACTATTGAAATGAAAAAGCTGATTCGTGGCGCAACATTTTTACTCTTTACTTGAAAAATATATTGAAGTAAATTATTTTTCGGAAAGAGCAGTGGAAAATTGTCTGCATTTTTCATACTTTCGAACCAACTGACACGGGATGATGGGTTGCATTTTTTTTTCGGGAGACGAATTACGAAAATTGTCATTTATGTATGCTGCAAAAAAAATCCAAAATCCATTAGCTTACTGATGTCGACAACAAGTGTTTCGTGTCAACATATCGGGACGCGTCACAATCCCGAAATGATTTGGGTTCGTGGAAAGATGCTTTTATATCAGCGCGACAATGTTATGTGTGTGTGACGACAATTTATCGGATGGTTTGGTTTTTATTGATGTAATATGTAGAAAATCTGAATCGCATTATGTTTTGTCGCCTTTACCATGCATATGCCACACACAAAAAAAAGTACCGCCACACACCACCAGCTGCGTTTTTATTTGGCTTCATTGTTGTTATTGTCGTTATTGCTGTTTATTATATCCATTTGAACACTATGGAAAAAGTGTTAACAATGTTCACAATGTGGTCGATGCGTGCCCTTTTTGTGTGTGCGTTCACAGTTCTGAAGTGGAATGAGTGTAATTTTCATGGGCGTTCCACAGCACTTTACACACATTCCTTGTACTATAATCATCAGAACCATATCAATTTCATATATGTAAAATCAGTGTAGAGCAGCCAATCTTTGTGGAAAAAAACACACAAGAAGCGGAAATTCCTATACACAACACATTCGTTTCGGTTGTCGTGATGGTATGGGATTTCTCGCATAATTCTTTTTTTTCTTCTCCGCTGTATTGGAATTTGTGATTGAAAGACTCAGCAAAGAGATTTATGATACAAAGAGTTGTATATATTTGGAAATATTGAAAGCTTTGCGCAAAAACGAAGGAAATTCCATGGCTCGGACATTTTTTTAAACCAGAAACACTGCATCGTTTTAAATATCTTTTAAACTAATATTATACATTAAAGCACTATCTGCATGCTAAAAATGTGGAATATTTATAGAAGAATTCTTACAAAAAAAATGTATTTCGCTGCTGAAGAATACTAATGCCTCAATATCTAAAGAACGAAGAAAGGTTCAAGAAATAAAGAAAAAAAATGGATGGAATTTCACTCTCATTATAAAACAACACAGAATACTGGATCCCTGGTATGGATAAGCATACCAATCGGAGCGGATAGATTCATCTGACGGTATTCCCTGCAAAATAAAAACGTAAAAAAATGAAAATTCCGAAAACCGAAAAAATGAAACAAAACACTATGTGAATATAGAAGAGGCCAGTACAGTTATTTCTTTATCAAATAACTTCTTTTATGATACTAAAATCATAGCAGCAAAATTCGCATAAAAACAGAATACATTGCATCCCGTGTGTGTTGTTAAATCACAAAATTTCATGATATCTTAAAAAGCCGTATCAATTCAATTGTTTTGAATAGCAAAATTCAACGCAAAAATCAATGAATCTATCAAATGATGGATGATGCGATGAATCGAAATTATTTGCGTCACTACAAGATGTGTTATGTTCTGCGAATCGGTTTTGTTGTGTTGGCCAAGTTATGAATAAACTAGTAAAATTATGTATATTTCTTCTTGCATTATGATTCGAAGTAACAGACCGATTGAAACAAAAATCCAAGAAATTCGATCACAATTTCCGCATAAGATAGAAAGCACAGTACTTTTGCTTAAATGAAAAGAATATGTAAAATGATAACATACTTCAACATATTCAAATGAAACGACGTCCTTATGCGCTGAATGTGATGATGTGAGAAAAGAATCGCCCAATGCAACATATCGGAATTCCATTTCAATTGGCTTCGTCATTTCGAAACGTTAAGAATATTGCATCTCATCAAGTTGAATTTAAATTTGTTGACGATATCCATTACTTTTCTGGTGCTGGTGCCAGAATGACGTATGTAAATATTCTCGTAATCAACAAACCAATTGCAATTGGTCCATGGATTTGTTTGCTCGCTTGTGTGGATGCATACCCACCTCCTTTTTAACTCCTTCTTACTTCCTTCGATAGAATATACATTTGAATTTGCACGTGCGTCGCATTATAAATGAGATAAATATGTGGAAAACGAAAATAAATAAGTGTAACGCAACGCAACATCTAATGTGAAAGTTATTTGGTTGTTCAGTATCTGAATGGGCATTTGGCGAATACGCTTTACGCATAAAGTCGTTTGGAATTGAATGATTTATGTCGTTCAAAATGATTGTTATTGTCTGCATTTTATTAATTCATCATTTTTTACAACTTTTTTTTTTATTTATATACTTTTTTTATAATTTATTATTGATGTTTTTCTATATAGAATATATGTATAATAAGATGTATGAGGGTACACAGTTAATGTAATAATATATAGTATTTGTTTTTTTTGTTGTTATCTGGTTGGTGTGTGTGCTTTCTCTCTGTCTTTTGTGATTGACATTAAAATCCATATTGGAAGATGACACCGCGCACATTATAAATTGTATGAGCTCAACGTGTTGTTGAATTTCGTACATTTCAGAAGAGAGTGACTTTTTTGAGAGACCGTCTTTACACCAACACTATTTCTCGTCACTTTTATACACAACTTTTATACTTGAATTTTATTCTGTGATCGTTACATTCAACTGAATTAGGCAAAAATTCATTTGTACTCAAAATGTGGAAAATGAACTTCTTCCACTTTTTATCAAGTTGTTCGATTTGCGAAAGTAATTTACAAATTCCAGAGTTCATGTTTCTTGTTGACACACATAAAACTACGTTGTTTATTCAACCATTCAACAAACTGAGTGACTTGATTGGGTAATTAGGAGAATTAAAAAATGTCTACCAAATACTGATGTAAAGTTGACATTGTACAAGGTCCCACAAAAATATTCCATTCTTTGTTAAATATTTCCAAAAATATGTTATTCTTACTGAACTCGCGCTGCAATTGAATGTAACGGTCCAAGAATCATTGTTTTTTTTTTTTTAATTTTATTAAATTAGAAAAGTTGGAATCCCTTTGAAGTTTTAAAATATGTGTCTACTTTTTTACTCTCATCCGATCTCCATTTCTTTCCTCATTCTCTTTGGCTCATTTGGCATACATATGTTCAAAAGACACACACTTTTCAGAATTAAAATCTAAATATTATTTATTTATATTAATACAAAAAAATTATTGTCACTGAGTTCCATTGTGTTAAGAAAATTCAAAATGGAATTGGAGCTCTTGTCTAATTCGGAGAAAAAATTTACAGATAATTATAGATTGAAAGTGGAGAAAGCAATCAAAAGCCAAAAGTGGTCAAAATGTTGAAACAAATGGCAATACATGAATGAAATGAACTCTTACCAAATGAAAATTACACTTTACATCTGGATGTAACAAAAATATATTCTCGATACATTGAATTCTATTGCCGGTAGTGAAGCGATTTAATTTTGAATTCAATAAGGACAGAAGTATATGGCTCAAAACCTAAATGAATGTACATATTTTTGTGATTTTGTCCAAGTACAAATCAATTGCTATAAAATCAAGCAATTTCAACGATTAGAGAAGTAAAATAGAGTTCTTGGAATAAAAATATATATTGTGATAAACTTTAAAACGACACTGAAATCACGTTGCTGATACATCGATTTTTTCTTGTCATAGATATTCTTCTGAGATTTACATTTATTTAAATTGGATGAGAAAGTTTGGTTTGCATTTTTTTTTTTTTGGTTCGTCTAATGTTTCTCTACATCTTATTTTCTTTGGCAAAAGGAACAGCAATTTCATTTTGAATATGTACGATGGGATGTGTATTTGGTTTGTTTGTTTTTTTTTTTCTTCTTCTTGCTATTATTATGGTTTTTGCATTGATTGTGTGTACAATTTTAATAATTTGTTTGTTTTTTTTTTCTCTTGTGATTTTGATTTCTCTTTAATTGAGATGCTCTTTATGCGAAACCATTGAGCCGTTTCGTCGAAAACGATCGAATTTCATATTTGATGACGGCGATCTTTTTTCATTGACGTCATCGTATTGTGCGTCATAGTCATTGGCACTGTTTACGTCATTGTTTGTGGTTATCCAGTCCAAATCGTTGCTTGTGTCGGCATTTGTATTGGTGGCGGCACTTGATTTTTGTTGTTGCTTACCTCGATACAATTTTTGCATTAACTGTTGCGATCGAGACGAAAGCAAATCATCCGAAGATGAGGCCGTGTTATGTAATTTACCATTCAAAATGGATTGGTCGGGCTTTTGCGTTCGATGTGTTCCGTGGCCATAGTTTAACAATACAAATCTCAATGGTTGCTTTTGACGTGTTTGTTGTTGTTGCTTGTATGATTTTCGCACACCATCATACGAATGCTCTACTTTGTCATCATAATCATCGCCAAATTCATCGTTATAGTCCTTAATCGGATCTGGCAACAAGCCAAAATCATTACCCCGCTTTTGAATCAATTTCAATTGATCGGCAAATTCATTTGCCGCCGATAAATGTGCGTCACGTTCCGATTCAAGAATCTATATAAAAGAAATATAAAAAAAATTAAATTCTATCGAAAAGCTGAAAGACATCTTTTTTTTTTTTTTCTTTCTTGAATTGAAAGAAATGAAAATTTGAGGAAACTATTAAATGTTTGACACTGTAAAGGAAATTCATGAAAATGGACAATGATTTATTTGTATTAGAATTTGCACTTACGTGTTGAAATAGTTCCCTCAGCCGTTCGTTTCGCTCTAATTGTGTTGGTATGGAACGTCGTGTGGGTAAATATCTGGCACCCGTCACCATTTCTGGCAATAAACCACAACCTACGATGCAATACAGTGTCCAACACCAGAAAATTCGTTCATTTAATGACTTCGTCATTTTCTTCAAGTCGGGTTTTTTGTTTGTTTGTTCTGTGTGTTTTTTATTGGGTGCGCGAAGCTATCACACCAAAAATTCTTTCTAGTTATTAGCAAAGTGAGTGCCACAGTATCACACACACACACAAATTTGAAGAATTCTTTAATTCGTTTTAAGTGTTACTCTTATTTCTGAAACGTTACACGATTTTTTTTATCTCGTTTCTTTTATTTCAAACTTGATTTTTAAATTCAAAGCTCAAGAGTAAACAAAACAGATAACGGTCAATCTTAGCAGTTGCACAAAAATTATTTCATTTGAAAATAATGATGTGTTGAAAATATCACACTTAATCCAAAAGAATTGTTAATCACGCTATTTTGAACACATACACTGACACGCACTAAAGAAACTGTTTTTTTTTTCTTTGTTTTTAAATTGATTGTAAATTTCGAAAATGGAATCAATTCAAGTGTGTTTGTTTTAAAAAATTGCTTTGAAACCGAAGAGTTAATAATGAATTCACCAACAGTAGTATTCGATTTGAATTGAAAAAGCCATTCAACTCGAATGTTGTTTGTCAAAAATGAGATCAACGAAAAATGTGTTAGTTCGTTGTTTGGTACCCGTAAGCTTGTTTACTCTGCTAGCATCGGTAGTTGACTGAAACTTAACCGTATCGAAAGAACCTATCCAAGTGAAAAATTCTTCAAGAGTTTTGCACTCACCAAGCAGAAGCATAACACAAGCAATCCAGTATATGTGCTATGTAAAATGATGATGTTCAAGTTAAAGCTGTGAACGCGTGGATGTTTTGACGATTTTCATTTTTTTTTTCCTCTTTTCTTCGATACATTTTGTCATCGTCACTCCTTTGGTTTTGCTATCTCTCTCCCTCTCTCTCTTCTCACTTTTTCTCTTTCTCTTTCTCTCTTCTGTGATGTTTCATTTCATCGTGGGCTTTTAACGCCGTTTGTGTTTTGTTTGACTTTGGAACTTTTTCGAGCTCAAAGCCAAATGTTAGAAATTCTAAGCACTGCTTTTTACGACATATTAAATAAATGTCCAACTGGATCTACCATCTCTTTCTCTTGTGTTGCACATATGTGTCTAATACAATATGTATATTCTTTTTATTCTTTGTTGCTATTTTTGGATCATTCATTCTATTTTCAGTTGACATTCATGTTTTGATGTTTTTCTCTGATATGTATCTCATCGTGCACGAGCACAACACAAAAAGAATAAAGCAATGTTTATTGTGGCAAGTTAGCGAGATGAGCAAACAATCGAGACATCGAAATCAATTTGCCAAAGAAATAGATAAGACTGGAGAGAGAGAGAAAGAAAACGTGACGCAAAAAGTAGACAAAAATTGTAAATGAAGAAAAGAATAAACGTTCACAAATATGATACAACGCAAAAAGAATGATGGTCGATTTTGTGAAAATAGTAAATACAGTTAGCGAAACTATAGCCGGAATGATGACTGTGACGGCAGCAACAGCCGCAGAGCATCACGAGGCACAAGGGATAAATTGACTCGAAGAGTAAATAGATTCATAGGACTTTCAACATACAATGCCGTAAATTGTATGAGGCACGCACCATCAAGTTGTAAAAATGTAAAACAATGCATACACACACATGATGAATATAAAATGACATTGATGACGTTCATCATTTGGCGTAAAAAGTGATTTTCAATGGATTGTCAGATCAAATGGATAAGTGACCAAACAAACGTCGTCAACATTTCACAAAAGTCATTCTCAATTGAATGTGTTATGGTCGAATGGAATGCGGCCCAAAGCATAATCCATATAATAATCAAATAAAATCCGTTTATTCGGTCATTTATGCTTTATACTAAACCCGAATGATTCATTTCACTTTCATTGAGCGACCTAAACTATCACATACAAAGTAGCAGTATAAGTGCTCTTCAAGCACTTTCAATGCTTTAATCCCTTTATCGAATCAACACATTCAACTCAAGCACCATAAGAAATGCTATCCGTTTTTTTCGCGAACGCGTGAAAAAGAGACAAATGAATAGAAAAAGAGACGACAACAGCAGAAAAAGAGGCAAGCGGTTGAGTGTGTTGTCTGTGTACGTTTGTTGTTTACGCAAATAGGTTTTGAGAATTGAAAGAAATTTACATCTCGAGATAGAGCACGAAACGAACATTGTGTTGACCATTCGTAATGGCATTTTCTTAGACTTTTAGCTTGGTTTCGACAATTTTCTCATTTTCCTCTCTATGCATTTCAATTAATTCACTCCATTGAGCTTTCAATAGGACGCCTCAATCACATCCTAATATAAGCTTTTTCGGATATATATATATTTTTGAATTCCAAATGTTAAAACGAAAATATGCAACTTTCATGATTGAGAAAGTAGACGACACAAACACATTATACGACATTCGATATGAAACGACACAGATTTCAGTACCAATCGAGAATAATTGCCCGACATTGCGCCTCCGTAATATATTCAATTAATTTCCCTTTTTTGCCATAATAAAATAGAAGAAATTCCAATCAAAGATGCTTGACATGGTCTGTTGGGCACCGTTGGAAATGTAAAATACACACAAAAAAGAAGAAAAATGTCTCCATTTCGACCTATACATTTGAACACAATTCAAAAAAAATAAAAATAAAGTACGATATATACGATTTTGGTAGAGTCACAATATTACACAGCACATATTCCATACTTGCGTGTGTTTGAATATAGTGTGTGTGTTCAAAAATTACAGTGTTTGGAGCACATTACGACGCCGATATGTCTCCACAACGATTTTATTCTTCTTCATTCACCTCGTCGAAATCGTTCGAATGCAATAGCTATCAAATTGAATTAAATTGTTGCATTTTTTGATGGCAACTATGAATATTCAGCTGTTTCGTACTATTTTCATTCTTTCAAACCATTTCTCCCATTTTCATGTCGTATTCTCCGTGTTGTGTGTTTTCATAGACTTTTTATTGTTTTGCCAGTAGTTTCAGTTCCAAAAATATATCCCAGCGATACAGACATCTTGAGATCGAAGGCGCGTGACGGTGTAAATCGCGCGTAATTGCATTAGTTTTCACTTTGTTTGTGTGACAAAAAGTCGATATTGAATGGAAAGTGCGAAAAAAATACAAAAAGTCGAGTGCGATAAATAAAAATTTTGAGGTGAAACCAATGAGTAAGCCAAATATTTTTCAGTTTTGGTATTGCTTTTCTCCGTCACAACTATGAATATTACGTCCAACCAATGAATTGACATGACATTGCGAAGTAGATTTTCAAGGATATATGCATATACTATGAAACAACACTATCGTAAATGTTTGTTTGTTTGCCTGTTTTTTTCTTCTCTTACGTCTCATTTGTCATCTGTCGAACTGACTGATAGACTTTTGTGGAAAAGTTGTTTTTATCCCCCCCAATATCGTTTTCTGAATCAATCGTAGTATTGGAAATTCACGCATCTTGATAATTCATGACGTTTATCAAATCGTTTATTCGTTTGAAATATAGGTGTGATACAACCACAATTTCGAAAGCCACATTTCCACCAAATTGTCTCCGGTTTCTGTCACTTTCATTCTATGCTTTAGATTATAAAACAGATCTTGGCGTCAATTGGTTGAAACTCAAAACTTTTTGCGAGAGAAAAAAAGTCACGAAAACACATCGTAAATAGAGAGATGGAAACGACCAAATGGTTTTATTTGCTAGTTTATACGTGCATTGCACATATCTCATGGATATTGATCCACTCAATGATCCAACGACATTTAAAACCATTAATGTCACCATTTCATAAACCATCAATCAGTTTGAATGCTATTAAAATTGGCTTCTTCCATGCATTTCTGTTCTTTGAATTGTGAAAACAATGGGATTGGCACATTTCAGTTTGATAGAAGATTCACATTTTCACCAACTTTTTAGTTTTTAGAAGTAGCTGTAAAAACTTTTGCTTTTCGCTTGAGTTGAAAAAATTAATTAATATTATTATTACTCGATAAAGTACAGTTGGATGTGTTAAAGGATTTCAAAGCTATTTTGATAAGAACATCTTGAATAATAATGAAAATACTAATAAATTTTCAGAGAAAGCCGCATAAACAACATCCTTCATAAGCTTCCTCCGGATATTTATTATATTATATGTCTGTGTGGATGAGACAGAAATTACAAAAAAAAATGTGACCACGTCATTAGTGATCACAGCAAGCAAAAAAATAAAATTGAAGAGATCAAAACAGAATTGGAATTGAAAAATGTCAGTAATTAATTTATTGTATACAGTACAATGTACTGTACAATTTTATTCAGTATAAAAGTAGTTTTTTTTTGTTTTGTCGCTGAGATGAGCAATATTCCTGGGATGAATTACATTCGATAGAACTATAAGATACATGTACTGTCCTTTGAATTTAATCAAATTGAATTTTATTGCAATTGGTTGAAGCTCTTAAAAATGAAATAAACACATTGTCAATGTGAGTAAAAATAGTTTTTTTTTTGATTCCCTGCGGTATAAAAATGTATGTGGACAAATTTGTCATTAAAGGCTTGTCACACGGCATGAATCACGAATCAGTCCACTTTCCTAAAGTGCTCAATTCATTTCATACATATGATTCTCATCACGTTTTTTCATGGATAAATCCATTCATAGTAGCATTGATGTCCGTTTAACGGACTTTGTCACTACCCCACTTGTGCTTCAATTGATTCCATCAATTTGAATTCTGAACGTTCCACTTCGACGTGGGTTCTCCAATGCAGATGACCATCTTCAGTGAGAGAAAAATCTCAGCTCATGACTTATTCAATTGGTACACTTAGTAAAGGAAAATCTCTTGTTTATGGGTATAGGTCGTGTTCGTCATTGCTATAAATCTTGTTGAATCAGTCGCACTTCTTCATTTTCTTTTCTACTATATTCTTGTCTTGGTACAATTGAAGTTGTTGTATGTTTTAATAAAAAAAATTCTATAAAATTTATCCTTTGCATTCCAATTTGGCCCAAGCTTCATTTCATGTTCGAATGTAAATGCTTCGTGCGTATTTCCGTAAAATTTTCGCATAAAAAGCACTGTGCGTGTGAAATAAAAATGACTATGACAATTATATTATCCTGAAGCTTGTCATTGTACGCTGATCACGATGTTTACTGTTTACCATTCTGAATTATGTGCGTACGTGCATTTCGTTTCATGTAATTTCAAATGATGAATGAATTCTAGGCGACATGTAAAAATTGTTGTCGTTAAAAGCGATATTTAGGGCAAATGGAGTAATGCAGCATTAAACTATGTCAATTCAACAATATGGGTATGCTTTTAAAATCGTTGCCATTTTAAGTGCTTGATCACGTAGATGTACCATTTGTTACACAGAGTGAACACTATTTACTTGTGAATATTGAACTTTTATCATTTTTACAATTTAATTTATATCCTTTTCAATTGTTTGGGAATTTAGTTGTGAATTAAAAGTAATGATAGTATTTACTGAGTAGTAATCAAATCAACCTCGAATCATTTTAATTCAAAGAAATAGTTGTATAAATATATTCATGTACAATTCACCTTATCTCAAGTGACGTAAATCCCGAAGAATATGCACAAACATTTCAATATGCTCTGAATATAATAATGATTGATTCAGATGGAATCTTAAATGATTCGTTGTATACCTGGTTGTTTTTGTTCATAAGGATACCACCGCAATGTAAGCGGAAATAAAACTAAGAACATTTTCATGAAATCATAAAGTCATCCACCGGGATGCACTCGAATAACTTACTTCTCAAGTATTCCATAATGCTGTTGAACTCCATAACGAAAAACTGGATAGAACGAAACCTTAATAAATATCTCTTTATCTCAAAATGAAGTGACATTCAAGTTTATAACTATGTAAATAATTAGTTCTCTCGTGAGTATATTCATTTCGAATAATTTTATCTATATTTTTCTTTTGAATTTCCGCACAAAAGACTCTGCAGTCACTTAATTTATTCACTTTTTAGTTGTACCTATTAGGTACTACCTAAAGCACCCGCTCAGCGGGTAGTACTTATATGGCTCATACTATTATATCACCCGCTCATTATTATTTGAGCGAACGTCTTCGGGTTCATCATTATAAAAAAAATAAATCAAATCATGAGTCAAATTCGATATTTTACAACAAATATTTTATCAATAATTGCAGGTTGAACCACAAGTGATTGCAAAAAATTAAGAATATTGATGGACTATGCCGTGAACCCAATGGAATTGGCAACCAATGTGCATGCATCTTAGTCAATGTGTACTATCTACTGGAACGCCGGTGAAATTGTGACATTTACGTTTGTCACGAGAAATGTTCGATGAGTATGTTAACAAATATATGATCGAAAATGAATGTTAGTCTTCTCTCGATATTTGATTCAAATGTAACATCACCAACACCATATAAAAATTGGGATTTTTTTCAGAGACTGTTTCTCATAGTAATATATGTCAGGAGGAGTGCTATGAGTAACTGAAGGAGAAACAGTCTCTGATTTACTGCTTTGAAAAAAGAAAATCAACATAAATGACACACTTTCAATTTTTTTAAAGAAAAATTCAAAGTGGAAGTCGAATATTGTAAAATTAGAAATGTTCACTAAATTGGAAAAGCTTTAGAAAATCTGTGCCCAAATTTAAAATTGAAATTCATTGCTTTGGTCTTTTTACATACAGGTTAATTGAAAAATACAAATTGGAAAGAGCCGAAAAAGGGACGGCCTTATCCGCCGAAATGATGCTACAAATAAAGAAACTTAAAACAGACAAAAAAGCAATCGTTGAGTCGTTGTTATTAGGTGGTGACAATTTTGAATCGTCTCAGCTGTATTAGAGTCATATGTACATGACTTAAATGAACTAGTTGTGGCAGAAAAGAATGTTAACCATTTATTGGAAATGAAAATCGACCAAGTGACAATTAAGAAAAATGGATTTTTGCTCACTATACCCATTGGTATGGATTGAATTTTATTTTCCAAATGTTTTTTTAGATGAAATTAAGGAGAAAATAAATATCGTGCAACAAATGAAACCGAATAATATTGCAGACTTCATCCTTTGCTAATTGCCGACGCGATTGTATTGGAAAAATATAAGCGTGACCTCGTTGAATTAAACGCCATTGGAAATGATCATCCGATTTATTATTATAGCGCAAAACTAGGAATAATTACTGGAAGTAAAACCAACTATTTAAAATATATTCGAAGCTATTGTCCAGAGGAAGTGTTTGCAATAATTGAAGCACGTATTAAACAAAAAAATGATACCATACTCGTAAGTATGATGATTCGAAAGAATTGAATTTTCATCAATGAATTTTTTTATAAGATAGTTTTTTATTTTTATTATGAAACAAACCTTTGCACAATATTTTTTAGTCTTCGTTCAGTTTGGTTTCGAGTCGAAGACTGGAGTTTTGATAAAAGCCATTTTAACATGAACATATTTTTTACATGTTAAAATTGCATTTTACCCGCAAACAAAATGTGTTGCGGTTAAATTGAGCATGTTAAAATTTAATTGTAAATTTTTGGAACAGTAAAGACTTGAATGTAATTTGGTTTATCAATTATCATATTCACACTTCTAAAACCTCTCTCTCTATCTCTATCTATCTCAAGACATGGTAAATTTTCATTAGATATCGCTGTTTCTGTCACACGTTAATTTGTTAATTTAAATCAAAACTAAATTTTTTTCACGTAAAATTCGAGTATTGAAACAATACGTTGAACGTTGAGTTCGTTTTTTTTAAATACAGCGCCGTCATGTTGAACAACATAAAAACATCAAAATGTGTGAACTGAAACTGTCAGTGACGAATGCAGCGAGCAGCTGTTATCACACTCATTCATGGTCTTCTTACGTTGCGTGCAAGTGAGACGGCAACTGATGTTTACACTCAGTTTGACTGTTCAATGACGATTTCAATACACGTACACTTGAAGATTGTTTGCTGCTGTATGTAAAGTAACTCGCCGTGAAAAACAATATAATAAGAAAAATTCAATCAGTTCGCCTGCATTGTTTTTCAAAATAATTGTCCAACGGGAGAATATCCAGCGAAACGAAATATTGAATAAATAAAAACAAAATTCGAAGTAAGTTTCATCCATTTGCTTAGAATTGTCAATTTGTTTTGCTCTAGTGTTTATGATGACAAACAAGTTTTTGACAATACCGAAATTGTGGATTTTCTTTGGAAGAATTCAGTTAAATTAAAATAATTTTCACATCATCTTCGAGAAATTCGTGATATTTTTCGATTTGTGTGCGAAAATTGGAAGAATTGTGATAATTTAGGAGAAACAGACATAAGTTATTAAAGCGTTGCGTTTGAGGTTAGGTTCAATTGTTTGCCTTTGTGCAAGTCATTTTAAAATCGGAACAAGCAAAGCCGATTCATATTCAGCATAGTTGTAAAGTTCTGACAATTTGTAGGAATTTTAAATATTAAAAAAACATTTGTAAAATTAATTGTAATTATCTTCTCATTCTTCTTTTTTTTGTGTGCAGATAATTTTATTTTGTTGCCAATTGTGTTGATTAGAAACAAAAGTTAAAAGATGGATGATCCACGATTCGATAATTTGGTGAATATCGACGGCGGTCGTATCATCAAGATGGAGGTAGACTACAGCAGCGCTTGCGATGAAAAAATACCGGCATTGAAAGAAGCTGCTAAAGATCCAGCCAAATTCCATCAATCGATCGATGGTTTGCTTCAATTGGAAAAACAAACGCGTTTGGGCGCTGATATGGTGTCATGTTCACGTGTATTGTGTGCTATTGTGCAAATATGCTTTGATGCGCGCAACTGGAATGCACTCAATGAGCACATTGCATTGTTGGTAAAACGTCGTTCCCAATTGAAACAGGCCGTCGTTAAAATGGTCCAAGAATGTTGCACGTATGTCGATCAAATCACCGAAAAGGATGTCAAATTAAAGTTAATTGATACATTGCGTACGGTAACGGAGGGGAAAATTTATGTTGAAGTTGAACGGGCACGTTTAACAAAAATTTTGGCCAATATAAAGGAAGCGGATGGTGATATTGTTGCTGCTGCAAATGTGATGGAAGAATTGCAAGTTGAAACGTACGGCACAATGGAGAAACGTGAAAAAGTCGAATTGATTCTTGAACAAATGCGATTGTGTTTGGCAAAACAAGATTTGGTGCGGGCACAAATTATTGCGAAAAAAATCAGCATTAAATTCTTCGATGATCCAGAACAAGAAGACCTTAAGTACAAATATTATTGCATTATGGTAAGTGAAACAGCGGCAAATTGAAAACATACAAAAAAAATTAATTATTTCTATTCACTTGAATACACACACAGATTGATTTGGATCAAGATACATCATACTTGCGCACATCACGTCACTATCAAGCGATTATGGATTCAAAAATCATTGCCGATATTCCAAATCGAAGACAACAAATGATGGTGTTTGCATGCTTGTATTGCATTTTGGCACCATACGACAATGAACAACAAGACATGATGCTGAAATTAGATAAAATGAAGCAACTCGATGAGTCGACCATTTGCAAAGAGTTGTTACGTTTATTTATGTGCAAAGAACTTATCGATTTTGCTGCAATGGAAAATTTGTACGGCAAAGAATTGCTTGGCTTTGAAATTTTCAATCAAAGCAAAGCACATGGCAAAAAATGCTGGACGGAACTCAAAAATCGTGTTATTGAACATGTGAGTATTTTTGGAAGACATTTTTTTTTTTGATGAATATTGATTTTTCCTTTCTTTTTTTTTAAATTATTCAGAATATTCGCGTCATTTCCAACTACTACACCAGAATCAGTTTGAATCGATTGTGTGAATTGCTTAAACTTCCAGCCGAACAAACTGAAGAATACCTTTCGCAGTTGGCCAATAATAATGCGCTTACTGTGAAAATCGATCGTCCATCGGGCGTTATTCATTTTTCAACGAAAAAGGCACCAAGCGACATTCTCAACGACTGGGCGTTCGACATCTCGAAACTCATGAGCTTGGTCAATAAAACCTGTCATCTCATAAACAAAGGTATGGCAAACAATTTCTATACATATTCAAATTTTGTATCGATTAATTTTTATGTGTGATTAACATTCATTTTCTTCATTTACAGAGGAATGTATAAACAATGTATTAGCCGATTAATCATTTAAGTGATCCAGATTTATGATACGTGCGCTATGCTACAAACACGTCAGCACCAACACACATTAAATTCTCTACTTGTTTTCTTTTTCTCTTAAAATTTCATTTTTTTCTTTATTTGTCTACAATTAGCCCATTTTCAATTGTTACAACTGAAAATATTTATATTTTTTTTAGTGTTTTGTAAACTGAAACAGAATACACCACGAAAAAATATCATCTTTTGTACTAATTGATTTTATTTCACTAAATAAATGAAGAAAAGCGTATAGAATGCGAAAATATCGAAAAATTTCATGTTTGATTTTTGGATATTGTGGAAAACTTACCTTTATCTTTCCAATGCGGCAATGCGGCTAGCAATGAGAAATAGATTAAAGAATAAAAACAATGAAAGGCTTAATGCTGTTGGCTTTTAGCAATTTTTTTTATGGTTTGTTGGGCTATATCAGGATCTTATGTTCTATAGACTATTTATTGCATCAAAATTCTACAATTTCATTTGTTGATAATGATTTTTTGTTGTTGTTGTTGTTGTTGTCTCTTTTTGGTTAAATTGGTTTTTTGCATTCTACAAATCGAGTTGAGTTTGTTTATTTGTCTCACAAAATGTGCTTGTTACAATTTGATTGCCTGCTAAAACTTATATAAAGTCACAAACTATGTGCTATTGTTGATCAATTGTACGAATCGTGACACAGAGAGAAATGTACTTTGTGTCATTAAAAAGAAATTGTCCGCATTCATTCAGACCCTGGATATTCGAATATATTAAATTGAAACAATCGCAAGCACTGTTACCTTATTAATGTGTAGATATTTAATGCATTGTTTTTTTTTTTATTTATTCCACTGATAATGGATTTGTTGCAGTTCAAAATATACAATTTCTTTTTTGTCGTAAGATATACCCAGTGTGACGGATTGAACAACCCAATGGACTTGAGAAAAACAAACCAATCTGTTATTGGAAAGGAGAATTATATTATGCATACCAGATTTAAGATTTGTGTATATCTATCGAAATAAATTTTGTTTATATTTAGTATAATAGTATTTTGATATTTTATGGCATGGAATCGTTTCTTTTTTTTGGTTTTATACATCGAATCAAAACTTGGCATTTATTTCAGTCGAGATCGCACGTGCTTTTTTTTGTTTTCTCTTTCTAAATTATGTTTTTTAATCTCTCCGGGAGAAGCGAAAAACATCGCCAATAAAATATATCACTAAACAATCAATAAATTATAATATATATTTTTATGATTTTTTGTTTTTTTTATAGGTGCTTCACATTTTTTTTTATTTAAATTATCAGGAGGATTGATTGACCCAGAATAAATGTTGATTGAAGAATAAATAGAAATATCCAGCTAATTTGTTAATACAGCCGATCATCCATTTATTTTGATAACCTATTCTTTCTTTTTCAAATTTCTCTCATAAGACCAATTTGTGTGTTTCGGCACTTTAGAAAATACATGATGATTAGATTGCTTGCGCACTTCGAAAACAGAGTGGACAAGCGAAAACGACAAAAAAAAAATCGTAAATGCGTCAAGCAATGGTATCATAAATAATTCAAAGAAATAAGACTTGAAGCATGCTATAGATGGTCAATGAATACTATTAATTCTTTATGAAACATGCAAAGTTTACCTCGGAAAATTGTGTGGGATGTCTTTTTTTCGGGTATATTTATGACGTAAAATCAAACTATGTTTGTTGTTTTTGTGGCACACATATTCAATAGACCAACTTTAATGGAACGATCCAAAAATTATAATATTTAAAAGAATCCATATACGCTTAACAATTAAAGTTATAGCCTGACTGAATGCGATTGAATGTGATTTGAATTATAAAATTGTTATTTAAAAATTTTCCCGCTTGTCAATAATATTAGTAAGTTTCAAAAGAAGGTTGTTTTTTTTTCGTGCGTTCTTTTCGATCATGTGCTTATAAGCACCATAGCAATTGAAGAAAGTCTTTCTGAACAGTTCGGCACAGTAAACAACAGAAAAAGAATGAAAAAAAGTACATTCTTTTCAAGCTCACTAATAGAAGGAAATTTCGTATGAAAGTTCTGTAGCATGTCTTCTTTTGTTTGATTTTAAGACAAAATGTATAGGGCCTTTCGTGTTATATATATATATATTTATGTATGTATGGGTGTTGGCGAATCCTTCAGAATAAATATTTTTTTTCTTTCTTACTTATAAATTATTTCTAATCCTCTAGCGTAACATATTATTATCATATTTGTTTTTTTTTTATATAATCATGGATGGAAGTCGCTTTTTAATACTTTTTGTTCGTTTTGTTTTTTTTTAGTAAACGTTAACATTTTTTTTCTTTTCTAATTATTTTTCGCTATTGATTATTAAAAATGTTCATGTGTGATTATTATTGAATTTTAATCGCATGGCTGTTGATAGCACATTAGTGAAAAAAAAAAGAAAATTTCCAGCAATCAAAACTAAATTGTAATGATATTTCGAGAAAATCAAAATTTTACTTTCAAAAAAAGTATCACGGTAAAGTTGATAAGTTGCTTCATTAAAAATTCACGTTACACGCAACTACACTTGATCAGACGGTCAAAGATGATGTCTTGACTTTAATTGTTCAATTACAAAACGAAAATGTCAAATCCAAGGGAAAAACCTACTCAAGAAAAGGAATTCTGTAAAAAAAACAGGTGAGTCGTGTGTTCCATGGAAAAAAGTCCATTTTCTACCTTAAAATATAGAGTCTACATTGCCGTTTGATATATCTAATTTCAAATTATGCCTAAATATGCAAATACAATGATATCAAAATACATGAAATGCACATTACAGCAGGATATACCGTCAAATCGATCGAACCGCCCATATAAATTCACGCGACGGATATAAATCATCTAGATAGCCGCAAATTTTTCGTTTTTGTAATATTTATCGATTGTGACACTCATATGTAGTTGTCTAAAATCGTTGCTTCACGTCGAAGACGCAATGAATGTCACCGAATCGAAATATATATATAAAAAATGTGTCTGGTTTATCCGTCGAATGGATTGATATGTGCAAATCGATTCATCTGACGATATTCCCTGCATTACATTAGTAGTAAATGTTTTTCCAACAATTTTCTATAAGTTCTTATTTATAGTAAGCACGTATATTGTTTTTGTTATATTTTGTTGCTGTTGTTGTTCATGCCGCGTGCAAAATAAAAATGCGTGAACTGTGTATGTTTGGGATTCCGATTCATTTCAAATCGCATTTTCAATTCGAAGTTTTTGTTCAACGGATCATTTTTGTACTTGTACTTTTATATCCGAAAGTGTCATTTCATTAGTTTTAAAATCTAAATTATGCACATCAAATTAACAACATAGCAGTTCAATTAGAACGAATTTCACAAGAAAATATGTGCTTTGGTGCGAACGTTTATTCTTTTTTTTTTTCATCATTTCTAAAATTGTTGATGGTGCACAGTGTGTATGACATCAATACAATATCATCTCAAAATAAAACGCGTGTAGCAGACTATAAAAATTGAAATCATAAAGCAAATATACCACTGAGTTCGATCCAAAAGCATCCTCAAATGGACGCAAGATTTAGATTTTTGAACTCATCTGCTAACCGAACCAATTAGAATCAAAATGACGATGACAAATCAATTGATACAATGACATTTTTACGGTTCTTGACATCAATTTTGCTATTTCATCTAATCTACACAGAATTAAATCACACACACGCGCTATCATTTGATGAATATTTAAACATCGAGTCCTAATATAAGTATCATTACATTTATGCATGGCAGAAGCAATACGTATCTTTTCATGTTTTTCCTTCATTTTCTGTTTCACGGACGACCAAAAAAATTGTGTTCCGCACCCACCATCCGACAATTCGTATTTATAGACAATTATCATAAAAAGTGCATGTGTACACTTTGTTTAGGATGTCAAACAGGTGGTGTTTTGGGTGAGTTTGTTTGTATGCATTCAACATTTATGGTGTTGCAACGGTTTTAATCGGCGTTTTGAATAGCATACTACAAAGTTCGCCTTCACCTTTGCACAATAAGATTTGTTGTGATCTCTCATCACTTTTTTTTATGTTTCCAAGTATTCTGCGTATACGCGGTTCCATCCATCCGTTCTGAAAGTAAAATAAAAATACAAACATTTCAAACCAATTCGTCCGCATTTCATTAAAAAAATTACCGCAAGAGCTTTGAAGCGAATTAAAAAAAAAATCATTTACCTTAACGAGCTCGACTTCAGTGCCATCGGCTTTATTTCCATTTTTGGTACTAAAATATTCGTCAATGTACCGTTGTTCTTTTGATTTTCGTTTGTTATTTGACTTTTGACGAGGATTATTGTTGTTATTTGGTTGTTGTTTCGTTTTTGGTTTTTGATTTTCCGATTTTGTTTGTTGCATTGCATTTTGTTTTTTATGGGCTTTAGCAATTTTCCTTGGAAGCATTTGATCGTCGTTTTTGTCAAAGAATTCGGAAGCCACTTCCGCACTATTATCACTAACACCATACGAATTGTCTGCGAAACTTTTCATAATTTTCTCTTGTTTATTGAGTTTTTTGGCTTTGATTTCTTCAATAGTTGGCGCTACCAAGTCTTGATTCGATTGTTGTTGATCCATTTGACTGCTAAAATCTCCACTTCCACTATTGAAATAATCATCATAATCATCGTCATCAATATCAAACGTTTCGCTGCTATCCGTATCGCTGATATCGGAATAACCGAAATTTTTGAATTTTTGACTAACAATCGTTGGTTTTTTTGACGATTTTTTATCACGAACGCCAATTGTTGGTTGCACTTTTTCGGTTGTTGGTGTCTTCTTTGCATCGGGTTTGTCTGGAATCATTGACGGTTCGTCTGGTAATTTTTCAACGCTTGTTTCAATTTCCATAATATTACTATTCGGTGTATTTAGCTCCTCGTTGTCATCACCATCGATATAAATGGTTTCATCATTCTCGCCTAATTCGACTTTGTTGCGTTGCTGATTCAAATATTCCTCCTTTTTCAAATCAGCTATAACACGATCCGTTATCGATTGTGTAACACTTTTATACATCGTTGGTGATGGTGTTTTTGTTTTACCATTCGTTGATGTCATTGAATCCGCTGAATCTTGTTCATCGCCGGTGGCCAAACTATTTGCAATGTATGGTTTGTATAGGATTTTTGTGCTTGAAAATCCAGTTCTGTCATTGTTCAATTTATCGGGATCGTTTTTGAATGATGCCAACGATGTATGAATTCCGTTTTGTGATTTTATCTGATTCGCATTTCCGTATGCGCTTTTATTGAATCGTTGTGATACAACGAATGCATCCATTTCGCCATCGAGCACCAATGATAACGGTTCGGATGTGGACGAAATGTGAGCGACCGTTTCACGGGAACTAAATACAAACGATGATATCATACCACCGATCATAAAAACTAGAATTAGTATACAAAAAATGCACAACGTAAAGAGATGTGCGGGCAATTTTCGGCCAATCGATAAAATCACTTGGTTTAACATTATGTCTTCTTTTTTTCTTTATTTTCTTTCTCGAGTTTGTTGAAGAGTTCTCGCCGAGCTTCAGACAAAAACTTTTCCTCTCTTGGTACTTGTCGACTTTTTATTCTTATTTTTTTTCTTTTTCCGATTACTTCGCGTTCGCTTTTGTTTTTCTCTGTTTTAGATACGCACTTGTGTCTCGTCCTTTTCACACGATACCAAGTATGTATGCCTATGACACGTCGTTCTATATATGTTTGGTTTATATTATATACGCTTACGTATGTTTCTGTATGTAAAATCAGTCGTTTTGGATATGCTCCGATAAATCAATTTATATGCAGATAATTTTATTTACTCGTCTTTCATGTTATTTTCAAATAAATTCCGTTCGGGGACTCCTTTTTCTTTCTTTCTCTGTTTTCGTTACATTCGCACAAAATTTGTTTTTCCTTCTCTTTTCAATATAAAATCAATGCACAGCATGTATTCAATATTTCTCAAGTTAAATTAAGTTTTATTTGATTCTACGGACGAAAAGCTAGCAACATTTACACTTTAAGCCAAATTTCGATGATAGGCTGTCTATTTAGAAAAATTTCCTATTTAATTTACACTTGAAATTGAGAGTCTTTTCACATCGTCCTCTTCTTCTTCTTATTCGTATTATTTTGCAAATAAATTGCTACACTTGTCGTTATGGATATAATGTAGATATCAAAAGAAAACAGTTGCGTGCAATCTTTTGTGCGTTTTTTTATGTGTTTTGATGTCGTAGAAAATTATTTTGCGCGACACTCATTCACTTGAAAAATGTCGAACGAACCGAAAAAAATATTAACGAAAATACACACATTTTATCATCAAAATAAAATTGAAAAATATTCAACTGATTTGTATCATATTGCTAGTAACATTTTTCTTCTTCTTGCATATTTGAATCGATCGTTTGATATGTTTGAATTTAAGCAACACAAATTGTGGCCACGATTTTCAGTGTAAAAACACAAAACAAATCGAGTTGTTTTTTTTTTTGCGCGTTGTTGAGTTATCAGAGGCCCACTTTTATTTGTGAACTTATGCGAACACCGAGCGTGAGTGAGTTAGTGGGAATTTTCGTTTCAAAATTTTCCAAACCAATTCAGAAAAGGGATACACAAAATCACACAGATTGATGTATATAGTTCATAGGTACTGGTAGAATGTTATGGTGTAATTCCTATATAGAGAACAGTGTAAGAAAATTTTTCGTCTGAAAAGCACGGAAAAACTGAACGAATACCATTGCAATGGTAATCGAACCAATACAAGGGGGAAAACATACCAACAATGTTGGTGCACTAAACATTTCGGAGTTTTTGGCAAATCATTGTGTATGTGTGGGTGTGCATTATTAGAGGACATGAACAATTGTCATGCGCACAATTTATATCGCACAGAACATGGTGAATTTTCGAATACTCTTCAAATGGAATTGAATGTCGCTTTCTCTGTTTTGAATATACATTGTATTTTATACGTTGTATATGCGTAACGTCATCAGCACTAGGGTGACACACAGGACACGGTGGTGGGCATATTATAATATTGCCTGTTTGTTTTGCGATGGTGCTTAAACACAGTTAGATAAGAAATTCGTTTACAAGCAAAACTTGAGCATAAGATTTATGTAAGCGGGTGTATTTTATTAGCCATTTACAAGAAACGATTGCCGATTTGTGTTGATGATAGGGCGGTCATATAGCACTAGATAAAAAAAACACACTACAAAACAAATACTTACATAAACAACGTCTTCCGTTGCAAATGCAGTTTAATGCGATAAATAACGTCTCTCTGCATTCTTATCAACCACACTTAAGCCAAAATGTATACAAATGATAATTGCTGATTGTTGTTGTTTTCTTTTTATTTTGTTTTTTTTTTTACCAACGAAAATACACAATTTATTTTCCGTTAAGATTAATTTCCATTCTGATGATTAAACACATTCTTTTTCAATTTTTCTTTAAATTTAAATCCTTAACCCAACCTCAAAAGAGAAATTAAGAAAAAAATATGTATATATTTTTCTAAAAGAAAAGTTTGTTTGTTTTTCTGTTGTTGAGCCTATGTTGCTCTTATTTTTAGCGATTAATTTTGCATCAACTGCTCAAAAATGTATGTGAAAAACTATTAAATTCTTTTTTTGCGCACAAAAATAATGAGAGAGAAGACTGATCTATAAATGTATGTCTGTGTATGTTTGTGTCGACATTTTGATAACTGAACAAAATATCATAATGTGTTTTATGAATTTGATTATTGCATCGCACGCGTGAGCGCGCTTCAAAATAAATTTTTGTCGTTTTATAAAATAAACTTCCTTCGTCATTTTTACTTCCCGTTAAAATAGTTATGGTCGCTTTCATTTTTTTTTCATTTCTATTATTATAATTTTTCATTTTCTTTGTAATTCGGCGATTTGGAAGAAATTGATTTGTTTTCCTTACGTTCTTCTATATATCGCTGTGTTTCATAGAGATTTTCCATTTAATATTTAAACTAATATTTATATTATTCATATAATTCATTAATGAGGCAGCTGTTTTGTTGTTGTTTTTGCTATTTGAATTTGTGCCGCTGTCCTTTGATGTGTTGAAAGCAATGCAATTTCGTTTGTGATGGGTGGTTATCATTTACATTCCCTTCGATTGCATAAACTCAATCCGAGACATTTGTAACGCCTTTTCGATCATCTGCTCTTCGCTCAGTTGTGAAGCAGCTGCAAGAGAAGAAGGAATAAAATAATAATAATTTATTCGTTAGATTAAAATCTTGCAATTTTTTTACGAAATGTGGATTGTTGAGGGATCATATTCAACATACAATTCAAGTCATCCTGGTACGATGATTGGAGCAATGATTGATAAAATTCTGACATTGGCGCATCATTTGACGATGCATAATAGGTTGAGGGGCCAGGTAGATCTTGACTGGAGACTTTTCGCTTTTTACTCGGGCTCGATGCATCAGCATTCGAATTTGAATTCATCACATAGCTGCTATTCGGATTCATTTCATAGCTGGTCGCAACTTCATTTAAAGATGCAATTCCAGCATTGCACACATTTTGTTGAGATGCTTTTCGTCGATGTGATCGACGCTTTCGGCTTCGACTATTGTGATTGATTCAAACGATTCATTTAACAATGAAACAAATTTTCTTTTTCAGATCGTTTTTTTTTTATATACACTTATACAACTTACGAGTTTTCGGCTTGTTGTCGATCATCTGAATTGGATGAACCAGCAGCTGGTGACGAGTTGTTGCTGTAGTAATCGGCCGATTCGCATGAAGCACTGTCATCGGAATCACGTGAAGATTTTGAATGGAGTTTCGTATAACTATACGGACCAGCTACACTAGCTGTAGCTAAATGAGGAGAAAAGTCAATAATTACTTCTATGCTCTGACAGAAGAAGTATAAAAATTACAAACCGCCTGTGGTAGTTGAGGTTATTGTTGAACTGCTTTGGATGGTATTCGATGAAAGCATCAATTGCTGTTGTTGCATCACATTGTTGTGGACGTTTTGTTGTTTTGGTTTCTGATGTTTTTCACGGCACCATTGCAAGTATGATTCACGAGCAATTTGCTCTTCGATTGCTTCATTGGTCGCCTCCCAATCGGTGGTTTTGAGTTTATCTTCAAACATTGTTTGTTCGATTTCCAAATCTTCGCTCAAACGTACCGCGTCACGTAAATGCTTTACATTCGGTGATTCATCGACAATTCGATAACCGGACAAACCTAAACCCAGTCCAACGGTCGGTTTGTATGGATTTAGAATCGCATTATAATGCGATCCACGTTGATACAATAAACGTAATGGCTCGACTCCTTCTTTTATTTGCTCCAATCCAAATATGTTGACAGGCTCTGAAATATTACAAATGTTCGTTGAGTTTTGCAATCGTTATTTTTTTATGCATTTCAATTCAGTTTAGAAAATATAAATCGTACAAAAATTGGGTCAATCCATTTGTTCGTTTTATTTTTGTTTCATAAAAAAAATAACCATACATATAGTTTACCTGTGTGATATGCATAAATTTCGACGGGTCGATTGAATATTTCGGAAATTGCTTGAATTTCTATATGATTGCCATGGACGTGATTGTTTCGCTTACGCGAAACGTAGCTATCAATGTCTTCCGTTACGAATTGCATAAAATACTCCCGGTTTTGATACTGAAAACAGACGATTTTGTTTATGTGTTAAAACAAATGATTTAAAACAATGTTTATTTTTTTCACAAATGAAATATTTTTGATATGCCTTACAATATAATCCATTGTTTGTTGTCGAATGATTTCGTGCATGCCCTGATCGCCATAAATTTGAAGAGATATCGAACGGAATAGGCATGCACCATCCTCGACAATTTCTTCGATGACAAAACCGCGATCATTCATTGTTTTTACAAACAATTTATCACGTTCTTCCCATTGTTCTGGTGTTAAATCATATTTTTGACCATGATGCTCATCACCACTATTGTATCCCGAATAGTTGTTTTGATCATCATCAGCATCATTTTCTCGCCCTCGATCCGGTGAATTCTGAACATTTAAAATAAAAATTAACACGTTGTAACAATTGATCCAATTGACATTTTACCTTGAGATTGAGGTTGACAGTCGTTGAACTGTTGCCATTGTTGTTAAGATTACTATTACTGTTAAGATTATTGCTACTGTTGTTGCCAGCGATGAAGCAACTGTTTGTTATCACATTTGACGATGTTGATTGTATTGTTGGCAGCACACTTCCTGGCACCGTATTTGTGTTATTGCCAGTGGTTTCTTCGTTTTTCGTCTGGCCACTCGAATCATTCGAGCACTGGCCATTTGTGCTGCTGCTGTTTATGTTCACTAAGCGCTGCTTATGATGTTTTTGAGTATTGCTGTTGCTCGGACCACCGTGTGATGATCCACTGTGTGTGCAAAATGTCAAAAAGTTCATTGATTTAACTTTAAGCCGCTGTTTATATGTTGAATTGTTTAAATTACCTTTTTTGATTTGTGCGTCGATGACGATTTACCACTACATCGTCTACTCCATAACCGGTATTGCGTAAACTGTTTCGCTGTTCGATGCCATGTTGAGTCGACTGTAAAATGTAAAATAGAAACGAATGAAAATGAATCGAACAATCTATGCATTATCATTTATTATACATACCGGACTTTTTGGCGATGAAATTTTATTTAAGCACTCTCGATGCTCTCGATGTTGTTGATTGACTTCGGGTTCGCTGTTGTCCGATTTGATGGGTTTGATCGTCATTTTGATCGATTAAATGTTACTATTATTTAATTAAGCCGCAAATGGAATCTATTTTGAGAGCAATTAGTCAGAAGCACACAACAAGAAATCAGTGCCTAAAATCCAATTACAGGGTAACTGTTAACGATGAAGTAATCAACAAAATAATTGAATTCCTTGCAAAACAAAAATTGTAAATGTTTTTTTTTTTTTTTCAATTTGAACGCCGATGATAATGTCAAATAATGTGTCGTCAGCCGAAAAATGTCACTGTCACGATAAATAACACGAGCGTATTGAATTGAAAATGAACGAAATAAGCGAGCCAGAAGAAGATTGAAAAAAAATCAACAACCATCTAACCTAAATCTAAATATTTGACATTGTTTTTCTCATACAAGCGAGTCTTGTACACTTTTTTTGTTTCAAACTCAATTCTGCAATTTAAAACGCACAAAATGCAAATTATTTTTTTTTCTCAGTGCATTTGGTTTGGTATTATGAACATTTACAAGCAAAAGAAATGTCGGAATCGTTATTTTTGAGATGTCAATGCATCGACAACATGCTGCACAATACAAAAGAAAATCTCGATAATGTCTGTATGTTTGGTGATCTTGGTGATATCGTGTATATATACTTTTTTTTGTTTGTTCGTTTCGAATAGGTGTTTTCCACCGCACTGTCAATGTGATCGCTATTTTGATTCAATTTTTCTGTTTCACTCGGTCCATATGATACACAATACACTTATCGATAGATTCAATGTTGTGAAATCATTTCATACATTCAAAAATAAATACTACACACACAGTGTCTGCCTCACACATCACATCTTCGGTTTTGTTGTTTTTTTTTTTTTTATTTATGTTGAGAGTTATCTCAGCTCTATAAAGTTTCCGATTTTGCTCAACTTTCTGGTCAATATAAACCCAAATGAAACACCATACATTGATTTAAACGGCAACAAAATAATGTTTTCCAAAAATATGAGAAACAATTATAGATTGAACGAATATCTCGTAGTTTCTATTCGAAGTGAGAATAACAAAGCGCAAAACAGTTGTATTTCAGTTCGTATTAATCATGTGGTTGCAGTGTTGCTTTGTGTGCGTGTATGTTTCTCTCTTCGCTCTCTATCTCACACACTCTGTCTTTTTGTCTTTTGATTCTATATCAAAAAAGATTGATTGGCCGAACCAAAGAGATTCTCATCACGTATTGAAATATTTCGTTTTTTCTCTGTCGAATACAGTTGTCTTTTCTTTATTTTTCAATTTATTTGAATTTGATTTTTCACATCAAAAAAAATCACACATTTTCGGTACAGATAGACAGCATTTGGATAATTTGCTCAAGTTCATGTATATCGTCGTTGTTGTTGTATTTTTTCTTCAATACCTTCTCATGTCAAATCAGCTTCGGCTGCAGATTTCTATTCGGATTAACGTTAAAATACAATGACAAATGCACCAAATCAAACGCACACTGCCATAAATTCCAACCAACAAATAAAATTGTGCACACCAACAACACCAAATAGATACTACATAATTTGAATGTTGATGAAGTAAGGGAAAACTACCGCAAAAAACAACTCTAGTCTATTAGTTAAATCGCCTCGTTCGACAATTAGTAACCATCACAAAATATACACTCACTTTAATGGGCTCGATTGTTCATCGCCAGCACTAAATCACACATCATCATTGTTTCTCAACACATTTGATTCTTCTAGAAAAAATCTTTTTTCTTCTTTCTTTCTTGCCTTTTATTTTACCACATTGGAAAAAATAGAAAGTAATTTATTCACTTTATCCAAGTTTGCTAATATATCATCCACAAGCAAATTACGTTTTCGATTCAGATTCGATTTATTAGATTCGCGTTTTCAACACACAAAAACGAAATATTACAGCAGAAAAAAAATTGTTCACTTTTTCAGCTCCCAATTCACTCTCTCAGCTCAATATATATTTCTGTGTCTAAATATGTGTGTATTGAACTTTATGTCATACGCGCTCTATGTTTGTTTATCGTGTTGTTTTTCCATCTCGTTTTCACTTGTTCGCATCTGTCATAGGCGATAAACATGCACAATACACACTCATGCATATTTATATTTTGAACTGTGGAATTTGCAGCCAACATAGAAACAATGAAAATGTGAGCAAAGAGCGAGAAAAGAGAGAGGGAGAGAGACAAAGATTTAGTTTTTGCCTTGGGAGTATTATCCGATGCGATTGTACAGTCTTTCAACGCAAATCCATTCAATCCATGTACAAAGTCCAACTATCTGCTTTTTTAGTATTGCCATATTTGATTTTCTTTTTCAAATTGTATTTTTTTAAAGTGAAATTGCAATGCATTTTTTATTATTTTGGAAATGTAAAAAAAAACATTATTCCATATTAAAGGATTGAATTAAAATACGTAGGCGACTATTTAAGTTTCTTCAATATGTATGTTTTAGTATTGCCCGATGCAAACCATTGTCATATTCGTTAAGTTTAACATTTTGTAGCATAAACGTTCTCAGAACGTTTTGTCATTCGATCGTTATTTGTATTGTTTACAGTGACATCTAAATTGCGTCTCAGCCAAAAAATGAATTTTACTCGTGAAAATTTTCGTGCGATAATTTACTACGACTTTCGATTGGGTGTATCACAACAACAGTGTTTTGATCAACTTCATTTGGCCTTTGGCGATGAAGTACCAAGTCTTCGGACAATTTATAATTGGTACAACGAATTCAAGCGCGGTCGCCTATCGCTCATCGACGAGTTCCGCGAAGGTCGTCCAAAATCAGTTGTTGTACCAGAAAACATCGATGCTGTCAGAAATATGATAATGGAAGATCGTCATGTAACATATCACGAGATTGAGGCATCCCTGGGCATTAGTGCGACCAGCGTATTTAAGATTTTACATGAACATTTAGCTGTCAGAAAGATTTGCTCTCGTTGGATACCACATAATTTGACAATCGCTCAAAAAAAGGCTCGTGTCGATTGGTGTACACAAATGCTCAAGAAATTCAATCGTGGTGATTCAAAATCCGAGTATTTTATCGTCACTGGTGGCGAATCATGGATCTACGCGTATGAGCCCGAAACTAAACAGCAGTCGACTGTATGGGTCTTTCAAAGTGAAGATAACCCAACAAAAGTTGTTCGAGCTCGAAGTGTTGCGAAGCAAATGGTCGCCTGTTTTTTCGCGATAAGTGGTCATGTGGCAACAGTTCCACTAGAGGCTCGTAAGACCGTCAATTCTGATTGGTACACCACCATTTGTTTGCCCGAAGTGTTTGATGAAATAAGAAAAAACAACCGCCGTCGCAAAATAATTCTTCATCATGATAATGCGAGCTCTCACACATCTCATCAAACAGTCGATTATTTGACCGGTCAAAAGATCGATTTAATGGATCATCCGCCGTACAGTCCTGATTTGGCACCCAACGATTTCTTTTTATTCCCGAGCGTGAAGAATAAACTGCGTGGTCAACGATTTTCATCGCCCGAAGAAGCAGTTGATGCGTTCAAAACACACGTTTTGGAGATATCACTTTCGGAGTGGCATGAATGCTATGACAAATGGTTCGAGCGAATGCAAAAGTGTATTGATCATCATGGCGAATATTTTGAAAAACAATAAAACCATTTTCGATGAAACCCCATTGTCTTATATATGTTTTTGAAAAAACTTAAATAGTGACCCTCGTATAAATATGAGCGAAAATATAAATAAAATATGAGATCATGGGATCACCTGCAGAATATTTTAAGCAAATTGACAGCAAGATTCAAATTGACAGGAGATTTGTTGACCGTGGTAGTTGAACATCGAGTTATTTAGTTTACCTGACTGAATCTTAAATCCATTAAATTACATTTTAGATTTCCAGTCCAGAATACACCTGTAAATCGGATGACAAAATTAAACAATGATAGCGGTACCAAAACCAAAACTTGATTTCAATATTTATTGTAATATCACCTACAAGAATATTCGATCTCGACAAAAAAACTCCTTGTTGAAAATCAATTGTAGAATAACGATTTCGACGTGATTACCCAAAAGTATTAAATAATTATTTAATATCAACTGATTTGCTCCAATACACGTAAATCGAATCTTGATTTCAACAAGGTGTCCAATATCGTTCTGATGTAATATTTTATTAGATCAAAATCGAAATACTTGGATTGCTTCTTCTATAAAAAGTCTAAACCTATTAAATGGAATATCAGTAAAATCGAAATTTACTAGATTTATTTGAGTTTTGCCTATTTGTTCACAGTATTTTTTTAACAATAGCAAAACCAAATTGCTGAATGAAAAGTGTTAAGAAGTAAGAGATAAATTTATATGTAAAAAAAATCAAATAAAATTAATTAAAAATATTTTTTCTTTGCTGAAATGTTTCGAACCGAAAAAAATGACAAATAAAACGCAATTTTTTTTAATTCAATAATAATAATTATTATTTCATACAAAGAGAAATTTGCTTGTATGGTAAATTGATTTTACAATAATTCTTTTTTAGATCTCTTTTTTTATTAGTTACATTCTTCGTTCATTTCTTCCCTTAACAGACACACACTGCTTGAATGTATTTAGTGGTTGGTTTGCGTTAGATGTTTTTTCTTCTTCTTTATTTTATTATATAATTCATCAATCGTTTGAAATCGACTTCATATAAAGTGTCAGCCCGTCTTGCGAACCGCTTTATTATTTGTTATATTTTTTTTTCTTTTTTGCATTTTTTTTTGTTGCTTTTTGTGTAAATGAACGAAAAATTTGTTTCGGTTATATCATCATTTCTATTAAAGATGCATTTCATTAGCAAATGTGCTTAGCCTAATTTAAAAAGGACTGATTGACACAAATGACTTGAATTATTATTTATTACTTTTGTTTTCTGTGTGTGTTTTAAAAATGCTGCATTTTTTTTTTCTCTCTCGCTCTCTTCTATTAAATATGTATAGGGACTATGTTGTTCTATGCCATTGTTATTGTTTTATCAGCTAAGAAGTTATTTCAAGAGGGCTCAAAATCCCAAACGTCATTTCAATGAGGATCGTTTAATCGAATACAAAATGCCGGTGCTCAAGAATGAATACATATATTTAGTGCATTCTTCCATTTAACTGTTAGCTTGTCAATTTGATTAAATTTCATTTTGTTTTTTTTTACATCGTGATTATTATAGAAACTTTGTTTGCTTTCCGTGTCGTGATTTGGTTTTTGACCAATATGTTGTTTTTGTAATAATTACTCTTTTTTTACACGTAGGTCTCGGGTAAACAATGAAAATAAGCGATGGATTTAAACAATATTATATCATTTATCGAACGGTTTTTCTTTTTATTTTGTTCGATTCTCATCAACATTATCGAAATGATGAGTCCAGTCATATCACTGCCCCAACAAATTCACCAGCAAGGGGAAGAGATTGCGATGACTAAAATTCACTTAAATATAAATCGCTAGAGCACTTCATCTATATTTTAAATGGATGTTTGAATAATGGGACTACGCTGACAAAATATTGGAGAAATCAAATTGGCGTTGTTCAGCGCATCAATATGGTACGGAAATAAGGTGTTTATTGAACGACTGTGACTCCCTTTTTCTCACTTGAATATATCAATGTATAACGTACATAAACTAAAAAAAAAACATAATTGACCATAAGAATTTATATATGTGTTTTGGATTGAATTGAATTTTAATTTACGATCTATAGAAATAGTGATAGGAAAATTCAAATAGTTGGAAAATAAACAACTGTGTGCCCTGACACTGTCAACATTGCGATGACATCACAATGATCAACAAAAATTAAATCTAACGTAGTCAAACGAATGGGAAAAAATCGTATTGTATATAAAATCACACATATACAACACATATAGTAACAGATGATGTTCGAAATTACTTCCTCAATTTTTAATTTCTTTTTTATTAAAAAATGATTTAATGACGATTTCATTCCAGTTCGTTGCACATTGACTGTGTTCAACTGTGTTCTAAGAATCTCAGATTCATTAATGTCTGTTTCATTTACTTGTTCCAGTTTGTTCCACATTGACAACGTTTGATGGAAGTGTACAGAAAACCCGATACATTATTTCAATTATTCATGCGGTGTTTTTTTTATTACAATTCATTTGATTTTTGTTTTATTATTTTTTTTGGTTGCTTTCATTTCTTTCATCAAAAATTGTTTCATCTTCTTCGCACACACAGTATAAAACCATAATCTATACTTAGTATTTTTCGGAGACATTCTACGATATGGCCATAGTTTACTCAGGGTGGCCCAACAAAATATGCTATTTATTTGTCGCTTGTGTTTGTTCATACGCCAGTTGTAATCTTCCATCGTATTTCTTATTAATCTTCTATGCATATCGTATGTGTTTCTTCGTTCAAAGTTTTATATATATTCTTTTTTTTGTTGTTGTTGCTTTTCTATCAATTATTTAAATTTGTTAAGCTAAGAAAATTTGATGGATTTCTTTTTTTTTATTATATTGGTGATGATTTCTATCACTCATTACAACTTTTTAGTTGTTGATGTTGTTGTTGTTGCATTTTTTCTGTTGTTCTAGCAAAAAAAAATGTTTTGCGGCAGGGCTATAAATGAATTTCTATATATGTAATAACCGCATATATTATTATCATAGAATGCATTCAATTTAAGTGAGCTGGTTATTTGCAATTGAATGCATCAATGCTTAATCAAGTGAATAACATGCTTCACAAATTCTATCATCCCCCAAATTTTTCTTGAATGTGTGTCACGAAAAAAGGGGGAAAAAGTTGCTTTTTTTAATTTGTTTTGTTGCTTTCGTTTGAGGATGTTGGTTTTTGATTCTTTTATTCATGTTAACCAAGTTATTATATTACTTTGTTGCTTTGAATTTATGGCTAATAAAACATGTGGTTTTTGTTTCTTTTTATTCGGCCTGTATTACTTATCGTACATAAGTTTAGTTTTTTTTTTTTTTTGTTTCATTATTTTCTGCTTCGGTTAAATCGAAATTTTGTTTAATTATTTTGAAACATGCAATCACTTTGCTTCTTGTCGAAAATAACAAAAATAATTCATTCTTTGCTTTGTTTCCGTTTGTTTTTGCTAGTTAAAAGAGTTTCATTTAGCAGAAAAAATGTTGTTGTTGTTGTTTATTTGTTTTACTTTTATTATGAAAAGTGATTTTGTTTCTTTCCATTTTGTTTTATTTCAATAATTTATACATACACTAGAGAAAACAATGTTTCCACGCTCACCTCACTAATCGTCGCCGCAGCCGCCGCCGACCGAATCATAGTTTTCTAATTATCATTTTTTTTGTGTGTGTATATTTTTATAACATATCTCGCCCGGTTTTCGTCGTGTGTTTACAAAATTTTACAAACAAAACAGAAAATAATATGGTTCAGAAAAAAAGGAAATCTCTTTCTCTCTTTTATCGCATGCGATTGTTCGTTAGTCTCTCTGTGTGACGTGCATGTGAGCGTGGGGGTATCTATTATTGTTATTATTTGTTAAACGCAATTTTTTTTTTAAATTTTTTTGATATTTCTTTTTTTAAACTCAATTTAGTAAAAATGGCATACGAATCCGTTTCCTACTACTAAATTACTTGAATTTTTTTTTGTTGTTGTTTGTATCTTTGCATCAAATGTGTTTTTTCTTTGTTGCTTTTTTTGCAATTTATCTATGTATAAAATCAAAACAATTTGAAATTTTGTTTGAGAAAAAAAAAGTTCTTTTCTTTTGTTTTTTTTTGTTTTTGTATGTAAGTATGAGTTTTTTGAGTGTATAATATGCTGCTTTTTCTCCTAATAATCCTTGGTATGATCTCTAATTCCATTTTTATATAAATTATGTGTAATTCACGTTTTTGGATGCTATAATTTTGTTTCGGCTTTTGTTGTTGTGTGTATTAGGTTGTTGGGTTTTCTCTCAGCAGCAAATGGGTTTGTTCTTAACCCAAACTTGGGAAATCATGCTCATCATCGACTTTTGGTGCATTTTGACGGCGATCATCCTTTAATTTTTATTTTATTTTCGTGTAAACATAACAGAAATGGATAATATTTAGCATAATTTTTCGATTGTTATATTAGCTAGACGTTATTTAATGGGATACTTACGAAACGTTGTCCCCGATCTTGACGGTTGCGATATGATGGATTACGGCGACGATTGTTGTTGTTATTGTTGTTGTTGTTGTTGTTGCTGCTGCTGCTGTTGTTGCTGTTGTTGTTGCTGCTGCTAGTGTTAGCAGTTGCGTTAGCGTTGGCATTAGCGTTGACATTAGCATTGGCATTAGCATTAGCATTAGCAGTAACATTTGCAGTTGGTTTCTCATTTCCATTGACCACGGCGCTATAAATAAATATATATCATCATCAGATCAATTCTATAATTCAATTTTCAATTCTATAAAATCATTTTTTTTTTTCGAATTTGAACCAAATGAAAAACTTTCAGTTTAACAATACAGTCCGTTTTTTTAAAATACATTTTTTTCTTTATTGTCAATTCAACAAATTTGATAATAAAAAATAATATGTCGCAAAAAAGTACTTACCTAGCAGTTTGACTGTTTTCATTTTCACTTCCGTTCCATGTGCGTTGACCACGTGGACGACCTCGTCTTCGGTTAACACCACCACGTGGACCATCATTGAAATGAATGTCGATATCAACGAATTTCTGGCGTCCTACCCGTTGCGGATACATGGATGGATCGTATTCATATTCCTCTTCGCTTTCATCAGACTAAATATTGAAAGAAAAATATATTTATATAAATAAACGAATAAATAATAAGCGTTCATTCATTGCAATAAAATTGAATGATAACAAAAAAATGAATGCAAACAAACACACAAATAAAATGTGATGCCATACCTTCTTCTTTCGGTTATCAAGAGCAATCATTTTTTTCCATTGTGATGTGTCCTCGCCTTCTCCAGCTTTTCGAATGTTGTATTGTGGTTTGGCGCGTTCAGCTCTTTGAGCTTTCCATTCATCCAATGTAATTTCTTTGGCCTCTTCTTCAATTTGTACCTGTTCGTTAGCGTCCTTGCCATTTTGTTCAGTATCAACTTTTGCATCACTGTTATTAGCCTTGTCTTCCTTTTTCTCATCATTGTTATCATAGCCTTTTTGATAGTCATCGATATCCTGTTTGTGTGTTCCCCAATTGTGAGCGCCAGCACCGTCGCGTTTGTCAACAGCTTTTACACCAGTTTTATCCGAGCCAGATTGACGATCAAATTCACGTTTGCCAAATTGTCGACGATTTTGTCCACGGTCATTTCGATTACCACCACGATTTCCGCCAGCATTTCCATCAACATTGTTCAACGGTTGATTTTCGCGATTTTCACGATTTTTTCGATTGAATCGTTGCTCACGATTCTCGCCATTTTGCTGTTGCTGTTGTTGTTGTTGTTGTTGTTGTTGTTGTTGGTGGTGGTGGTGGCCTACATCAGTTTTCCGTTCATTGTTCTTATTGTCCTTACCTGAGTGCATTCCAACATTTTGAATAGTTAAAGAAGAGAAAGAAGAAAAAAAACAAACAAACAAAATTCACAATCAGAAAATCATTTATCAAATCGATGTGAAAAAAGAAACATTCAAGCAACATGAAAATTGAATCAGAGAGCCGACAACGGTGAATATAAGAAACATATAGCCGTAGACGAATTAAACGAAATGTCGTTATGTATGTTATTACTAATCAAGTGCATTTGTGCCCATATTCGTATATAATTTTTTTCGCATTTACACAGCAGTGAATATGACCAAAAATAGTCGTATTAGCTCTGGAAATGTGTTGAAATGTCGCACATTTTCGGTGTAACGCACATATTTATTTTGTGATTAATTTTTTACTCTAATATGGATACATTTTGACTGGTTTTTCGTTGGGACCATGAACTGATGCGAACACAGCACCAGAAATGGTATATTTCAACATTAAATTATTTGCGACGTGCAAACACATTATTTACGGACCGTTGGGAGTTCAACTCTTGATTTATGTATGCTTGTACGATGTCGATCTACATAAATGCGCGCACGGCGGTACTCTGTATGTCTGTTGGCGCGCCGAACATCAATAGAATAATGAAATAAAAAGAAGATTTCTGCGGTAAAGGCAGAAACGTGCAAAATGTAGCAAAAGAACATGAAAAGAAGAGTGGAAGAGAGAAATGCAAAAACAGAAACAAAAATAAAGAGTATGCACAACAACAGAGACTGCTTAGAAAAGAAATAATATGTGAATAGAATGAAGACACACAAAAAATAAAATAAACGAAAATGAAAACGAAAGACGACAAAAATGAGCTATATGTATGTAATACTCGAGTGAAAAAAAAATTATACCCAATGAAATGTGCTATATTCGAAGAAAAGACCGACGGAATGTAAAAATGTGTGTGTCTGTGTATGAGTATAAAACAAAAATGTGTGAGACTAACCTTCACGTGGTCCTCCTCGATCGTTGCGGTTATTATTTGGTTGACCATTTTGATTAGATGCGCCGCTTTTAGCCGATTTTCCAGTAGAGTTTGGTTGTTGAGCCTTTGTCGATGCCGATGTATTCGATGCCTTGTTTGTGTTAGCTGGCTTGTTCTCCTTTTCAACAGCTCCTAAATGATTATCATTCAGTTCCATTTATTTATTGCATTGCAATGGAAATTTGGATAGTGAATGGCAGACATGGATGAGATAAAGGAGATAGGAAAGAGATAGGGAGAGAAAAAAAATGAAATAGTTAATGAACAAATTGTTTGGTTTTTTTTGCTCGAATTCATATGGTTAATTTGGCGCAACTGTCATCATCAATACTCAGGGCGATTGCAATAATGTGCTCATAATAACATATACACCGAGGATATTTTCGAGATAATAACATATACTACATTAATGAATTGTACAATCATTTGGTTCCCCTTGTATTTACGCTTCAAGTGTGAGAGAAATGCGAATAGCGATAACAAAATTGTAAATTGAGAGACACCAAAGCAAATATGTATTTTGCAAATGGATTTATCATTATTTTTTCATACTATCGAAATGAAATGGTTAATTGTACGATTTTTTAATATTTGATTAAAATGTAAATTTCGTTTCGAGACAGGTTTTTCTTCTTTTGTTGGATAATAATCATATTACTGCTATTAATTTTCTACTTGCTTTATAACCTTCGATCACGTTAGATTTTTTTCATTGCTTCACATACACATCAATAAACGAATGAACACACATGCACGAGCACACGATTTTCTTGAAAAGATTTTCCTTTTGCTTTTCCGTCATACGAAAACGTTGGTAATATCACAGTTGAGAGAAATGAATGAACGAAATAAAAAAATGAAGAAAAAAGCAAATTGAATTTCTTGTCACCGAACAGGCAATAGCACATTGTGCATAAACTTAATAGGTATTGCGTCCAATTCTTTACCGTGCGCTTTTTTTTTTGTTCAGTTCTCAATTTTAAATCTCATTTTGGAATCTCTTAGGCTCGTCCGCCTTCGATTTATTCAATATTTTAATCGCTTTTTTTCTGCCTGCTCTCGTTTCATTTAAAAACGATGACATGCTCTCTCGCATACTTATTTTTTTAAAACTATATATAGGTGTATATCAAAACGTTAATCACACTTTGAATATAAGCACGAGAGAAAAAATATTATGATAGAATTATATTTTTTGGTTCGTTTTTTTTTTTGGTTCAATAATTTTTTTTTCTGTAATCGATTAAAACAAAGGCCACTGAATTAGTATTGATATTAACTTGTTGTTTAAATTGTCAATTAGCTAATTAATTCAATAGAACGAAAAAATGATAAGTTGAATTTTAAAAGGAATGCAAAATGAGTTTTTTTTTCTCTTAAATTCGTACCACCATTAGCCGCTACAGTTGCAGATGCTGCTGTTTTTTTCTGTTGTTTTGCTTTTTTAATTGATTTATTTGTGGCGGATCCAGCCTCTTCGTCCACATAAAACAATTCGTAGCGATTTGCAATGCCAATGCCGTACGAATTTTCCATTTTTTAGGCGTTTTTTAACGGCGATGATGTCCGATTTTTATGGATATTGTACTACAATAAAATTTTAACAAAATTTACCGATTTTTATTCCCAAGGAGGAATTCAATATCGATGTGTGAGAGAAGACGTACTGCTATGGGCACCACAGAGACAACGAAAACTTCGTTTCTCACGCATACATTGACATGACCATTACCACTTCATACATATATACCGTATAGCTATTCGTGTAAGGCCGTAAGGTATCGCGCGCGCAGTTTTATTTCGTACAGTTGCGGTTAAATGTGTGCGTGCGATTTTTCTCTCTACCTCAACATTTTATGCTCTCGCACTCTCTCAGGCACATAGTCGGCGCAGTCGTATCAGCGATCAAAATATGCCATAATCGATGTCCCCAATAGCATTTTTCGCAAACAATTCGAAACGTTACAACAATGTGAACGAATTAATTGTTTAAATATTTCATTGAAATTGTGAAAAATATTCAATTATCACATGGTGCTCATTGAAATAATGTCATTTTAAGCATTGTCTTTGACATTTTGAATGTAAACACAATGCTTTTTCCACTGTGTGACAGCTACGGAATTGCTGGTAGGGTCAATCAATGGTGTAGCTTACAAAAGAAGGTAAAACGTGAGAATGTGATATAGATAGAGAGAGAATGAAAAGAAGCACGATGTCTTCGAACTAGTGCTGCCGCTTCTCAGTTTTCTGGCAAACGAACGCACTATATGTTCACATGTCGTTGCGGTCGTTCGGTTTGACGGATATTTTGTACATGCCAAAAAAAAACCATTTGACAAGAGGAAATTGCGATCTCTCTCACACAGGCTCTCTCCCATCATATCATGAGCAGCGAGCACATTGTCTGAACTCAAAAGGCAAACACTCTCTCATATGAAAAATGAATGAGTTTAAAACTAACCTCATTTTCAATATTTCATTTCTGATATAAACAAATGTGTGCGCGTGACATGAAACGCGTTCGTCCAGACGGTGGCCGAATGATGAATTTAAATACGTTATTTGAATTACTGCTTCACTCAATATTGATACAATAAAAATTAATGAAACAAAAAAACTGATGGAATTGGATTTGTTTGTTTTTGTTTTATTTGTATTGGATTTAATTAAAAACTAATGCAACATTCATGGTTAAATCCACCCACAACAGGCACTTATTATCTATTCTCTTTTTTGCATTATTCATAGTAATTCTAAATTTCATTTAAGTAGACAACATTTGTTTATTGAGGCAAATTTTTACGTTAGTGGTAGGCACATGCAAATTTAAAATTACCACGTTGATCATTGACATGTTTTGAGACGTTAAAAGGCAGAATTTTTCTCAAAAAAATTAGAACGACGAAACGGATCGGATTAATGACAAATTCTTAAAATAACGAACGTTGAACTCTCGTGTATTTTTGTTTCACCCAATCGCTCTCGATTCCAAACTTAAAACTTAAACTTGTAAATGCACTCAAAAACGAAAAATTACTTGGTTTTCATTTAAAAAAAAAAATATGAATACGTAAAACGGTAACTGATTGACTTATAAATGTTGATATGGCTTAACAACGTATATGCATATCGAGATTAACTCTATAAAACTATATCATTAAGTGGCTCATAAGGAAATATACCCAAATATCATCGGCGGTGAAGTTAGTTTTCATCTACCAGAATGATGAGAATAGCCGCTGCTTTGAGGACGAAGAGAAAAAAAACGGAATTTTTTTAAATTTTGGTTTTGAACGAAAAAAACTAAACATTTTTAAAAACTTACGCCAACTGATGAGCCAGAACCATTGCTAACTTCAGAATGGTGTCCATAACCTTCTCTGTGACGTGATGCAAATGTTGATACTGTGTTCTTAACACGTTCCGATGCGGCCACCTCTTCACCATCGTTGTTCAACAGTGATGTTTTCATCGTATCGTTAACGAACCACTTTTGTTGTTTCATAACAATTGTTTGTGGTGGCTCGTGAGTGACACCGGTGTCTGAACTCCATACGGTAACATTACCATGTGGTTCAATTTTGACGGAACGGTGAAATTTAAAATTGGTCTCATTTTGACCTGCTGTACGTAACAATTGCCAATTGCCCAAACTGACTTCCTGCCAAATCCAATCAAAATAAATTTAATTTAAATTCATAACAGAACGATGTATATTTAAGAATTTTATTGCAATAACACAAACCTTTTCGCCTTTGTTGTACAATTTAACAAATTTTCCTTCTGGATCGAAATCGGAAATTTCAATATCACCTTTTGCCGATGATGTAACGGAGAAATCGGAAAGTGAACGTTCTTCGCTTTCATCGATGGTTGTACGCTTTCTTTTGCCACTTGGACCGACCGAAAGACGTGGGCTTGGAGTAACAGCAATGCTTGGTGTAATTCGACCTGAACGATGATGATGTTGATGCACCGATGTTGAACCGGATGAATTGTTGGTGGTCTCGAGTGATGAGCCTGGACGTGTGATATTCAAACGTTGCTCTTCACCGGCCAATAATTTATCGTATGCGGCCAATTCCATATCGAGTGATATCTTAATGTCCATCAGATCTTGATATTCTTGTAATTGTTGGGCCATTTCTTGGCGTAAACGAGATAGTTCATTCTCGAGTTCAGCACGACGACCAATTTCAGTTTCCAATTGAGCTTCCAAATCGCCAATTTTGCTGGGAATAAGAAGAAAAATATTTACCAAATTGTTCAATTGATCAAAATTCAACTGTATATACCTCTTAAGAGTCGAATTTTCGGCTTCAAGATCGTTAATTTTACCATGCAAACCGTTGAGTTGTTGTCGTGTGATGCGAAGTTCATCGAATGCAGCACTGGCCGCACGATTTCCTCGAGCCGCTTCATTTTGAACATTCTTCAATTTTGCATCCCACAAAGAATCGACCTCTTCGCGATTGGCACGAATTTGATTCTCATATTGTTCACGTAATTCACGTAGTGATTGTTGCAATTTTGCTTCGTACTGTTCGGCAAGTCGGCCATCAATTTCGCTAATTTCAACCTGAGTACGTTTACGTGTGTCGGTCAATTCTTGTACATGGACTTGATCACGGAATGCCAATTCTTCGCGTAAACTTTGGGCAGCATTTTCACGATCAACACGTGCCAATGTTTCGGCTTCAAGAGCCTTACGCAAATCATCCAATTGACGTTTCAATCGATCGATTTCCTTTTGCAATTCTTTTGCTTCATCAACAGCTCTCTTGCGATCCAAACATGCCGAATTATATTTGTTTTGAATGTCATTGTAACGCGATTCATACAAACGACACAATTCCAATTCTTTGCGTTGCTTCTCCAAACTGAAAATACATATAGAAGAATTGATTAAACAACATTTCTTCACTCCAAACAACTTCGTGAATAATTTTCGTAATTTTATGACTATCTTCATTTAGACCTTTCTGCGTAATATTTTATGATTCCAAATTGCTAACATAATTGACGATAAATTAGAGTTTTTTTGACAAGGAAATTAATGACATTAATTACAGTCCAATGCTTTAGAGCAAGCATTGTTCCTTTCTCCATCTCTGTCTATCTTTCTCTTACGTGAGACTCTTCCTTTCGCAAAAAGTGAATGAACCAAATGTTGAATTCACAAAGAATACGCGGCATATGAATCACATATACAATGTGATAGTTTGTTTTGTTGTTGTGCGTGTTTATCAATAGAGGATGATGTCACTCAAAGTAGCAGCAATAGGCACCAACATCATTAACCTTCGTTCAAAATAAAATACACACACACACCATACATTCCATGAATTTTCGGCTATGGAAATGGTCAAAATGTAAATGAATGCGCGAAAAATGATCAAAATATACAGAAATGTATGCGAGTATAAGCGTGTGAACGACGAATAACAGAGAAAGCGCGCGTAAGTATGAATTCAAATGTGAGTGTGTGTGTGTGTGTCTTTTGCCAATTGTAAACGGAACATTAAACAAATGAGGTAATCTTTTGATTCGGATATTTCATTATAGAGTAGAATATTCTCATATATTTCTCTGCTTAATTCAATGAAATGAGTTAATTTGGATTTTGGTACGGCCACAAGACATTGGCAATGTGTTATAAATCTTTGCATATATTGCCCATTAAAATGGTGGAACCTTTTTTTTTGAAATGTTTCTTTTGTTTGATGACGTCGAAAGGGACAGAGAAAGAAAAAATCACAAAACGATGATATCAGTTCTTTAAAAAAAAATTGTGTCAATACCATGTATGACACATAATATTTATAGTGGCTGCCTACGAAGGGATCACATCTGGAATGTGTCATTTACATAATTTATTTTTCACAAAATATTTGATAAGGTATTCAATAAAAACACAGGAAAAATGAATATTCCATAAAAGAAGGTTGTTGGCAGAAGAAGAACAAATATTTAACCAGTTTGTTATTAACTTTTGATGATGATGATGATAGCACGCCTATGCATAATAATTTTTTTTCTGTTTCCTGGAATTCCATGAATATTGTAGGTTCTCATCAAATATTTTCATACCAAAAGTTAGTCTCTGATAGAATACGGTAATGTACACGAGATTCCATTTATGCCATTTACCGTGACGATTTTGCCTTTTATTTCTGTTCACATTTTGTGGTAAAAAATAAACTATGTAAATAAAACTGTCTAATTCAATAAAAATATGTGCATGCTTGGTTTCGATTATAGTATTTTGATTGAATAACAGCTCAGTGTGCGCTGTGTATCGCTCTGTGTATGCCTGTATAATATTTATGTGACATTTATTTTGGTGATGGGCGAAAAATTAAATCAAAATAAAAGAAAAAAAAAATGAGAAACGATATAGGAAATATAAAATGGGATTTTGATAAATTGAGACAACAATAATCGTCAGGAATGGAATTCGAAACTATGTCAAAATGTGTTTAAAAATATGACAACCTTCAAACGCAAAAAAAAAAACATTCTGTCCACCGGCTTTGACGATATTAATCAAAAGAAATCGCACACATATTCCCTGCATTTGACATGGTATTTGTGTGACACTATGCGATTCATTCGAAAACCTAATTAACATGCACAGAAAAAACCACCACTACGAAAAAAAGAAAGTAAAACACATTTATTGATATTGTCAATTTGTTTTGGCGGACAAGAAAAACGCACACACAAAGGGATGGAGAGAAAGAGAGAGAGAAAGAGGGAGAGACAGCTTGAAAGAATAAAATGATGATATCATCGTTACTCATATCGTGTGTACAGAAATTAAAGCAGCAGTACACCACGAATACAGACAACAAACAAGAATTAATCAACACCAAATAATAATAATAAACAAGCATGTGGTTCAAAACGTACTTCAAGCACACATTTTCAATGACGCACATTTGTTGTCTTGATATTCGATTTCTATTTTTACGGCAGATAATTTGGTAAAAAAAAGAGAGAACAGAACTCTCCAAAATGGATATATGTTTTATCCCATTTGATGCATTACATTTGGATATGCTCAAACGACACATTTTCTGTTCACTAACGAACTGCGCTTTGAACGTTCAAACTAAAAGCAGTCATAATTCAGAAAAGTCTAATTGGATTCGTGGCAAAATGACAGTCAAATAGATTATTATTGAATCCTTACGCTTGTTTCAAGTCATCATTTTCCTCCGACAAACGTTTGATGTTGATCTCCAGCTTGGCCTTTTCACGTGCTGTCTCATCGAGTACTTTACGTGCATCGGCCAATTCATTTTCGTACATCTATAGAGAAAGAAAAAAGCAGAATATGCAATCCAATATGAAACGAATGTCGAATTACACAATTCATCGAAATAGCTCTGATTAATTTACCGATTTGATATTGGACGATTCACGAGTCACTGTTTCTTTAACAGTTTTCACTTCAACAACCAAACGATTATTTTCAGCTTCAAGAAAACGTACACGATCGATATAGCCGGCCAATCGGTCGTTCAATGATTGAAGTTCTAATTTCTCCGAAATACGCGAATGACGGGTCGGACTTTGTGTACGATGTCTTGGTGTGGATGCTGCATCTGGTGCAGTTTGCGATAATCCACCTTCTGATGCTCTGCTACGTGTTGCCATCTTATCTTTTTCTCAACAATTTCTGCCAATTTAACACGAAAACAACAAATTCTTCTTGGAAAAATTTGACAACTGACTCTTTTTTCTAGTAAATTCTTTGCACGAAATGAATCTTTGATTTTGATTCTGAGTTTAAAAAAAACACTACAAAATATAATTTTTGGGATCGATTAAAGAATGTTAAAAAAAACACAATATATTTTTATCCGGAACTAAATAGTTGCGTTGAAATTTTAAAAAAATGCTTTGAGACGATATTTCCACAAATGCCAAATGTTAACTAACGAAACTTTTCCAAATTCAATTCGTATCAACCTTAGTATCAACGGACACATATACACATACGACCGACCAACCGAACGAACGAAACGAAACAAAATGTTAACGGCATTTTGTGAGCAACGTTTTCAAAGCGTTGAATAAACGAAGTAAGCGAACACACAGCCAGTGCTACCATTTCAACAGTAGCGCGTACAGCACACAAAAGTATTTCGTATTGTATGTGACTTTTGAGTTATAAGATTTTTTTGGCATTACATTGACACAGCGAAGCGAGCTGTGACTTTTAGCCGCTTATTGCTTGTGTTTGTATATTCATCTATATTTCTCCCTGAAATGAAAAACAAAAAAAAAGGTTGTCTGATATATACAAACAAAAGAGCATCCAAAACGCTGTGGCCTCAACACACCACCATTCTGTACACTTAAACAAGTGAAAGAAGTGGAAAAAAAGCAACAAAAATCCGCGTTCCGCATCAAAACAACAACTACATTTGAACATTTTTCATTGTCATTCCGATACCCGAACGAACATACGAACGAAAATGTAAATGTGTTCTTAATGAAGAATATTAATGTGATGGATATGCAAAATAATATTTATTATTATTGTTGCCGAACGATATGCCATCGACTAATCGACAAATCGCTAAAAATACGGTTTACGTCATTGATACGATACTTTCTAGTGTGTATCGTGGTGGATATTATGTCATCAATAGAGTTAGACTTAATATTTCGACTAAAATTTACGATTTACTTCGACATTCTTTATGCGTGCACGTGTGCGTGTGTGTATGTATGTATGTATGTCGTGATTTGTGGTCTTCTTCGTTCTGCCTTTTTAAAAAAACTTGAAACGTACACACCAACGCTTGATTTGAATAGCATACCGAATTTACCTCTTATCTTCATATCTTTTCGGTGCACACTAATAAGTTAAATATGGCACACCGCAGTAGATCCATTTAAATGTGATCGTTGCATGCGATTCATCGCAATATAAAAAGAATCGTTGCTAGTTTTTCTATTTGGATTTTTCTATCGCTCATATGGCACACAAAACCCAAACATTTTTTTTTTCATTTATTTTTAGCACACATTAAAACGATAAAAACAAAACCTAAGGGTAGAGTCGCGTAGGGGATCGATGATTTCATTTTTGTTCACAACCAGTGTATATCGCATCTTTTCTTCAACATTTTCCGATGATGACGCAAGATTTTTCGTAACGCACATATGTTTATTTGTTGAAATATGAGTCTCGCTTCGATACACATTCAAATACAAACAACTTTCAAGTTGAAACCAACCGACGACAATAGTTTTAAATATAAAAATGCGTTGAATTTTGAATGAACGCACGCGATGTTGTAATATAACATGTGTGCCGCCGTGCTAAGTCCAAAGAAAAATGTACGCGATTCAAACGAACGTTAATGAATGGGCTCTCAGTTTTCAATGGGACATGTTGTATTCGGTCACAGGTAGGCTTGAACATTCAAATGAGATAACCTCATTCATTCATGCCCATAAATCACCGAAAAAAGGGATCTTGCGTGAACTGAGTATGACGAACGAAAGAGGAAAATAAAAATAAAAATTCATTCAATCAATTTGTTGTAAATAAATTTTGAACTTGAACTGAATAGAGAGACAGCGAAAGAGCGACACGATCAGTTGCTACTATGGTCACCCACGCTTTCTTTACCAACCATTTCAATTAAACATACAATTGGTCATTTGAAACATTTTAATATTTTATAATTTATTTAATTGTTTTGCACGATATATCGTGTATTGTCTTCATTTCCAATAAATTATTAAGTTTTGGATGTGTTGACATCCATAACGCTTTTTGTTATTAATTGTCAGTGTTTTTTTTTTGTTTGTTTTATCTAAGCAATATTGTTTGGTAATTCAATAAAATTTCCTATGATGCCAATCGCTAATTTGGGAAAACATGTTAACATCTCAATTAATTCATTTTTTTGTTTGTGAATAAGGAAGTAACTTTAAAATGAATTTTTAAAGTTCAGTTTTTCCTTTTAAATTTCGTCGTTTATAGTTTCCCAAATTTTCGATAGGCGCAAAAAGAATTTTCGCCACATAACATTTATTTCGGTGTTTTAATTGATTGATTTGATCTATGCGCGCGCGTGTGTGTGTATGTTCGGATCTAGGTTTGAATGTTTATAGTTGGTGTTATATGGGGAAAAAAGGGACACGTACAATATACACAATAGTAACTGCCTACAATTTGGCTATTTAAAAAAAAAAATACCGAAACAAAAAAAACTCATCATCGCTATCATGAAACAGGTCAATTTCATCGTTTCCGCATATATATATGTATTTGATAACGTGCCCATATACAACAATATCCTTAGTGAAATAGTGTTTGAATATATAATGATTTTTGTTTCTGTATGGCCATTTTAATGCTGGCCCGTTGTTCGGAATTATCAGATTGAATTTTTTTTCCTTTAGAATATGCAAATTGTTTTCAGATCGTGCGTTCATTGAAGTTCCGAATTATATTTTGCGGACGGCGCTTAAAACTAAATGTGAAAATGTGATAACATCATTGAACTACATATGCCTACCAACAAAACGGGATTTGCACTATATTGGAATCGAAATACACACCAAAAAACACATGTAATCCGTTGTTATTCTTTCTCAAAAGTTTCGGGTCAAATTAATAAATGTATGAGTGTTTGAATTGATATCCTATTTCACAAATATTAGATTTTAGATTGGACTTGGTGATGGTATGTAGTATTACAGGTGAAAATATTCTATGCTCTCATTCATGCACCTCCCACCATTTCGTTAACAACTTTTTTTGTATTTGGTTTTGTTTACTTGTGTAAAAATGTTATATTTTCTTTGTTTAAATAATACTAAATATTTCATTCGAATTAGTTGCTTGTTCAATTTCGGCTGGAGTTTCCATCTTCTTCCGCGGCATATTTTCTATTTTGCGAAATCAATGGTGATTTTTTTTTCTCTTCTACTTTTTCCAATCTCGTGTTATTGCTTTCTTTCATGCACCTCGAATCATTTAAATCAACATTTAATTGGGAACCAAAATCAAAAATTGAAACAACATAATCAATTTTGATTTCAAGTTCGAATGAATTAGGAACAATAGATTTGAATATATATACGATATGCTTTTTCTTCGGGGATACAAGTTTATCGACTAAATGGTTTTGTGTGAGTGTTTATGTATGTGTATTGTGTAGTACACAGTATAGTTTGAGCTTATTTCAAATGATCGTCTATGTAAATCGATTGGCAATGGCCATCAGCTGAACATATGAACGATTGTAAGATGCCTATCTCTCTTCTTATTGAGATTTGACTGCAGTAACAACTCATCGAGAACAAAATAAAATGAAACAGTTACTAATTCTAGAGGGTTTCAAATTTCATTTGATATCGATTAAAATACAGAATACGGCATGTTTGTGTTGCTACGTGGGTGTGTATTGTCCATTTTTTTTCTTTTATAAACTAATTACATAAACAATCTTCAGTTTTCTTTTTTCATTAAACCTTCTAATATATGAATTTGTTCCAACACAGGAAATTACAATAATAATAAATTTCGGTTTTTATTTTCATTTCTTCATCAGCAAATTGTCAATAAATTATAATCCGTTTTTGTTTGCTTTCATTCATTTAATATGGATTCAATACTCTTTTTTTTTCTTGTAAAACTATTCTTCTTTACCATACATGTCATATTATTTCAAATCTTATACACAGTTTTCTCTCATCTTTATAGAAACAGAAAAAAATCACAAATGCACATGGTAAAGATTTCAAGCGTTTTTCTATATATCTGAATTAGTATTTTATCGCTTTTTTAGTTGTTCAACACATTCATAATATAGAGTAAGTAAATTTGTTGTTGTTTTTTGTAATTAAGTGTGTGTCTGTGTGGTTTTGTGGTTGAAATCGATTCTATCGATGTATTGAGCTGGAAGAGATTCTTACTCGCTCATGTATGGATAGGTTACATCGCGTAACGGAACAAATGTTTCTTTGATCGATTGTGGTGATGCCCATCGCAGGCAGTAGTGCGGGCCACCGGCTTTATCATTAGTACCTAAAAAAATGACATAACAAACGATTAAATCAAAAGAATTTTTTTTTTCGCAAAAATATTTTCATATACAATCAAGCAGGGAGAATGTTGATTCTTACCTGAATGACGGCCACCACCAAATGGTTGTTGGCCAACAACTGATCCGGTTGATTTATCATTGATATAGAAATTACCAGCAGTCATTTTCAATTCCTCAGCAGCTTCCTTCAAGAAAGATCTGTAATGCACAATATTTTTTTTTAATTAGCTGTTTAATGGTAATTACTTTATGTTTTTTTTTTTCAATAAAATCGAACAACATACTGGTCTTGTGCAAAAACTGCGCCAGTCAATGCAAATTTCGTGCTTGAACCGACAAGTTCAAGTGCTTGTTTCACATCTTTATCTTTGTACACATAAATGGTTAATACTGGGCCGAAAATCTCCTCAACCATGATTTTGTCATGTGGATCTTTGGTTTGAACGATTGTTGGTTGAATGAAATAACCTTTGCTATCGTTATAACTTCCGCCACCAATAACTTCCAAGTTCGAACTATTATTTGCATGATCGATGTATGATTTGATGCGAGCAAATGCCTTGTCATCAATTACAGCCGATGTAAATGATGAGAAATCGGTAACATCGCCAATTTTAAGGCTGTCACGCAATTCCAATAATTTTGGTTTAATCTGTGAATCGAATAAAATTTGGATTAATTTAATTTACATAAAATGGTGACTATTTTCATATACGTACAGCTGGCCAGAGTGATTCTGGGATATAGGCTCGTGAACATGCCGAACACTTTTGACCACAGTATTCGAATGCCGATCGGATTGTGGCCGTTGCCACCGTATCAACATCAGCCGTTGGATGAACAAAGTGATAATTTTTACCACCACATTCTCCAATCAAACGTGGGAAATTCACATAGTTTGTAATATTTTCACCAACTTGACGCCACAATCGTGCAAACGTTCTGCAAAACATTTTCAAATTTTTTAATTTATTTGTTGTTCTTTTTTTCTATAAGCAAACAGTTAATGATATTGATTTTACTTACGGTACGGATCCGGTAAAATTAATGCCGGCCAGGTATGGTGAAGCGGTGATTGTATCACCGAACACAGGACCATCAGCAGGAACAAAATTGACTACGCCTGGATACATATCGAGAATTATTAGAAATATTAATGGCAAGGCATAACACATGTGCTTGATGTTAGGTTTTCTATTACAGTACCTGGTGGAACACCGGCTTCTCGCATAATCTTGAATATTGTCCAATTTGATAGAATGGCTGTGTCGGATGGCTTCCACAGAACCGAGTTACCCTATTTTCATTCAAAATAGCATTATATTTAATTTTAGAGCGAAAAAGTCAACGAGTCAAAGATGCAATTCAATCTTACCATTAAAGCTGGAGTGTAGGCTAAATTGCCACCAATCGCAGTAAAATTGAATGGGCTGACAGCAGCAATGAAACCATCAATACCACGATAGCGCAATAGATTCTTGGTGACACTTGGATTTTCACTGATCGGTTGATATTTTAAATTATCTTTCAGATATGCCGTATTCATGCGAATAAAATCGATGAGTTCAGCGGCCGAATCAATTTCGGCCTGGATGGCCGTTTTCGATTGGCCAAGCATAGTGGCAGCATTTAAAGTTTGGCGATATTCGCCGGCCATTAGATCGGCAGCTCGATTCCAAATTTTAACACGTTCATCAAACGGTACACGATCCCATTTCTTTTGCGCTTCAACCGAAACATTGATGGCTTTTTGAATGAGCGATTGATCAGCATAGTAAAATGCGGCAATATTTTTCGAATGATCATGTGGCATCACTTGGCATCGCACTTGATTTGTACGAAACTCTTCGTTTCCAATAACAATTGGGATATCTTCACATGTGCTGGCCGTTTCTTTTAATTTTTTCTCCAATTGGGTACGTTCTGTTGAGCCCTTGCGATAGTCAAGTACCGGTTCATTGTATAGCTTAATGTCTGGAACATTTGGCAGTTGGACAACGGATTTCACCGAACATGCCTTCGATGTTGACAGGCAACGTGCCGAACTATTGGCAACATATCTACATTTCATTGAACCCAGAAATGATCGAAATAAATAAACAAAACAAAAACAATCAAGTTATTTATCAATCGGAATCAAAAATAAATACACACTATCTTATCAATCAGAATTAAAAAAAAAATTGCAATCACAAAATACATGGACCGAGAGATAAAAATTCTTTTCACCCAAGTTTGTTGCTTCTCTTGAGAAATGTAAAGGTCAATTATTTTGTTCATGACACTTTGCAGACTGCCGTTTCACAGTAAACAAGACAAATATAGATCGTTTAAAATATCAGCCAAAGCGAGAGAGAGAGAGAGAGAGAGAGAGAAAGAGAGAGACATCTGCTTTCCTGGGCAAAATCAACTGAATGGAAATGAACGAAATGTACACAAACGTATTTCATTATTTGTTTCGCTTGAATGTACCAAAATATCTGTCTTGTGATTATGTAACACCAGATTCAGTTGAATATGAAGCGAGAAACATATGACTCTTTTTGATATACCGAATACTAGATTCGTGACGCGCGACGAAACAAAAAGAAATCAAAATTTTTTGTTCACCGCATTTTTATTTTTATTGTTCATTGTACTCTCACATTTCCGTTGTAATGTGACAGTTTGATAAAATTTCAGTTATGATATTTGATACACACACCGCAAATTATTTGTGTAGTATCAGATGAATTTCTTGCCATACTGTGACCCGATTCTTTTTTTTTTTTTTTTTGAAATAGAAAAAAGAAATATGAATGATACTGACCTAAAACAATTGACTGGAAGTTTTGTTTGTCTCGTTAAGAATGACATTTTTTTTGTGTACTCTGTGTTCCACCAGACACTGTTAATTCACTGTTACACAAGTTCGCTTCTATGTTTCGCTTCTTCGGTCGAAATAGGTACGCTTCTTTCGTATTTTTATTTCCAATTAGAATGTTATCCAATCGGTTTACTCCACACTATGTTTTGGTTTCAACACGTAAGTTGTCCACTTGATGTTGATGATGTTGACGTATACTGTACGCACCCGTGGAAAGAGAAAAGAGAAAGAGAATAGAAATGAAAAATAGAATGCTTAAGAAACTCAATCGACTATCGTTGATCTCGATTCACGCAACTGATTTTTGTTACTATTTCTAACCGCACCGTGTGCGAATATGCACAAAAGGAAAAAGAAAAATTGCAAAATCGACTGTACTTTAATATTTTTGTTTATTTGAAAATGATAAAAAACGGCAATAACACCATCACGTATTTAATTAACTATTTTTATTGTTCTTCAATTCGTTTATTTGAGATAATTCTTATTTAGTTAAATTTCTTCACTGGCAAGATGTGTGAAATTCATTTTTATGACACATAGAATCGCTTCGTTCGGATTCGACTGAATGCCAAGCGAAAAAAAAATTATACACTGACTGAAGTGCTCGACTGAAGTCAAAAAATCAACAGAGAGGAGAAATAGAGAAAAAAAATGACAAGAGCAAACAAAAATAAAATCCAACTAAAGTGCAAAACAATACACAAAAAAATACACACAAAATTGGCGCAATAATTGTGTATCTTTTTGTTGCCGTATGAGGGGCCTGTATTTTATTATTGCGGTGCGCGCGATACGAAATCATGCCAACAACACAATAAAGACACACAAACACACACACACAAAATCTAGGTGTAATCCTAGTTCACTCTTCAGTTTTAAAATCATGGGTTAAATTTTTTTGTTGTAATCGGTCACTGAAAAATTTGCCAAATTCGAGAAAATTAGGTATTGTCGTCATCGGCACAAAATGCTAAATCAATGGCAATAACACGAACCATACACCTCAAAATCAATGTGTTTCTTCCGTATACATTCTATGTAAATTTATTTTTCGTGGTGCTTCGATTCTGACAATCCGCTTCGAGTGGAAAATTTTTGATGTCACACCGCTCGTGTTATTGTTTTCTCTCCTTTCTCTCTCTCTTTCTGCTTCTTTTACTTTTGAATGATGGTCAGTTTGGCACATTTACACTTGATATGACAATCTATTTAAATTTGGTCATGATTTGCAAGCGTACAACACACTCGTTTATATGTCAAACACCTTTTTTCTACCTATTTTCTTTTTTAATTAGTCTTTTGTGTTGTGCTACTTTTTCTAATTTGTTTGATATTCGTATCTGTTTTGCACAGAAAATTTGCAATTTTATTAGTTTTGTACTGAAATCGTGAATGGAATGGAATCTTTGTATATTTATCTTATTTACGTACGCTTTTTTAAAATTGATTTTATTTTTGTGGTCTTCAAACACAAATCACTTACAAAATTTGGCCAAGAAACGAAAACAAATGAAAAATATCTTCTTCTGTTTCGATACACGGTTTTTTTTCCTTCTCCTCGCGTTTTTTTATTACTCGTTCGATATCGAATGAAAAGATATCAGAATGATGTGTATGCGTGTTGAACGTTTCCACTACTCCGTATTCATGCCAAAGCACATGCGATTGTGTGAGTGTGTGTTCCGATGTTAGTTTCGAAACGAAAATCAGAATGAGATAGCGAGCTGTTTGCCGTACACCGTGTGGTTTACATACATTCACAAATTCTGCGCTCGCGCAAAATGGTCCATGTGAAAATACACCGTGGTCGGTTACATGAAATCAGCTGTACAATTTCGTTTCGAACGTACCTTTGTTTTTTTTTTACTTTGACAACCTTTTACCGATAATTTATCGGAATCATGTTTTTTTTTTTTTATGCAAAAATATGACAATAACGAATTTTAAACATTTAGATTCATATCAACACACTCATACATTTACAATTTATCATATAGAAATTTAACTGCTGTTCTCGATACTTCCATGCGAACTTGAATTGAGATATCATGGAAAATTAAAGATACAGAAAACACAAAGTTGGGATTAGCAATAAAATGATTAGTTAAATGGTTTTTTTCCCAAATACCAATTGTATAGATAATGGATATCGTAAAGTTATATGGAAACCATAAAGCATTTTTTTATATCATCCATCGAAATATAAATCAGTTTTTATTTGAAAATCAGAAAAATATGAAAACAAGAGAAAATACATTTTTGGACGCATTTTTTCAGTAGAACAATGTCAATAATGGTTTCACTTAGACATTATATTGAGATATTTTTAGCTAGCTCAGGCCCTGAGGGAACTTACGCCAGGCGCTGAAATGGAGTGAAAACAATAGAAGTGATCACACAATAAAATAGAGTTTTTATCAGTATAACAATCACTTCTATTGTTTTCACTCCATTTCAGCGCCTGACTTAAGATTTTGAGCTGAATCAGCTGCCTAAAAATATATCAATATAATGTCTGGTTTCACTATAAATTTAATCGATTCAAACCACTTTTGGTTATTTTTATGCAAATTTATTAATTTTTAATCGACTTTAACTGCTAAGATACTCGAATCCGAACTTCGACCGATTGTTATGGTCGGGCAGGCATCCGGGTCTCAGGCTAAAAGAAATAAATCCAAAAGAAGAAGTGAAAATAAAAAATTCTTTATTCTTATTCAAGAAAATTAATTCTTAAATTTATATTTTTACTTCTTTCAATCAAATTCCGAGTCCGACCAATACCGGTTACTTCTTGTCCGGGACTCGGTCGAACATCGATCGGGCGTCGGGTTCGGGAGCCCGTTCAGAACTCTCAATAGTTTTGAGTGTACGGTATTATGAGTATCGAAAAATGTGCCCTTTCTGAACTTACTTGTATCTTTCCTGAAATCCAAATAGATCGATAAATTTATTTATATTTTGCAAGTGCTTGCGGAAGCTATTTTATCGAGCATTTGGTAGATGTTTCGTTTTATTGTGCACCTAAATTGTCTGGTTTAGTGTGAACTTTTTGTTTGCTTACCGTTGTCTGATTTCAGATCGTCGATGAACTTTTAAAAGCTGCAAAATGTCACAATATAAATGATATCTAACAAAAAAGAATGAAAAGTCAGCAAAACGTCGTCGTTTTGAACAGAAGAAAAAAGAGCCACGATTTATAAGTTTTGAAATGACATTTATTTCGTCAAAAGCGATACAATGAAGTTTGTTTCAGGAGGTTTTTTTTAACAACAAATGCCAAATAAAAATGTTATACATTTTCTTTTCCAGGTAAAAGGAGGTACGTATGTAATTTTGATTGAATGATTTTAATCTAACAATACTAAATTGTTTAACCAAAATCGAATGTACAGTATTTCGTTCTAGGGGTATTGCGTGACAAATTCGCCGACAAATATTGCTGTATATGCATAATTGCTTCACAAATGTTGGCAAATATGACAATTTGATTCCATATACTCTTATCACCAGCTACAAATTATTTAAACATTTATAGAAGTTATTCGTTTTTTTTTAATTCGGTGAACGGTAAAAATGATAATTTCCAAAACTATATGGATCACATAATCTCATCTTCGTATCGATACTTGGTGGTATGTTTGTCTGAATGATAAGTATAGACACATTTTTTGGCTGGTATTTACCCCTAGATTTTGTCTTACAAATTTGAAACGAAAAAAAACCCTTGAACATTTCTTTTTTTGGATGTCATCCTATTAAATTGCTTTAGATTTTTGGTTACCGAATTCATTTGGAAAAGTGTTCATTAAAATCATTTTCTATCGTATTTTGTAGAATTTGGCGCATTTTCAGTCAAATGACATTATATCATAAATTCATTGAAAACGTTATTGATTGAATAACGATGTACTTTGGACTGCAATGAAAAAAAATCAGCACATCCATTGGAAATAGTTGCTTTTCGGTCGTCTTTAGAAACCGGGTCGATTTTTTTTTCAATTCGTAAAAACAATTGTAATTTTCAAGTTTGTGCTAAAATTTCAGCAGTCAATAAGAATAAAAATCAAAAAACTGAGTCAACAATAAATTCTTTCGTGTAAAAATGAAACGATTTGAGAACCATTTTTTTCGGTGTTTTGAATCGAGAAAAATATTTATCCAATCTGTCGTATTCAGCAGTTTGATCAAGAGTCTATTCGAGCGTCTCCCGATAAAGCATTCAAATATATCCAGAGTTTAATCGTTCGTTTTTTTTTCATAGAGATTGTCATTGAATCAGCCTTTTCTCTTGAATAAACACATTTTTTAAAAAATTGAATAAAAATATGTGATTGTATTACAAATGACGACATTTGATGGTATGATGAATATTCCGAGTTTGATGAAATTTTTCTTGGTTTATGTAATTTAAAGAATATGCGCGTTGAAAACGCTGAACACTAAACCGAAACACGTTATCATTTTTGCGTATGAGATCGTATCGATACAAATCTTCTTCAACTTTTTTTTTTTGCTTTTCAGGTTAAATATATTCCCTTTTTTGTGTATTTTGGAAGATTTGTCTTCAATTGTTTTCTTTTTCTGGAAGTGAGTGATTTTCATTTAAAAAAAAAAACACCAACAGTTTTCAACCTTTGGTTGTTATGGACTTTATGTGGTTTTTTATATTAAAATTTGCCATAAAAATTGGAATGATTTCGATAATGATGATGATGTTGACGCTTAAAATTGTGTGCTACGTTTTTCTTTTTGAAAATTCGACTTAAACAAAAGTGATGCAAAATATTATTTAAAAAGAAACTCGATAAAAATTACAAAAATTACGTTTATCGTTCTTGTTTGGGAGATTCCATGTTTAGTTCGGGGGTAACATATGCCGTTGACGATTCGTGATTCCTATGTGTTTTTTTTAATATTCTCTTGATTCAATAAATACTCATGCTAATAACATTCAAATAGATATTACTTTCTCTCTTTCTCTCTCGCTATTTCGGCTCCTTTTTCATTTCGGTATCGTATATATTGTTTTATGTGTTTTCTTTCTTTCATGATTGAATACATAGATGTGTTTCCATTGATTTATCATTATCATCACCACCATCATCATCATCATTTTCTCTTAATGACTAAATAGAGACTTTTTAATTATTTTTTTCTTCTTTTTTTCATCATTTAAATAGTCATTTAATAATAATAATAATAGAATCTTGCTTTTCGTATGATCGCCTATCCATGTAAATTGTTCACATTTCCATTTGTAAAACATTTTATGTTATTATTTCATTTATTTTTTAATTCATTTCATTTGTTTTTGTATGTTTCGATTGGTTTATCTACAACATATTAAATATCTGAACAATATATAATGTTATTTGGTGAGTGCACGGCGATATAATTTGAATGAATATATATATATATTGTAGTTTTTTTTTATTTGTTAGTGTATATGTTTTCGATTGAATTTTTTGTTATCTAAAATCTATCATATTTCTTGTGGGTTGTCTGAAATTCTTGTTTTTGTTGCAGTTAAAATATATAAAAATGCGCGACGCGATAAGCAAAACGATATTTTGAGTCTGATGTTCAATGAATAGGAAACCCTCATATCTTTGTATATTTGATAATTTTGGCAATTTGCTCGCCGGAAACCAAAGCAATTTGGATGTATTTCTTCGAAAAAATAATATTCGATAAATTTTGATTTAAAAACGTCTTGCTCTCTATATAACGGTGATGCGTCGATACAAATGAGCGTGAAACTCATGAGGCTCGAACTAGAAAATAAAAATTGATGGAAAACTAAAACAGAAAAAAAACTACTTGGAATTATTTATTTACATCGTGTTGGCTTGGCTTGGCCACAACGAGATAGCCGAATAAAAGAGAACACATATAACTTATAATCCGTTCATTATGCGTATCTTTCGTATGATTTTTTGTTTTGTTTTTTTGATTTGACTAAAATCTAATAACAACGAATTTCATTTAACAATTTAAAGAATAAAAACAAAAGAAAAACGATCATCTAATAATAATAAAATAAAAGTAGTTATAATATGCAATCCATTACAGGTGAACACCTTTCTCGCTTACTCTTTCTCAGCGACAAAACTTTGTTATACATCGAATCGACGATAATAAAAAGAGTAAGTTAGAAAGAATTGACGATTATTTTGATTTCATGTTTGTTTACAAGTTTATCGCCCTTAATCAGCGCTATACGCCAACCATAATTCAATTACATTTTATTTATTCGAAAAAAAATAAAATCATTTTTTTTCGCTCTCTATCGTACAACTTAGATTTTTATTTCACTAGATAAAGGTCAATTTGAGTGTTTTTGTTTGTTTTATTTTTCTGTTGAAGAACAAAAAATATTACGTGATCATTCATCACCTCACAACGCTTTTTTTTATCTAACAAATCACTATCGCAACCGAATGAAATTGTTTAATGCTTGAGCAGCAAATAGACAATAACATTCAGACAATTTGATATGCTCATTCAATTTTAAAATTACAGTATACAATAAGCACTAAAAACAGATCCAATTATATGCACCATTTGAATGCTGATATTGACTCTAATAAATTATCGAGAGAAAAAAAATGCATTCCTCTAATCTTTTACTCACTCTATTCATCTTTCAACTATCCTTTGTAATAAAGCTATGAATGTGTTTCCATCAATGGTTTTTTGTTTTCAATTCTTTGTTTCGTACTACGATTTAAATAGGTTGATTGGTCGAAATGTTTCGAAATTGAAATATTGTTATATGGACACGATCGAAACTATGTAAACGAACTATCGCTTGGTTGAGAATATGCCGTTTTCTTCCACTTCAAAATTAAAACACTCTCTGGTTAAAAATGCCCTGTTTATACGTAATTTTCTTTTAATTTAATGGTTTTGGTTCGTTTCCATCGTTTTGAATCACCATCCATACATTTCATTCAACGCTTTTTCCATGTTCTCTTGCTCGCTCCCTCTCTCTCTCTTTCTCTTTTCGTGCTTTTCATCACAAATAAACGAAACAATTTAAGCACAAATAAAGACAAGAAAACAATTATTATTTACTCTCTTGATTGGTTATAGTCTATGACTTTTTCAATTAGTTTTACGATACTGTGTTTTTTTTTAATCAAAAAAAGTCTAGGAAATAGTTTCTCGGTAGCGTTTTAAATTAAAAAGAAATGTGATTGCAATCTCGTGTTTATTGTTTGACTTGAGAATTGCTGCTGTTTACCGGACATCGAATCGGTGTTGTTGGCGTTGATTTTCTTAACGCTATTTGATAGGCCACTTCAAACGCTTGGCCCAACGTTAAAATTATTTCGGTTGCTAAATCCTATATGCAAACAAAAATAATAATAAAAACAAATGCAATTTACATCGAAAGAGTAAAAGGATGGATTCTTTTTAGTTACCATGCTAACGACATTAAATACATGACAATAGTGTGTATTATTGTCTGAATCTTTTGTGATATACGCAAAGTGGGAGAGATCATCGGCATCCTGACATGCACAGTTTATATTCCGTATTTCATGCTCGCAAATAGTGCCCTTGAAAATTATTTGAATTAAAAAAAATAACTCTATTTAGAATCCGCCTTCTAAAGAAACCATTTGCCAAAATCAATGAATTTCAATTTAAAAAATGCATTTAGTATTAGTACAACTTACTTTAGTTTGTGGATCGACAAATTGAACGCCACGATATGAAATATGAATGAAAACCGCTCGTTTGGTATTGTGATGTGTGTTACTTGGAAATGCAGAATTATTGCAAATTGCATTTATGCTTCCAATTTTTTCACTTTTTTTCAGTTTTTGAATCGATTTCTTTGTCGATTCTGTGCCACGCAGCTCTTTTATCACCGTCGAACCGAGATACTGGAATTGGGTATAAAATGAAAAATATTACAAAAAATCGAAATAATGACGGTGTAAAAATCAAATTTAAATTTGAAAAAATCAGTCCGTACATTCACTTCATACTTCACAGCGCCAGTAACGAGCACTTCGGCTGAATGACGCCATTGCGTACGCAAGCCAGTTGGAAAACTCAATAGCAATTCGGATGGTGCTCGAATTTCCAGATTCGACGTTGAATCAATCAGATTATTCAATTCGTTTTCATCAATGTTCTTTGGTTGTTGAGTTGGTGGTTTAGGTGCTTGTCGATTTTTTCGGTGGTTTGGTCGATTTTCAACGACACCCTCTTTGCTATCGTGTGACGATATCGATAGCGATGATCTCTGCGATGAGCTGCTTTTATTGGCGATATCCTAATTAAATAATAAAGAATGAGCCTTTTAAAAAACCTTTTTCCCTATAAAGTGAAACAAAATCGCTTACGTTCGTTGACTTGGCAAGCTTTTCAAATGATTTCGCAATGTTTTTGGGTGGCGTAGCACCAACGGAATATAATATTCGTTTTCGGTGTCCAATCTTATTGATTTCAAGCACTGCTTGTAGTTCAATTTCCCAAATGCGACTTATGCGTTCCATATCGGTGTACAAATGTTTTCTGAGATAAGAATGAATAATTTTTTTTTTAAATAAATAAAACGCTCTCCCAAAAGAAATTCAAGCTAAGGCTTTCAAACTAGTTACCTAAAAATTTCTGCATAATATGAGAGTCGAATGCTTGCAAGCCAATCGTTTACGCTTAACGTACCATTTGTTTCATCACTGTTTAAACCTTTTTGTTTTGGAATTGTACTGTAGCTGTTGTTGTTGTTGTGGTTAAATGTACTGCCAATATCATTGCAAATGGAATTTGATTGTTTGTCATGATTTGTCTCCATTGAATGGTATGCATTGGTTTTCGGTTCGTCTAATAATTTATTGAATGAGGTTATGGCTCTAGCCGGTTTCTGCAGATCGTTCTCAATAGCTGTGATCAGTTTTTTTCTTAACTCTGGTTTAACGTCCAACGTTTCAAGATCACTTTCGTCCAGAATGCCTTTGATAAAATCAATATCATCATATCCATTATCGTACAGTATGTTGCTCAATTCATCCAAATCATTATCGTAAAGGAAATTCATAAGTTGACTATGTGGCGATTGTGATCCAGATCGTCTTTGTACATTGCTGTTCATTGATTCGGAACTTTTCATCGCCTTACGATGTCGATCGATTTCGCTGAGTGTAAAACCGGCTATACTATTACTGCGACCATTTTCCGCACGATTTTGATAATCACGTCGCCGGTTAGCATTGTTTGTATTTGATTCATTCATTAAATCGGATCCAAAATTTGCCATTATTTCGGTAATTTTTTTCCATTCTTCTTGCTCATCAAAATGAATACTCTTATCACTACTTCCACTGCTGAGTTTTTGCAGTAGAACGGTCGCATTTGGCACGGATAATCGGGAATTCACTGAACTTCGTACATTCTCCGTACGTAATTCGTCTTCAGATACGGGCGTTTTCACCTGATTACTGTTTATTGGCGATTGTGATAATGTTGTCGAATTGTTGAACGCATGCAATGATGCCTGTGTGTCGAGTGTTTTTGGCCGTTCAGGCCGATGATGGTATTGTGATGTTGACTTTGGCAAATTTTGAGATTGTAACAATTTTTCCTTTTGTAATTGCACATCGGATACTTGTTGATGTTTTGCTAAATTATTTCTATTGGAATAATTGTCAACCCAGAGAATTAATAATTCAATGCAGTCTCAGTTAAAACTCAAATCATACTTACTGATAGGATCTAATGTGTTGTTGCTGCTGTTGTTGTTGATGTGGTTTCTCGGAGGCCATCGATTGATAATACTTGTAATCCGAATTACTCGTGCCATAAGTAATCAAATTCGGATTATCTAAAGTCATTGTGGAACCTTTGAACAAACCTGTGCCAAAAATGATGCACACAACAAAAATTCAAAATCAGTTAAAATTGTAAACTCACGGCAATGAGGAAAAAAAACGTAATAATAATAACAACAATCACTGCAATTCAAGTGTAAAACTGAAATTAAAAACGTGTCGAACACACAGAGAAAGAAATAAAAAAAAAACAAATGAAAATGAGTTAACTGCAATGAATTTCACCGAATTCGTTTGTTTTGCTTGTAAAAACTCAATGTGATTCTCACGAAACGCAACGAAAATAACCAGAAATACACGCGTTAAAAACAAAAATAAACAAATAAAACAGCCTACAAACACAATACCATTCAAAATGGAAACACACGAAAAAAAAATCGAATATAGAAACGATTGTTCGCACAATTTTGCACAGATTTTTATTTTATTTAATTTTACTTTTTTCGTTTATTTTTTCGTTCAAGCAAATTTGGCAATTGACCAACTTATTTGCATCAATTCAGTCGACGGCTGAAGATAAATTTGGACATTTAAGGGGGTGTTTAGACGAAATAGATACGGACAATACCAGCACATAATGATCACACGCACACAATATCTCTTTAGATTTCTATTATTTTTTTTTTATTTTATTGTTCGTTATACCACCAATGCGATGCCGTTGTTTCAATTGGATACGCATTTCAGGAATGTCACAAAGCCTGTATAGACACAAGCAATTACCGAATCACAGATTGAAAATGAGCCGAATTATATGTGATGATGAAATTGTAATGAATGTATAAAACAGAAAGCGCAAGTTTCGTGGTTTACTGACCTCACTGTACTTCCTCAGATTACTCTCGACTCAATCGGCTTCAACTCTTTCTCTCGATTAATTCGATTGTTCTACACATTTAACGCATAATTGCTTATTGGTTTTTATTGGCGATTTGCTTATGTAGCAAGTACTCGTCGCGTTTTTTTGCAGCAACATCTCAACTATCCGTCGATAAGAATGCTCAATTCCGAATATATAAACAGGCGCTCAATTAATATGCATAAAACGTAGTATCTAATTTAGTGTATGCATGCACAAACATTTAACAAGCAGACAACACTACAGATTGACAGAGCCGAGTAAGAATGAATAAGTGTTTGTTGTTTCTTTTATTTGTCGTATGTGCCTTTTATTTTATTCTTTCGTTCGCTGTCTCTTTCTCTTTCTTTCTTTTTTTTTTTTTGAATTTGTCAGCGCCAACTTTTTTTCTACTTATTTCGGTCGTCTCTTGATTGATATATCATTTGTTTTGGTTTTTACTATACAGTTTGTGTCTATGCTGCGATTTGGTTAATGATCGTGTGTTGACAGATCGTTTGTATGTGATTGTATGTGCGTGTATGTATGTATTTGTGTGTGTATTGGAATGAATTGTTTGTTTTTCAATTAACTTGCCCATACTGCATCTACTACGCTATTTTCTGAGTGATAGGCTCTTTGGAAATGTCAAACTTGTTTTATTGAAATGTGGGAAAATGGCGAACTTTTCAAATTCTTTTAATATTGAAGTGATAAGTTAGTAAAATGAATTGAATTAAACAAACAATAATCAACATGAAATAAATGCACACAATTAAAACAACAAAAAACCATTTTTAAAAACATGTTTTTGATACATCTAAAATGATTTTACCAGCAAATGGAACATCGGTAACATATTCAACACAATCGGTCGATGCGGAGCGATCGGATGATACGGAACTAAGCGATCCACTAGATGCATTTAATGAATGTGATACTATGACATCAGATGAGCATGGTGATAAACTACTATCTCGATTATTTGAAATTCGATGGCGTGATCGATTTGAATATTGAATTGGTGGCGGTGGTACTATATTCTCCTGATACGAATGACGATGGTGATGTTGTTTTTGTTGTTGTTGATGATGATTGATCGATTGCTTCGAGGGCTGCGGTGCACTTTGACGTTTCTCACGCTTTTCACTATTCACTCTTCAGTCAAAATATCAATTACGCGCGTACCGAAAATCAAAGAAACAATACACAACAAAAATGTTTATTCATTTACAATTCACAACCGAATATTGACTCAATTTGGCAGACACAAAAACCCAAAGATTTTTTTCTTTCTTTCATTTTTTGCGTGAAAATGGATTTTAGAATGATCTTATGAAATTCACTTATTTTCAGTCCAATCGTCGAATGAATTTAGTATTCTCACCTGTGTCGATTCTCATAACCACCAAATGTAGCCGTACCATTTTGTGAGTTACGGATATACTCAAGCATAGCCATCGATCTCCGATACTCCTGTGGAAATATTTAATTGCCATTTTCAAAATATTTCATTCGTCAATTGCCCAGAACAAATAGATGAAGCAGAAAATAAAAACAATGTATCCAACTCATTCATCAAAATGAAGCAAAATATAAATCGAAAACGATACAAATATAAAAGTGTTTGCAAGCAGCGTTCGCCAATAAATAAATCGAAAAATAATAATAATAAAAGTTTTTTTTCTGTTGTTTTTTATTAATATATCGCACAAAAAAAAAAATTAATATACATATTGAAATGGCCATAAAATTTATTAGCTAAAAAAAACAAGATGTCTTGTGCAAAAAGGGGAGTGTACATAATTTTCAAACAAACAAAATATTCCATTAAAATCAGAACAAAATGGAAATAAAAAATGTGATGCCTTTTCCTATACAAATGGGAAAAACAAATCAAATAAATTTTACGAAATAAATAATAAACATTTTCCATATCGAAGAATAAATACTTTCTTGCAATACATTTTCAATAAATATAAAAAATTTTAATATATATATAGTATGCATGTTTCAGGCGGGAAAATATTGATGAAATATGTATATATTAGATTAAAATAACAAAGGAATATTGCATTAAATTTGAAATTATTCACAATAAGAATAAAAACAAAATGAGATAAATTGCCACATTTGATATGTCATTCATACTTTGATTAAAAAAAAATATATTTTTTGCTATCAATCTTTAGCGATTCAATTAGGCAAAAAAAAAATAAAATTCTTAGTTCAACTAATTTTGATTAGCTTTGGCAACAAGAAATGTGCTATGATTGTGCTTTACTCCAAAGAAATATAGATATTCTTATCTTAAAGAGAATCTTTGCTTAGTGGCTCATTCATATTGAGTGTCTTTGCATAAAAATTATCACACATACGATTTTTCTTTAAAAAAAACCAAAAACCAGACATTTTATCGAGCTGAGCTCTGCCATTGTTTTATTTGGATAATATCAGATGCAGACACACATTGTTACACAAGATTTTTGGTGCAACGATATTATTGAGGGCAGATTTTTTCTTTTGCGGAAATACAAATGCGATTAGCTCAGTACAATATCTGGTGCCGACCCATTTCTACCCAAAATCCACTATTGGCAGATTCACCAATTTATGTAATGTTTTATTGTCATTTACTCAATTTAAAAATCTTTTTGGCACAAAATTCTTTCCACTTGATTTGTGATGTTTTTTTAAATGAAATTCATTTCAAATGGCCCATTTGAAATGGGACATTAAGAGAGACAAAAATCTAATTTAAAACCATCAAATTATTCTTTTTGGAACATTGAATAGATTCGATCATCATGGAAAATTTAACTTTGTTTATTTTTCGCAATTTTGATGGATTAATTGTTGAATCTCTCTTAATCACACAACTGTAAATTATGGACAATTATGTACATAAACTGGATAAGTTAGTTAAAAGCTGTGTGATGATTTTGGTTTGAAATGGATCGACATCATATTAAATATGAATATAAATGAATCAGTATAATAATAATAGTAAATCAGTAAGTTACTAAAATTTATTAAATTTAATTAAGATGATAATTGATGAAATAAATTATCTAAATTGATGAAATCGTAGATTTTTTTTGTTGTAGTTTCGATTTTGCATACATAGAAACTATTATTTTGAATAAATGACTATGTTGATTAATGTAAATTGAAAATGCAAACAATATGAATAAATTAAATATTATAAATTTGAAGAAAAAAAAAACATAACGCATAAAATAGAAACATTTAAATACAATGTTCTGTAGCGAGATATATAGCAATTTTGTGTGTGTGTGTCTTTTTTGTTTGTTTCAATATTCACCCACCTGACTTAATGGTCGGATGCGGTCGAAAATGACTTTTTCAGCGGTTTGTGGATTTGGTGGTGGATGATCAGGTGTCGGAGGTTGTCTATAGTTAGACGGTGACATTGGTGTGTCGTTGCTGTTGCCATAACTGTTACGTGACCCACTTTATGTCGTTGACACACAAATTTACGTCGAAGTTCACGGTTCATTTTTTTTGTCCAAAACGCAAAATACAAAAAAATTATGAATAACATTAGATTTATATGAATGAATAAAATAAAATCATTTGACTATACTTTTGACTATAATCGTAGTTATCACGGATGCGTCGTAATTTTCGATTTGGATTGTACGAACGAAGTGGTGCAGCTGTTATTGGTTCTCCATCCTCTAAATTACCACCCGTTTTTATTAAATGCTCGCTCATTTGCTTAAGTACGGCTTCGTGTTTCTCTTTTGCTGCTGGACTCATCATTTTCACATAATTTTGGCATTGATCCACACTGGCTGCTTTATTTATCGACGATTTTTTGTCACCGCTTTGTGCCAAATATAGATACTCATATGGAGACGTTTGACTACTACTACCGCTCATATTACTTCGCGCTGACACCAGCGATTTCGATGTGCTCGGCGAAATCGATAAATTTCGTCGAGGCGGTTTTTTTGGCGGCGTCGGCTATAATTTTTGTTTTTGTTTTTTGGTTAGGATTGCATGTCAAAAGATAATTTCAAATTAGTATGGTGTTATTTTGGTTGTATACAGTTATGCTGTTGAAATGAATAGTGACAGTTTTTAGTATGACACTCACCGATACTTTTGAGTTACTATTTAATGGTGTCATTGTCACATAAAAACCACCATTATTATCGCCACCGGCACGTATTCGGGGCGAAGCCGGATCCAAACTTCCCACTGACGATGAAGGACTCTCTAGCATACTACTCGCATCATTACTGTTACCACAATGAATGTGAAAAAGCAAGGGCATAAAAATTATTCAGTAATGGATTTGAGTGTAATTTTTCTACACCCGGAAATATCAATTAGAATTTAATTCACCTGTACGAACTCCATGCGTGACTTTCTCGAGTGCCTCTTGAATGGTATGACTGGTCATCATAGTAGCTTTCACGTGACGGTATATTTCGAGACACTTTCAAAATATCTTCTTGTTCACTACTACTCAATGCAAGTGAATTTTGGTAATCTAAATGAAAATATCGAAAATTCGAGTAATTTTGTAAGAAAAAAAAATCGAAGCAAAGACAAACTCTTCTCAATCATATTTATACATACTGTTAATGACCGCCACAATTCCACGAGTAACATGTGGTGGAAATTGTTTCAATAGGTCAAGTGCCGTTCTACCTTCACTATCAGTCACATCTAAGTCAGCTCCAAATTCGAGTAGAGTTTTCACAACCGAGTCTTTGCCATGCAATGCGCTTTCATGTAGTGCAGTCCCAGCTCCAGTTAAGATGTTTACATCGACACCGGCCGCCAGAAGTACTTCAACAACATGCTTATGACCATTTCGACTGGCCAAATGTAATGGTGTATGTGTATATATGCTACGTTTCTTATCATAATGTTTTTTATATGGATGAATTAGTTCGGGATGGGCACGAACAAGCATTTGAACAACTTGTAATCGTCCATATTGTGCTGCCAGGTCTAATGGTTTTTCACCACGACAATTCATCATATTTGGATTAGCACCATGTGCTAATAAAGTTGTCAACGCTCCTGTGTGCCCATGTTGTGCAGCGCAATGCAATGGTGTCTCATTATCGATGGTCTATAATGACCCATAAATAAGCCAATAAATTCAATATTTGTATCAATAACAACAACAAATAATGAACAGTATTCGTATTAAAAAAAGAAAGAATGAAAAATTGAATTTACTTGTAAATTCGGATTGGCTGGTCGATTTGCTTGGGTGAGCAATAGTTTCACAATGTCTTGATGTCCAGCCCATGCCGCAAGATGCAGTGGTGACGAACCGCGACTATCTGGCAAATTGGCAGAGGCTTCATGCATTAATAGTAAACGAACGCATTCAGCGTGACCATTTAGTGCTGAATAGTGTAACGCTGAATATCCGGCGCTATCTTGTATATTGGCGCCAGGCCCTCGTCTCAGACTAAAAAATTTAAAACAAAACAACAAATGTAGTGATAATCCGAATGAGCAGACAAAGCGATAAAAATAGAGAAATCCATAACCATTGTCAACGTAAAACCGTCACATTTTGTGGTGTAGACGTTATGTTTTGAATTTTGACATTGATGTTGTGAGGCATACATGCGGGCAAAGGAATGTTGAATTCACTCAAAACACGGAAGTATGATATACGCACATGTAAGTAAGCGATAAAAGGAAATTTTTTACAGAGCTAAATGAAAAGAAGTGCTGTACTGTGCAATCGTGACCATGCGTACTCATACAGTGTGCCCTTTATAGTGTGTGAGACAGAAACTCAGAACAACTGAGCGAAGAAACCATAGAACCTTAATAGTCCAACAAAAACATTCAATGCAATACACTCACACTCTCCCTTGCTCGCATATACACATACGCACACCAACACCAATGTTACCAACAAAAATACAACAACAAAAATACAACAACAAAAAACATGTAAAGCACACATATTTTTCCATATAACTTACCTAGCCAATGGACCACTCCTTTTACCTCTTTGGTTGAGGATTTTTTCGATTAATGTTATGTTCCCATTTCGAGCTGCTTCTAAAAGTTCTTGGTCTTTCCCCATTTTTCCATGCACAATTTTCGAATTGTAAAATCATATACACACGATATACAGTTTGAAAATGCAATTGCAAATGTGATGGGGTGACACTTTTCAGGCAGCTCAGAGCCGCGACGAACAACCTTCAATAAGATTTGCTTTGTTTCTCGTTCTCACCGTTTTTCTTTTATTGTTATTTTTGCTGTACAGAAACCACAGAAAAGAGATTCAAATTATAACTTACACGGATTTGAAAATAGTACAATGAAAACAATAGAACTGATTTTTCTCGTTTTTTATACCAAGTAACTGATTCCAATCGTAAATATTTCAATATATACTAAATGATCTCACTATTTACACACATCAATCACTACTGTTTAATTTCGATGTTTTTCCCCCCTTTGGATTGTTAATATGCTTCGAGTATCTTGTGTCGTCAATTGATCGTGCAACAGAAATGTTGTTATTTGTTTACGTTTTTTCATTTGAAACGGTTTGAATGAGACAACAAATTACATAATTCAATGATTAGGAAATTGTAATTAAACGAGTTCTTGCATATTATATGCAGCATATATGCGCATGCAAATGGAATTGCAAGCCTTCAGCATTCAACAAAAGTTAAAGAAACAATACGAATACTCAATCGATATGCGATTGTAGTACATTTATAATCATAGAAAGCACTCAAAAAATCGGTATGGTTAACATCACATCTTGACCGTCGTTATTCTTTGCCACATCAATTTAAACCAATTGAACTCTATTTCGGTCGAGAAAAAAAACCAACAACAAAACCAAAGAAGATCTCACATCGATTATTACAATTTGCACTAAAACAGCTACAACAAAATCATCACAAAACATAAAATCACTTCATTCTATCATTACCAGCACTTTCTTCATCTTTTTTCTTCACAAAGACTGTTGGTTTTCGTTGTTCCCTGCCTACTTAGTGGAATCTAGTTCAAACTATATTCTGACCGATTGTGAACACTCGATGAACTTTAGTCACGATCAAACGAATACAATATTTATTTCGTTTATCAATAACCTATAGCCATAACACAGAAACAATGGCAATCGCGCATATTTACCTTTTTTTTTCTCTTGCCTAGATGTTATTGTCGTCAATATAATGAAGAAATAAAGAAAAAAAAATGAAGAAAGAGAGAGACAGTGAAAAAAAACAACAACAAAGAATCCACACACACAATCTGTAGTCAAAAACGCAACGACACACAAAAACAATGAATAAAACCCCAAACCGAAAATCAAATCTCTTTAAGAAATCGAACAAAAATTTTCTTTACTTAAAAACACACTAACGTTTCGTTTTGTTTTCGATTCGCGTGTCAAAAATACCAACAATTTTGCGAATTTCGATGTGAATCCATCGTTTTTGTCACTTACAGCTGAAAAGTGTGTGTTGTGTGTAAGAAAATTTACTATTTTTGCGTGCTCGTTTACGATTCCACTGACATTTCGAAATGTTTTAGTTGTGTTGTACTGAACACATACACACACATGCACACACCAATAAACGTTCGTGTGCGACAGAACTAGATCTCATTAGTACAGTGCATAGCAATGTGTACATAGACGTGTACAATTGACGTTTTGTTGGTGTGGTAAATGTGTGTTTTTTTACGATGCGCAAGAAAGAGACAAGCATTATAGACTCCACCAACGAACGTTCTTTTGACCATAAAATGAGTTTGAAACGTTCTTCTTGTGCTATATTATTGTCCTCTACGCCTTACAACGGGACTCGATATCAAATTGTGGACACATACATACGACCAGAACACACATACATGAGGAGAACTCTCTGTACTCCATTCAAATAGTTTGTTCAAATATTGCGCTCAAAATCAAGGCACAGCACCAACAGAAAATTCATCGATTTCAGTATATTCATAGGGAGCAATTTTTTTTTTGGAAAACGATTTCTGTTTCAAATGGAACATGAATTAAATGTGTTACAGATTCCAATGTAACTCTTTTTATTTACTTCATATTAAAAATATTTCTGCAACCCAGATTATTTCATTTTACCTTCTGAATGAAAATAATTTCGAATCAAATATGTTTTCCTCTTTTTTACTTCATTTGTGACGTTGAAAATGACCAACTGGGATTGAAATCATTCAAAGTTGATTTGCTTGATTTGTCAGTCGATTGCAGTAGAGAAAAAAAATTACTCAAATCAACTTCGATTGGCTATGTCCGTCTAGCGTACCAAACTAGGTACCAAATTAGTCGTCTGTTTAAAATCAGAAAAATAGACGACTAAAGTCGACTGGGTAGATGGTTTTAGTTAACAAAATTCATTTTCAGTTGATTGCAGCTAGTCCGACACTTTTTTTCCACATGGGAATGTGGAAATTCTAAATTCATAGATAAAGAGTAAATTTCTCATCATTTTAACCAAAGAGATCCAAGTTGATAGATCAAAATGAAACTATCGAGTTGAAATAGCATACACAACGCCTATTATATAAATCATTCAGCGGATATTTTTTTTAATCAAAATAAAAACAAAAACCTACGACAACTGATTAGAGGTCATCATACCTTGTGTTTATTTTCATCAAATAAATACTAATACCCTTCGTATAATATATGTTCTCAACTTGTTTTTATACTCTGTCACGCTATTTATACAGATTGTGAGAATCGTTTTTTTTATCTGAGTTTGTTTTCAACCGTTCTCCTTGTACACCTTAGTAAACATTTCACGCAAGAAATATGCAAAAAGATTTCTAAAAAAATTCAATTTTAAATTGATTGTTTTCATTTGACAATTACTGAAACAGGGATGTTTATTAGATTTGTTTTATAAAACCAACAAAAAATTTATGCAAAACAAAAATATTTGGTTTTGGAATAACGTTTCTTTTAACTTCCAAACGTTCATTTCAAACGTACATTCCCTTAAAACGGTAACCGTCATTGGTGCTTTCGAAGCTTTTCATACAGTATGAAGCTTTTGTTGAATTCAAAATTATATGTGGACGTTCTTATTTGAATCTGTTTGTTTGTCAAGTAAAAAGTTTCATTCTTAAGTGGAAGTTTATAGGTTAGTATTTGACATTTGACAAAAAGCATTCCTTTTGCATTTGAATATGAGAAAATATTATGGATTTTTTCTAACGATACATCTTGATAGCAGAAGCAAATGCAAGAGGCTAATTTCGATTAAACAAAATGAAATTGTATGGAAAATAAATTGAAATTGAAAATGGACTCAACGATAAACTGGATTAAGAATCTATAAATAGTTAAAAAAAATTGTATCAAACTCAGCGAACAGGACAATGATTATAGTCAATTGGATCATAGCAAAAGGTAAAACTCCATTAAGCGTGTGTAACTAACATGAACAGCTGTTTCGATTAAATTTCCCGCGTTTTCTTTGCTGTTTCATCATTTTGAACCTTACGGCCCTTTTACCTTTTGTAGCCATTCACACGTACAACCATTTCTTACGCATATGCAATGAAAAGAGCACCCTCTTTTCAACTAATTCATGTACAAACAGGCAAAATGAATCGAATATATATACACATTTCTCCCCAATGCTTTAATTCTCATCGCTCGATAATTCGATTATTTTCCATTAAGTCTTGTCTATTGCAAAATTCGCATTCGATTCTCTGTGATTGAAGATTTACGATGGATTCATTTCAAACTTGGTCTCATCCATTCTTTCGTTATTGAAACACACAATTTTTAACATTTCATCAAAAAATAAAACTGACAATACTTAGATTGAGATGGCTATACCTAAGGATAATAGTTTCAAAGGGAGTGTGTATGATCAGCGTTTTAAATCAAGTTTTGATATTTTCATTGCGAGGAAATGCTCTACCAAAATATGTAAATCATCGTAAAAGATACGATACGAATTGGTCGGCAACGATAAATATATACACACTCGAAAACATTTACAAATGCAAATATATTGCTCGTTAGCAATAAGAGAATAAATTTGAAAATATTGTATCTTTGTTCAAGATTTACGATAACTTTGTAAAATCTTAACATTTTTTTTCAAAATCTATCCGAAATGCAGTCTTTCTTTTTTCTTCATCATAATAAAATTGTAGATTTATTGAAAAATAAGCAAAGAAAATTAAAGAAACAAAAATAAAACTCAACTCGAAAAAATCATCTCGAATTCATAACTCAAATCGACTCAAATGTCTCATCAAATGTCTACATTAGTCTAAAAAAAAGAGATACAATTCTTATAAATTTAATTGCTTCATAATTATTACATAATAGCTAAATGCGAATGTAATAATTTGCCAATTTTATGATACAATAATTCAGCTGTGGAATTTCGTTTAAATAAAAATGTGAGTATAAATCGAAATAGTCAAGCAAGTGTTGAGATGACGTTTTTGGCGCCATAATCTCCATTGTCTTAATTTTATCTCTTAAAATTCTTTGACCAATGACAAAACGATCAAAATGCAAATGTTTTAAAATGAAGCAATAACAATTGATTCAATATAATATTAGAAATAGAAGAAAGCATAGAGGAAACCATCTGTCCATTATTAATATAAAAAAAATGTAAGTATTAAGGAGTAAAATCGTGCAGACATTTAATTAACAACGGATGGTTTTTTTTCTCTCGTCTTTTTTTTTTCATTTTCTGTTGTTATCTGCTCCTTTTTTTATTTGTTTGCTACAATGGGGCATTCATCGCATATGCGCGTGTACACATTCATAGGTGAGCCGAGTGCGATCACATTAAGTTAATCTATTTGAAAGGACTCCGATGATGATGATGATGATGATGGCAAAGCATGTGCGTGTCTGTCAGCTGTGCCATAAAAAGGAAGACGATCACATTGAATTGTAAGACACACAGAATAAACACCAATTCAAATTATGAAATGAAGAAAAATTGTCAGCACAGAATGTATGAGAATTTAAACAAAAAGAACATGATTTTTTTGATCAAATTATCATTGTGTGCGTTTGTTTGAGGTTCGATTAAAACGAAGAGACATCGAGATTGAGTGAATGACTTAGTTTTTGAAGGTAAATGACAACAAAAAGTCTTTGGCAATAAATTCCATCAGTTGTCGAGAAGTTGAAAGGAAAAGGACCTCGGATGTGTAGCATATAAAATGGAACGAATTTATAAAGACAAATGAGATACAGCCGAAGCTGAAATACTGAACGAATGAAAAGCCACAGAGAGAAAGAGAAAGCGAGAAAGAAACACGATGTGTACATGGGTGAAAGAGAAAGAGAAAAGGAAGAATGATCGAAGGAAAAAGGCAACGACATAAACATAATACACACACTCTTACATGCACATCGAGAGAAAGAATCGAAGCAATGAACTTATATGCACACAGTTGTTTGTCGGTAGACACAACATCAGCAGCTGCTACTTCTGCGCAACTGCACAAGATGGTCTTTTGTATTTCTCAACAAAATAACACACGATCACACATCTACTTTTAACTATAAATGCACCGTATGTGCGTTGTTGCCGTTGCTGTTGTTGTTTTGCTTGGGCTTTATATCGTTCACGGTGCTCACTAACCACTGGAATTTTGAAATGTGCGTGTTGTGTTCCTTGTTTCATTTTATATGGATTGGTGTGGCCCATTGGAATCACTTGAATAAATATACGGCATACATGGATCATACTCTAGACGCATTCCGTATAAACGAAGACATCATCGTTTAGCCTGCAAATCGAATCCCATCAATCCAGACATTGCACGTATACAAACTCTGATGGCTGATTCTAGTTAAAATGACAGAAGAATGGAGTGAAAAGAAGAAGGGGAGGACAACGAATAATAAAAAAAAAACCGAACGATATACACAGTGTATGTTGATAAAAGAAAGCAGCTGACACACTCATAAGACGTTGTGCAATTAAATGTCACATACAAAAGAACTTTAAATATAAACACGGCGTCTGAATTGCAGGGACTCTTAAAGAGATCGTTTCATTGCAAGCGACCAACGAATATATGCGAACGACAACAAAAAATCGAATAAAATGAAAAAGAAGAAGAAGAAGTCGAAGAGAGCAGACCAGGGAAAAATGACATATTAATCGAAAGGAAGCCAAAATATGAATTGTCAATAGATACCAATGCTAAGGAAGGTAATATATTGCATGTCGTATCGTTCAATTCAACGACAAGAATGCTGCTCATGTTTGGCATAAGATCGTTCACTGTTTTGCGAATAAAAAAAAAAGTGTATTGGCCTTTCGTGCTTGGTCATATAGGCCACAAACGCTTTTCGACGAGAGCGATTGTTACATGTTTTCTTTGGTTACGTTCGCTTTCATTTTATATGTTTGCGCACCTTTTGCATTTGATAGTGAGAGATCTCTCGAAACAAATGAGATGATGATGATGCGGACAAAAAAATGAAACAACGACGCATAAAAAAAATAATGCCCAAAACTGACTTTTTCATAAAATATATGGATCGAAATCAATAAAAAGATATAGTGTAATAAGAAACTCAAACATCTTGAACACGAAACCAAAACTAAATCAAGAAGAAACAACAACAACAAAAAAATGATACACACACAAAATTATTGAATCGTATGAAAAGGCCTCGCTGTACAAACTATAGCCATTTATCCCGAAAATACAGATTGAGAAAAAAAAAAACAACAGACACAGAACCGAATGTGTCTTAACGACAGATGCAAAAGATTCCAACACACAATCATAGGATATATTCTCAGTGCGGCTGTGTATGCACTCCTCGATTCACTACCTAAGCGCACAATATTGTATATAAAGACTGAGAGCGAATGCATTTCAATGAAAATGCGTATAACGTAGTACATATACTGCAAATGCCATGCTGAACAAAAAAGAACAACAACAAAATTGCAATGTTGTATATTCGAATTGAAATTGTTTTTATTTTTTTCATGTCTGTTCGCTTGGTACAAGCCAAAAGTTCAACACAACTAAATTCAATTGACGGAATTCACCAATATCGGTATAAATATAAATTGAAAATCAAAAAAATGGCAACAACAAAAAAAAAAATCACGGCCAAAAAATTTAATTGAAATTTTATTTAACTTGAACGGGAAATGCATCGCCGGCAATTCGGAGGCTCTATTGTGGTTGTTGTTAATGTCACAAGCGCATTTTGCCAAACAAATTCCCATGAATCCAGATCGATTTCATGCTAGCCGGCTACACGCATGATTTCAGTACAACCACACACTATCTCTCTGGCTGGCGTTCGGCAATTTGTGTACGCTACAATTCACACTTGTAAATGTATACAACATACAAATGCACACAGTCGCAACAACGAACAGAAAGAAAAAAACATTTCACATGCAATTTTTGCTGCAGTTTAATCCATTTCTTGATATATTCGCTGTCTGTCTGTCTATATGTCTATGGTATGGTCTACCGGGAACTCACCAGCTCCAAAATCATTTTGACGCCCTTTGTTTAAAGACACATTGATTTCTCTTAAAGAGATTAAATCGAGTCAAACACTACTTTTCAATTTCTAAAAATAGTTCGCATTCGAACAACTAAAAAAACCGGAATTCCAATGTAAACACAAAGAACGTATTTTTATTATCCTATTTTTCTTAATCCTTTTAAAAACAAGAATTGTAGACATTTTTTTATCTATCCCGCACCTTCACACCACATTCAATTACCTTAGGTTGATAGCAAAAAAAGAACGTTGAACATTAATTGCTGCCCGGAATGCAAGAGCAATCAATATATAAAAAAACGAAACGTGTATACGATTTGAATTTATGACAAATTCAACTAAATAAAACTCAACAAACACTTGACCATTGTAAATTTATAACTGTTCTACTGACTCGCTTGTTTTGACTAAGTGGCTATTTTGAGCATTGAAAATATGAGCGCACTCTTCATCATAACCGCATCATCTAGAATTTTATGGAATTTTATATATTATCCAAAGCAAATTTGTTTATAAATCAATTGATACATTTATAAAAGAGATAATGAGCTACCTATGAGGTTATTGTGACTCGGTCTCCCCAAAAATCTGAACATCCCATCAAAATTCAGAGTTTCGTTTGGTTGTTCATCCGTCAAAATTCAGATGTGCAACTATTCAACATCAAAGCTCAGCATCAATTTATTGAGAATTTGGGGATTTTTGTCTCTAAAAATTGTGGGCACTCTATAACGTTGGATGCAAATTGTTTACATCAAAATCACTTGATAATTGTTAATAATAATTCAAATCTTCTTTTTCAAACCATCCACGAATCCCGAATCTTGAATAAATTATTTAAAGAAAAAAAAAATATTAATAGTCAATAATGAAAATCATCATTAATGAAATCGTGTTTTCAACCTAAAGGAAATAAGATAAGCGATCCATGTATAGTGTAAAACGGCGAGTTTCATGTTTCACAGTGCATGTTTCTTGATTCTTCCAGAACGTACATTGCGTCATGATGCCCCTTTCTGAGCATAATGTCTTCAATTGAGTATGTCTTTTGCATATATTGGTCTTCCTTTCTCTTCACCTTCGTATGAAGCCTTGAATAATTTGAACACAACGTATGTTGGGTGTGTTTTTATGTTTAATTTTTTTTCTTCTATCCGTACAACATCCCTTGAACGATAAATTAAGTTTACATTGGTTCAACGAAATACTATGTCACTTAAATTGATTTCAGTTGAAAATTATTCTCGTTTTTTTTAACAGAAAAAAACTATTTTACGCTTCTAGTGCTTCCTAATATGCTAGTTCCTCCTTGGTGTATTTTTTTCTTCAGCCAGTGACTTCATTTGAGAACTTTTTAAGCAATGGATTTTTAGGTAATTTTTTTTTATTCAATAACCTAAACCAAAAGATTCATATGCCTTGGGGCGAATGCTAAATTCACGCATACATGAAAATATACATATATTGGCTGTATAGTCGTCCTGCTATATAGAGATTCGACAATATTTCCAGCCGCGTATACGAACAGAAAAATATGGCTGATGTAAGAAAGATGAAAGCAATGGATATTTCAAAAAAAGATGAAAATATCGAAGACAATTCGAAAAGGGAGCGAAAATTGATCGGAAATACATTCATCAATACTGCTGTTGATATTTTTTATTATTAATATTTTTTTTTTGCATTAAATTAAAAATAAAATATGAACCTAACACATTTTGATTAGTCTCAGAAAAGGAAATAGGCAGAGGTAAGAATCACCCATCTAAACAAACTCAAAGCTCATTATATAAAATATTGATAATAGTTTTTGAAAAAAAGAAATAAATTCAACATTAAATGCATGAGTCAAGAAATAACAACAAAATCATCGATTAAAGACAACAGACACGCATTATGCATGAAAACATCAATGCGTACAACATGAGATAGTATATCGCATCGTTTGTTGGTGTTGATGTCTTTGTTGCTATTTGTTGGCGCGCATATTTTTGTTTTGTTACCAACGCCGGTCGTTATTTGTTGCCACCTTGAAAGTTTGATCAAATGTAGGCCCCAACCGATATAATATATTATTCTCACGAGAGAAACGGAGAAAGAGGCAGACAAAATATACTAAATCAATCCAATGGTGAGCCGAAAGTCGCGTAGCGACATTGGCGAGACAGTGGAGAATATTTCGCAGACATGCATCAAATCCATGACTTTGAAAAGAAGAAAAATTGACTTGAGCGAATTCATGCAAAATCATCAAATTCGAATGAGAGACTCGACGAGAGAGCGAAAGAGAGGAAATGAGATTGATTAAGAAAGTAAACGAGTAAGGGAGCCGCAATTTAGACGAGTGAAGTGACAGAAAGACTTTGAGCGAAAAAAAGAGAGAGAGAAAAAATATAATTCATTGCGAACGCCGCATTAAATGCTCATTATGTAATTGATAATTGAATTTCGATAATTAACTGTGTTACCGGAACGTTCTAATGTTATTCGCATCAAAATTAACAATATTGGCCACTCATTATGAACGATAAAAATTGAATTACACGTCGATTAAGTTTATCCTAGCGAAAAAATTATGCAAAAGAAAAAACAGAAGCAGCAGTCATGATGTAAGTGTGCGTACAACGTGTGGTTGAGCACATTTTTCGGTTCGTCTATTGCTGCTGTCCTACTGTCACTAGTACAGTAGACGCAACTTCCCGCTAAGTTCAAAGACTTTTTTTTTGTATTGTCGAAATACCGGCATGCTTCTAATTTATCACATTGACGACAAAAACATGCTTTCTTTGGTCTAGAGAACGATATCATGCATATATACTCTTTTGCGCGCTGGACAAAATTAATGTTTTATGTCCACCTTATCATCTGCTCATACGGTACATTATAAATTGTGTCTTTTCTCACTCTTGTTTTTACTCTGACTACATCGCAAATTGTTGCAATTTTTTTAATATTCTTTTTTACTCTGTTTCCATTGGTCTCACATTTCGATTTGATGACACAGTGTGTTCGATGTTGTTGTTGTTTTTTTTTTTGTTGGTGCTAATACTATGAAACGTATAGTCGCCCGAATAGGCCGAGTGAATGTATTTGCCTCTCTGTCGTTCGTATTGTCCTGTGCTCTTTGCTCACCGTCTGGCGAGTAATAATCAACATAAAACGTTTGCATAGTAAGGAATCGCATTCAATATAAATATACATGTACAACATACATTCGAATCTAAATCGCATACACTTTTTCATAATGCCATGCTTGTTCTGCTGTGTATATATGTTGTTGAAATATAATCGACATTTTGGTATGGTGAGTGCGGGTTGTATGCGAATGTAAAGAGCGAGCGAAAAATAAAAATTCAAACAAAAAAGACATTTTTTTTATACGTACTAATCGTTGGGGCTTTTGGAACTATGGTTTGATTAAATAAATTAGAGCAAAATACCAATTTTGATGAATTTTCTCGTGTTCAAATGTATCCCAATGCTCCCCATCATCACACATTGTATTCACATTGGTTTGTTTTGTGATACCATGCTATGTATGCGCAAAAACTACGATATGATCATGAGTGCATGAATATACCGTTTATTGCCAGTGTATTTGGCATCGAATTTGGTGCGTTTGTATTTGAAATCTCACTTTTTTCCTCTCACTCTCTCCCGCTATCCTTTTGCCGATGCAGAAAAAGTCCGATTGAAATTTTTATACAGCCGCCCGTGTGCTATAGTTATTGTAATAGTATTTGCACATTTTGTATTGGTATGTTTACGGCTGTATATGAATTCATGTCGCTTTGTACCTTACAAACAACATTCACAGATGTTGTATGCGACCGAAAAGTATCAGACAACACACAGCCGATGGTGCCGCTGCTGCCGTTGCTGCTATTGTTGCTGTTGCTTTCTTCCAATCCTGCTCGATGCCTCTCTCTCATATCAATGTATATGTGTCACTCGGCAACAACATACAATCAAGCAGCACGAATGAGCATATTCCATTGTATATATAGCAATGTGTATGTGCACAATGATACACGGTTGTGCCGAGTAATCCAAGTGTTTGTGATTGTATATGCGCGCTCCTCAGTTTTCTGGTGGTGAGTGCCGAATGGTTCGGCTTTTTACATAAAACAGTTTGCATTTTCAGTCTTAAGACAACCATCGCACTGAATGCATACCCACGACGAAAACGGTAGACGTTCATTTCAATGATATTCATTTATTTGTTAGTATTCAATTCAATTTCGTGTTGATTAATTTTCAAAGAATTTTCTATTTTGTTCCTCCTTAATTTTATTAAACGGGGTGGCAAAATTTCAAATTGTTTGCTGGGGTTTGAATAAAAGTTTTTAACAATTTTGGTACATTTTTACACACATCAAATTTTGCATGCACATGATTAGAAATTTCATTGAATCGGTCAATAAAATTTGATTTTGACAAATCGTTTGCAAAAATTGTAAATAAAAAAAATAAGATCACGAATTAAATCAAAAAGTTCCAAATAATTTATTGTCAAGTTTTTATTTTGGAGTGAATTACCGTTGCATTGATCAATACGCGGTCTGTTAAACAAAAAAAAATTTACAGTTCAAAAAGTGTGTTGAATGCAAGGCATTTTTCATGTTGTTCGTCAATTTTAAAATCATTTGTGTATTGGTGTAAATATTATGTTCTTGTTATAATTCGATGCGAATAGTTTTGTTTGTCGGCATTTGTTCGTGATTTTTCCCAAACCTGACAGCGGTTACATTGATATACATATCATTTTATCTCATCGTATATTGAATGACATTATTGTACACCGAATTCGATTGCATCATCATTCGTTTTCAAAACAAATTCGAACGCATTAATGTATATTTTTGTGAATTTTTCTTTCGATTAAAAACTAATCATCCGAATGCATTTAGATGGATCTTAACCGACTGCATGCTCATACAATAGTTGTTCTCGTTTTTTTATCAGATTCGGTTAAGCACAATCTCACGCAATTTTCGAAACATAACCAAACAAAAAATAAAAAGAAATTCGCAACAGAGCCGAAAGAACAAAAAAGAATAAGTGTTTTAAGGGTGAAAATCGCCAACCGAACAACTGAATAGCATGTGATTTTCAGTGTGACGAACCGTATAGCCGTATTTCGGTATGAAAATGCGGAATCGATTCTTTCGGTATATGAAGAGAGAATTTTCCACCCATTTATCGCTGTGTGTAGCGTTCGTTTTTCGTTTGCGTTCAGCAACCTTTTCCACACAAATGCCATATACAACACACTCACACACATAATCGGGTTGATTGGCCTTTGAAGCGCGCCTCTTTTCACTATATCTATCTATCGGCCTATGTGCAATTGTGTATTTTAGCCAGAGAATGAACGCCAAATATCATATGCAATATGGAATATATAGAAAAATATCTATATGTGTTTGCCACACTAGAACGTCAAATACTGTCATAGAATGAATACTATATGCTTAGATGTGTACGCATATATATTTAAAAAGGATATTACAGTTTGATTGGCTGTGTTACCATCAGAAAGTCAGTAGTAGCTATGCATTTGCGTCGTCGAAAATATATATCATATATATATATACCGGTTCCTTTTTACGTTTGCATTCACTTTAATTCCCCTTTATATTCTTCCTTCTTGGATACATCGCGTGAGACAGAAACCTCTGCAACGCCGCTGCCACTGCAATTTTACGTTACGAAATTTTCATATGAAATACACATAATTCGCGTGAAAATTGATCATGGTTACTATGGGTTCAATCCTCCACCTTGTTTTTGTAAAGCATTATCGCGTCTCCCCAGCACACAAAAACAAATATACTCGCCAAACAATTTGAATTTTTTTCCCCGCTCAATTACATCAATTTAATTGCAATCCATTGAATAACATATCATTTTTTTTTTGACTGCTAGTATTTACCCCATATTTTTGAAACAATATTTATTTTACCTTTATTTCATTCTCTTTCCACTCTATCTCTCTCTCTCTCTTTCTCTCTTTTTCTTTTTCAAAAATTATAGTTAATACAATCGACCGTAGTGTTAAGTGGTAACGTTGTTTTCTACTGTGTGTATATCATTCATAATTGTTTTTCATATATTGTTGTTGTTGTTGTGTACCGTGCGTGTTTTGTGATTCGAATCATACGACGAAAGAAAAGAAAAATTCAATAAAAAAGAAAGAAACAAACAGAAGGACATTTATCGAATAATATAAAAAGCATAAAAACAAAAAGCAACAATTTTGGTTGAAAAACAAAAAGAACCGTTTTAAATATTTCAAAAGACAACAATCAGCAACATAAATTACGAATAATCAACTGTACTAAAACGAAACAGGCAAATAATCCATGTTACATACATTCACAATTGACATGCGCGCGCACATACATAGGCCAAACTAAGCCAGCAACTGTGACTCAAGCGAATAAAAACAAAATCTCAAAGAAATACCACACGCTCGACGAAATAACAAAAAAAAAAAAACAGAACTAAACTAAATCGAAACGTACGCGAAAAAGAAATCATTAACAACAAAAATTATATCATATTCAACATAAATCACATTGATGCCTCCAGTGGAGGTAAAAATGTAAGATTCGAAAAGTAAACAACACTAAACCACACGTAAAAAACAATAAAACGATACGAGAAAAAGTAAGAAAAACTACAAGCAGCACGAAACGACAAAACCAAGGTGAGTACCTAGTTAAATTGCAGTCTGGCGATCAAGAAACACCAATCACAATTATCATTATAAAGGATTGTGGTATATAACACATAAGAAAATCAAAAAGTAAATGGATTTATTATTTAATGAAAATGAAATTGTATTTTGTTTTTCGACAAATCGATCGTGAATTGAAAATTTAACCCTCTTAGACCCTGGTCGATTTGTTTGAAAATGAATCCATGAAGCATGGACTATTGATTTCGAGCAATTGAGTATCGATGCAGGAAAACAACCACCAAACACAACAGACCCCGTCAAAATTCTATATATTTATTCCAATTGCGTTGCCACAGCAACTGCGCGCGCTCATAGTTCATTCACCCACTGAGGAAGTGATCGAAGCATCAAAATGTTTGGAGAAATAGACACATCCAATTTTAATGATGTTTTCATTCCACTTACAATTCTGGCTATTAGTTTAACAGATGAAGGGGATTATGTCACGGAAAATCAAATCTTTGTATCGAATAAATTTTCAATCACTGGTTCACTTATTCAATATACTATATCAATGTATTGTTATCGAAAGACAGTGACTAAAAAATATCTCATTACCTTTTGATGTTCGTCAAATACTATTTCAAGCTACAAATAATTCTCTACATTTGTTTACATCGATTTTCTTTATCTTTTTCTTTTTTCAGAGCAATACGACTGAAGCAAATTTCCTTAATTTTTGGTGTTAGTTCTTAATTGAAATTTTTTTTACATTTATTATAAGTCCAGCGTACAGTTTTATTCTTAAATATTTAAAAAAAAAAAACAACAAAACAAGTCGAACAATAAGAAAAGAATATTTTTATTTCGTTTTTTGTACAAAAAAAAAGAGAGAGAAAAATTATCGGTATAATAAAAAATTAACGTCATCATACTCACAAATCATTAAGGTGCCAAACACAAAACCGAAGTTAAAGATACATCACATTTAATTATATAAAAAAAGAAACAAACCGAATCGATTCACATTTTCTTTTCTCCATTTAATAATAAAACAAACTGACGATAAATAAAAAGTTACTCGCGAAAAATAAAGTTATCAATTTGTGCCAGTTCAAACGGGATATAGACTAAAATTTATTGTAGATAAAAGAATCGAGAAAAGTGTTTTTTCGCGTTCCCCACAATACAAATATTACCAAAATAAAGCGATAAATTTGATAAAAAGAAAGTTTGTTTTCCAAACAATTTGATAATACGAGAAAGAAAAGAAGAAGCCCCAAACAATTAATAAAAAAAAACAACAACAAAAATAGTGTAAAAAGAACCAGACTATAATAAAAAAAGCCACAGCAAAAATGTCGGTGTTATTTGCGGAAATGGATCCCACGAATGGACCAAATCCATTGAGCGTTTGCGGTCAAAAAAATCAAAAACCGCCACAAGCGACACAGCCACAACAACTGCCATCACCAACTTCATCATCATCAGCCGCAGCATTGCAACTCGCCTTTGAATTATCGATGCTGTCCTTATCGTCGTGCAACAACAATGTTGCCAATGAAATGATTGTGAATATGGGAAACGATCATCAACAGCAACACAAATCGTGCAGGTAAATTTTTGCACAACTTTTAGGTTTTTTTTTGCTTTTCTCTCTTTAACAAATAAAAAAAAGAGAACTAAACCATAAAAAAAATGAATTTCTCAATTTTTGTTGTTATTTTTCACGGTCTGTATCATCGCTTTCAGCAATAACAAATCACCCTCATCATCGCTCAGTCCCAATGATGTCGGCGGCATGAATGGAATAAATAGTGTTTTATCAAATAATATTGGATTAAGTGCGTTCACAACGATGTTACCAAATTTGGATGATCGATCGAAGAAATCACAAAATATGACCGAATGTGTGCCGGTGCCAAGTTCAGAGCATGTCGCTGAAATTGTCGGACGACAAGGTAATTAAATCGCTTTGTTAGTTTTATTTTGTACACTGCACTTTTTGTGCTCTTTTCTTTCAGCCATTGCATTTTTTTGTCGGTTAGGTTTTTTTCCTTCTTGTTCTTCTCAAACTTATTAAACTCATTGCATGCGTGCGACCGTCAATCGATCAGAGAAAAAAACACACATACAAACACATGCATTTCGTATATTATTTAAAGAACAAAACGATGACAATGACCATTTCGATCAATGATTTCATCGATGTTATAGCCTATAGGCTGTTTTTGTTATTTGCACCAAGTATTTTCAAGAAATTGTTGCATTCAGTCGTTAAATATCCATTCGAATTTGTTATTTGTTCAACATTGCAATTGCAACTAGTGTGTGGATATACTTTGATATACTATATTTTATTTTTATATGCAAAAAAAAAAGAAAACAAAACACACAACCGAACAGAGAGGAATATAAAAAAAACTATCACAGGCATGCGGCTAACTCGTTTCATTTCTTTGTGTATTGCGAAAATTGCCAAGAATTAAATGAAAAACAAAAATTCCGTAGTTGAGAATTGAAAAGAAGACACCAAAAGCGAGCGGACCAAGCAGGCACAAAGATGCATATTATATATAAGTGTGTTTATATGTATGGCCCTTCACTTACACATTTTATAATTATATATTCGCCGTTGTGTGTAGAGTTTGTTAATGTTGATGAAGTTTTTTTTTTTCGCTCGTATTTTGTGTATATTCGAAATGCTACCCAATCTGAAGAGCCTTTGTTTAAACCACCACCACAACAAAAACAATGAAAAACTGGCGCAATTTGATAAAAATTTATTCTTGGTTGGGCAACATCCACTCATGCTTCTCTCCTTGTATATTCTCTTTTAACCTGTGTTATCGCGCTGCCATCCTCTCTCTCTCACACACACACTCTCTTGCTCTATCTGTATCTCTTTCATTCTCTTATATTCTCGTGCAGTGTTCAGCATGCAACTAGCTTAACGTTTGCGCGGTTTTTCGCCATTCTATTGTTGTTGCTTTTGTAGTATTGTCTGAATTATTATTCTATATGTCGTTGAATGTTTTGAGAGAATGAGAAACGGGCGAAAAAGGAATCCAGTATAAAAGAATAGCCCTAACGATGTGCGGTTTAGATTCTTCGCAATAAAAAAGAAAACAACTGCCGCAAAGCGAACTTATGCCTACCAGCCTTTGAACAACTGACAGAGACGACAGCGAACAGTGTGAAAGAGAGCGAAAGCGTACGCGAAATAAAGCAACATAATATACAAAATGGCATGATGGTGAATGATCGTTGCAAGGTCATTGTCTCAAGCATGTATACGTGCATTATTTGTATTCATACAAAGAATCACAGACACATACACACCACGAAAGATGCAATAAACAGAAATCTTTCGTTCAACGAACCTTCATGAAGAGCACATTATAATCATGTGTGCAGCGGCAGCTATGGCGTTGGTATGAATAAATGTGTTTATATGCGATATGCCCATGGCGACCGAATAAACTGAATGAACAAAATATGATTCGACTGTTGCGCCAATTTCAATATTGATCTGGTTTACCTGTCGAGACCGATCGAAATATATGTGAACATTAAATTTGGTTCGGTATAGCAAAGATTTTTTTTTTGTTGTATTCATTGCATTTTGCGGTTGACATTGCGTGCATTACATACGAAAGGAAAACTCATAACACCACGCCACGCGAGAATTTATCCCAAATCACATATGTGAAACAGGAAAAGTGAACAGCTAATGAAACAAATCACTAGCACGAAGTATTCAAGAAATCAGAAATAAAATATGCTGTTGAATACCTATTTTGCGAATATGAATTGGAAAAGGGACTAAATATAGTAAAAAAAGAAGTAAAAGGCAGCGGAGACAACCAAAGCCACCAACAAGGCTGCCCGCATTCATTTCAGCGAATGTGTGCGCGCCATTTTTCTCTTTGTCACTCTCATGTCGTGCATACGATCGAACTAAAATGCGTTGATTTCAATGCGCTAGTCTGTGCATCTCCCGATACACTGGCGACCTAGCTTCGTTATTTTTTATACGCGAATCTATTTAATTGTACGAAAAATGTTGCTCTTGCTATTTCAACTCGCCTTTCTTCCTATATTTCATTGGTCGCTTTATTCATTCGATCACTCTAATTCTTTAATTGTCTAAAAAAAAAACTTTTTTTACAAACACGAAAAAAAAATCAATCGTTTCTTCAGCCGCATTATTTGTTATTGTCCATATTCGTATATTATTTACGTTTTGTATGTGATTCGGTTGTTTTTCAGTCGTTGTCGTTGCTGTCGTCTTCTTCTGTTTTTGCAACTATACAACAGTTTTTTTTCTCTCTGCTCAGCACACAACGTGTGAGAATTTTCTCTTGAGCATAGTGTTTAGACTCGACGAAACAGGCTACTAACAGCCGTACTAGTGTGCCGCTGTTTCGCTTTCATCAAGCCATTCTTGACATTCGCTTTTATATTGTTTCGCGCACACATCGATATTTGGATTCTGGAATGAATGTGTATTTTTGTGCTGCTGCTGCTGCTGCTGTTGGTGTGGTGTTCTTTTTTATCGTCTTATTTATTGCTGATTTTTGTTGTTGTTGTGTTGTTGTTCGGTTCATCGTTTTGTTGTGGCTTAATGTTTGGGATAGCATCGCTCTCACTCTCTTCTTTGTTCAAAATACATTTATTAAATGTACAATATCGCCTAACTAAAAAAAAGATGAAAAAAAAACTGAAAAAAGAGCATGCAAAAGGAGTCGAGAGGAGTCAATGCTTGTTTAGCATTTAGAAGAAGATGAAGATGGAACAAAACAATAACGACGACGACTAAGACTGGGTAAAATACAATGCGCAGAAAAGCACTTGATAAAGAACACGTTGATGACGATAATGATCGCCATATGATAAAGAACATGCATTCATGCACCCGGCACAAATGCTTGACTGTGCCAATTGCTTGAATGTTGTGAATGTGTATGTATATAGATTTCAAGTTGAAAGGGAAAAAAATGTATGAAATTTTATGAGAAACAAAGCACAACAACAAAAAAAAGACGCGTATAAACGCGAGAGACACAAAAATAAAACGAAAAGAAATAAAACATGCAGCACGCACATAGCCAGAGACAGAGAGAAGGAACAACAGTCAGCCCAGGATCATTATCATTGATGCGTCGAAATAGTGCCAGGCCATGTGAATCTACATATCGTGGCTATGCGAATAACCCATAATGTGATTGAACTGATGCGCACGATGCATAGTCTGTTTCCTCCTCGTGCATTTTCTTGCTACTTTCTGTTCACAAACTAAATACATTCACACACACACACAGTCAACAACAACGGCGTTTAAAATGTGTTGTTGCTATTTCACGGAGTTCAGAATGTGCACAGGTCCGATCTGCATTTTTCATGCGCACAGTTCTATACAGTTCTTTTTTTCCTCTCTTTAAATATAAATTCAGCAAAATAATAATGAGATTTTCGTGTGTTTTAAATAAATCAAAATAATTTGTTTAATTTTTACTTCAACACACTATTGAATTTATTAGAAAACTCAAATGTACATTTCAGAAGCTATGCTTCCTTCATCAGTGAGAATGTGAAACAAACTGACACAATTTACAAAAACCAAATGACAATAAAAGCAATGATATATGGTTTCTATTTGCAAACATATTAAATTTTAAATGACCAAAAATGAAATGTATGCTATGTTTTAAATTTGAATCTTACTGAAATTGAATTTCTATTTGCAAATTCTTAAATGACCCAGAATGAAATGTTTACTATGTTTTTTAAATTTTAATCTTACTGAAAATTGAATTTTTGATTGGACCATCATTTTCATTCATTAAATTATTTCGATTTTTATGTATAAAATATGACTCAAATGCATCTAATTCATAATATTTGTTTACATTTTTAAGCAATTTTAATTGTGCTTCATTAGTTTGATGATCTTTCTCTTTCATATGTTTGGCCACGCTTGACTTGTCGACCTCCAATCTTTTCGTGTGTGCATCGTGTTCACCGTATCGTATGATAATTTTCCTACGTGATTGGCCTATGTATTCTTCGTCACAGATTGCACATTTGATTGAGTATATTCCCGACTGATGTTTATCGTCGATTTTATCCTTTGAACCACCGATCAAATGTTTGAGTTTTTTATCACTATATTCGCTAATTTTGATGTTATGGATGCTCAAAATCTTCCTGATATTTCGTGTTAATACAGGATAGTAACAAATACTTGACCAAAGGTCAATGCCACTCTCACTGTCATCTCTTATGGTGTTCAATGTGGTGTATTCTCTTAGTTCTTTCTTTCTTTTGTGTGCAATTAACAAATCATCAATCAGTTGTTCAGTGTAACCATTTATATTTGCAATTTGTTTTATTCGCTGTATTTCTTTGGTCAAATTTTCTTCACTCATTGGAATGTTGAGCGCTCTATATATCATCGAATGAAAACTTGCAATTTTGTGTTGAAAAGAATGAAATGAATCCGATGTAATGTATCGACCCGTGGTGGTTGGTTTGCGAAAAATATCAAATTCAAGCTTTCCTGCGTTGCGACTGATGGTTAAATCAAGGAAATTCAGTTTATCTTCTTGCTCTTCTTCATACGTAAACTTGATCGAGGTATATCTTGTGCCATTTAAACGGTTCAGAAATTGTCTCAAACCTTGCTTTTTCATAATTGCATAAACATCATCCACATATCGATACCAAATGCGTGGAAAATTTCCCTCTTTCCTCAACTCCGTTTCAAAGTTTGACAAAAACAAATTGGCCAAAAATGGACTCAATGGTGAGCCCATACAGCATCCAAATTCTTGACGATAGTATTTTCCGTTATAAAAAAAATAAAATAAAACAAATTGCAAATATAAATGGTTACACTGAACAACTGATTGATGATTTGTTAATTGCACACAAAAGAAAGAAAGAACTAAGAGAATACACCACATTGAACACCATAAGAGATGACAGTGAGAGTGGCATTGACCTTTGGTCAAGTATTTGTTACTATCCTGTATTAACACGAAATATCAGGAAGATTTTGAGCATCCATAACATCAAAATTAGCGAATATAGTGATAAAAAACTCAAACATTTGATCGGTGGTTCAAAGGATAAAATCGACGATAAACATCAGTCGGGAATATACTCAATCAAATGTGCAATCTGTGACGAAGAATACATAGGCCAATCACGTAGGAAAATTATCATACGATACGGTGAACACGATGCACACACGAAAAGATTGGAGGTCGACAAGTCAAGCGTGGCCAAACATATGAAAGAGAAAGATCATCAAACTAATGAAGCACAATTAAAATTGCTTAAAAATGTAAACAAATATTATGAATTAGATGCATTTGAGTCATATTTTATACATAAAAATCGAAATAATTTAATGAATGAAAATGATGGTCCAATCAAAAATTCAATTTTCAGTAAGATTAAAATTTAAAAAACATAGTAAACATTTCATTCTGGGTCATTTAAGAATTTGCAAATAGAAATTCAATTTCAGTAAGATTCAAATTTAAAACATAGCATACATTTCATTTTTGGTCATTTAAAATTTAATATGTTTGCAAATAGAAACCATATATCATTGCTTTTATTGTCATTTGGTTTTTGTAAATTGTGTCAGTTTGTTTCACATTCTCACTGATGAAGGAAGCATAGCTTCTGAAATGTACATTTGAGTTTTCTAATAAATTCAATAGTGTGTTGAAGTAAAAATTAAACAAATTATTTTGATAAATTCAGCTCATTTTCAACCACATTTTTTTCTTAAATATGATGCTAAAAGATGCAATATCAATAATGCGAATGAAAAAAAAGTGAATTTAATTCTCAATCGATCAATTGATAACGTCGTCAATTGATATGAATTAAAAGTCAGTTTGTTGCCCAGCATGGAAGCAAATTCAAAATTGAATATTTTCAATTTTGGTATTCGATCTTTTAAATTTTCAATCAATTTAATGGTAGTCATTCTCATAGATGCGGTTTGATTTTGGTTATATTCCTTTTATTATGAATTCGGTAAAGAAGCAAAAAAAAAAAAAACGAAAACAAAAGAAAAAAGAACGAGTCAGTCAGAGAGCATTTCTGACATTGGACTGACGCCAAATTCATTGCATTGGCATGTTTTTGCAATTTATTTTTTCACGCATCGAATATTTCTTCGTCATTTTGTCGCTTTGACTTAGAATTATCCAAATAGATATTAATTAAGTCGATGCATCGCAAGAATAGAAGAAAATAAAAATTCGATCACACATCCTATTCGCATTGAAATGGCATGCAGTTCTTAGTCATAGATTTAATTATGAATCGCACAAATCATCTGGATTATACCAATTTCCTTGTCAAAAAAACAACAACAACAACAATCAAATATCCCAACAAGTATTTTTCCGACCACAAGATGTGCGCAGTAAATACGATTTTGCTGAATAAACGATGACAAAATAAAACACTTCATCTCATCAGAGTCTCTCTCTTACACATTTGTGCGTGTTTTGTTTTGTTGCGATTTTGTGTAGTGCATGTATTTTTAGGAATTCGTTGATTTTTGGTTTTGAAAATCGCACGCGGACGAACATCGTCTGTCTATCTGTGCATCACATTGCGGTTAGCATTGCTGCCAAAGGCACTCAATAATAACATACATACTATCTCCCTTTTTACGCTCATTGCACTGACAAAACTACGCAAAAATAAATCAATGAACTTATAAAAACAATTTTTTTTGTCAAATAAATACACAAGTATAACACTACAAAATTGAATAAACACACACATTGCGTTTGTCTGTTATGCTGTGAAATTCGCAGCAAAAAACCCCAACAACAACAATAACTCACAATCCTATTTTATTTGTAATGTTGTTTGCTTTTTTGGTTGGCAAATTTGTCATCCGGATAAGTCATGAACTTTCACGAGCTCTTGCGCTCCTTCTCACAGATTTTTCTCTGTCATCTCATCCACCATGTGATAAAGCTAGGCAAAGTGTTTAACTATTTTGGTGCATACAACACTTACGATGTGCCAGTATTTGTGTACATTACCGGACAATCGATATACCAATGGTCGAAAAACTTTCTATCAACGTATAAAATTCCGAATGGTGTAACACATGAATCTTAACTCCATAGAATGGAACATTTATTTTCTCGTTGAATGAATTATAATAAGAGTATTTGGACCTGAACTAGTAGTATCTTACTATTTTCATTGTATGACAGTCGAAAAACAACGATTATTATGGTCTATGGACCTGCCTCACTGTAATGTCAATGAAAATAATCGATCGTTTTAACTGTATTACAATTGTTTAATGAAATTTTCGTGCGTTCAATAAAATGATAAGTGCATTGTAATCTTGCACAGTGCTTCCGGTATAAGTCATTCATCTTTCATTGTGCCGAACTCAGGATCCAAAGCATACATTGCATAAAACTTTATGCATTGTCCCATTGACGTTTCATTGCAAGAAAAATTCCAGGCAAAAACACTTGAACAGTTCAGTTTCATATACAATGTCGAAACCGAGAGAAAGAGGAAGAATTTTAACCCGTACAGTATACGTGGTGATTGTACTCTCCCAAAAGAGTTTTTGGGAATAATTGGAGCGAAGTGTTGTGATTTACATTTTGGGATTAGCGCCAATATATTTCGTACTCTATGAGTTTAATCATATATAGCAAAAACGGGCGTATATTGACGATGGCGTCATTTATACTTGTTGGTGAAACATACAAATACGTAAATTTAGTAAAAGCCGCCCTTTTGTTTACATCATGCACACGTTCATAAAATATATGTAAAACTTTTCATTAAAGGCTCAAATTATGCACAATTATTTTGTTATCATCGTATACAAAGCATTTGATGCTGCTCTCTCACTCGTTCTTTCAATGTCTATTATTGTGGGTGCTTGTCTGTGTGTGTTAGAGAGTTTTTAAAGGAGAATATTGAACAAAGCATAGCAGCAACAATGATTTACAAGGAAGAGAAACAAATCAGTAGATACTCATTGAGCATCATCAGCATTCAGAATATTAAACAACAACAAAAAGATTACTCAAAGAAATCTTTCACCAACAAACACAGACAGCATTATAAAAGCAATGCACATTGCACGTTATGAGCACCGAAATGCGTGTCGATGCGCAAAACAATGAACGCGATAGCGTTCCTTTTGTATGTGTGTTTGTATACGTGTTTGCGAGTATATGCTAGTGTTATACGAGCGCGGCAAATACCATCGGCAAAGCAACGGATATACAAGCACAAAAAAAAATAAAAAAACAAAATCATATCGGATCGTGAAAATCTTGCAGCAAAACCACTTTCCTATATTGTCAATGCTGGAATCGAACGAAATTGCATATGCATTATACACAGCTGAATAAATCACCTAATAAGGGTCGTGAAAATCAGCAAATGATATTCACGAGCGTATGTGTATGCCATACACGCTCTCATTAATTTTAATGAAACACACACACGCGCGCGTACATGCTTTACACATGCATTCATGTACTTCATTTCACAATTTTAAATATTTCAAAAAAACGTAAACATGAATACAACGCATATTATGCGTTCGACTGATACACACAGCACGCAAAAAAGCTCGGCAAATTTTTCCATTCAGTTTTTGAAGAGGGCCCAACAAATAACGCCCAGCAACCAAACATTATGACCGCTGTCATGCATTTCCAATTTATATCAATGATTCACTGCGTTCGTATTTCCATCCCCCAAAAAATCATGCATTAACACAACGTTTGAATGTCATTCACTTGATTTGTACACATCGCTCGCTGAGTGGCGTTTGTTTAAATTGAAAATATGCGGTAATAATAATGAAAAACTGAAAAAAATAAAAAGCTGCGATTTGCAATAATTGCGATTTGTAATTCGGTACTTTATCTTGCTTTCTCTCTCTCTCTCTCTCTCTCTCTCTCTTGAACAAAATTGAGTATAATTCAAGTGGTATAACAAACTGAGTTTCATGTGCATGAAAATATAATGGAAATCAGTTTGGTTGCAGATAAAATGGATTCGCTTTTGACCGAAGGAATATAATAAAAAAAAATAACAACCAACAACCCCAAGATCCATATACATGCATTTTATGTGTACATGCAGTACTTGGCACAAAGGAACAAACTATGGATGCTTCGTTTTGTGTATATGCATGTTTGGCCATCATCACGCACCCATATCGCCCCATTCCAAAATTCAAAATCATTTTATGCACTACAAAACTAGTACATAACCAGTGCACATAGAACAAAAAACATCAACAACAACAATAAAATACAGAAAGAATTTGTACAAGTTGTATGTATCGGGCAGCGAGCGAGAGAATACAACGTGTAGTTTGCTCGAATACCAAATGTTTTTCACGCACACGCACACAAACACACATAGTGCCAATGAGCGATCAAGCATCATACAACCACTAAACAAATTTTCCGATACTTCCCTTTTAGTAGAACTGACATACACTATACACATACCGAACATATCGCCCCAACATCGTCAGTTTGAACAAGACGAAAGAACGAACAATCAAGATGTATAGATAGAGAGAGCGAGGGAGCGAGCGAACGAAAGACAAAATATATCGCATATTGATGTAATATAGGTGGATATTATATATTCTACAGAGTTTATTCAACTTTGAACAAAGTTCAGTGCGCCCTCGTCAAACTGCCGTTTTTGTTGAAATGTTCCGCTGTTTCACCACTATGTGCTATCCGTTGTATGCCGTTGTCGTTGTTGTTGTTTTTTTATTCGTTACCATAATACTTTCCACTTCCCAATTCGTCCCGTTTCTTCTATTTTTCAATACATAAAATGTGACGGCATTGCACACATAACGTGCTCTCCACAAATACATTGGGGTGCTCTCCTGTCTCTCTTTCTCGTCCACCAATCAACTATGTGCACAAGTTGCAGTATGCTCGATTGTTTGTACGTTCATATTTACCCTTGTTGTCAATTTTTGTTTTTCCATCGTTTTTTCGTGTTATTTTTTTGTCGTTTCTTTTTGCGAATAATTTGGAAGCAATGTGGCCGAAACGTGAGAATTTATTCTCGATTTTCTATTTTCAAAAGATGGTTGAATATCACACCATTTTTCACAAACGTATAAATGTAATAAAGAGAGAGAAAATCATACATAATAATCTCATAACAGCCGAATTATGAACATAAAAGAATGACGAAAAAGAAACGACAAACACACAGGGCTGACAAATATGAACGAAGACGAAAAACGACTAGGAAAAAATACACACAGCATTAATGTGTTATGTGAACCAAAGTTAAAGTCCTTACAAAGTATAAACCGCGCCAAATGCATGTTGCGCTGCAGAATGAAGATGAAGAAATGAATTCTCGGCTCTTCAACCCGGTCTCTGATTTTATGCTATATGTCTATGCGATGTTTATATTTGCATTTATATTTTCTTTCTTCACTATTTTAACGGGTTTGCGATACATGGAGCATTTTCAGCAGTTTGTATATGTCTTATTGTTCGCATGAGTTTTAAAGCTAATGCTTTCCATACGACAATGTTCATTCTCCCTTGTTTTGTTGGCATGTGTAAGCGTCTCATGCTCCCGTTTCTCTATCCCATTTTATCCCTCTCTCTCTCTCTCTCTCTCTCTCTCCCTCTCTCTTCCACATTCTGTGTGCAGTATATGTATAAATGGATTTCCCGTATATGGAAATTGTACTCGAATATAACGAGAGTAACGAGTAAGTGGATGGAGTATATTGCACCGTTCAATTGCTCGACTGTATTTCCACAACCACTCGCATCGCCTCTCTCTCGCTCTCTTCCCCATTGTATCTTGCATTGAATTCATATTGTCGAGCGGGTACATGCTTTGCTTTTGTATGCGCTTCGCTATATACAAGGGAGCGTACGGGTTTTGTGTGTGTCTGTGTGCGCTTTTGTGAGATTTATGTGCTCGTAGTTTTGTGTATATTTCGAGTAAATATGCCGTAATATACGTTGGGTCGACGCTATTGTTATCACTCCAGAGAGTTCGATGGCGCTTTTGCCATACTGCACGCCATTCAAGAACATTTCCTATATACAATCCAGTAGCATCCATTTATTTCCTTATTTAGTTTTTGGGAGCGTAGTACTTTCGGCCACCAAACTCTCAATCGAATGCAAACTCAAGACAAACGTTGCCCTCAAAATGCTTCAGATGTTGTTTTTTTTCCGTTTTACCATTCTTCCTCTCTTGCTCTCGGCATCTAATCTGCTGTTTCTGTTTCGATTTTGAACAGAGACCATTTGACTTTTACATCGTTTTTCTTTGTTTCAACTCACACTTCTTCGTGTATTTGTATCGCGAGATCCTGTCGTTTCAAAATATTTTCCCGTTGTTTACTTAAAATATATTTCTTTTCGTTAATACTCTTTGTTTCATTGAACTGTTTCGCATTCGTCTTTGAAAAATAATAATAATAATAATAGGACAATAAGATTGCGCATAGAGTGACACAGGAGTGAGAGAAAGAGAATCATGGCGCACAACTTTTTCATTTAAGAATTATTTGAAATTGAGAAGAAAAAAAAAAACGCGAATGTAAAAACTGACAACATTTTTCTCTCACTCCAGTGCAGATTGCGTAAAGTATATTCTTGGCGTGGAACTTTATGTTTACTTTAGTTTCTATTTCCAAATCTATGAACATATTTTTCTTCTCTCGCGCTGTTGTTTTATTTTAGTAGCATTTTTTTCTGCTTTATTTGATTGTCGATTAATTCGCATACTTCGAATTGCCCTGGCCATGCAGTACAAACAGCAATATAGCAGTAGCCATGCAAATATGCAATGATGCATACATTCTACTCATCCCCGATTAGCACAATCAGCATTCCTAGGCCAAAAAAAAGTTGTTCGATTGCATTTTTTGCACGAATAACATGCAATATATATTATAACAAAAGACTTGAGCTGTTATAATACGTCAAAATGCAATCTAATTGTATGGCATTTATTGGGATTTTTCAAAAAAAGTGGGAAGTAGAAAAAAATGATTCATCGTACCTTCCCAATAATGAAGGATTGTAATTCGATATCAATTCTGTTTAAATTCAATCGTATTCAGTTGATTTAAGACACTGAATAAACTGATTTTGAACTCTGTCGAGACATAGAGTGGCACGAATCTGAATTGAAGCGCAAACATACAACACCCGAACAGGAAGAAGAAGAAAAAAAATACCGGGATGTAAATCGAGACGTAAATGTCGCGTGTAATGTAAGTAGCGAAGCTAGCAATGCGGAATGAATTCGATTTTTTAAAAAAAAGCTACATTTCAATCGATTGATTCGAGTTTTATTGTCGAATTTTCTTCAATTTCTTGTCGAATACATAGATTATGAAATATCGGGGTAGAAATTACTATTACTTATCGAGAAGTACTGAATTTGAAAATGACCACAATTGATTTCTTCGCATGAAAACCGTTTTTAATCCCTCCTCATTCATATTAGATAGAATGACATTTTGAAAACTGAAGAGGAAAAAATTGAATTAAATTTCAAAATTACAGAGACTACCCCCTTCAATATAGTTGGAAAATGCAAAATGATGGATCACAGACTTCACAATCTATGTTCCAATATATATTTTCTCTACAAATGTGATTTATATTATTCATAAAAATCCAGGAATTTGCTCAATCAATAAATATTTCATGTTGCACATCATATTCGAATAGAAAAAGAGACAGAGAGAAAAAACATCCTGAACGCGACTCAACTCCCTAACAAAATTAGTTCCTCTTCCTGTGCGTCAAAGGATTGAACAAAATGTATAGCACAATAAAGCGTTACTGCATTTCGTTATTTTTTTTAATATCTCCCCCATTATGTTTCGATTTGTTTGTTGTTTTTGTGTGATCGAATCGCTCATTTGCCTTGAATTATCGTAATTTTGTGGTAATTTTGCGTTTTTTCACAGCAAATGAAACGAAAAAAAGAAGTCAAAACACAACAAAGTAGGAAAAAAATGTGTATACAACATACAGGCGATTGTTGGCGGGTGTTTTTGTTTTGATTTTCCCATTTATTCGTGACGATCAAACACAATACGCCTGTCGCCTAGTAGCAGGTGTGTGTTTATGTGTTTGTACATGTATATGTACATGCGGTGTGTGTTGAGCGTCACAATTATTGTTATTGTTCAGAAGACAGAAGTCAGCATTTCCCGAATGCATATTTTTCCTCTTCTTATTCCTTTTCTCATAATTATATAGACCGTACGTATGGTTATGTGTTTGTGTGTGTGTGTGTGTGTGTGGTAGTACTGGTGACTGACACACGATGGAAATTCCCTCTTCCGCATTTTCATTAGTATTGGTCGGTTTATGTGTATATTTTGCAGTGAAAATGCGCGTCATCATATGCGTGCAATTCGAATAGCATAGAATATATGCATTTAATACATATACAATGAGAGATGGATACGGTAGCAAAGCCAAAGAATTTGTTGAAACATAGACCCCGAATATTGATTTATGTGCTATATGTTTCTCGATGTGGCTCTTTCAAAACACCAAAATGTGAATGAACTCTGGCGAATGAGCCAGTTCTTTGCCACTCTCTTTAGGTTTACTTTTTTGCATTTGTATGTGCATGGTTATGTACAAAAATACATTGGCGCGACTACATTCGTTCTATTCTATGTGGAAAACCGTCGAGATCCACCATCGCGCCACAAAAACAAATGGACATGACTGCAACCGAAAGAGGGAACGAAACAAACCAAATCCAGAATTTAAATTCAATTCATATCGTTCGGTTTTTTTTCTTTCTTCTGTTATTATACATATATAGATATGTCTCTGTGTGTCTGTATTCATAACATTTTATACTAGAGCCTTAGAAACAGTAACATTTTATTCCTGCGCTTTTCTTTTTGCCACCTTTCTTTATTGCCGCGTGCTGTTCCCTTCATTCTTCTGAAGCAACTTTACTGCAGAGTTTTTCTTTTGCATTTTCATCTGTATGTTCAGGTTTTCAATGTTCGTTTATTCATTTTGTACAGAAAGACGGAGAGAAATGCTACTTCTTATATTTTTCTTGCTATTTTTATGAATTGGTTGGCTTTTATTTTTGCTTTCCCTTTTGCCTTCCAAATTCTTAATTCTTTTCAATTATTCAGTGCTCGTACAGATTTTTCTTCATCTTACCACACTTCTGGTTAACACTCTCTTTTTTTTCGTCGCAATAATCCACATGTATTAGGATTTCCCGAACCAATTGACAATTAGTCATATAATATGTATGAAATAGATGATTTGAAATGGAAATGTCTTTCCCTTCAGCTCACTCTAACATCACCTCAGTTATGGGTTAACTTATTTCATGAAATGGAAAACCTGTTCGACGACTCTAATTAAATAAAACTGCGTTAAACATTCAATGAAACAAAATATTCGAATTAAAATTCAAGCTCATTGGGTTGCGTTTATTTTTGCGAAAAATGCACATGTATTTTTCAATTCGTTACTCTTGCTTGTTCGTTAATAAAATCGTGATTAAAATGTTCAACGAATTGAAAAAAAAATTTGGGTGCCAAGCCAGTTTGTATCTCTATCGGGAATGTGCATTGAAAGGCTCATATGACCACCTCGGAATAAAAACAAAACTTTATTTGAGTACACACAATGGCGGTCGGTTTCGAGTTCGGTGTGCAATTAGTGTATATCGATTTTGTAGCAGTAAATGTCGATTTGCTTGTTTCGATGCATTCAAAATGCCTCTATTGCGTGTACTCAGATAAAGTTCAGTATTTATTTCCATTCGTTCACATAGTAAATGTGTAATATGATTGAAAATTCATATGTGCCTAAAATTATTCATCTGATTATGCAAATGATCTACAAATTAGGTACCCAGTGAGATGCATTTGTTTAATCAAAGGCGAGAAGGAAAATGATACAGCGGCTAATGGAAAAGCGGTAAAGGGAGAGACAAGCATTGAATAAATGCGTTTGTGTGTGTGTGTGTTCGTTAATCAAGTTTCAAATGAATGGGCTCGAATTGACGCTTATTTTACCGTTTCCGGGTTGGATGGCTTCCAGCATATTTGGACATTTTATGCGAATGTTATTTAATATTTTTCAAATTATTAGAGAAATGATGAGGCTCTATGTGTGTATGTGTGTGTATCTGTGACTCAAAGTGTGCGCATTCGACGTTTTTTTTTTCGAGTAGTAGTTGGTGTTGTTGTTGCGTTTGTCATTACTGTTGACGATGCGATGATACATTTTCCGAATGATTTACAGGGAATAAGACAAAAAAATAGGTTTTGTGTGCCGTCATCGTGATCATATGAATTTCGTGCTCTAGAACACTCTATCGGTCCGATATAGCGTACCATTGTCGTCTTATATACTATGAAATGCGTACATTGCGGTTCATAGTCACCGTTTTTATGCGTACGTTTCCCAAAGCATGTGCTTTCCAAAACACGCAATCCACTCCATCGCATTTCATTCGTTTTACCAACCCCTCATCTATGCTCGCTCACCACGGAAATATAAACAAATACAAAGGCACATAACACAAACAAATAAGTACACGCAAAAGTATTTAAATGGAATGTCGAAAAAATATGCCTAAATCTTTCAAAGAATTTAAATACGATTTTAAGGGCAAATCACAAAAACATTAAATAACCAAGAAAAGAATGAGAAGAAGGAATGCAGATGAGTTATTAAAAAAAAATGAAACATTTGACATTGTTGGTCAAACGGTGAAACTGAATGATTTCAGTAACTTCTTTTACCACGAATTACCAAATCAGATGCTCGATTTCATTCTATTTGTGTGCTCGCTTTTTTCGATTTAATCGCTATCAGCTTCGCACTTTATTGTTTTGCGCAAAACAGTTTGATATGAGAAAGCATACATTTGATTGTTCTGAGCGCAAAAGCTTTTGTTTAGGTTGTGTGCTATTCTCACTCACTTCCTCCCTTTCGCCCCCCCCCCCCTCTCTGTCGTTCAACCGCTCACTCATTCATTTTCATTCTCTGTCTCTGGATTCTCGGGATGCACTCGATATTTATGATTTACTCACTACACCATTTGGCTAATGGAATGCACCGAAACAATGCATCGAATATAAACGTTAGCCAAATGCGAACAATGTATCATGCATTCCCTCCTTCTTCTCAATCTCTGTTTCCTTGTACTCCGTACAAAATGAATGCTCGACACATATAACAAATATACTGTACCATCATATTTCCATAGTATCTTCACAATAACAATGATATTTCCGTAATATTTTTGCATAAAACTTTAGTAATGTGAAACCAACTACAACCAGAAAGATATACTGAGCATAAAAAAAATCATCAGAAAGAACGCTGAATCAAGAATCAAAGAGAAACGCACATATACATTCATTCAACGAAAAAAAAAAAACTAAATAAATAATGAAAGTGGAGAAAGACAGAGTGCTACTGCTACAAAAATGACTTTTATGATAAAAATATACATTTTCTAGAATAGATCATTAAGTTGTTTCGTTTTCATAATGTTACACATCAAAAGCCAAACGTAAAAACGAAAACAAAGAACAAAAAATGCACACGAATAAATACAAAAAAAAATGAACGAGGTACTAATACTAAACAATTCCGTCATTAAGTATATATGTTTCGCTTTCGCGCAATTGCAATAAAATCTTTTCATGTACATAAATCAATCCAATGCTGCAACAATTTTTATCATGTTTATATCGTGTGTAAATAGAGAATTTGCGAAACGTGATTCTCGGTCATATTTCTCTTAATACATTTATCACCCGTCTAAAGGGACAACGATTTTCTTTTATGTCAAAATATACATGATGTGATATCAATTGAATCAATTCAATTTGAAAAAAAAACTGAATAATGTAATAAAATTAACAAAAAAATGGTTTTCTTTTCATTTGCAGGCTGTAAAATAAAAGCGTTGAGAGCAAAGACTAATACATATATCAAAACCCCGGTTCGTGGTGAAGAGCCAGTATTTGTGGTGACCGGTCGAAAAGAGGATGTATCGAAAGCAAAACGTGAGATTCTATCGGCTGCCGAACATTTCAGTTTGATTCGTGCATCGCGTAAACCATCACTCAGTGGTGTTTCTGGTAAAGGAACGCCAGCCGGACCACCAGCCAATGTTCCTGGTCAAATAACAATTCAAGTACGTGTTCCATATCGTGTTGTTGGTTTGGTTGTCGGACCAAAAGGTGCCACCATCAAGCACATTCAACAACAAACACATACATACATTGTGACACCATCACGAGATAAAGAACCAGTGTTTGAAGTAACCGGAATGCCAGACAATGTACAATCGGCTCGTCGTCAAATTGAAGCGCACATTGCATTGCGCACGGGTAACGCTGCATCGGCTCTAAATGGTCTCAATTCCGGTTTGTTGAACGAATTAAGCAACAGTAACGGCGGTCTGAGTTCATTATTCAATGGCGAAGACACACCCGAAATTTTGGCATCATTGTGCAAAAATGGTCTTGGCTCATTGTTTGGCTACCTGGATGGCAACAATCAACAAGAATTATACAACAATGTAAATGCGTGTCAGAATGTTATGAACGGAAAGAATGATATGGGTGTTGTTAATGTGCTGCCATCATCGGCTGGATCATCAACATGCTCATCAAATAGTTCAACATCTTCACAATCATCGAAGAGTGCCATTATGACATTGCCCGAGCTCATTAACATTTGGAAGCGCAACGATGCAACACCAGTCGATATCGATGAAGGTTTGGGCGATTCACCACAGGTTTGTGTTTTCCTAACGAAATTCCACATTTCGTCAAATTCAATTTTAAATTCTTATAAATAAAATTTGCGTTCTTCTTTCTTTTTTTTCGTGTTCAAATACTTACAGCCCAATATTTGGTCAATGCCAACACCTGGACAATCGTTTGGATCAAGTTCATCGCCAACAGCATCAGTTAGTCCAACTGATTCGCTTCTCGCCTCATTCAATTGCAAAAACAATGGAATGCAACCGAATGCCATCAATATCAATACATTGGTCGGTTTGAATAATATGAAAGGTGTTGTGAATTCAATGAATGGTAATATGAATGGTGTCGGTACCATTTTGTGTGGATCAAAAAGTATAACGGGATCACAGCAGCGTGAATGCATGGTTTGTGGTGACAAAGATGTTAGTGCTGCCTTAGTACCATGCGGCCACAATATGTTCTGTTTGGATTGTGCAAATCGTATTTGTGCCAGTGGCGAATCAGCATGTCCAATTTGCAGTGAAACAGTTATTCAAGCCATTCGAATCATTGCTTAAATAACAACTAAAACAAAAAAAAGCACACACACACTCACACAATTCACGTGCCTGTTGAGGGCGCTTTTGAAGCACCACCAAAGGCCAAGACAAATGAACGAAAACACTCATTCACACACAAAATCACATACACACCAATTTTTAAAAAACGCATTAAAGAAGAAGAAAAAAAACCGATTGAATTTAGTAGTAATTTATAATTAAATCAAAACAAACAAAAAACATGAAATGGAAAAATCTGACGAAAATCACCGCAAACGACTTATTGTAATTTGAATATGTTTATTTGGTAATATATCGATAATGATGATGACGCTCCGGCCCATCAACCAACACTCAGCATATTAATATAAATATATATATTAAAATATATATTACATACTATATATGTACGATTCAACGATATTATAAAAGAAAACAAAATCAATTTTCGTTTGATTATAAGCATTTGATGGAAACAACAACAAAAAAAAACCAGACAATTTTACGCGAAAATTTACCTAAAACTTAAGAGACATCACATTGTCAGCTTGCTGCATTATAATACTCATTCAAATGAGTCATACTGCATTTATTCGATACAAATTTAAATACGTTTATAACCAAAATTTTTAAATTTTAAGAAAAAAAATATTATTCTGACGAACATAAATCACACACACACACAAACAATCGCTCTCGATAAATACAAAACCGAAACATAAAAACACAACCCTATGGACAAGAAACCATACAATTTTTGAACTAAAAATTATAGCTTATAAAGTAACAAATAAATAATTTATATTTGATTATTATTATTATATTTTAGAGATGAATAATATCTAAAGAACTTAAACAAAACCCTAGCGATAACAGCGCATTAATAGAAATAGATTGAGTTAAGATGGTAAAACTGCGCCACTTAAATTGTTGCCGAACCATCTTAACTCCCAAGCATAACAAAAAAATATGAGATTTTAATAGGCAAAAATAAATAAATGTGACGACGAAAAGCGAGTTATTTTAAATTTGGTTCCTTACACATCACAATTTATGGCGGAAATCAAACCTAGATTATGAATTCGCTTCAAAGCCATATTCAAATCAAGCAAGCATTAGAAAAGACATTTTTTTAAAAAAAAAGAAAATTAAATACATTTAAATTTAATTTATTAATACAAGTTATATATGAAACAAACAAAAAAAAATTAATCATGAAGATGATTCAAAAAAAAATCAAGAAAAAAATTTATTGTTCAGTTTTTTCATTCTATTTATTTTTCACAAACAACACATTCGATGGGCAAACGATTGTCATACCAGTGCTCGACACTTTCGGAATAAAATTAGGCGGTAGCACATAGTCTCGTAGTAATTTGTTTGGCAAAGGCAAAATTCGACGAAAATATAAAAGAAAAAATCTATCTAGAATGATTAAAAAAAAAGTATATCAAGTAAAAGGGATGTAGGAAGAGAAAATCACGCAATTCTGTGCAAAAAAAATTCTAAATAGATGAAAAACACATAAATTACACACAACCAACACAAACTCAATGCATATATGAGAATACATTTTACAACTATGGCTCGCTTTTAACATTCCCATTCATGGAGCCCATTTGTTTTTTTTTACATTTAAAGAGAAATTAAAGTCCGTTAAAATGCGTTGGAATTCTGTAAGCGTTGAGAAATCATACAGAAATTGTGCGAGAAATGAAAACCACAGCAAAACTTGAAATGTACTGTTGAAATTTGAAGAAAACAAATCATATTTACAAATATGAGAAATAATTTACATTCTTTCCGCTTTCAATAGGCACCTAGAATATGGCATACATTTTTTGAAAGCGTTTTTTTTCCTTTGCGCTTTTCTCAGCCGAATTCTTTTTTGTTGTCCCATTAATATTATTATTTAAAGAAAATACACATACACATACAAAACTGAGAGATTTTTTTGTTCAAGATTTTTTTTTTTATTAAAAGAGAAAGAGAGAGAGAGAGAAAAAGATTCTTTTCATAAAATTACAATTTTATTATAACTATATTATTATTATCATTATTATGCATTTTATTATTGTATTTTGATTATTGAGTATATTTGTATTATTTTTGTTTTCGTTTATTGAGACTGTTTGTTATAATTAATTGAATGTAACGAATGAACGAGGTGAATAAGAGATAAACCTTGATTAAGAGGACAATTTATTAAACAGATCATATGTATTAGATTTAATGAGATAAAAACCAGTACAGAAGATGAAGAAAAATTATTAAACAGAAAAAAATTTAAAAAAAAAAGCTATTTATTTGTGAGACAATATAAAATATATTAAAAAAATGGAGATTAATTCTATTTGAAAATAATAATTCCACACAATTAATGAATATTTGCAAATATGCGCCCGAATCGAGTTGAGTGTATTTTTCTTTTTATTCACCATAAAAATCATGTTCATTTTGCCAAAATCTCAACCGCCTTTTTGAAAAAAAGGGGGTGGTGCGTTAAAATGGTCAGTATTTTCTATCGTGTAACTAAAGAAAAATTCACTCGAACGATTCACGGCAATATATGTATTTAAAACAACATATAAAACTGAATAAATGTATATTTATTTTTTAAGTAACATACAGAGAAATAGAAATGAAATGAGCCTCTATACTTTAAAATGCCGATGAACATAAATTATGATGGAAAATACACAAAGATTTGATGAAATTTCGCATGTTTTTTTGCCTTTTTGTTGTTTTTTTTTTATGTAAAATTTTATTTGTTTGTAGTTTTGATTGGCGACGTGAAACACACTATCATACTAACATGAAATCGGTCACTTTTTTTCTAAAAAAAAAGAAGATATCTCATTATCATGATTTTAGTGTTTTTGTACAGCGCCGAGCTTATTTTCCAAAATCACACTTTCCTTTTTTTATTCTTCTCTTTTACGTTCCTTTTTTTTTGTTCTTATTTTCTTTGAAATACAGAAAGCATTTATTATATACACAGAAATTTATATTTGTGAAATTGGAAAAGATATACAAAATAAAACTATTTATGAAACCGAAAAAAGTAATATTGAAGATAGTATGAAACACAGATATTATATGAATATTTTAATGGATTAAGGACACAGCTCATATATCTATATATATATATGAAAGAAAATGGAACTTTTTTCTTTTTTTGGCTAACATTTGACAAACTAACATTGATCAATAAAAAAAGAACTTAATGATTCGACCATTGAAAGTATAAAGTGAAACCAGTTTCGATGCAAAAGTTCACATCCATGGTAGAGAGGTCAAAACATAGCTACAGACAATGAATAAAATAGTCTTGACCCAACAAACACGCAAATATCAACGAAAATGCATATTAATTGAGCCAATTGTCTGGGCCTCTCTATCGTTTCCGATATGGTTTCCGATGCCCAATGAAATGTCAAGCCACCACAAAAAAAAAAATACCATTTCTATCATTTTACAAACCACAAATTTCACATACACAAATCACATTCAAACGAAGATAGAAGAAATGAAAAAAGAAAATCGTGACAAATTCAATAATAACTGATTAAAAGACAAGAGTTTATATTATTATATGCCAGATTTAAAAAAAAATGATCTATTATATTATATTATCTAATTATATATGCATAGGTTTAAAAAAAAAAAACAAATGGAGAGACTACATGACGGCTCATTCTGACATAGCAAAACCTTAGAACTCAAGTTAGAATATAAATAGTCCTTTAATTTTTACAGTAAAGTTTTCTTAAAAACGAAACGAAAGAAGAGTGAAGAGCACAGCATTTCTGTCACGAACACAGCAAAATTCATTGAAATGAATCAATCGTCATAATAAATGTAAATAAGTCAATTGCTTGGCGATCGACGTGCAAAATGAAGAGAAAGTTGAAATAGTAAATGTGAAGAATGAGCAAATGTGAAAATGGTGATTTTGAGCCATGTTATAGTTGAAAGATACATCTCGGCAAAGTATATATAGGCTATTAGGATAAAATCTCTCACAAAGAGAACACTCGTACTTAGATTTACAGTTATGAAAAATTATTTAATTACAAGAGAAATTAACAATGATTCCAAGAGAACAAAAAAAAATTATAAAACAAAACAAAAAACAAACAAAAACTGTTTAGATTTTAACAATTGTGTAAATTTATGAGAGAAAATAAGACCGACACCCAATACACATAAATAACACACCAATGTGTTAAACATTTAAAGCAGATTAATAATAGATCTAGATTAAATGATATTATTCTATTTGTGAACCGAACAAGCGAATAATTTTTAATGAAGAAATTGCGTAAAAACGTTGTTTATATTGATATAAGCAACGATCTCAACAAAAATTTAAATAAGAAATAGAACGAATGTGTGTGGATATGGCATAAAAATTCAATTTTTGACAGCAATGATTTATGCATGTGTACAATATTTTCCATTGGATAGCAAGTAATTAGCGTGAAAATGAATCAATAAAATCAAGTATATCTTGAATATAAGATATATGCGATATGTTTTTATCAAGTTTGATTTGGAATTTATCTCTTGATAATAAATGTCATTTTCTACCTTCATCCTCTATACCTCCATACACCCATACGCACATTTATGCATTTTACAACATTCTATCATTCATAATTGCGCAATCATTTTTTTCAAAATTGTCACATCCAACTCTGAGGACGCGTTCTTTTTATGACGATCTATAAATATATTTGTATATGAGACTAAATTTAAAACAAATAATTATTGAATATAATCATGAAGTGTAATGATGAACAAAAGCTGCTTCACAGATCATCGAATATTAACTGAACGACATTATAGTATCGTCGTTTCAATCCAATCAAAGATGCATCTCACTTGATCAGCACTTTTCAGTTTGCATTCGACCGTTCGACAGAACAAATTGAATTTTTGTAAATTTGAAAACACTGATGGATTTCAATCTCTATAAATGAAAAACAAAACACATACACACACACATACACACAATATTTGAACATATTTAGTACATAGGAACTAATCCGTACGGAGAGAGAGAGAGAGAGAGAGAGAGAAATGTAGAAAAATCTATATATTATTAATACTATCAATAAAAATGTAGTGTTGTAAAAAAAAACGAAATAACTAAGGAAAAGAATCTTAAGCACATTGCTGCTTGTAACAGGCCATATTTGATCAAATTGATAGTAGTTTAGCTGATTTAAAGACGTGTTTTTTTTTAATGAAATGAAAAAGAGAAGATATTTGTGTTTTTAGAGTCGGAATATTGTACCACCATCCATTGGATGATAATCGGCGTTTCATGTTTAATTTAATTTTATATTTTCGCTGCTTCGAAACTTTAGCCAATTGTTTTTCTTTTTATTTAAATTATATATTGATTGCGTGTATAAAATTTAAATGTCAATTCGAAAGATATGTTTTTTTTTTTCAAAAAAATAAAAACAAAATAAATGAAATTGATGTAGAGAGCGAAAACTATTTTACAAAATGAAAAGAAAAAAAATATATTTGAAATAAATGATAAAGCGAATGCAAATAATGAAGTTATGGTGGCATCGGTTGCCCTTAAAATTTGAAACAATACTTATTCAACTTAATCAAATATTTGATGATTGACCTAATACAGATCAAGCAAAAACAAAACACTATGATTAATCTTTTTAAAACTGAATTAAAAAAGAAAAACAGCAAAATAATTTATAATCTAAATTTTTACTCAATATTCGCATAGAAATAGATATATTTCCGTGACTTACATATTGCGAATGATGTTAGAAAGCAAGCGCACACATTTTAAACGACGAAATGAAAACAAAGTTTTGCGATCATTTTGAATCAAAATTGACACACTTGAATGTGTTGAATTTTTCAGCAAAATTTATCTTCATTGAATCGTCTTCGTTAAAAAAAAACGAAAATCGCGAAATAAAATGGAATAAAAATCTCAGTTTGGTTTCTTCTATTTTAGGTTTTTTTTTCATTGATTGGGTTTGGTTTGGTTTATGTGTCATGTTATTTATGAAAATTCTAATAAGGCTATGGAATAATTTTTGTATTATAAATATTTTGATGAAAAAAACATTAAAAGTGAAAAAATGCACAAGAAAATCACGTATAAATAAACTATTTTTATTCGTATAGAAGGGAAGAAAGTGAATGCGAAATATTTAAAGTACTTAACTCTCCGACTTGGAGAGTGAAAAAAACGAAAGAAAAATGTTGAAATTCCATTGGAACGCGGGCATTTGCCAAATAACTAAAGCCAGTGACATTAGATTTCACATACACACACACTCACTCACCACACGTACATACACCGAATGCCAAAAAAAAAAGACAACAATAACAAAAACAAACCGAAAACAAAAACTCTGTAACAAATTAAACAAAGTTCGAGTCACATAATACAAATTTTCGTCTTCGATTAAAGAAAAATAAAAATAAAAAAATGGATATCACTCAGGCTCGCATTTCCATCCATGATACCAATTATTTAAAAGAAAATGTACACTCAGACAAACGAAATTATTGATCAAGTACACAAAAGTACATCGTCAAAACGAATGATCACAAACACACGAAATAGACACACACACACATTCCTTTTGCACACATCCCTCATTCAAATAATCGAACTCCAAATAACTATCTATGTAAGTAATATTCGCAAATCGACGAAACGATTTGGTTTTCATCAACATTCAGTTCAACTGTCAGAGAGCAAATTCAAGACAAAACTAAGAGTGAGAGACGAATTTTCGAGTTACAGAGAATCCATATAAGAAAAAGACAGACAGACAGACACAGAGAGACAGAAATAGAGAGAGAGAGAGAGATAGAGATAGAGATAGAAAGGAAAGGAGAGATTAAATCAAGTATACATAAAATATATTTTTCTGATGAAAATAATAAGGCAAATAAGAAAGATAGGGAGAATGATAGGGGATGTATAAATCATATATACATCAACAGATAATGTTTGAAGAGAAACAAACGCGGTTGTAATTTATATATTTTGACGAAGAGAAACAAATGAAAGCAATAAATGGACAAACTTAAGAGAAAAATAATTAAAAAAAAAATATTTCTAAATCTAGAGACAAAAGGTAACATTGTGTAGGTTATATCGATAAGAGTCGAAATTTCCCCTCCCCAAAAACCAACAGCAACAACAAACACTTATTAGTAGTGAACATATAGATCATAAAGTCAAGTAGAAATGAAAATGTCAAATGTACACAAAACCACATGATTAGAATTTACGATTAATACACACAGTACACAATGCATCAGTTAGTGATAGATTGTCAAGAGAAAAAGTGACAAAAAAAAAAATCCATTTTATTTGATAACAGCCGTACATAAATACACCAAGCAAACAACAAACAAAAAAAGACCGTCGAGTGAGAGCGCAAGTGAACAACTCGTCAAAGATTTCTTTTCTACAAAATTTAAACAAAAAAAAAAAAAATAAAAAAACTATGACACGTTGAAAGATTTTTTCCTTCGCTTCGGTTTTATATATTTTTGTGTGCTTCATTCCCAGCCGATAGTCGATTAATTCTTCGTAACCAAAACAAAAACAAAAAAGATATTTTTTAAAAATGAAAACGACTAAAAACCAAAACTAAAAGAAAAAATCGTTTGTATTTTTGTATTTCGAACATTTTTTGGTCACTATGATATAACCACGGTGAAATAAATAAAATAAAAGCAACAAAAAAGATATTGAAAAATTATTTACATTGTAACGAATAATTTTGACTGTGGCGATATAGTTCGAGAATTTTCCACTCGAATTTTTTACTTCGAATATTTTGACACAAAAAGAAAAAACAAATTGCGCTAAAATCGGGTATAAATTATTATTATATGTATAAAAATGAAAAAAAATATAACAAAATGGACAAAAAATTGAAAAACATATTTAAAATCAAATTTACCACAAAAACATAGCTAAATTGGGTGTACTCATCGATGAACAAAATTTATTTTGAATTGGAATTTTTTATGCGAAATTTTTAAACAAAATTTAGAATTTGAAAATAGAGAGAGAGAAAAATACAATCATTTGAATGGACAAAGACACACGCGCGTTTTTTTACTCATGCACTTCCACGGAATATTCATAGATCAATAGATTTTTTTATAATAAAAAAAATCACACGAGCGAACATTGTACGAAAAATAAAGCGATATTTTTTGGGTTTTGTAAAGCATTCGACCATAGAAAATTATTAAAACTGAAACGAAAAGATCATAAAAATCTATTCACTGCATTGATTTTCACTGAAATTTCACCGAATTTAAAAGAAAAACTTCACAATTTTCTTTGATGTTCAAAACTGAATTCGGAACCTTGGTGAAATAAGAATTGTTTTCAATTAAATTCAAATCGTTTCTGCAGTTTAAGTCAAATCCTTCTCAGATTATTTACATTTAATATTGATCCAATGCTTTTCAATCTTTCTAACACATTTCCGCATACGTCATAAACATAAAAAAAAACCATCACAGTAAGAGAAACACCTACGGTTATCATTGGGCCCTGTCAATTTTGAATTTTTTGGCACCAACACGAGCAAACCATTGCCCATATAATAAAAAATTAACGTTTGCTCATTGCTTCGGCTCATTCCTCTGATCTGAAAAATCAAGTATCGAATACGACGAATAAATTCTAATAATAATACTATACACATACATGAGAGAAAACATAAAGAAACAAAATAACGTAATTTATTTTCTAGTGAATGGTTTTTATTCAAGAAAATTCGTAAAATGGAAAAATAAAATAAAAACAACTAATTAATAAAAGAAAAACGATAACCAAACAAACCAAAAAAGCGAAGGGAAAAAAATTAAAATTTAGACAGGAAATAAGATATTTTTTTATCATTTTTATTAATAAAAAAAAAGGTGAAGAAGAAAATGCAGATAAATTGACACGAAAAATCGCTCATACAAACACTCACACACTCACCACAACACATTGGAACATGAATAATATTATTTTATAAACTGACCGACTGCAACTCATTAAAAAAAAACACAAACACTAGACGAATTTGAACTGAAATATTTATCGAAAATACACACATAAAGCAGACAAGCAAATTAAAAAGAAAGCATCGGCTGTGAATCGAACTGCCATGAAAATCTCATCGTTTTGTTTCAAAACATTCTTGGCATGTGTTTTTTTAAATATACTCGAAAGCAGTTCGGATTAACTTCACTCCTGTTCTGCCCAGACACACATACAAGGAATATTTTCATATTTGAAAATTTCACAGCTACATTATCAACCCATTTAATTTCATCCATTGTCACATTAAGTTCATTTCAAAACAATCACAAGCTAAATTCACAATTTTTACGATTTACGAAATATTATCCTTTTTCGAGACATAAACGATGAAGCTCCATCACAATTTTCTATGATACCAAAAACGAGAGAGAATATCGAAACCCCATGATTTGAAAACAATACTATATGCAAATGCATACATTTATGGGCGAACAATCATGTTTTGGTGAAACTAATAACAATTGTCTTTGTGTGTAAGTGAATAACATTTCAATCGCATCAATGAACGATTCGGAAAGTGTGTATGCAATTTAAAAAACTGCTAGTTATCTATTGAGCGAAATCAGTGAAAAATTACTTGGCCAATGTTGATTGCATTCTCTGATCATATTTGAAAAAACCAATCAAACAAAAATAGTTCCATTCTTTTAATTTGATTTCCAATTTAGTATCACTGCATAGTGAAAAGAATCGGTGCATGTTCGGCGATTGCATTAAGTTAGATGAAATGATGCTGTTTCCAATTTCAATGTCCATAGTTTCAAACAATTCGACTTTACGATAGTCAAATAGAAAAAAAACTTCAAATTACCAGAACTCAAACAATTTTCTTCAATTCGATTGATTTCAATACATGTAACCAATGGTTTCGATAGAGTTCGGTAGATTTTCTTTGACTTTGGCGACAGTAATATGTACGAATTATTTGAAATCATTGCTAATGACATTCGAATAATACTATCTCATGTATTTCACCCGGATCGACGAATGTTTATCGATTCTTTTGATTTCTTTGTATGAAGTGTTATGCCTCAAGCTTTAATTCATTTTAGTAAAAATTATCGTCGAGCTGTATATTTCGTGATGGAAAAGAAATAAAAAAAAAGATTTTTTATTTTACGAATTAATCTGAACAATCTTAAAACTATCACGAATCCAATTCAAATGCAATATTTAACGTGGGAGAGAACCCAGTCTTAAAAATCTTAAGTTGAACGTTAATTCGTAAAAATGTTTTCACAATTTAGTTAAATTGAATCTAATAATTAATTGAATGATACAAATGATTGATCCAATCTTTTCTTTGGCAATAGTTGAAATTGAAATTACGCTTAACATATTTTCTTTTTAAATTTTTGTTCGAAAATGAATTGAAACAACTAAAAAAAAGGAATACGAAGAAAAACAAATACACCAAAGACAGTGAGATTAAAAGAAATATTATACAAATTGAGAAAATGCTCAGCTAAACTTTGCAATTTGAACATATTTGGTTTTTCGTTGAACATTTGATAACCACAAAATTGCATGTTGATATCATACAACAACGTCATCATGAATAAATTCGAACAAAAGACACATTCAACAGCCGAACAGATGAGAAACAATCGAAACGACGCTATAAGCGATGGCTAAAAGGAAATAAAATGATTATGGTCATAATAAGAACCGTTGAACATTGCTAATATTCTTTTTTAATAAACTGAAAACAATGAAAAAAGAATAAAATTTAAAATTAAATCTACCATACATATCGAAGATCTAAGATAAAAAAAAACATTATTTTAGATTGTAACAGTAATTTAGTGTGTAATTTAAATAAACGAGTAAAACTAAAACAGCCAGAAAAAAAATAAGAGAAAAATAAACAAACATTGACAACAATAATGCTAGCATTAATTTATGTCTCTCATTCGTAACTAATGCGTTTAGATAATATTAAGAGTATGTTAAAAGAACATGTTTAATATTTTTAAGATACTACCATAGTGTGTCATCGTGTTTTCTCTCTACTTGGGTCGATCTAAAGGACAAATTATCGACCGTATTTGGGGTAGTATTTGTGTGTGTGGTTTCAATCATTTTCAACGTCGCAATGAAGAAAAAAAACCATTGGAATTTGTGATCTCGATTGAAACTATGCACATCCATTTGACACGGAAATTACCACCAAAATGAGCAAAAGCGGTATTAATTTGCTCCTAGATCGACAACATCACAGAAAAATACATTTGGATTTTGGAGCTTATACATTTTGCTGTATATTTCGGCGAAGATGCATACCACAATTCGGTTGCACAACTAAATTCGATCATCATCATCTTTTAAAACAATGCGCAAATCATTAATTCATTTCACTTGACCATTCTGCCATATTTCATTTTTATTCACAACAAAAAATTCATTCATCAATCACCGTTTTCGTCACAATATTTGATAATGCGTCATTTTTTTATTTCGTTACGAATTGTGCACACTTCTAAAACTTATACAGCAAAATGGACTAACAATAAAAGCCCATTTTTATCTATTTGTATGAGAATAAGTGAGAAAACAACCTAATATTTAATCAGTTGAAGCAAACAAGATAGCTTTTTTTTATTTATTAATTATATTCAATATTATTTTTGATCCGTTTATAATCAGAAATTGTTTTTTTTTTATATAGAAATCCAGATTCATTTGAATTCATTGAAAGCATTCAAATCAGACAATATATTGAACTAACTGGTTAGTTGAGCTGACAGTACGTTAGCCAGCTAAATGGACTAAAACAATAGAAGTTATTGTTATAATGAACAATCACTTCTATTAAAACAAGAAAAGTGATTCATCATTAAAACAATAGCTCAACTGACCAGTTAATTCAATATATTGTCTGATTCAAATCATCTGTATTTTATTTTCTCTACTTTAATTTTTCGACATTTTTCTATGTTTGTTTCAATCATTTAAATTATTTATGACAACAACAAAAAACAGAATCTATTTATTTTGATAATAAATACGAAGAGTATTTGCAAGGTGATTAGTCACAGCTAATGATGATCATGACGATCAAATTTGATCAAAAAAACGTTATGAAATCGCTCGACAGCCTGACCGATTCACCATTAAATTTACACTTCGTTATATATATATATAAATATATAAATATGTTTTTTCATAAGTATATAAATTATTATTCTTATTGAAAGATGAAATCAGATGCGAAATGTAATAAAACTGAGCAAATGCATAGAAACATAAACTAAACTTAGTTAAAAAGAAAATCATTCGATTCAAACAAATAAACAGATATGACAGCAACAAAAAGAAACTGTGTAATTAAGAAGCAATTGCTAAAGATGGACCGTTTCACGTCTCATCCGTCTCAATTGTCTCAATCGTATAAAATGTTATGTCGAGAGCGATAAGTAGCAAAGAAAAAACATAAAAAAAAAACAAAAAAAAATGGAAGGTGATGAGTACGATTTCGGCTCAAATACACATACGAAGAAAAGAAAGAAAACTATTATTACAGAATAACTATAAAGCAAATAAAGATAAAAAACAAATACAATTTATTATTATATTAAAGAGGAATATAGATGATACAAAAAAAAACAGAGACTTTATAAACTTTCTAGAGAAAAAAAGACTATTCGTGTGTTTCTTTTTTTTAAATAAATAAATATTTACTCTCAGTGATTTATTTTCTTCTTATCATTTCTTGTGATTAACTCGAATTGGATTTTATTTATACAGAAACATTGGATTTATGAAAATGGGAAAATCGCTCTTGGACACAACTTTTTTTTTCAGCATTCGGAACAAAATTTATAGAGAAAAAATCAACAAAATTATACTGCATTTCCACAAGAGGAACCAACAACTCCAAAATTCTATTCATTTTACTAACTTTATTTGGTTTTTTTTCTCGCACACCATATCACACGAACACAAATGTTCTTTTTTTGTTCTTACATAATGGCCAAAATCGATTTTTGTCGTTTTTCTGATGGACACGCACAGCACGTTAAATTCATACACAATTTATTTAGATTACAAGAAATCACATCCACTCAATACATTTTTTGGATATATTTTCTTCTGAATCAAAATTTGGTAATATTATTTGGCCAACGTTCGTTTCTTTTTGAATTATTTTTTTTCAGTTTTATTTCCTCCATTTTAGTAGTAAGTATCATTGACATTTTTGTTGCTGAATGAATATGAATATTCGTAAGGTCACTTAAAGTCTTTCTCATGACCTGTCAATCATTTTTTCAACTGATTTTTCAATTTCATTTACCTGATTGTTCTATAAATTTAAATGTATAATTGAGAGAGTTCGGGAAATGTGCTCAATAGCAATTGCATTAATTGAAGCTTCACGTCTTTAACGAATGATTCATATAAATACGTAGTTGGACAGGCAAATTCATTTAATTTTCAAATAGATAATAGACACTGAATGATTGAATTGTTTCAACTAATGTAAGCCTTTGACGCAGGCCAATTAAGTTTAATAAAAAAAAACAACTAGACGAATGCAGATAGAATGTTTAGGAAACAAAGAAAACATCTTGACTGATTACTTATAGTGAAAAGATGTAAAGATCAAAGAAATCCACATATTTTTGAAAGAAAAGAAAATGCAAAAAAAAAACCGTTGAAAAAAAATGTCTCTATTAAAATCATAGATTGTAACACTTTGAGCAAATCATGTTGATATTTTTTTCGATTGTTGCAACGAATTGATAATAATAAGTCAATCAAATGAAAAGGTTTTATCTGATAGATTAGATAAAAAGGCTTGAGCCGGACAAATGGTTAGAAATTATATTGATGATCTTTTGTGAATTTTTCATTTACATAATCAATCGGAACTTTTCTATCAATGACAAAATAATATTTTTCTTCGCTAGAAATGGTCACTTTTCCTTTGAATTGTCAACAAATGTCAAGTGATTAAAATGTACCCACGTCACCACGGGCCAATTCGTTATAATATCCGAATATGAAAATTAACTGAGAAATCAACATGATATATTGCTCGATAAAAACTAACGGTATTTTAAAAGATAAATTATCTTCCTATAATATACTTTGTGTTAAAAAATGTGTTTCGTGTGGATATTTGATGAAATAAGGCTCAATTTACTATTTTACAAACGATATTGCTGCGAATTCTGAAAATGTCAATGAATGATTGTAAGACAATGGGCGAGTAGCTACGACATGTGAATTTCTGACTTTTTTATATTATGCATTCTATTCGCGAGATCGAATAAAATACTATGTTTTTGACACTTTTCACAAAGTGAGTTCTGTTTCGCTTTGAAAAACTTTCAAAAATGTTCTGAAAAACTTACAAGTCTTGTGTCTATAAAGATTCTCCTTCAGAATCGATTGATAATTAAAAACATCTTTCCATTTATAATTGGGAACTCACATTAAAAGAAACATTTGAATGCATTACAATAAAATATTTGTCATCTTCAACAACGTACACCAAATCAAAATAAAAACTGACCGCTATAACAATACTTTGCAGTAATAAACTCAAAAGAAAAGAACTCAACCAATTAATCTGGTGAATCAAATATAAGAATTTAAATAAATCTTATAAAAATGAATTTTTTTTTCTCGAGGTGATATTGTGTTTGACTCAGTTTATTTCCTTAGTTTTTTTTGTAAGTCATACAACATGAATTTCGAATACTCAAATAATATTAAATTATTTTGAATACGAAATTTAATATACAATCAATGGTCTATGGTGAAAAGTATTTGAATTCAAGACAAAAAAAGTGTTCATATTTTTCAGAAAGTCCAGAATGCAGAAAAATTCTATTGTAAATTTTATGGTTTTTCGCCTTTTGTCATCTCATTGCATGGAAATTTACAATATCGTTCATGTACTAAAAAGAAAAGTAATATATCACAAACCTTCTTCCGTAATCAGCTCTTCATTTAAACATTTAAGACACCGAACATGAAACAAAACAAACGACGAACACAAATTGGAACATCGGAACGCAACGGTTTTATAATATAGAAAATATGTCAAATTTTTCGAAAAGTCTGATACACTCTAATATACAATAGAGTGTTTCCCATATCTGTATAAATAAAAGAAAACAGTGGCATTCATCAATTCAAAGTACACAAAATTTTATGACAATTGATAGCATTCGTAAAACGCATCGATTGATATTTAGACTGTCTGAAGCGAAAAAAGGTATAAAAATAAATTTGATTTTGGATTTTCGAATTCGACCATACTACCCTTACTTCGAGAGGAGCGGGGTCGGTTCAAAACAAATTTTGTAGAATCCATTTGAATTGATTTGAGCCAATGAAACATTGAGAAATTGCCTAGATTATCATTTTCGATGTCGAATCATTTCTAGCAACAAATCATCTCGGGCCCGTTTTGAAACATCATCGATTGTTTTAATTTCGATGCTTTCTTGGAGACTCATGGCATGATTGATATCCTCTTCCAAGTTGCTTTCCACATTTATGACATACGAATAATAATAATGAAATACGTTCATCAAATTTCCGAAATATCGATTGCGAGGTCAATTGAAATGGTGCCAATCGTTCAAACTGTCCACAAAATTGCGAAATTCACAAATTCCATCAAATTCATCAAATCATTGTACCATCAAATTCGCATTTTTTTTTGCTTCACGAAGCCTCAATATCAATCGATGCGTTTTGCGAATGCTATCAGTTGTTATAGCATTTTGTTAACCTTGAATTGATAAATACCACTTTTTTTATTTACAGGAAACACTATAATATACATAATGTATGTGTATATTCCGTGATTAAAAGTGATTCAGGCATTCACTTTGCTTTTAGGTGATATTTCTTATGTGATAAATGTATCACATATATTTTTTATCACAGCATGCATATTACGTGTGAAATGGTAATATGAGACAATGTAAATGTGCTCACCAGAAAACATTGAACATTTGAATTATGAGAGCATTAAAGCACCGGACAGCAGAATTTTTCTTTATATTTCTATAAAATATTTTCATTGATTTACTGCATCTATTTCGCTATCATCATCAAAATGGGCGGAAAATCGGGCTGAAATATATTTGTCTATTTATTGTATCGCACGAAATATGATAGAAAGTGATGTAAAAAAAAACCCGTTATGCATACATTTCCGATGTATGGACGTATGGGATAAGAAATATCATTTATGGAGAGAGAGAGACAGAAAAAGAATTAAAAAAAAATATTAAATTAGCATTTAGCGGTAAAGAAAAACACAAAACAAGAACAAGAAAATATAAAACAAAACTCACAGAATTAAAATGAAATGTTACTTATTACTGAAAAAATTATTTATATTCATTTAAAGACAAAATATTATATATACATTGCTGTAATTTTTATACTCGTCATAATAGAATGGATAAATGAAACCATTCATTTAAGTTTAAAAAAAATACTTGAACCAACAAAGCAAAGACTTGAACTGAAACAACAAACACACATACACAAGCAACAGTAACAACAAAAGAATAAATCCAAAAACGCAAAGTTTGTTTTAGACAATATATATTATATATATTGGTGCTGTGGAAAAAGCAGTCCCAATGGCGGCATTTTTTTCTCTTCTGTCAGAAAAAAACTCTCTTTGCCCATAAGCGCAAAATTCAAAGTGAAAATGCAATTATTACAATGTTAAAAATTTAAACTGAACAAAAATACGTATATACTAAATGTCAATCCACGCAATAAAAATGATGCAAAACAACAAAAAAAACGGTTAGTAATTAGACTATTTTTTAAGAAAAAGAAAAATAAAGAACATGAATAGAAATGGTGCATTCATATAGCTTTTGAAAATGAAAGCAGTTTTCCGTATCGCTATTTTTGAATTTCCATTATATATATATATATATTATCTAAAAGTGTGACTTTAGAAATGCGCGTCAACACACCAGATGTTTTTTTTTTTTTTTTCAATATATTATCTACAAACGCTGTTTTCAAAATAGATTCTCTCAAAAAGATGCATCATTGGGGAAAATGGGCAAAATTAAAGAAAACGGTTTGGTTTGATGTAAGTTCATCATGTGAAAAATTGTTCTAATTTAAAACAATAAAAAAAATGAATCAAGTCTGATTTGAATGCAAATATGAACTCTTCAGAATTTAATTCGGCTCAATTTTGTAAATGAGCGAAAAAAAAACTTGTGCAAGAGATGAAAAACAAGAGATATAAACCTAATTTCTATCTAATAAACTCAATCTATAAATATGAATATATATATTTATGAAAGATTCTTCAGTAGATATACATATACAGAAACGTTAAGAGTAAAATGAATGAGAGTGAGAAAGAGAAAGAGTAAAAAAACGGAGTCTACAATCGAGAATAAACTATGTTTTCACTTCCTACTTTATCGAGCGTATTCTTCAATGCGTAAAAAAATGCAGCTAAATATGAGCTGATGCATATTTTTATTGACACGAAACGGATTGAACCAACTGAAAAATAAAACATATTTAGCTAACTACGAAATCCAGAAGAAATGGAAAAACAAGAAATTTAAAACTCGCAAAATGTTATTGATTGTATGAATGAATGGAAAAAAGTCTAAAATTTTCTCTCAATTCGTTTACGAATATTTGAATAAGTTTCGTTTTTGCAATCGGAATTCAAGTTTTGTTAAAAAAATTTATATTAAAAAAAAAATCATAAAAAACATCAGAATTTACAAGTTATATTGGTAAAAAAAAAAGTTATACAATAGACGGCCTTAGAAGAAAACAATAACATACAGAACATGTTGCAAATAATACGATTACAAATTTTATGAGAGCAAAAACCAAATATATAAATGGACAGCGCAAAAGGCAAATGCAAAACCAGCCTACTTACATAAGAAACACGTCTCTTTATATATTTGGTTTTTGTTCTGTATGTTATTGTTTTCTTCTAAGGCCGTCAATAGGTTTATTAATTGAGATTGAGATACACTATTTTCTTTTCATCTTTGTTGTGTGAAAAAATGACGTTATTGCAAGTTTTTTTTTTGTTTGGATAAACATGAATTACGCTTTTTGTTTTGAAGAGTTTTCTCCATCTACTTCAGCATTTGAATACACTCAATTCATATTTCAAGAATTTTCTCGGATTTTGTTTGTGACGTATTTTTAACAAAAACTACTAAAATTAAGAAATAAGAAATTATTACGATAATAAATGATAACAATAAATCGAAAATGGTTTTGTTTCTCTCGTTGTTTGAAATATTTGAATTAAAACAAATTAAATGGACGATGGGATTAAAGTGATTCGTAAGTAAACTCGTTTTTATTTATATCAATCATTTCATTTCACGTTTTTCAAATAGTAATAGTGAACACTGAAAAACAAAAATCACAATCATATAATTAATATTTTAATTGTTTGTTTGCGTCATTCGTCGCATTTGAAATGCAGTGCGCTCATTTATGATGTTATATGGCTCATTGCAATTGAGCTTTTCGAAAATGATTATTCAATGGGCCTTCGTCAGTATAGCCGGCAATTTCTTGTGGCACAATTGACGTTTCTTCAACACCCGAACATGGCCGACACATACATTCCAACGGTGCTTTCGTTGATACCTGAAATATATTACAGACATGAAAAAAAATATTCTTCACACTTTTACGCTTTGTTTTCTTTTCTTTTTTTGCTTATTTTCTGATCTCCATTCCATATTATGAATTATTTAAATAAAGAACTATATTGAATGATTCGACGCGATCGTAAAATATTGCTGAGATCAAATTCCAATCGGAGCTTAAGATATAAAAATATAGTCAAAACATACCTTTCGGAACTTCCGTTCGCCTGGTTTTGCTTTGGGGCAAAATAGTGAAACAGCTGCTTCTCTTTCACCAGATTCCTGGCAACACATGCAAGAACGTTCCATCTGCCAAATTTTACTACCCGAAACCTATTCAACAAACAGACAGGGTTACTATTTTCATTTCACTTTTAACAGTAAACAATTGAAATTGATGGAAAAAAAAACGTAAAATTACCTGAAGATAGCTTGAACATCGTCCGATGCACGCAAAACTTGGTATTGGTTTTGGAACACAGCCTGGATATTGAAGTACATGTATCACTGGTGTCACCTGGCATTCATCACTGTTCCGTGACTGGTCTTTCACTTCGTTTTGTGCATACGTCTGATGCACACCAATGGCGCACGCATAAATTAATGCAATTAAGATTGGTTTATACATCGATTGTAAACTGTTCATTTCAAACCTCCAAAAACTCATACACTCGCGCACACACAAAGACGCAATCAGCGGCGAAAGAGATAGAGAGAGCAAGTGTGTGGGTGTGTGTGAGAGTGAGACAAACAGAGAAGAAAGCTTGAAATATTTTTCACGAAAATTTATATCCCAAATTCAAATAGACTCGATTTGAAGATGTCACAAAGATTGAAATAAACTGGAAAATCAAAATATCAGGGGTGACGGAACGAAAATATTAAGAGTCCATTGAATTGAAAAACCGTTACGAGATTGAGTGCGAAAATCGGCATGCTTACGACTTTATATAGTCAATGTTGGTGTGTTTTTTTTCCACTCCGGCCAGTAAACGCTAGGCATGCGTCGAAATAAATTGAATCGGCCATTTGCACCATCATCGGCTGTAACAATCAACTCTTGACACATTTCTCTTTCTCTCACCGATTTGTCCAACTGTGATCTTTCTTATCGAGCCGCAAATGCAAAATGCTTAGTTGCGACACGATGATTGTCCATTTACAAATCAGCGCTCGTACACATTTGTATGGACACTAGCACATGCAACGAAAAACCCTTTCACATCATGATCAAATCGCACTACTGGAGCCGACATCTTTCGATTTTTCCCAGACATAATTCGTTTCGCATTCGTCGAATAAGTGGGTGTGCATGCAATACATTCCGGTCAGCACAATTTTCATATCGACGAGCGATGAAAAAAAAAAAACGAATGTGCGATTTTCCATCATCATCTACGATGGTGAATTGTGCCCATTTTCGTTGGCTGGACACAGGATTTCAATTATTATGAAACACATAATTTCAATGTCATGCTGGGCGGGCACGTTATACATCATATCCAAAAGTCACTTGTTGAAAGTGTTAATGCTAATGTGCGCGCGCTGTTCATATTTTCCAAATCGATTTTAATGCAAAACAAACATGAAATTTCTTTACAAAATAAATACAACCATTTCAATTCGGGTCGACATGAAATACTCGGAATTTCATCGCTCATTGTCACAGCCATTCTATGGGATATACTTCGACCAAACCCTTTTTTTCATTTTTATATTTTGTGAAATATTATTTACCATATTCGATTGAAGCGGAGTAGACTGAATGATAACATTTCGAATTGGCATCGATTGATGTTAGCTGTTTAAGACACGAATTCAATGGAATGATTTTAATACATTTTATTTATATTTTACTTTGGCTCAAACAATTAAATACCGAATTTGGTGATTAATACAGTACATAAACATTGTCGAAATGTGACTAAAATCTTGAATCAAATTTATTTATTTTTTCTATTCAATTTTTGGCAAAGTGATTTCGATTGACTGAGATTTCTCTGTGTGAATGTCGTTGCCAATATTCCACTTATATCTTATACATCATTAATTCCATTAAGACTTTCGTTAAAAAGACGTAGAGCTCGACGTCCGTTCGGCATTAGATAAACATCATCGATGCTATAAAATCTATTCTTAGGTCCAACGGTACCATCAAATCCACAAAGATAACAATCCTTAAATTGCGAAAATTTTATTAAATTCAATGGTCCAAATAATATACTATATTTATAAGCATTGCCACACTTACAATTGGATACTTTCGATTAACGGTGAAAATTTTTCGTATCCAACGTTCTAAAATGAAAAAAAAACACACTTGTTAAATTGTACGAGAACGATTAATTCTGGATATTTTTAAAATTACTTCCGGTTCCTGGTATATATTGAAAGCCAGTTCGATGAAACTCTTCGATAAGATCTTGTGCTGATGCCATGTCATTTTCGTTAACCTAAGGAACAATCACAAAAAACAAGTCTATATAGCATTATAACGCGTATATGATTTGTGATCATCTTAATTTCATATAAAGTTACAAAAGAATAAAAAAAATTCGACATTGTTGGAAAAATAATGAGATTTAATTTTTGTTAACCCAAGAGTACTGGTCGAACCACGTATTGGGATTTTCCTTTGTGCTCACCAGCCGATCCTTCCATTTAACCAAATACTCAGTCTGCAAATATTACTTTAAATTAACGTTACAGAATTCAAACATAAAGAGACAAACACTTTACTTGACCGACTTCATTTTGAAATACGTCAAGGATGGATTCAATTTCGTATTCGGCATTCCAATACTGAAATAAAAAATGCTCATTTGAATGTTTGTGCCAAACGCAACAAGAATCAACACAAACGTACACCTTTGCTCTTTTCGTATTCAAAAACCAAGTTTGGGCAATAGCATTCAGAATAATTAACCCAAGAAGCCGGCGATCCATCTTTCCATTCCACCAGATATTCTGGCTGCAAATATTTATTTATTCATTTTTGTGGTGATCACGTAATCAAATGGAAATAAAATTATTTATACAATTCCTCTATTGTTGCGGTGCCTGGTTATTCTTGAAACTTCTTGCATATTGTCAAAATCTGGTATATCTGCAATAGTTAAACTTGAATTCGAGCTATCGAAAGATCTTGAAGATATCATTGTGTTGAACTCTTTTAATTTTTCACAATCACAATAAATTGCACTCAAATGGTGGCTCTACACAAAAACTAAAAAAATTGTTGACTACAAATGAAACGATTGCTTTCTGAGACTCCTTAAAGAATGCATACTGAGTTTTTTTCTAATCAAATTCGTTTTTTTTTTAAATAAAACGATTGAAACAGAATGGAAAGAAACTATATAATTTGGAGTAAACATTCGAAGGCAAGGTAGTTCAATTTCCACACACAAACAATTGAATCTTTCAATTTCTTTCAATCAAGAGCTAACATACAATACAAGATTACAGATTGGCATTCAATTGCAGGCGATGTGTTGATATGCAAATTTTTTTACTTACCCAAAGATATTTTATAATGCGGAGAAATAAAGAGAAACTACTTAAGGTTTTTAAGAACAATGATTATAATTGTTTAAATAACAAGTGATGAGTACCTTTGGCTATTTAAACGTTCAGTCATGATCTGTTTAAAATTCTATAAATTAAAAGACGTCTCTTTTTTCATTTTCTGCAATAAAATGTTCTTTATTGTTTCTCAAAAATTAACGTCAAATGAACAATTTTCACACTGATGTCATTTTGTGTAGTGATAATTGAGACACATGAGATTTAAGTTAAGTATCTATTGAGAATCGAATATTGATGATTGATTTATCGTGAAAAATCACCGCATTTGAAACATCGACATTCGGCTGGCTCTTTCAAACGAATATCCATCGATCCCATTTCGGATGTGGTGAGTCGTGTACCATCCGGATCATAGCAATGCGTTAGAGTAACAACACGTTCATGTAAGTAACTTTCACGGCAACAATAGCATTCTTTTAGGAATCCAGTTGGTGTTATAACCGATGGTTGCACTTGGCTATTGCATAGCCCTTCACATTTATTAACCTGCACTTCGTCGTTGCATGTGCGTTGCAATCGGCCCAATTCATCATATTCCTCTGCAAATGCAATAGAAATAGTAAACGAATTATATCAGAATCGATCGTAAATCATAATTATACAAATACCTTTGATTAGATGAATCGTGGATGGCAATGTTTCGCACACTTCATCACCCTTTTGCTGTGCATTAATTGTAATTACGTGAATGCAACCAATAAATAAAATGACCAGCATCGATGACGTAATGGTTGTATGACGTTGATCGCCAATCCAATTGTATCTCCGAATGTCGTGTAACAGTCTCATATCGTCTAAATTTGTTTGTTCCTCCTTATTTCCTGTATTGCACACGCACACAAACACATATACACATAAAACAATAGAATTATTTTGGACAACAAAGTAAAATTTTTACTTACTTCGATGACTTGAATTCTTTGAGCTTCACGAAGCATTTGCGACACAGCGGAATGTTGCACCCGACTTTTATACAAATATCGAGAAAAGTTGAATCTGTTGATAGCCAGACAACAATGAAATCCACATCGATGCTTGCGCAAAGACGAATTCCATGCAGTGCTGTTTTGTTGTTGGTGATGATGACGATGATGGAGATGATTCTCAAGTGAATAACACCATTTTAAGAGCATTCAATAGTTTGTGCAATGGCTACGGATTGAAATAAAACCGATAACAGCATCTATTGCCATACACAGCCAATACTCATGCTCCACTTTTCAACACAATTTCGATATATGGGAATCACATACGACATCCACCAGCATGCTGTGTGAAAATGCGATATGTCGCGCTAAAATTAAGTTGAAAATCATGTAGATGGAGTATCATCGACCGAGCAGATCGATGATTTCATATGTCGGTTAAATCGCCGTCATTTACAGACACTATTCATCACTTTGGACATTGGGAACTGTGGCTCGGTAATGAGTCAGCCACGATATGGATAAATATCATACCGCATGAAAATTTATACTGACCGAGGCGAAGGGATTGCTTATGTCGCCAATCGATTAAACATTTATATGTGGATTCAGTCGATTTTACTTAGCTATGTGATATAATTCTCAATATTATTACAGCGAACGCAATATTATGCAAAGAGAGGTTCATTGCCGTGATTGATTCGTCGACCTTTCATAAATCCAAAAGATTTCTGCATCACTTGAATTATCTAAAACAAACAAAAACATTGCAATATTTCTGTATAACTCACATTCTCAATGGATTTAAAATTATTTTAACTAATACCAATCCTTTTCTTTTCTGAATTGAATGAAATTATTTGAAATACTTTTAATACAATTATACTTTTATACAATAACAATTTTGAATTTAATTGGAAATTTATTGGATGGCGTCGAATTGAAGGGTTTTTTATATTAAAAATCTGCTTTGCTTTCATAACCGTTGACAACATCGCATTGTGACAGTGTAAATCTAATGAATTAAGTTTAATTTAGTTTTTTTCGACGATTAGAATTTAGGGGCTAGTTTGAAGTGTCGTTCTGGTCCAAAATACACTAAAAACGGCTAAGAAAGGCTAAGAAAGGCTATTCCAACTTCAAGCATTTCACAGCACCACTGCAATTAAATTATTGGCTTTTGTTCATTGGGTTTGAGTGCGTATACTTTCAACGCGATAAGAGAAAAAAAAATGGGGCCCATGTTGCAATTTCAGAATATATGCCTCCCTCTGCTATGCGATCGATCTACATATTGCGTTATCTAGGGAGACTCCTAGAAACATATTGCGGATCATAGAGATAAAAGAAAAAAACATTTATATTCAATAAGATCTTTATTTTATGAATTAATAACTTAAGAATACAACAATTACCAATAACAATCAAGAACAATTTGATTTTTTTAACGTTTTAATATTATTTGAAACTTATTTGGACTGTTACAAAATCTTCCATGCCATCCATTGATCAACAATGGTTTCAAATCACTGTCTTTAACAATCTTTGTGTGAAAAAAACACAATAATTTGAGTGATTGAAACTTACTCCAGTGAGGTACGATTTCTTCGATTTTTAACTTGAAATGATCAAAAATCATGAGCTGCTCAAGTATTGGTAACGCTGCTGCAATTCTGGATAGATTAAGTCTTTCGAAGTGTCCACCTCTTAATATTAATTTTGTTATTGTTGGATGTTTTTCAAGGAATTCATATTCATAATTTGTGAATCTGTCAACACCGTGAAGTTCAAATGTATCAAGTTGATGACTGGTAAATTGAATTGCCCTTGATTCAGTGCTTAATTGCATGTTCAGTGAAAACTTTTTCAAATTCCTAAAATACATCAATGGTGGCACACTGGAATCGAGCAATGAACAAAATGTATCGTCAATGGCAAGACTTAGACTGTCTAAGTTTTGCAAATAATTGATCACAAGTAGAACATCATTCGATTGAAAAACATGGCAGTTAACAAAAAGATCAAGATCGAGCTCCTTTAATTGTGGATTCAAACGGAAAGCTGTTACTAAATTGCCTTTTAATATACAATACTCATCTGCATGGTGAAATTTGCTATAGGAATTTGATTCAATATGTAAACTCTTCAAATGAGCAAAACGGCCTTCAATAAATTTCAGCGTACAAGGTTGATCAAGGTTCTTATTTATGGTTTTCAAGACAAGCTTCTGCACTTTTGGAAAAAGTGCATTCAACAAGTTGTATTCAACCAAATCGGTAAAATTACAATCGTAAAATTCAAGGTTTTCAAGATTTATAAACGGTCTCTTCATGTATCTTGATGCATCTTGAATTCTAGTAAATTTAATGGTACGCAAGGATTCAGCACAATAATCATTTGCATAGTCAATTGCACGGTGAGTCAATTCAACATTATTTTCATTTTGTACTCCGTTTTCGCCAGGAATGACATAACGTGGTATGTATGAAATGTGTATTTCATTTACTTGACGTCCAAAACAGAAAAGAAATTGAAAGCTTGTTCTCAAACTATAGAAACAGAAGCGATTTTCGGTCATAAAATAGTTTGAATGCAATCTTGATAATATGTGCATTTCAACTCGTTTTGAACGATATTTTTGTTCGTAAATGAGGTTAGCAGCATTATTTAATTTTTTATTCGAAATAGCTGCTCTCAAAAGATCGTCGAAAGACAAATAGTTTAAACATTTTCCAATGCATTCACTAGTCATATCCGTGATTTTCATCGTTCCTTTGGCTTTTGAGACTTCTATTGAACACACAAATTTTCCTGCAATTTAAATATCAAATTATTGAAATGTTTTGCTGTAAGTCCAAAATTATATTTAAGAAATCGACACTTACCACAATCAGTATAAATTTTAAGAACGAATATTGTATGCCGAATATATGATTGTTATGTTAACTATAGCGGAAATATGTGACGTAGTGTAAATATTGTTTATTCACACGTGTTGTCTTCTATGCTTGCTTCTATCTATCACAAGTAAATATGGTGTCTTTAATAAAACGATAATAACAAAAAACTATACACAGCCTTCAATGTTGAAAATGTAACACTCAAAAATATGTTGATTCAAAGGAGTTGCATTTCTATTCACTTATGTAAGAATATGTTCATATATTTAATTTTATATTTTATTTTTCACTATTATTTATACTTAGTAAGTGTTCACAACCAATATGTCCGTTCTCAACCAATTCTCAAATTCAACTGAGATACAAAAAAACATTCGGTACGATTCTAACAAAATAGATCATTTGGAAAAGTCCAAAAAATTCTGTTGTGGTAACAAAATAAATATGTTGTAGTCAATGAACTATGAACTCATTTGTAAAGCATTAACAAGATGTGAAACACATACATAAACTATTTAGGCATTATCATCATCACAAGATGCAGGTAAAAATTGTGATATTTTGCTTTGATGCACACAACGTTCAACAAACAAAAACTGAACGTTCTTAATAACGTTGAAAAATGCAATGCTCGGGCCTTTTCTTGAGTGCATTTTCGCCTCGAATGGAGGAGTATATTGATTTCAATGGAATATTTCCATTTTTTTTTCTCTGCCAATAATTGTTAGAAATAGATTTGGGTTTGATTTAAAATTTTACATCTTTAAATTATAATTACAATTTTGAGTTTTCGAAATGCATTTGAATTTTTATGACATTTGTCGGTTGGGGCGCGGTTAATTTATCAAACCGCATCGAATGAAAGGCCCCGAAAAAATTTGAGGACGAGGACAATTCTTGAAAAATAAATTGAAGACGCTCTCAAATTTGCGAGCTAAGCGAGGAGAAGTAAAAAAATGAAAAAATTTGATCTATGAAAAGATCATTCGCATCGTGATTGCATTGTTAGTATAAAAAAAAACTGCTTTATTTTATTTTAAGGGTTCATAATTCCAAAGTGATGCAGCAAAATATTTGAATTTGTTGAAAATCGGTGTGATGACACCGTCTAGAATATTAGTTGTCAATATTAAAAGTACATCATATTGTAAGATCAGATCAGTGAACAACGTATTTTTTTCAATTTGTTGTAAATTTCAGACAAATTTTTTTAGTTCGTTTCAAATGTGGCAAGGAAGAAAGAAAGAGAAAAGACTATGACGGCGAATTGTGATGATGATGACGAATTGAAATATCAATCTTGTTGCCGAACATGCAAAATGGCTGAAAAACTCCTTTTTCGGGCGAAGTTGGGAAAATGACGAAAATTTCATCGTGAACATCGCTATTGCTACTGTTCAAGATATGTTACTCGATCATTTCTTCCTAAAACACATTAAAACAGTCATACTGTTTACTTAAAATGAAGACAGAATTCAACTATAATTCTGTACATTGACAGGCAAGATAAAAAGGCCTCATATCGGCTTAATTTCACATGATTTAGATAAAATAAAAAAATAGTTGCTAACATGTTTCATCAAATATAATTTAAATTAAAAAAAAAGTGATAAATAATTTTAAAATCAGTTCGTAACAATAATAAAAATTCTGCCAAAATCATAGTCAATTTTAATGAGTAATTAACGGATGTTCGTTAAAAGCATGATTCAAATCGTGCATAATACACAAGTTACCAACATTTTAATGTTTAAAATAGACTTGCACACAGAATATGTGCATTGTATAAAAGCATCAAAGGGATATTCTCATTCAGAGCTCAAACACTTCTTGATTGTTACAAATAAATATGAAATATATATTTTTCACCAATCAAATAATTATATTGTTTGTGTTCATTTCATTTTAAAAATGCTTATTTAAAAAAAACGAGCGAAAAAATGTTTGAGAATACTATTTGATTCTAATGTGTATGTGATAGGCTTGCATTGAATATCCCTTTTTTCTGATTTGGTATACGCTAGTTGTCCTTTTCGCACTGCGGTACATTAAATGCCATCTCTAACGCATTCAATAAAATCCAATGGGTTTTACAGATGTTACGACGAGTATTTCAATTGTAATTTGTGATGGTATGGGTTTCTTTGTAGTACGTTATAGCATTTGTACATGCAGGCAGGCAGGCAAGTAGCCGTGCAGGCATATGTTATGCGATTATGAAACAACGACAATGGTTCAAGAGTTCAATCACTTCTTGGTAAAAGAACAAATCATTTGGCAAAATCGTAAAAATTTTGGTATAAAATCTCGCATAAAATGAATAGTCATTTATGCAACCGCAACGATGACAATTCAATGAATCATTTTTGATGTTGAATTTGGGGGGAGGCGAAGACAATCATTAAGATTGATTCAGTGATAAGTGCACGTTTTTTTTAATGTTTGCACATTAAAAGAAGCATTTCAATATTCCAATAGGCGTTGATTCGCTATCTCTAAGCACTTAGGCCTTTACAAACAAACCGAGCATATTACTAGGTTGCATTAATGGATTGCTTTGATTGTACAACTGCTCTTACTACGATTTCGTAGTATCGTACACATACAAACACACACATACATACAAAGACACACGCACACGAAAATAAACTCAATGGTTATTTTTTTTTCTGTTTGAAGAATAAAAACAAACATTTATCAATGTTTTCCAGTCGCTCAATTTTTGGCGTGTGTACGTTGCAGCTGTATGCGTGATTGGTTATTGTTGGTATATAGTGTGACTTGAAAAGAGACAACACTAAATCACATATTCCAGTCATAAGCATGCGGTCCTTGTCTATTGCGCACGATGTGTTTGGTGTGTCGTATCGAATTTAATGCGTTTGATGGTATTGGTGTTTTTGTTGCCATCTTCGTCGTTTTTATCGTCGACTTTTTTTGTTCGTAGCATTTGTAGTACGGTTTCTGTCTCATGGTCGACTCGACACATATCTTGTGTGTTGTGTGTTAGCAAGCGAGGACATTAAACAAGAAACAGTAGTGAATTAAAAGTAAAAATAAAAAATTTAACACACACAGTAAAGAAAAATACTAACATTAAAAATGACACGAAAACGTTGATCATTTTGGTTTGCAATTATGCAGAACGGTGATTAGTAATGCTTTTGCCAATCTCTCAATGGATGAAACGTATTAGTGGTTCGAGAGTGTGCTAATCGAACAAACACACATCGATTTCACAGTGTAGCGACAGAAAAAAGAACACATAAATTACAAAACATTAAATAATAATAATAAGGTTCATTTATGTGGTTGAATTTTTTTAATTAAATAAGAAAAAGTACATCTGGAGAGAAAGATATAGAACGTGAGTGCATTTCACATAAGCAGACAATCAATTAAAAAAGAAAAAAAAAAGAAGAAAAATACTTGGCAAGCGAACAAGTTTCGACGGAAATGAACGGTGGATATTAAACGGCGAAATTATTATATTTCTTTTCTGTGTTGCTAATTCTCAATTTCTCTCTTGTTCGGAGGATAATTTGTTCGGTTTGTCGATTTGACAATAGTTTTTTGAATATCCGTAAAACAAATTGAAATGAGAACAAAAGAACAATCAAACCAACGACAGAAAAAAACCGACATTTCATCTATAATTACTGATGTTTTTGCTGTTGCTGTTGCTGCTGCGCGGTAAACATTGACATTCGGGTAAATGAGTATAGTGTGCATTATAAGTGTTTTGGAAAAGGAAAAGACAATCAAATCTAAAGAATTAAACACGAAAACCAATTAAGCCAAAATGAATAATCATCAAAATTATGCGCACGGAAAATTGCACGGCCGAACGAATTAAAGAAGAACGACAGTGTCAAATTAAAATTGATTAAGACCAAAACTTAAAAACGAAAAAAAAAGAAAATAAACAAAACGAAGAAGAAGAAGAAAGAATATAATAATATAATGTTGTTGGCTGTCGCCTCAGCATAGAGTGAATGAAAGCATAAGTGTGAAATGATGGTCTTTTATCGTGTGATTGTATGTGTGGGTGAATTATTAGGCGTTGAAACAGACAAACAATAACACATAATATTATACATATTCTAGTTGTGTGATGATGAATTTTCCATTTGACGCGCGATACTACCTTATTTTTCATTCGATATTGCTTGCACATACACACATATACTTGCATGCCTTTTATGTCCATAGCGTCTCGATTTTTGATGGGCCAACCGTTTCGAAATTCACAACTCATAAGATCATCTGTAATGTTTGATTGAGTTCCGTTCTTTTTTTATTACACAATAAAAAAGAAATGGATTCATGTGGTAGGTGTACTATTTTATTACAAAATTGTATATCACCAGAACCGAAAGTGCACAAGTTTGTTTTTGTTCTCGCTCGCCTTTGAAATGTTATGTTATTTTCTGAATACGAAAAAAAAAAAAACAAACAACACCCAATTGCACATTGCACATTCCATGTTTGAAACTGCATGGTTGTAGCTAATGTTTCATAGTAAATGCCAAGTAATTGTAGTTCCCTTTTATGCGATTCGAGTAGATCGAAAATTTCAATTAAAAAGCACAAATTGACGACGAAACTTGAATTTTAAGAAATGGAAAGGCAAGTACAGGAAGCAGAGCAAAACCATCAAAAACAACAACAGAACCGACACACAAAACTCAGGTTGTCGATTTCAATAAAGTTTTTCATATGTAGGCGAGATTTTAGATGTGATTTTGTTGTTGTTGCGGCTGCTCTGCTGCTATTTCGTTTCTTTTCCATGCCAACGCAATCTATTTTAATTGATATGAACGAAATGAATGGGACGATTTTAATTTTCAAGAGTCCGTACGCGGTTTGTTCGTAACGCTTTTTTTAAAATACAAAATAAACTCAACTTAGTATGAGTGAGTTTTCAATTGAAATCTAACATTCTGTGTAAATCAGTATGGATGTTGATAACCGGTGTGTTTCATGCAAATGCTCTATTTGGAAAAGAGGGCGAAAACTTGGATATGCAGCATTTTTACTATCGCTTTAAAAAAAAAAAAAACAAGCACACATTGAATGACAGGCGCCAACAACGTACAATCACAGAAAATAATGTCAATATATGCAATCATTACAAATCACTAAAATTACCGCATTTTTTTTACACACTCTGCCATAATCGTCGCGTTTTTAAGATCCAGGTGCAGTCTCGGCGAGCGTGTACTTTTCGAAGAATGTGGTGTTCGTCCCACAGAGATAGCACTAACCATTTGCATTCAAATAGACACTGAAATTGATTGATTTGAACATAATTTTTCCATTCCTTAAGTTGCTTCGGTTTTAGTAATGAGCATATGTCATACTTAAATCATTAGTTTTTCATCTTTTTTGTTACCCCTTTTGCTGTTCGTAATCATCTTAAGAGTTAATAATTTAATAGCTAAACGACTAGTTCTTTCCATCGTTGTTATGAGCACATAATTGACTCGAACGTTAATACGGAATAATATCGAGTGAAACATCAATGAATGACAAATATGCGTTTTGTGTGGCGATAGAAGAAGCATACACAAGGAAAACAGAAAAGATAGTGAGAATGAGCAGTTGAATGCGTACATTGACACTGTGTTATGGCATTGTGTGCCACAGAATGAGCTCAAAATATTTATACAATGAACGAATTGATTGTCTATTCGATGCTTTTTTCGGGTTATGCTACAAACCAAATTATCTATTGGCTTAAAGTGACACCTTTGCTCTTCATCTTTTTTTCCTGTTGTGTTTCGATCACTTGATTACCGTAAAGGCAAAAATCGCATAGAATAACAAGCACCCCAGTTTAACGAGATTCCAGTTTTGTGGAATCTGGCCAAATTCATCGTGGATGACAACCGAACACACATACAAAAAACAAAACGACAGGAGAAAAAAAAAAGAGAACCGTATGAATTCGCAACAAAAATGTCATACATTTTCAGACTTGGTCAAATGACCATTTTTAGTTTTCCAGTTCAATGCGTTGAATTTTCATTTGCCATGTCAGTTTGAATAAAACGGAATTTTCAAACGAACCACGCATACCGTGTACCGTATGTGCATCGTTGGAATGCTTGTACATCAAGCTCATAACAAATCGGTTTTAATGATAATCGCATTCATTCGATGTCAATACCAGTTCATAATCACAATCAACCTTAAAGTCGATTAGCTTTTTGAACAGAAAATAACAACGATGAAAAAAGGTTGACTCAACTGACAAAAATGTGACGAATAAATCTAGCACTATGTTCGGTGTCATGGGTTCGCAAGTTACCCCGTCCTCGTTTTTTAAAGCGTTCGAAAGATAAAAGAGAAGAACAAAAAAATAATACAACGACAGTGTTGAAGACGAAGATGGAAAAGAACGAGTTGAAAAAAATTCAAAAAAAAAACGCTGAAACACTTGATGTAAATAAACGACATTTTTTTCGGAGACGAAGAAAGCAATTTGTATGGAAAATGCTTCACATTTCATGCGTGCTTTTCATGCAAAGATACCTCGTGGCTCTTCAATTCTACTAGCATTTCTTCTTTTTTTTTCTTCTGATAACAAGTTCAAATATCGATAACAACAACATGTTGTTGTTTTTTCCTGTATTCATATGAAAAATACATAGTTCGAGACATCGAATTAAAGTTAATAAGATGGGCTAGAGGTGGCGACCGAGGCTGTGCTCAAAAACCGATTATCAGTCAATTCCAGCTATAATATATCGATGTTGATCTCATAAAGTAGAGATTTATAGTTATCGGCGAATCACGCGCTCGTACACTCACTCATGCACTTGCTTAAATGGATTTTTTTTGTGGTTTTCGTTGTTAGTCAAGTATTTCTTACTCGAGTGAATGAATGAGAGATGGAATGCATTTGACAACAATACAGAACGACTGATTGAAAGCGGGTGGAAAAGGTGCCATCACATCACACATTCACTTTAATGGGAAAAAGTGACAACAATAATAAAGTAATTCGATGAATATAAAAAAAACGATGCTTCACAACGAAAAGTAATGAGTTGTGTCATTCTGTTTCGTTACATACAACAAAAAAATATGCCAGTCGCAAAAATATGTTCGACATGGACACAGACATATTCAATGTACAAACCAATCGGTTTGTTGTTGTTGTTTTACAAAAATGACCAGAAAGAATGAATCGGTATCGGTGGAACGAATACAAAGAGAGTCGCGATTGAGTAAGTAAGAGCGGAGCGCACGCGATAGAAACACAATCAGCGAGAGAATATTTTGTGCAGAAAAGGCTTTTTTTTTGCAATGTATATGAATCATTTGTGTGATGTGTCGGTTACTTGTTCAATGTAAACGATGTAAATGGAAAGTGCCACAATCACAGTTTTCACCCAAATCCATTTGAAAATTGACGACCCGATAGACGATGCAAGAAAACGCACATAACTAGCCATTGCAATTCCTGAACAAACCATTTCCAATTTGGTCTCTTTCTCTCTTTCTCTCTCTCTCTCTCTCTCTCTCTTTATATATATCTCTCTATTTCTATCTCATGCTCATTCTTTGTGTGTTCACCCATTCGACGAGAAATGAACCGTTAGACACAAGAAAATCTAAATACTTGGTGGCTGGTGGTTACGTTATTCGTTATTCACTCGGTCTCTATTTATTTTTATATGCTACTTGTTCCGCTTAATGCGGAAAATGTATTATCGATTTTCTTTAAAACCAAAAGCGAAACAACGAAAAAGACAGACAGAGTGCGAGTGAGCCGAACGAATGAGCGAGCGTACGGGCTAGAAAGAGAGTGAAAAATGAAAAGTGACTCCAAAAACAAAAACGACCCGATACTTTATGTGTATGTATTTATAGTATATTAAGCCAACACGCCATTATCATGTTGTATGAGTGTTTGTCGGTTGTTTGAAAAACCATTTTCACAACCCGTATTCACTATTGTCGCATTGTTCGATTGCCTTGTTTGTGTATATAATTTTACCGAAAAACAAAAAGAAAGAAATTAAACAAAATAGAGAAAGCATTTGTCTCGAAAAGATATTTTCTCTTCACCCCCCAGTTAGTCGACGTTCGTAGACTTAGTAGTCGTTAGATCAAGATCCTTGGTTATTGGAACGATGATCAGTTAGTGATTTCAAAAAAACAAATCGAAATGCGTGCATAGAGTCGTATATTTGAAATCAATGTTAATTTTATTTTATTGACAATGAACATTACCATGCATAAATTTGCACAGAGAATCAAACATGCACGGCACACATATGTTTCATTGATGTAATGAAAATTCAGTGCGTATTCAAGTAGAAATTCATAATGATTTTCCGCTTGACGTCATTGTTCTTCTGGAAGTGTGTTGAATTATTGATTGAATATTATTAATAGAATCGAGCACAATATATATGACATTTCGTTTCATAAAATTTTCTCCAGTTTGAGTGTTTCATCCACACAAGGAAAATTATTATGATTGCAATTAAAATGGATTTTTTTTTTTCATTTTCGGTTATGTTGCGCACAATCATGTCAACTTAATTACATTTCCAGCATTTGAAACAATGGATGGCATTGGCAATTAAAAAAACATTTAAAAGAAATTGACGCACGATTTAAAATAGTACACACACACACAAAAGCTAATTCCGTCACTTCATTCTGTTTTTGGTTTTGAAGTATGCTATTTAAAAATCATAACACATTCCAAAATTGGAAATAGTCACTGGAGAAAGAGAAGAGACTTCTGAATGAGCTCATAAATTATCCCAAAATAAAAATGTATAATGCGTAAACGAGCATGTTCTGAGCCGACAGAGCGCATTATATGATGGGCCAATTCATAAAGAGCACGTTCTTTTGAATTTATTAAATGCAATGAATATAATAATATAGTCGATGTATGGAGTGGTGAGTGAATGGCGTAAGCGCCCAATGCATTTTTGACGATTTTTATGCCCACAGACGAAATATTTGGAATGCTCAATATATGTTTTAAATTATTATATATATATTTTTTTTTTCTTCTCCGCTCTCATGTTGTTCTGTGTCTCGGCTGCCGTTCATTTTGCGTCAGTTGCAGACATCATGAATAGAAGCAGACCCAGAAAGAAAAAGAGCGCATATGCATGGAAGACGATGGAGAACAGCCGACTCAATCGCATAAAGTGTGTACACGAGCCACAGTTTACAGACCAAATTACGATATTCATAGCATAATATATATTTCTGCTTCTTCTTCAACTTCATGGTTTTGCTTGTGTACATTTTTTTCTCTCTTCCTACACCAAATATTTATCGGCTCAATTGTGTTGACGATGGAATTCTTTTTTATTCCATGATTTTCTTCTAATTCGTTCATTTTTCGATTGTTGTTGTCATTGTCGTTATCGTTATTTTTTTTGGTTTTCTTGTATTCGTATAATTTTATATTTTTAACAAAAGCCAAAATCCAAATGCCCAATAATCGAAACATGAACACATCTGTCGTTGATAGGTGTACGGATTTTTGTTGTGTGCAATGTTAACGAGATCGATATAAATGAAATAACAATAAAAAGGCCAAGAGAAAATGACTATGAATTTTGTGCACGCGGTACGTGTGTGCAGCACACGCGAGCCCTTGTCAATGTGAACGAGAAATGCGTGTTTGGCTGTTGTGTCGTTTTTTTTCTCTTTTCTGGTTATTATTTCGGATCACAATCAAAATGGAACATGAAAAACGATCGACAAAACCAACGAAGAAATTGAAAGAAAATGAAGAACACTTTTGGTTTATTTCACGTTGGATTTTGTTTCTTTTTTTTTTGGTAAAAGAAAAGAATGGAAAAGGGCATCGATAAAAACTGAACCAACAGAATAGGTGCAAAGGAGAAACAGATGGAGACAGATCGAATGAGTGTGTGTGAGAGTGTGTGAGAGAGAGAGCGGTTGATAAAGAGAGATAGAACAATGTGTGGATTATTTAATGAAACCAAACGAAATATAAAATGAAAACCCAAATGAAATGAACTGCTAAGCCATATAACTCAATCGCTTGGCACCAACAACATATACAAATATAAGTATAGCAACCCAAAACAAACCCAAAACCAACCGATGTATATAATATATATATATAGTTGCTGCCACGATAATCACGTTGGATGCATACAAAAAGCATTTTCACATTTCTACTTTAAATCGGTGTACGGTTCCGTATTGACTTGAGTTGATTTTAAATTCTGCCTTTGGATTTAAATATGAATTGATGTATGATGCGAGCACACACCACCATAAGACATCGACAATGACGACGAACGAGCGACTGCCGAAGCAACAGCATGTGGATAAACATGGGCATATCGTACAATGCCTTCAATGCCTTCTGAACGTTGTTATGATGGCTTTAATACTTATTGTTGCGCCGTATTTTCTCTTTGCTCATTGCATCGCATTTATGCTGCGTTTTGTATTCGATCGTTCTTTTTTTTTAATGATTGTGTTTTTCCATTCGGTCTCACTCTCTAGCTTTATGCGTTCCATTTCGTAAAATAGTTTGTTTCATTTTGTTTGTTTGTTTGTCTCGCGCTGTCTCTCTAGTTAAGGTAAAGTTGTGCGCGCATCAAACCAAAAACAGTCAAAAATTCTGTTCGTGACAAGATTTATGTCTTTTTTTTCCTTATATTTATAGTATGAAACTCTCTTTCTCGCAATCGCACTATACACATACTGTACTTTATTTCAAATCTCATTCCTTTTTTTTCTCTATCTTTTCCGTGATAAAAAGTTGAGACGGCTATGGAGTTTTCAATTTGTTGCTCAATTGCACTCCACATCTGGCACGATTTTCCATGCCCGGTGTTGTGTTATACTGGTCTCTCGGATTTTATTTTAGTTATTTTTTTTCCCATTACTTCTCAATCTCACATCTTGCTCTACTGTGCCGCTATGCTTCCGAGAGAGTACAGCTATAATTTTTCTATTTTGGCCATTTCTCTTGCTCTTCAGCACGACTTTTTTTTTATACATATTTAAGGCGTTCGATTAGAGCTATCCGATTATTTTATATTCTTCACGGCGCATATTCGCCTCCATAAAATGTCACTTGGTTCTGGCTCTCAGCTTTGTGGCTTATACAAAATTTCCCGTTTCTTCTTCTTCTTCTTCTTCACATTTTCTTAATGTTTGTTTGCAGCCCATAAACTAGTGTGTTATGGATATAGTGTCGATAGCTGCATTTCGTTCACATTTCGCGCAGACTCTATGTTCCTCGCTTTCTCCCTCTCCCTTCTGATCTCTCTCTGTCTGTCTCGTTTGGTTGTTAGCTTGTTTACTAAATGTCTTCGATGCACAATTATCGTGGTTACTTTTGTCTTTAGTTTCCAAACCAAGGCATTGCAAAAAAATAATTCAAATTTGTATGCTTTATGCTGTGCACAATGCACTTTTTGTACATTGTGCGGCATTATCGTTGTTGTTGTCGTCATATTGCACTATTATTTTGCCATTTTGGGTTGCGAACCAAGACCTCGTCACTTATTCTCTCTCCCCCTATCTATCTTGTGTTGTTTCTTTATGTCTCAAACGATCTTGATCATTATTTATGTATATTTGCGCGGATTAATGTCCAACATCGGTTTAGATGAATATGACCGAATTAGTATGATTTGTAAATTGAGCTCGCTTCATTCTCGTATAGTTGATGATTGAATGAGTACGATGCAAGCCGAGTGCACGAGTGAATGACTGAATATGAAAGAAAACGCACTGCCTGGCCACGGTGCAACCTTAACATAGATGATGGATTTGTCTTTTATCTTTTTTGTCTCTTCATTTCCATAAAATCGTCATAATAAAATCACTCTCTGTTCGCACATGTATATTTAGCGATTGTGTGTGTGTGTGTTCGCGCGCGCACATTTTCATTCGTTCAATGCTCGCTCTGTTCTTGTGCAATGAGAGGGCTGTGCTATGTTTATTGTATCTCAATGTGCGATATTGTACATTATATGCTTGCTCCGCTATACATTTTTCATATTTTCTTTTTTAGCTTATTTCTCGTGTACAGTTTGATGTTGTTTCTTCGTTTTTTATTACGTTTCTTCATTTCAGCTCAATTTGTCGCTTGTATAGTTTCCTTTCACATGTGTCGTGTTTGGTTTTGTTTCGATTGAATTGCGTGTACGTGCGTATGACGGTACTCTTCAGTTTAAAACTCTCTTATTTTCACCTTTCTTCCAAAAAAAAAATATGAGCATGATATTTCAAGTCTGGTTGAGGATCTTTTATTTTATTTCTCGTTCTTACTCGCTCACTCTCTTTCTAAAAAAAACATTGAGAAATAGATTTGTTTGTTGCTCTATCGTTTTTTTCTTTCTCGTAAGCAAATCGTCGATCGTAAAAAATGAATTGAATGTGCTTCACTCACTCGTTCGTGGGAAGAACAAGCGAATAGCAAAATAATATACAAAAAAAACGAGCGCGTTTAATTTGAGAAAGAGATTTCAACGGAATCTCTTCCTCTCGATCACGGGCGCAAAACGTTTATTTAATAATAATATGAAACGCGTAAGTGCTATTTACGCATTCAACTAAACGGCAGAATTGTGTATGCGTGGTGTCTTTTTTTTTCTCTTCTCTTCTGCTCTTCTCGCTGCCATTATGAAATTTTGTGTATTTGAATTGCTTGTTTGCTGAAACTTTAGCTGTTTAAGTATACACACGAGTGAAATAGCACTGATTTGTTTTTTCATCACTTCTTGTTAAATGGAAAATCAAATTAAACAAAAATGGCAATTCGATGTGTTAATGAGTGTTGGGCATTTGCATTTCTCTCGCGGTTGCTGCTTTATGAGCTAAGAGGCATACCGAGATTTGATCGCAAGGCGCGCGTATATACGAACGACTGTAAGATCTCGTGGTTAAATTGAGTTACTGCTACTGTT